>NC_132794.1:7968437-8580625 GCF_048418805.1 Vulpes vulpes
TAAGCAGTATTGCAAAATAATAAATGATCTTTAAACACCTGCCATGTATTCTTTAACCTCTTAGCTTAAATCAATTGCTTGATATATATATAGTATGGGTTTTTTTTTTTCAAATTTTAAATTTTAAAAAATGTAAGTAAGGTAGTGCTCATTCATGAATTATATGTTTGTTATTTTCCTTTTAAAAGATTTTATTTATTGAGAGGGAGAGCGGGAGAGAGACTGAGCAGGGGGGAGGGGGAGAGGGAGAGGGAGAAGCAGACTCTCCACGGAGCAGGGAGCCCAATATAGGGCTCCATCCCAGGACTCTGGGATCATGACCTGAGGGGAAGGCAGAGGCTTAACTGAGCACCCAGGTGCCCCTGTATGTCTGTCATTTTCACCTAAATTATGAATGAAATCACATCTTCTCTCTTGCTTTCTTTGTTCTCCATTAAGCTTCCATTTTTCTGTGATAGTTTCCATGATTTATTATCTCCCTTTTTCAAAAGTATAATAGACCTATTATAAAGAAATTAAAGTGTTTTAGGGGTGCCTCTGCCCCTCCCCCCAATCATGCTCTCTCTCTCTCTCTCTCTCAAATAATCTTTAAAAAAATTAAAGTGTTTTACACACTAAGCCTAAATATAGACCAGATCTTTGTTTAGAGATCAACATGTATGTCCTCATGGAGTTTATAATTACAGATAATGAAAGATGTGAATTTCTAAAATAGTGTTTAGGAACTTCTGCTTCTACACCATGAAGGGGCAACTGGTACCAAACTTACCTTCATTTCATAAAAGTTGGACAAAATATAGAAAACACCAGTGGTTAGACATTAGAATAGTCAGGGCAGGACTGAGATCCCTGAGAAATGAGAAACACACAAAGTGAGTCCTAGGAATACCGAGGCTTGGCACATGGAGGGGGGACCTGCAGATTTGAGGAGTTAGAGATCGGAGTTTGGGCAGACTGAAGTGGCAGGAATTCGAGATTCAGAATACTGGAGAGGAGAAAGATACATAGAGAAAAAACTTTAGAAATCCGAAAGGAATCCTCTTGAACCTGTTGCTTAAAATTTAGTCATATACACGTACAGTGAAACTCCAAAAGGCAAGGAAATACCAGGTATCTAGAAGTCAGAATGTTTCCAGAACTGACACAGTGCTGAGAGGCATTTGGATTCCAACTAGCCAGAGAGAAGATTCCAGAATGATCACACATAATTAGCAAGGTTACTCTAAATCCATCCCAAAAAAGCTTAAAAACAAGCCTTAATGGGCTCAAGCTAATCTTCAAGCAGTTTAACTATCAGGCAAAACAAACTCAGCACTCTCCAAAGGAAGCCACAGACTCCAGACCCTCAGTGGTATGACACACAATATCTAGTATCCAATCAAAATTACTGTAGACACTCCAAGAAGTGAAGAATGTGATCCATAAACAGGAGAAAATTCGGTCAAAATCCAGAGATCCAGAATTGGCAGAGAAAGCAAATTAGCAAACAAGGAATTTAAAATATTTATTTAAAACATGCTGAAGGATTTATGAAAAACCAGAGCATGATGAGAAAAGAAGCTGAAGACATAAAAAAGAATCAGATGCTGAGCACCTATTTCCTAGAAGGGATGCTACTGATTTGTGGATCATTGAATAAGGCCAATTAGATCTTCAGAAAAAAAAAAAAAAGAGAAAGGAAGAAACAGAGGGAAAGGAAATGAAGAAAGATCCTCATGACCTGTGGGATGATGTCAAGCGGTCTATCACTTATCCCGGAAGTTCTAGAAAAAAGTGTTGAGTGGAAGCAGAAATGTATTTATGTGAATAATGACTGAAAAATTTCCAAACTTGGTGAAAAGTGAAATAGTCAAATAGATTTTGTTACATCAACATTGATCTAATATAATACTTAGAGAGTTGCTAAATTGGATAAGGTAGATTTGTATGTATTTATATATGGAAAAATCATATATATTTAAAGAAAAGCAAAGTATACAATCATAGGTATAGAATCGTCCCATTTGTGTAACTTTGAAAAGGACTATCGTATATGAAATGAATGTAGGAGTATCCACACTAAACTTGTGGAAGTGGATTCCTTTGGAACAGGGGATCAGGGTAGAGGCACAGAACAGATTCGTATTTATTTTTAGTTTGCTTATTCTGTAGTATTTGAATGTTTCTCTTTTCCATATATTTTTTTAATTTTTAAAACAAACACGATTTAAAAATATAAAATCTATGACGCGTTCTCATGTACTGCTGGTGGGCCTGTAAATTGGTACATATATGTACACATGTATATACACAAATACAAATACATATGTGACACAGATTATGAAAAAATACAAAGAATTTACAAAGAAAATTTTAAGGTGAAGAGAGTATGCTACGATAATTTTCACATTACAGAGGACATCAAATCCTTGTCAACATACATAGTTCTTCCGGGGATATATATAAACCTGAAACACAAGAAAATGGATTAGAGGCACCTGGGTAGTGCTGTTAAAGTGTCTGACTCATGGTTTTGGCTCAGGTCATGATCTCAGGGTCGTGGGATCAAGCCCCGTGTCGGGCTTATTGGTCAGCATGGCATCTGCTTGTGCCTCTCCCTCTGCTCCTCCCCTGACTTGCACTTTCTTTGCTGAAAAATAATCTTAAAAAAGAAGAAAATAGAGCAAAGAGCTGGAGAAATGAGTGAGACCCAAGAAAAAATTATTCACCCCTGAGAGCCCTTGGTGGGGACTCCAGGATAGCCGTCCAGTGGCTAGGCCCCCGCCATTACACCTAAATCCGCAACCACTGGTCCAGTCCACACCAGGCAGGAGGGCCTATGTCCACATGAAGCCTCTCAGGGTAGCAGGGAGGACAGGTAAGGAGGGTTGTATCTTCTGCTTTGCTTGAAAGCGTCTGAAGGTAAGAGAGGTAGACTCTCTTGTCTTACTCATTGCCTATAACAAAACAGCTGACACTTATCTTGGCCTTACCACGTGCCAGGCACCATTCTAGGTGCCTCACATTAGTTCTTAATTCTCACAAACCTGTGAAGAGATTACTCTGTCTCCATCTTACAGATGAGGAAACAAGCATGGAGAGATCAGTGTAATTTGCCCAAGGTTACCCAGTGAGGAGTGTTGGAGCCGATACCCTCAGCCACTGCTATCCCCATTAGGGCCCTGACAGCAGGGTGGGAGGTAACGAGATCCCTTTCCAAAGGGAAGCTCTTCCCAGGCCCAACTGGCATATGATTGACTCAGTTGTCCAACTGGCTGACATCTGTAATTCCTTACCTCCAGGTACCCGGGTCTTCCACCTTGACTGCATCTTGGAAGTACCCGGATGGGGCTTTTAAGAGCCCCAGAGGCCACAGTTTGACTACTTATCCCAGTTACTGAGAAGAAAGCCCAAACTGTGACTCCCATGTGCAGCAGATGGAGGGCCACAGCTTCACTCACTGAGAACGGTGCTTTCCGAGAGCTCTGTAACCTCACCCTTCCTGAGGGAAACAAGATTTTCCTACCCTGCCCCTGGGCCCACCTCACACTGCAGAATATGGACAGCTTCTGTAAGCTTCCGGGGGTCTTGCTTGGAGCAGGTATGCAACAAATGTTGGTTGACTAAGGAAGGAGAATGCAAAGCAGGGCCTGGAGAAAAGCTGATGAGATCACCAACCTGCGGTTAGGACAGTTGAATCGGCCATTGTTTTGAAAAACAGATGAGGTTAAAACCTAAATTAGCTCAACCCATATTTAGTTAGTAATTGCATGTAAATCCCCAGGCCTGCCTCCGAAGCAAATAGAAAGATAAATCTTTCATCTGTAAAATATGGACAGTAACTCCTACTGTGAAGGATTCAAACACTTGGCACAGGGCCCGGCCCATAAAAAGAGCTGGGTAAATGTGGCCATTATTGTTCCCTCAAAATGTGCAATGAGGAGGCAGGTATGAATAGAGCAACTTCATCAGCAGTTTTGCATTCACTGGCTGTGGGCACGCCCTGTGCTGGGGGCTCCCTGGCCAAGCAGCCGGCGCCTGTCTTCACGGCCCATGAAATCAGCTCTGCAGTTAGACTAGAAATCAGGTTCAGGGCCTGAGAATTTTCTAATTTGTTGTTGTAATCCTAAAAATAAATCATTTTGTCCTGCTGGTTACTACACACATACTCACATGCGGTGTATTTTATGTTTACTGCCATTGAGAAAAAAGTAAAAGCATAAAATGTACTTTCCTATGCAGCGCCTAACGCAAGACTGGGTGGTTTTGTCGTAGAACTCGCTGGGTCTTCAGAGGAACCGCTGACAGCTCTGCCCAATGTTAAGAGCTCTAGAGGGAAGTTCTCAACAGAGGAAACTCATCAGATGTGGCGGATGTAATTAAATTAAGACCAGGAAATAGATTCCAAGATGAGAGGATGAAAGGAGGTCCTGATATTTTAAAGTAAACATATAACATGAAAAACTGGCATTTAAAAGGTCATTTTACATCACAGGAGATAATATTTTGGGGGAGAGCTTTACCTTATAAAATAATCTGAAGGCATCATCGAGTTTTCTATAATCAGAGAACTTTGGTGCGTGTTTCATATAAAAAAATGAATAAAGCAAATTATCAGTGCTTTTTTATCTATCCCTATAATTCATACCAGTTTTAGTTTCTGTTCTGCTTCTAGATGGAGAGAGATTTAAAGCCTACATCGGGGCCCCTTCTCTGCTACAGGGACCTAACATTCCTTTTGATAACTAGTATTTTTTATATTTGTATTTACAGCCAATATTTTCATGATTAGCAGTAGTTTAATATTAGTCAAATATGTTTAAATAGCTCCTATGGTAACCTGATAAGAAATATATACATATATGCTACTATACACATAATTTTTTAAAAAACCAATATAATGCTCAGATCTAATATAAAGAAGAAATAAAAGTGATATATTGTAAAATAATACATATTTCAACAAGTAGCTGCTTAGGTGCAGATAAAGAAGACACCTAGACAATACTGAAGTACTCAGTGCCCGTACGCACAGAATCACCATGAACGTGACAGCTACAAATGTGCTGTTCTGGGGACTTAACCACAGAATGGTGCCGTTGGAGGATATCACTTTCCAAAATGGTAAACAACTCTTGAAAAAATTCTGAGAAAAGAAAAATACAGTCAAACCTCAAACCTCTATTTGCACAGTAATTGCATTCCTAGCAAATTCAAGTACATTAAAATTCAAAAGTACATTAAAACACCAATACTTTCTGAAAACAAAATTTAAAAATAAAAACTAAAACACCAATGCTTGGTGTTCGTACACAAAGTTAGGGTCTCAATCTGTACTGTCCAACTCAGTGACCACAAGCCACTCGCTATGTGTGACTATGGGGCATTTGAAATGTGATTACTCTGGATATTGTAGACTACTAGACTTGGAATAATTTTTTTAAAAAAAGGGGGGTACCTGGGTGGTTCAATTAAGTAACTTTTGATTTCAGCTCGGGTCATGATCTCAGCATCATGCGATCAAACCCCACATCAGACTCTGCACTGGGCATGGAGCCTACTTAAGATTCTCTTTCTTCAGGGACGCCTGGGTGGCTCAGTGGTTGAGCTCTGCCCTTGTTTTGTTTTTTGGGTTTTTTTTTTTTAAGATTTCATTTATTTATTCATGAGAGAGAGAGAGAGAGAGAGAGAGAGAGGCAGAGATACAGGCAGAGGGAGAAGCAGGCTCCATGCAGGGAGCCCGATGTGGGACTCGATCCCAGGTCTCCAGGATCACATCCTGCGCCGAAGTGGCGCTATCCCGCTGAGCCACCCAGGCTGCCCGAGCATCTGCCTTTGGCTCAGGGTGTGATCCTAGGGTCGTGGGATCGAGTCCCACATCTGGCTCCCTGCAGGGAGCCTGCTTTTCCCTTTGCTTATGTCTCTGTGTCTCTCATACATAAATAAATAAAATCTTTTTTTAAAAAAAATAAATAATAATGTAATATATCTCCATGTTAATGTTTATATTGACTATATGTTAAAATAATATTTTGGATAAATGTAAAATTTTTAAAAATATACAATAAGATTAGTGCCAACATTAACTTTACTTGTTTCTTTTTACTTTTTTAAACATAGCTATTAGAACATTTAAAATATAATATGTGACTTGTAATATTGGACAGCAGCACTTTTGTGTAGACTGGGTTTGGTGGATCTTTGAAAAATCTTACTGGGAGAGGGGCCAATCCTCACTCTGTGGGATTATCTGGCTCACAGCACAATATCTCGCATTCCTGGCCCTCCCTACCTGACTTCTAGTCGTTGTGACAACCACACATATCTCCAAAATACTTACCTTGGGGCCACAGGGTGTGGACCACTCTCCCTACAGGATGAAGTTCCCAGCTACTCTCTCCAGGCTCCTCACACAGCTTTGGCCGCATACTCTATGCCTCAGCAGCCCCGAGCTCCATGGACACCCCAAGTTTGCTTCTAAATTCCATCTGGATAATATTTCAAATCGCTTGCTGGTCACACAGACTCAAGGCACCTAGTACATTTAAGTATAGTTAGTATGTTCACCGAGGTAATTCATAAACTGTGCCAATGAAACAAATCTCAAACTATTTTAAAGGATTCAAATAATATACAGTTATGTTTTCAGATCACAACAGTTGTGTTAGATCACAATAATTCAATATAATTATATTGAAGTAAGATATTTAGAAAAACTTCAAGTATTGGAATCTAAACACACTACGGCATAGTTCATGGATCAAACAAAGCATCATTGCGGAATTTAGAAGATACTTTGAGCTGAATGAAAAGGGAAACAACACATCACAATTTATAAGATGCAGCTAAAGCACTCTTTGGAGGGAAATTCATAATTCTATATGCATATAATAGAAAACACGGTACATTTAAAACCAATAATCTGGGCACCTGGATGGCTCAGTGGTTGAGCATCTGCCTTTGGCTCAGGTCGTGACCCCGGGGTCCTGGGATCGAGTCCCACGTCAGGTTCCCCGCAAGGAGCCTGCTTCTCCCTCTGCCTATGTCTCTGCCTCTCTCTGTGTGTCTCTCATGAATAAATGAAATCCAAAAAAAAAAAAAAAAAAAAAACCTTTTCCACAGAGAAAATTCCAAATTATTCAACATCTAACAGAGAAAGAGTACCCAAATTACACAAACTCTTTCAGAAACCAGAACACTCTGCCGTTCATTTCATGAGGTCAGCCCTGACACCACATCCTGAAGGAGACATTCCAAGTACAGATTTGCAAACTGATACGACCTCATAAACATAGAGGCAAAAATCTTCAGAGTATTATCCAATATAATGCAGCAATATAGAAATACATACCTCATGAATTAACAGGGTTTATCAGATATGATTCACCACATTAACAGAAGAGAAATCATGTGATCACTAAAAAAATGGACAAAAATTCTACATCTATTAATGATTTTTAAAACTGTCAACACCACCACCAACAACAACAAAAAATTCTTAACAAACTAGGAATATGGAGGAAATTTCCTTAACTGGATAAAGGGCATCTATGGAAAATCCATAGCTAACATCATACTTAATGATGAAAAACTAAATTTTTTCCTCCTAAAACTTGGAACAAAGAATGTTTTATACTGGAGGTCCTGGCCAATACAGTTTAAGTAAAAAACAATACAAAGCATAAGATTGGAAGGGAAAGAGTGAAAATGCCTCTATTTGCAGCCATAATTGTGTACACAAAAGATCTAAGGGGTAAAAAAAAAATACTATGAGAATTAATAAGATCATTAATCAAGGGGACAGAACACAAGGTCAATATACAGAAATTATACTTCTGTGCACCAGCAAAAATCTCCTGGAAAATGAAGTTTAGAAATGGCATTTCCAGAGGCACATCTGTGGCTCGGTCGTTGAAGCATCTGCCTTCAGCTCAGGTCATGATCTCAGGATCCTGGGATTGAACCCAGCCTAGGCGTAGGAATCTCTGCTCAGCAGGGAGCCTGCTTCTCCCTCTCCCTCTGCCTGCCACTCCCCCTGCTTGTGTTCTCTCTCTCTGTCAAATAAATAAAATCTTTTTTTAAAAATTGCATTTCCAGGGGTATCAAAATGTGCAGCATAGTTAGGAATGTATTTAATGAAAGATACGAAAGACCAGAGTGAAAACTATAAAACATTAATGAGAGAAAATTTAAAAGATCTAAATAAATGGAGAGATATATCATGTTTACAAGTTGGAATCATCAATGCTGTTAACGTATTCGTTCTTCAAAAATTGATCTGTAGATTCAGGGCAATCGCAAAACCCCCAGGAGGGCCTTATGTATAAAATGATAACCTGCGTCTAAATTGTACTTGGAAATGCAAAAGAGCTAGAATAGCCAAAGTTATTTTGAAAAAGGAAAATGCTGATGCTGGACTATACTCACTTGCTCAGGCTGCCATAACAAAATACCACAGGCTGCCTGGCTTAAACAACAGAGATTGATTTTCTCACCGTTCTGGAATCTGGAGGTCCCAGGTCCCTGATGACGGTGTCGGCAGGCTTCATTTCTCCTGAGGCCTCTCTGCTCGGCTTGCAAACAGCTGCCTTCTCACTCTGTCCTCACATGGTCTTTTCTCTCCATGTGTATCCCAGGGGGTCTCTCCTTTTCTCATAAGGACACAACAGTTTTGGATAAGGGCTCCACCCTTATGACCTCCTTTAACCTTAGTTACATCCGTGGCTTGGTCGGCTGAAAGGTTCTATTTCCAAATAAAGTCATGTTGGGGGTTAAGGCTTCAACATGTGAATTTGGGGGAGACACACAATTCGGTCTCTAACATGGATCTCGCCCATAAAGAGTCTGATTCAGTTGTGCTGGGGATCCTGGTTATAGGATCCTTACATGAGTCGCCACAGCTGATAACCACTAAGTGAGGACTAGGGTCTCACCCCACAAAGGGGCGGAAGTCACGGAGGCTCTCTTGGGCCATGTGAACTCTGATTGAGGACATCAACTAGACACCTGCACAGATACCCTGTGAATAAGTGCCTGCTGGGAAAGAGTTCTATTTCAGACACGTCCCCCACCTCGTGTGGTCCTGGGATCAGCTGTGTAACATACTCAGCCCAATGTCAGGCCCAGAATGAGGCTCACTAAATAGAAGTCATTGGCCAGGCACTAAATTTCACATTTGCTCCACTCGAAGATCCAGATTTTTCCCACTCTACCCTAGTGATTTCCATGATGTGAGGAAGCCTAGCAGTAAAAGAGAGGGGGGAGCAATAATATTCTCATATTATGTAGTCAGAAGCCCCAGTGTTTAGGTGCTAGTGGATTTTTTTTTTTCACTTTAAAGTTCCTGTGTTTGTATGCTGTCATTTTGGGGGTGTGCTAACCAGAGCCATTTAGTGACAGATGGTCTAGCCACCTCTTGCTACTTCCACTGCATGGACAGATAAAGATTTGTCAGCAAGGACCATGGGGCACCCCACAGCCAATCTAACATATGTGAAAGCCTTAGAAACAAACATAGTCCATTTCTCCTCTATTTGCTTCCTTGGGGTTAAGGGGACTATTTTTAGGATTGGTGAGGTGACAACTGGCAAGGGACTTGGAAGGAGTTTCCAGCATTTGCATCTACTTTATCTGAGCCCAGCCTCACCTCATGCCTTGTTGTTGATATCATCAGGGTGGTGGCTTGCAGGCTCCTCCCTCCTGCCCCCACCCCAGCTCTGTCTCAGTCTGGCTCTGACCCCTCTACCCAGCAAACTTTGGGCTGCTCCCTCCACAGGCTCTGCCACAGCTCCTATTCTGGAGTCCTAAGGCAGGAGGGGGAGAAGGATGCTGAGAAGCCAATGAGAAAGTCAATGAGAAGAAAAGAAACCAGGGCAGGCCACCAAGCAGGAGGGCCAGTATCCCAGCCACAAGTTCCCCAATTCGCCTCTTTCTTCAGTCTCCTCAGCTCCAGTCTCTGAGGCTGCTCACAGCAGAGACGGGCATGCCATTTTCACAGGGCTAGGTCCCCAGGCTGGCACAGCCTGACAGGCTTTGGTTCATACCAGCAGAAAGTTGGAGACAAGTAGTAGATTCCATTCTGCACAGTCATTTTCCTTGCCTTATCTCCCTGCCATTTGAGGTGCTTTTCCGCCAGCTGCCCGGCCAAGAGAAGGCATGCTGGAGTATCTCTGGCCTGTCAGGAGCAGCTGCTCTAGAATGCTTAATGACCTGTCTCTGGGTGGTCAGGCTGCCCTGACATGCAGATGCTTCTTGAGACAGAGAAGGCCCACCTCTTTCAAAGTGTGGCATAGGGAAAAAGTGAGATATAAGAGAGTTTGACATTAGAACTTAAAACAAGTCTAAAATCCTTTTGACCATTGGGGAAAAAATTGCAGATACACATAGGAAACTATTATATTTTGCCTTTGAAGTAAGAACATAAACTTCATTTATTCATTATGTTTCTATGATAGCTTGTTATCATCTTCTAAGTAAGGTGCCTTTTTAGGTGCTGTGAGCAATATAAGTATAACCCAGGTGTCAGCAGGAGTTCTCAGATCTCTGAGTCGGGAAAGGTTAAGTTGAATCCATCTCTTCTTTGTCCTGTCCTGTGAAAGTCTAAATTTCCCTTAAATATACTATCAAGTTCCAGAGCGCTTCTTCTTTAGACCAGCTCATTATCCAAGTTTCTGCTGCTCTGTTCCACAACTCATGGAATCATAAAACTCTTCTTCAATATGTACTTTCCATAGAGGTCAACTAACACAGAATCTGTAACTATAATAGAAGAAATGGAGGGTTGAGAAGGAGGCACATACATTACAAAAATGCAAACAACTTCAAATGGTGTATTAGACACCTTGTTTTTAAAATACCTTCCAGGACTTTCAGGTCTGCTCAGAACTGAAGAACAGGTATTGGACTTACTCTATCACAAAAAAATAAAACCAGACAAAGGTAAAGCAACTGCTTTAAGACATTGGATAAAAGCCATTAGAGGACTATGGTCCCTGAGGAAAGTGAAACATTAGTTAAGTGCCACATTCATCCTAGCTTTCTGCTTGGGGACACTTCACTTAGCGTCCTATTCATTTAGTTGAGATCCTAGAAAGGGTTGCTCCAGGGTAAGGCCACTCTAAGCATTTCTTCACAAAGCCTATTATTAAGACTTGGAAGGTTAAGATCTATCAACAAATTAGCTGCCTTTCAGAATAAAATGATGCATTATTTAAGGGAAGACAACTGAATACAGACTCTCAACAAAGAAGCACCCACAATATCTGACATATAATCCAAAGGAGGTAGTGTTTAATGAGTACAGAGTTTCAGTTTGGGAAGATGAAAAAGTTCTGGAGAAGGATTGTGGTGATGGTTGCACAACAATGTGGATGTACTTAACACCACTGAACCATACAGTTGAAAATAATTAAGATAGTAAATTTTATTTTATGTTTATTTTACTACAATATTTAAAAATACCCTCTAAGACTGCTGCTTCCAGGAAGAACAGGGCAAAACGTACCTTCTTGAAACACTAAAAAACACCAGAAAAATGACATGCAAATAGTGGGAATCAGGCAGCACAGAACAATAATCCCTCAGAAAGGGAAAACAAAAGAGCCCTACAATGTCCCCAATTTACTACAATGTCCCCAGAATTTCCAGACTATAGCACTGGGAGGGGAAAACCTGATGGAGGCCAGTAGTCTCCCTGAATTGAGAAAATGCAGCTGGGAGTCAAAGAGGCCAAGGCAGCCAGAGTGAAGAAGGCAGAGTACATGGAGAGAAGAGAATCATATAGAGAGGGTCCCAGAGACTTGTGGAGAGTCCCCTTGAGTCTTCAGCTGATTACTGATCAACACATGCATATGATGACACCAACAGAGACTGGAGAATCACTCAAAAGGACTGGAGGGACGGGTGCCTGGCTGGCTCAGTCAGTGGAGGATGTGACTCTTGATCTTGGGATTGTAGGTTTGCACCACATGTTGGGTGTAGAGATTACTTAAAAATAAAATATTTTGTAAAAAAGGACCAGAGGGGTGGGCACCTGGGTGGCTCAGTGGTTGAGCATCCGCCTTCAGCTCAGGTGGTGATCCCAGGGTCCCAGGATGGAGTCCCATATCAGGCTCCCTGCGGGAAGCCTGCTTCTCCCTCTGCCTATGTCTCTGCCTCTCTTTGTCTCTCTCATGAATAAATAAATAAATAAAATTTTTTTTAAAGGAGCAATAATGATTCCAAATATCTAGAATACAAAGGTTCATAATTTACAAAGTATCATCATATAGAATATCCAAAAGCAATGGAGAAAAAAAAAAACCCAGTTCAAATCTACTCAAGTCTCAACTAACAAAGTTTAAAATAAAAAAACAAAAGTATCAAACTTTTTCCAAGAAGCTTAATTGTACTATGGAACAAAGCTCAAGAATATTCATAGAAAATTACCTGCCACACACAATAAAATTTATACTGTCTAGCCTTTAACCAAAAATCACCAGACATGCCAAGAAGTAGAGAAATATCCATAGTAATGAGAAAAATCAATCAACAAAAACAGAAAAAAGAGGGAGATGATAGAATTAGTAGACAAGAACATTAAAATAGTCCTCATAACCATATACTTTATGTTTGAGAAGGTAGAGGAAATGGTAAGAATGTTAAATAGAGACAACAGAAATATTGAAAAGACCTAAGATGAACTTCTGGACTTGAAAATTACAATGTCTGAGATGAAAGATATGCTTGGTGGGATTACTAACAGATCAGATACTGCAGGGATAAAAAAAAAAAATCAGTGAATTAAAAAATATAAAAATACTACCCAAAATGAAGCATGGTGGGGGGGAACTGGAAAAAAAAGGTGAATAGAATATCATTGAGCTGTATAAGATAACTTCAAGCAGCCTAACATATCTGTAATTGGACACCACTGTAAAAGTGGGTGGACAAGGAAAAGATCTGAATAAATAACAGCTGAGAATTTTCTAAGTTTGATGAAACAAACTTAGGCCCACAAACCCAAGAAATTCAAGGAACTTAGGCCCACAAATCCAAGAAATTCAAGGACCTATAAGCGCAAGAATCATGAATAAACTACATCAAGGCACATCATAATCAAATTGCTCAAAAACATTGATAAAGAGAAAATCTTGAAAAGCAACCAGAAAAAAAAGCACATTACATTCAGAGAAACAAAGATAAGAATGACATGAGATGTCATATTGGAAACAATGTGAGCCCAAAGACAATGGAACAAATATTGACACATTGAAAGTACAGAGCTATCAACCTGGACTCTATGGTCATGAAAAATATCTTTCACAAAAAAGTAAAATAGCTTTTCAGACACACTGAAAAGGTGAATTAATTCATCACTAGGAGACTTGATCCTTAAAAACTGGTCATTTCATAGTAATATAAAATCAATTCATCAAGAGGACATATTCTAAATATTTATGCACTTGATAACTCAGCTTCAAAATACACAAAGTAAAATCTGTTGGAACTCTAAGAGACGAATCCACAATTATAGTCAGAAGTTTCACACTGTAATTAGGAGAATGAATTGACAGATAATCAGAAAGTATATAAAAGTCTTGAAAATTTTCCCAACCAATTTAATTTGTTGATTGACATTTCACTGACCAACAGCAGAATACATATTCTTTTTTAAGTGTTCATGGAACATTTGCCATTGCAGACCATGTTGTGGGACATAAAAAACTCTTAATATTTTCAGGGCAACTGGGTGGCTCAGTTGATTAAGTATCTGACTCTTGGTTTTGGCTCAGGTTGGGATCTCAGAGTCCTGGGTTCAAGACCTGTGTCTGGCTCGGAGCTCAGCGGGGGAGTCTGCTTGAGGATTATCTTCCTCCCTGTCTTCCCCCTCTCCCTGTCTCTCTCAAGTAAATGAATATTTTTTAAAAACTCAATATTTTCAAAGGATTCAAAGCACACACAGTTTATTCTCTGACTCTTGGAATTAAATTAGAAATCATAACAGCGTGTGCTTGTTTCTGTAGCACATATGCTAAAATTGGAACGATACGGAGAAGATTAGCATGGCCCCTGAGCAAGGATGGCACACAAATTCATGAAGTGTTCCATATTTTTTTTGGGGGGGGGGGTAACTGGGTGACAGGCACTGAGTAGGGCACTTGATGGGATGAGCACTTGGTGTTATACTATATGTTGGCAAATTGAATTTAATTTTTTAAAAATGCAAAAAAAAAAGAAATCAATAACAGAAAGATATCTTTTAAAAACCCAAATAATTGGAAACTAAATAATATATAACTTAAGATTTTGTTTATTCATTCATGAGAGACACAGAAAGAGGAAGAGACACAGGGAGAGGGCTTCCCTCTTCCCGCAGGAAGCCCGATGGAGGACTTGATCCCAGGACTCTGGGATCACGACCTGAGCCAAAGGTAGACACTCAACCACTGAGCCACTCAGGTACCCCAATAATATAACCCATAGGTAAAAGAGAAAATCAAAATCAAAATGAAAAAATATTTTGAACTGAATCAAAATGAAAACAGTACATTGGCTTCATGATGAATTTTACCAACCATTTATGAAAGAAATAGTACTGGTTCTACATAAAGTCTTCCAGTAAATCAAAGAGAGAGTACTTCTAAACTGATTATATGAGGCCAAATATTTATTCCATTATCACAACTAGGGAAAGACATTATAAAAAAGATATTACATACTAATATTCCTCATAGACATAGATGCAAAAATTCTAAAACAAATTGGAAAGTTGAATTCAACAATAATACAAAAAGGATGGCCAAATGAGATTTATCCCAGGAAAGTAAGATTGACATAACATTTGAAAACCAATCAATATAATTTACCATATTAACAGACTAAAAAGGGAAAATGACATAATCATCCAAACTGATGCAGGAAAAAAATTTGACAAATCCAACACTGATTTCTTTAATTTTAAATTGAAATATAACCGACATATAATATCCTATTAATTTCAGGTGTACATCATAGTGATTAAAGATCTTCATACCTTACTAAATGATCCCTATGATAAATCTAGTTACCATCTGTCACTATACAAAGTTATTACAATATTACTGATTCTATTCCTTATGTTGTACATTACATCCTCATGACTTATTTTTTTAACTGGAAGATTTTACCTCCAAATCTTCTTCACATATTTTGCCTTCCCTCCAACCCCTATCCCTTCTGGTAACTAAAGGCTTTTTCCTTCTAACTATGAGTCTTTCTGTTTTGTTTGTTCATTTGTTTTTTTTAGATTCCATATGTAAGTGAAATCATAGTATTTGTCTTTTTTTGACTTACTTCACTTAGCATAATACCCTCTAGGTCCCTTCATTTTGTCACAAATGGCAAGGTTTCATTCTTCTTCTTTTTAAAAAGATTTTATTTGTTTATTCGTGAGAGACACACAGAGAGAGGCAGAGACACAGGCAGAGGGAGAAGCAGGCTCCATGCAGGGAGCCTGACGTGGGACTTGATCCTGTGACTCCGGGATCACGCTCTGAGCCGAAGGCAGACGCACTTAACCACTGAGCCACCCAGGGGTCTCATTCTTCTTTATGGCTGAGTATATTCCACTGCATATGTTTATACCACATCATCTTTATTCATTCAACTCATTAATGGACACTTAGGTTCCTTCCATAGCTTGGCTATCAAAATAATGCTGCAAAGAACATAGGGGTTCCAATCAGTGTTTTCATTTTCTTTAGATAAATATCCAGAAGTGGAATTCTTGGATCATATGGTAGTCCTCTCTTTAATATTTTGAGGAACCTCCATTCTGTCTTCCATAGTGGCTGCACCAATTTACATTCCCACCAACAAGGTAAAAGGGTCTCCTTTTCTCCACATTCTCCAACACTCGTTTTGTCTTTTTGATAAAGCCAATCTGATAGGTGTGAGGTGGTAATTCACTGTGGCTGTGGCTCCCTTTGATTTGCATTTGCCTGATAATTAGTGATGATCTTTTTATGTGCCTCTTAGCCATCTACATATATTTGTGGGTAAAAATGTCTATTCAGAAGTATCTGCCCATCTAAAAAATTTTTAATATTAGGTTGTGTAAAAATTCATTATGTATTTTGGATATTAATCCCTTACCAGATGTATGATTTGCAAATATCATCTCCTATTCAGTAGGTTGCCTTTTCATTTTTTTGATGGTTTCCTTGGTTGTGCAAAAGCTTTTTTTTTTTTTTTTTTTTTTTAATTAATTTTTATTGGTGTTCAATTTACCAACATACAGAAAAACACCCAGTGCTCATCCCGTCAAGTGTCCACCTCAGTGCCCGTCACCCATTCCCCTCCAACACCCGCCCTCCTCCCCCCTTCCACCACCCCTAGTTCGTTTCCCTGAGTTAGGAGTCTTTATGTTCTGTCTCCCTTCCTGATATTTCCCAACATTTCTTCTCCCTTCCTTTATATTCCCTTTCACTATTATTTATATTCCCCAAATGAATGAGAACATACACTGCTTGTCCTTCTCCGATTGACTTATTTCACTCAGCATAATACCCTCCAGTTCCATCCACATTGAAGCAAATGGTGGGTATTTGTCGTTTCTAATCGCTGAGTAATATTCCATTGTATACATAAACCACATCTTCTTTATCCATTCATCTTTCGATGGACACCGAGGCTCCTTCCACAGTTTGGCTATTGTGCAAAAGCTTTTTAGTTCGATGCAGTCCCGTTTGTTTTAGTTTTTGTTTCCCTTGCCTGAGACTGGTCCAAAAAAATATTGCTAAGATTGATGTCGAAGAGCTTACTGCCTATGCTTCTTTCTAGAAGTTTTATGGGTTTATGTAAGTCTTTAATTCACTTTTGTATCTAGTGTAAGATAGTGGTCCAGTTTCCCTAACACCATTAATTGAAGAAACTGTCTTTCCCTGATTGTATATTCTTGCTTCCTTTGTCATAAGTTAATTGAGTGTATATGTAAAGTTTCTTTCTGGGCTCTCTATTCTATTCCATTAATATGTATGTCTGTTTTTGTGCCAGTACCATACTGTTTTGACTACTATAGCTTTATTGCATATGTTGAAGTCAGGAGCATAACAGCTCTAGCTTTGTTCTTCCTTCTGTTCTGTGTATTCAGGGTCTTTGAGGTTCCATACAAATTTTAGGATTCTTTGTTCTACTTTTGTGAAAAATGCCATTGGCAGTTTGATTGGGATTGCATTGAATCTATAGATTGCTTTGGATAGTGTGGATATTAATATCAACAATATTAATCCTTCCAATCTGTAAGGAAAGTGTATCTTCTCACTTATTTACATCATTTTCAATTTCTTTCCATTAGTATCATTGTTTCCAGAGTACAGGTCTTTCACCTCCTTGGTTATATTTATTCCTAGGTATTTTATTCTTTTCTGATGTAACTGCAAATAGAATTGTTTTCTTAATTTCTCTTCCTGATAGCTCATTATTAGTGTATAGAAATGCAACCAACTTCTGTATGCTAACTTTGTACCTTCTGATTTTTACTGAATTCATTTAGAGTTCTAATAGTTTTTGGTGGAGTCGTTAGGGTTTTCTATATACAGTATTATGTCATCTGTAAATAGTGAGTTTCACTTCTTCCTTTCCAATTAGGATGCCGTTTATTGCTTTTTCTTGTGTAATTTTCTTGCCTAATTTCTTGCTTGTCTAAGTGGCAAGGATTTCTACTACTCTATTAAATGCAAGTGGCAAGAGCAGGCAAACTCGTCTTGCTCCTGATCTTAGAAGAAAAGTTTTCAGTTTTTCCCCATTGAGTATGATGTTGGCTATGGGTCTGTCATATACTGCCTTCATTATGTTGAGGTACATTCCTTCTACACCCACTTTATTCATTTTTTATCATAAATGAATGTTGAATTTTGTCAAATGCTTTTTCTGCAGCTATTGAGATAATCATATGATTTTGATCTTTCATTTTGTCAATTTGGTGTATCACATTGATTGATATCCAGATATTGGACCATCCTTGCTGCCTCGGGTAAATCCCATTTAATCATGGTGCATAGTCCTTTTAATGTATTGTTGAGTTTTGTTTACTAATATTTTGTTCAAGATTTTTGCATCTACCTTCATCAGGGATATTGGCCTGTAATTTTATTTTTGTGTGGTGTGTTTGTCTGACTTTGATATTTCTGATTTAAAACATACATGCACACACACAAACCTCAGCAAACCAAGAATACAAATGAATTTCCTCAATATAATAAAGGGCATCTCTGAAAAACCTATAGTTAGCATTATAAACATGGAAAAATACTGAGTCCTTTCAGCATAAGATGAAGAATAGGTAAAACTGCCTGCTCTCACTGCTTCTATTCAGTATTTTATACAGTTCAGTAAGACAAAACATTAAAGAAATCCAGGATAGAAGGGAAGAATTAAAACTGTCTTTATCGTCTAATGATACGATTATCAATGAAAATTCTTTAGTCTAGGGCAGCCTGGGTATCTCAGTGGTTTAGCGCCGCCTTCAGCCCAGGGCGTGATCCTGGAGACTCAGGATCAAGTCCCATGCCGGGGTCCCTGCATGGAGCCTGCTTCTCCCTCTGCCTGTGTCTCTGCCGTTCTCTCTCTCTCTCTCTGGTCTCTCATGAATAAATAAATAAAATCTTAAAAAAAAAAAAGAAAAAGAAAGTTCTTCAGTCTATAAAAAAGCTACTGGAATAAGTTGGCTTAGCAAGTTTGTACAATGTAAAATAAATATACAAATATCACTTGCATTTCAATATCCTAGTTATGAGGAATCAGAAATTGACATTAAAACAAAAATCATTACCAACAGCATCAAAAAAAGAAAATACTTGTATAAACTTGACATAATATGTGTAAGATCTCTCTGAAAACTGCAAAAACATTCCTGAGAGAAACTAAAGAAGACTTGAATAGAGAGATGTACCATGTTCATAGAGTGGAAGATTGAATATTGTAAAAATGTCAAGTCTCCTCATATTGATTAATTAAATCCATGTTAAAATCCAAGCAGGCTATTTTTGTAGAAATTAACACATTGATCCTAAAAAAAGTTGTAAACCAACTAAAAGAAAAACATGCACTGAGGAAGGTATGGGTCCAACCCAAGATAGCAATAAAGGTAATTCTAAGATGGAAGCTGGGGATGCCTGGGTGGCTCAGCAGTTTAGAGCTTGCCTTCGGCCCAGGGTGTAATCCTGTCCTGGGATCAAGTCCCACATCAGGCTCCCTGCATGGAACCTGCTTCTCCCTCTGCCTGTGTCTCTGCCTCTCTCTGTCTCTCACGAATAAATAAATAAATAAATATTAAAAAAAAAAAAAGATGGAAGCTGGACAGAAAGCTGAGAAAATAGGCTAAAGGCACATAATGGAATAAGAGAGGACCAAAGAAAGAGGGAAAGAGAGGCAACCAAAATTTTCAGAAAAAAAAGAGACTGGCCTAATTAGAAGTCACTGGGCTCCAAGCAATAACAGAGTTGTCTCCCATCTACAGATAAGAAGAAAATAGAATAAGAAGGTATGGAGGACTCTGTTAAGTTCTGTTCCCGACAACATGAGTGACACACGGGTTGTAGCACTGTAACCATGGAGAAAGCCACGTAACCATGGGACACCACTTGTGTGGCCTCACAGGGTAATACAAAGGGAATCCACTGCAGCTGTGGTGTAGGTGCATGCAGCAGGTGAACTGAGAATTCCAAGGATTTTGTAGTCTACATAGTCAGATGTTTTGTTGGGGTGTGGGAGGCTAAACTGTTCAGGCTGAAGGGGAAGTGGCCAACTGATGAATGGCTTGAGCAGAATCATGGCCTAGAGGTATAAATCCTGACTCACTTTTGAGCCTTGTGATCTTAGTGAAGTTAATTTAACCCTTTAGATTGGTTTCTTTTCTGGAAAATGGGGGTAGAAGTGATCTCTACTTTTTAGAGTACTTGGAGAAATTAAAGGCTGTAATGTTTGTGATCACTTGCAGTAGCCAGAACATTTTATTACACTTGAGAAATGGTTATTTGTAAAAGGAATATTGGGAGACAGTGAAGGGCAGAGCCTGTGATGGGGATTGTGAGGAAGGAGAGATGGAGGTTGGGGGCATCAGACATGGCGGCCACCACAGCCAGTTTGGAGTGTGTGGCTCTTATCCTGTGGCTGCAGTGGTTTTTAAAAAAATGTTTATTGAGCAGCTACTATGTGCATGGCACACTCTCAATAATCCTGGTTGTGTGAATGTGAAAACCAAGGTTCTAAGAGGTTGAACAATTTACCAAGGCCACACTAATAACATTCAGGGAGCAAAGTGCAGCAGGATGAAAGGGGAGGTCTGGGTGTCTTAGCTGGCAGTGGGAGCACTGGGAGCTGGTGGCTTCAGGTCAGGGGCTGGGTTTGGGTTATACGTATGAGAAGAAAGAATGAGGCTGATGACCTGAGGTTGGGGGTGGTGGTTTTGATTTAAAACATATACGCACACACACAAACCTCAGCAAACCAAGAATACAAATGAATCTCCTCAATATAATAAAGGTGAAGGGGCTCAGGATTCATGAGCCCACTGGTGTACCTGCAGTCCTGCTGGGCAGATCCACTGGAGGTCTGTGGGGTCTGAGTCCAGAACATCATCTGATGTTCTAGAGAAGAAAGGGAGTGGGGCCAGGGTGTCGAGGTGGAAGCAGTTAGGAGCCTGATAGAATACAGTCCAAATTGCATCAGAAATGCCCACTGGCTGCCCCAGGGCAAGTCCCTTGTTAGGCCAAGCCCACACTTAGGACTGATATTTAACGAGGGCCGATCAGCTGTATTGCCTGCCAGATATTGAAACACCTCCACCCCAAGCCCCAATTCCACCCCTTGCTCCCCATCTCTGCCCTGGGGACCTCCTGTCCCTGCACCATCCACCAGAATAAGGGGAACACTGACCTTGCTCTCCCTGAACATCCAGCAGGTCCTCTCTTAGCCTAGCTTTTGTCCTGACTGCCTGGGCTGCCCAGTCCTCCCTCACCTCCACAGGTCTTTGCCTGGCTCCTCCAGGGCTCCACTCAGATGTTCCCTTCCCTGGTCCCTAAGTCTGTGACCTCTAGCCTCCCAGACACACTGCCCCATCTCTTTCCTGGCTCTATTCTTCTCTGGTCAGTCATCGACATACCATGTAATTTACTATGCTAGTTAATGCCAGCCTCCCCTATGGAACGTTGGAAGACTTGAGGACAGGCCTCTCGTGTCTTCTGTTCCCTGGAACATCTCCTGCACTCACAACAATGCCTGCAGGTGCTGGGCATTCAGTGAAGATTTGATGAGTGACTGAATGCATGAATGAATAGTGGACGTGCTGTGGTTCAGCAGCTCATCAGTGACCAGAGCCACGTGGCTTATTTCCAGAAAGCACAGTGAGGATGCACTGAAACTTCTTGAGAGAAGTGAAGGTGGAAAGGGAGACAAAGCCCTTGGCCTCCGGGAGAGGGCCCTTAGGGGACAAGAGAGAAGGAATGGAGACATGGGCTCCGCCGTCTCACAAAGGCCCAAGAAGCAGGTCTTGATGGTCGTGTCTGTCACGGGGAAAGCTTGTAGCAAGTGCTGTGCCCCGGCTTTCAAAAGTCTGGCCAATTTAGAGGTTGTGGTGGTTTTGGAACTGGAAGCAACAGCAATGTGGCCTCCAATGAGGCCCCAATCAAAGCTGGAGTCCCGCTGGCGCTGGGGCAGCGTCCAGCGTCTGGATGCACAATGTCGATCTGTTCAATTGCTTTCTTTTTTCGGAGGCTGTTGGCTCACCCCGCTGGAATGGGGTGGCACTTCAGGACACGAAGCTTGGAGCTGGTGGCGGATTTCTTGGAACTGGTAGCAGGGAGATCTAAATTAAGACCTTTATATCACACCAAATAAATAGAAGCTGAAATAGAAGGCTGAAGGAATTAGGCAAAATGCCTTTCTACATAACTTTTGAAAAACGGAGGGGGAAAAGAGTTAGAAAACAGAATGGTATTTATTCACTGGAGTCCCAAGGTATTTGCTGAAAACAATGACACCTCTGTCCGACACAAAAGCACATGTTAGAAAGAGCAAGCCTTCCTCTTTGAAGTGTCCTGCCACAGAAGCCTGGGTAATAAATACCAACCGCTTTGTTGTGAAGGCTCTCGTGGTAAGATTTGAGGGCTGGCCCCATTTCAAGCCACCTCCTGCTTCCAGGGAGGTAAGAGGAGTTGCTCTGGCTTGGGGTCGTCCGATGCTTGTTTGGCAGCCCTGAAGCACACCTGCTGAGGATTTACCTGTAAGCTCCTGAGACAGGGCCTCAGCAGAGGCAGAAGGGTAGCTTCCTGGGTTTTCTCTGTAGAGGAGGACCCACAGCAGGGCCAGGTGTGACGGGAACAGTGGCTGCTGGGAGGTGCTGAGAAGGGGCAGGGGCGACTCCAGCACAGACTCTGGCCTCTGTCTCCGGGCCTGTGTGTCGCAGTGGCCCTGGGATGGCAGTGAGAGTGAGGAGCTCACCACACAGAGCAGTGGGAAGGAGCTCACTCAGCAGAAATCATCTCAAAGGGCTTACGTATTAAAAGCCCCAATCACCGTGTCAAATGTCAAATGAGAAAGACATAAAGGGCACCTTTGGCGCCATCAGACCAGCTGTTTCTTAGGGTGGAGGGCAGCAGGGAGGGGAATTCTTGACATGTAGCATTTACCAATTTCTATGGTGTAAATACTCCCAGCATTGAAAAGAGTTGGGAAGAGATACATAGGATCCCACTATACATATTTGCACTATACAAATTCTACGTTCATCAGTAACCCCAAAAGCATAAACTTACAGCAATCAGGAATTACCTTTGCTTTTTTATATAATTTAATGGGAAGTCTATACAATTTTCAAGTTGTGCTGAATAGCCAGCTCACAAAAATTCCCGAAAATTTACAACTGGTGCTTGCCACCTGGGCCAGTAGAAACCGACACCAGCGTCCCAGACCTCCCGCAGGCCAAGGAAGATGGCAAAGCTGGTCCTTGCAAAGAGAATGGTCTCACTTGCCAGTACCGGGCAACTCCAAGACAACTTGCACGACCTTCCTATCAAGGTGTGCTCTTTGGCTTCTTCTCTTGATTCAGCAGCAGTTACAAGCTTGGAATCAGGCTCACATTCTTTACTATCCTGCAGAGCAGCTTCCTGAAGAACCGCTGGCTGGCTGGGGTCGTAGCTGGGAGGAGGCAGGAGCCGGCAACCCAAGAAGGGAGTTGTTCTGTGGTGGGGCGTGTAGATCAGCCCCAGGCCTCCGGTGGGAATTTAGTCTAACAGTAACGAGGGCCATGGGTACACGTGCGTGATGAGCCATTCCAGGAGCTCTGCCCAGAGACCAGAGTAATCACTAGGCCTCTTGGGCCCAGGCTGATTATCTTGTTTTTCTTGCGCTCGTTTAGTTTTATTGACAAGAACTACAGAAAAGGGCACAATTTTAAACATACCACTCCATGAATTTTCCAAATGATCTATTCAGGTAAGAGTAACTCAGAAGAAGATACCCATTTCTAGAACCAGGTGGACAAGCCCCTTCCCTGTCCGCAGCAACACCCCAGAGGTCACTGTGACCCTGACCTCTCCCACTTTGGTTTCTTGTTCTTGAAATTCACACATATATGGAATTCTGTTTTGGCTGCTTTTGCCCAGTATTTTTTAAAAAATATTTTATTTATTTATTCATGTGAGACACACAGAAAGAGGCAGAGAGAGAAGCAGGCTTCCTGCGGGTAGCCCGACGTGGGACTCGATCCCAGGACCCCGGGATCACGATCTGAGCCAAAGGCAAACGCTCAACCACTGAGCCACCCAGGTGCCCCTTTATTCAGTATCCTGTGAGTCATCAGTGTTGTGTATAGTGCTAATTCCTTCATTTCTAAGATGTAACATTGTATAGATAGACCACAATTTGTCCATTTCTGGGTTGTTTCTGGTTTGAGGCTATTATGAACAAAGACAGTATAAAAATACTCGTACTATTGCATGCACTTCTGTTAAGCGTATGTGTGGGAGTGGAATTGTGTCCATGAGTACTATAGCGCTAGCTTTAGTAAATATGGTTATTGCGGGCGTGCCAATTTACACTCCCAACTGCGGCCTGGGAGAGTTCCAGTAGCTCGTCTTCGCTAACATTTTGTAGTGTCAGTCCTCTTCATTTTAGCCATCCTGGTGGGTATCTAGCAGTATTTCATTCCAATTTTTACACTTCTCTGGTGATGGATATTGAACAAATTTGGCTATTAAAATGCTTATTAACCATCTGGATATTTGTGAAATGGCCACATTTGCTCATTTTTAATAATATTGTCTTTTTTATCAATATGTAACATTTATATGTCTGGGTCTTTTGAATTTTTTCCACTTTATGGCTTGACTTTTCTCTCAAGGGTAATTTGATAATGAGTTAACTGTAATGACATCCAATTTTTCATATTTTTACCCTCATGGTGTTTTTTTGTGTCCTAATAAATCTTTGCCTAGTCCAAGGCCAGAAAGATCATCTGTTTCCTTCAGAAACTTTATTATTATTTTACTTTCCATGCTTAGGATCATGATCCATTTGGAGTTCATATTTATGTATGGTGTGATATCAAGGTTCACTTTTCTCCATAGGTATATCCAAAACTACCTTTTCTGATTATTGATGGTTGTTTTATTAGGATTTTCCAGTTTCCAAGCGCTAATTTCTGCATTTTTGCAAAATAATATTTTACGTTTCCCTTTTCTTTTTTTTTAGAGCAAGCATGGACACATGTGGGTTGGGGGATCAGAGGGAGAGTAGGAGAGAGAATCTTAAGCAGGCTCCAAGCCCAGCATGGAGCCTGTTGTGGAGTCTATCTCATGACTCTGAGATCATGACCTGAGCTGAAATCGAGTCAGGTACTTCCAGGTGCCCTTTTCTTTCACTCTTGAAGGGGAAATAAGGAGAGACAGTATGACCTAGAGGCAGTGAGAGCATGAATGAGCACAGTTCTCACCCCAAACCAGGGAGTCAAGATCACACACCTTTGAATTAGCCTCACCTCGACCCCTCCTATGCTACAGCACAAATACCCTAAGTGACCCAGCCCTACAGCTCTGGCCCTCAATCTCAACTGTATGGAAAGGCTGCCTCAAACCTGCTTGTCCAGGTAATCTGTGGTGAAAGCCACAGGTTGAACTTTCCTTTCTGTATCACGACATTATCCACAATCATCTTAGAGAGATTTAAGGAACAAAGCTGTATTTTTCAAATGACTTTGAGGTGATTTGGTTTTCTTCTGTTCTTATCCACTTGATCACATTCCAGAGTCTGGACTACACTAGAAATTCTACTTCCTAATCTAACAAAGCCCTTCTTACATAGGACCACAAAATTCTCTGTATAATTTCCAAGCCCTAATCTCTTTTTAAAAAATGACTGTATTTGAGAGAGCATGCACGAGAGAGAACAAGAAGGGGAAGCAGAGGGAGAGGAAGAAGCAAACTTCCAGCGGAGCAGGAAGCCCAATATGGGGCTTGATCATAGGACCCTGAGATCATGACTGAGCCAAAGGCAGAAGAAGCTCAACCAACTGAGCCACTTGGGTGCCCCTTCAGGCTCTAATCTTAGTTACTACTTTCCTTTTATCAAGGATTTATGTTAGGCACTAGGCCAAATACTTTATGAGATTATTAATATTACTATTAGTCTATATACCTACTTCTACAAAGCCCTTAACACCAGGAATCATACCATATATTGTCTATTCAGTTTCAAAGTCCTGATTTCTTGTTTATTGCTGTATCAAAACATCTAGCCCAGTGCCCAGCATGTCGTATGTACTCAATACACATTCATTTTCACTGGTTTCCAGACCTTGCCCATCCCATCCTTCTCAGCAAAGCACTTCAGGTATATGGCTATATGAAGGCAGACCAACCGTTCTTCTCAGATCCTTGGCAGAGTGGAGAGGAGAAAATAAAAAAGGGATTACACATGACTGATCAACTGTTTCTACAATTATTCTTATAATACAGTTTTTAAGATTTAGAACACCTATATGCATTTCCTATTTCTTTAATGAAGGATATTAGAGATATGTTTGGTCCTTGTACTGATAGACTTTACTGTCTGCCTTTCATCAGCCTCATCACAAGTACCTCTTGTGGTAAGAGGAGAGTTTCTACCTTGGCTACTGTCTCTTCTGCCTGTTTCTTTAATCCAGGTCTTCCGAGAGGGTCAATCGATTTAAAAACTGCCTGAGTTTCAATGTCTCTGGGCTTTGGTGTGAACACTTTGCCCACCTGCATCCACTATACAGTCTTAGAATTTACCTTAAAATGTAATAACATTTTGCATTGCCAGGGTACCATTTCAAATTTATATTGGATGATCCATTATAGACTAAGCTGCTCAGCAGAGAAAATAAACTCCTAGAATAGTTATTGTTTTAGTTATACATGTTTTGAATTAAATGCTATCAGATTAAAAACATACACTGAGGGATCCCTGGGTGGCGCAGCAGTTTAGCGCCTGCCTTTGGCCCAGGGCGTGATCCTGGAGACTTGGGATCGAGTCCCACGTCGGGCTCCCGGTGCATGGAGCCTGCTTCTCCCTCTGCCTATGTCTCTGCCTCTCTCTCTCTGTGTGTGACTATCATAAATCAATTAAAAAAAAAAAACCATACGCTGATAATATTGGCTTTCTTCAATCATCGCAGAACTCACCAGAAGATTCTCAAGAAGAGAAACCCTACTGCTCAGCCTCAGTTGTCCACAGAATCCCCAAGTACCTCAAAGGAAAACAGATACTGAGGATTGTAATTTGATTAACTTCAACATTCTTCTATGTATTCACATGAGCTAATTAGCCGAATCTTACATTAGCTAAAATAGTAAACTATAATCTGTGTATAAACTTTCTATTCATAAATTAAATAGCTAAACATATGAACTTGAGTTTAGCAACCTTTATTTAGGCACAAAGGGATGTTTCGATCCAGGCTCTAAAATTTCCCAAGATTTTTGGTTAGAATCCTACAATTCTTTGGACAAATCATGGCTCTTCTTTTCCAAATGAAGATAAAATATGTGTCTTGACTTTTCTAGTAGAATCCTTTTTAAAATTTACTTGAGAAAAATGGACAAGCACAACAGTAAACTATTTTAGAATGCTCTTTATTTTGAAACTTACACCAGGACATGTGTAAGGCATGTTCACAAGTATTTGATGCACAAAACACATTTTCTCACTCTCCAGCTGCTCTTTTCCTTTGTACCTGCTGCTACAAAAGCTGGTCCCTACATATCTTCCTACCTACAGTTCTCAGTTATTATGAACATGTAGACAATGTTTCAGGGACCTGCAAGGAGAATCTGCTTCAAAATACAGAGTGAGCATCCTATGGACTAAGTCACTAAGACATCAAAACTCACAAGGAACCAAGGCTGAGGAAGGCAACCAAATTAACTCACGAACTTGGGACTGTGAACTTCCAGGGGAACAAAGAACACGATGAAAAACATTTTTTGATGTCTGAGAGACTATGGAATGTGTCCAGAATTCATGTTTCTATATTTGCCATGGTCTACAAGTCACTAAAGATATCTAATATTTTAACAGATTCTAATGCAGTTAAAGTTTTGTTCTCACACCACAGTACACAAGAGTGCATGCATTACTTCACACAAATGTCAAACACGGAACCAGTGAAACAAGGACACCTCAAGATTGTCTAATTACACAAGTGTCTCTTCCTGGTGTCAGGATAGGGAGGGGAATGATGGTGAATGTTTCCCTACGGTGCCCACTATGTGTTAGAGACACCCCAACATTAGTCATCTCTCATGAAGAGGGACAAATGCTCTTAATAAGAGTATGATATTCAAAGAAAAAATTCCAAATGTAGGATTCGGGTGATGAATATGTAGCCTCAATTTTCAAGGCAAAAAAAGGTCTTGGCTGACACTAATAAAGTATTTGTAATTGATTTTCAAAAATCAAATCATATCTTTAGGTGATAAAAAATAAGCTCTCTATAGATCTATTGGGGGGAATAAAATAATGAAATGAATAAGCAAAAATCACATGGTATTTTCTAAAAAGGAGATTTGAATCTTTTGGTTTACATCAGTCAGTATGTTACCCTTTAGTACAGATTATTAAAATGTGTTTGCTTAAACCCATTTAAATGCAGAATCTTTGAAGAAAAATGTAGGCATATTTTAAGGAATACTGACTTGTAAAAATTTTAACCTGGGGCACTGTAAGACATCAGAATACTTACAATTGAAGTACTGCTTTGAGGTGCTCACAATACTCTCAAAAGAAGCCTTCCATCTCAGAAAGCATCTCTGTAAGCAGCCTCAACAATTTAGGGATGTGGTTACACATAATTTTATTAGCCACTATTTGCTATTATCGAAGTGTTTAATAAGAGCAGGGAAATTACTATCAACTGTATTAAAGATCTCCATTTATTAGCGCTGCGACACACAGTGCAAAGAATCTTCAAATGTTTGCCTTTTATAATACCAGAAGTAATATAATTGTTATTCTTCCAATCCAACAAACCAGTAAATTACTCTTCAGTGAACCTGTGACTACCTAGAAAAGCAGGCTGGCCTCTTCCAGAAGGTGCCGCTACTCTTCTTACAGGAGATCCTGATCGAGGCAGGCCGGGCAAGTGCTCTGCCCCTTCAGCCACTGCTTAAAGCACTGAAAATGAGAAAATGAAACCAGTCAGTCTCTTCAGGATCACGTGGAGCCTTTGCTCTCCTGTGCTGCTCAATAGACATCACCTCCAAGTCTGGTGGGGCCTGAAGCTGCCCAACACTCAGGAACACTGAAGGTTACTCAAGCTAGGAGTGTGCCCCAAGCCCTAGGAATAAAACATCTCGCTTCAGAATGTGACCCAAGAACTCTGGGCCTCTGACCTCATCTTAGGGGGGACAGCTTTGCCCCTCCACTTTCCCTACACTCCAACTTCAGTCTTGGCATTTCATTCCAGGGGTCAGCATTTCCTTGGTCCTGGGATTCACTCAATTTTTAACCAATCTTCTCTCATCCTGGTCTTGGTTCTTGTACATCCCACCAGCCTGCACACCAGAGCCTTGACTGGAGCCTGCCTACCCACTGTGGTCCCAAGTTGCACATGGGTGGCCTGCTGCTGCTACAGAGCTGGGTGTTAAGTCTGAGAGCCCAGGCACAACAGCCCTATACCTGCAGGAGACAGGCCATGCAAGAGACTGCAAGCTGTCTTGACTTCTCCTAGTAAGTATATTATATTTATTTCCCTTTTCAAGGGATTAATAAACTGACATGGCAGAGACTTGATCTATTCCAACAAGAAGCAGGGGTGTAGAATGAATGCCCACAGCACCCAAAATATTCACCCACAGATCTTGGAAAGGGTACAAACCCAGATCTCCCAGGATAAGGCACAATGGACCCAGATAGGTTTAGCTTTCCTACTCTAAAATGTTAAACTTACTTCATATACTGCACTAAAATGACAAAATGTTGTACTCTGCATCTATTCAGCCATGTAAGAAATTACCTTTTAAGAAACAAATACTGTTTTGAATTTCAGCACCAACACAGTTGATAGAGCCGACTAGGGCTATGTTCCTCTACCCATGATGTGCTGGATGGAAAGGCCAGTGTGCAGAGCTGCACACCTAGAGCCTAGAGGCTTCTCCCCCTTTCCACAGCAGCAATCTTTGGAAAGGGAGACAATGAACACTGGCACAAGAAGGCTTATAAGGAAAATGCTTTGAAAACACAAGAAGTATTGACGCCTATGAAAAAAAGTCCCTTTTTTTTTTTTTAATTTTATTTATTTATGATAGTCATACAGAGAGAAAGAGAGAGAGGCAGAGACACAGGCAGAGGGAGAAGCAGGCTCCATGCACCGGGAGCCTGACGTGGGATTCGATCCCGGGTCTCCAGGATCGCGCCCTGGGCCAAAGGCAGGCGCCAAACCGCTGCGCCACCCAGGGATCCCAAAAAGTCCCTTTTTATTTTCAAAATACCTCATAGTCAAAATTCATGATAGGAGGATGGCCAAAGAGAATTCTTACCCCTTTGTGAAACTTGTGCCCACATTTTAGTACACGCACGTTTTTGGATTTGAATATCTCATGGCACAGTTCACAGGAAGCTGCGCCCAATGCCTGTGGGAAGAAACGTATCCCAATTAATAAAGAGCTACATTCCTTTTTGCCACATGAGCTCTTCTACAAGTGGCCTTTAAACACTTTGTCATTAAAGTGGCAAATTACTCCCAATTATAGCTAAGCAGGCTGCGAGAACAACTTATTTTTGAATAGCATTTCTTAAGAAAAACTATAAACATACGAAAGAAAAAATATACTTTAAAGTTCTAATTTACTCACAGAAAAAAACCCTGTTTTATATGGTTAATAGGTTCCCAGGAAATTATTACAAATTTCTATTTATCCCATCCCATACCTAAACTATGGTATGAATTATTATAAATTAATCCTTTTATCTAATTACCTAACAGTTGGGGACAGAAACATAAATTATGACACATCCACACCAGGGAAGTGGGGCTGACTGAAATCGTGGTGGAAGTCCACAAAGGCTGGTGGCAACAACCTCTGAATAAAAGCAGATTACAAAAAGTATGTATCACAATCATGGAATTCATTTTTTTTTTTTAAATAAAGAGAATGCGTGTAGAGAGAGAAACCTAGTAAAGAGCCTGGAAAAACATAAAATGTGAATAGCAGTTACTTTCAGTTAAGAGAGATTTAATTATTTTATTTGCTATTTTCTAAAGTTTCTATGAATGTGGATTACGTGTGCAAATCAAAACAAAACAAACTGATGGCTCATTCAGCAAACATCCGTGGTCAGGGATTGTGCAGGGCGCGAGGGCACAGAGCTGAATGGGAGTTTCCGGCTCAAGCAGCACACAGTCTGGTGAGCACAGACAGCACTTTCTGTGAAAGCAGAGCCACCGTGCCACCCAGGACACCAGGCACAAGTTCCCCCTACAGCTTACAGCACCTACACACACTGCACCATTATTTCCCACTCCTCCTCCCCAACAAACTCTGAGCACCCTGAAGGCAAGGAAGGAGCCCTGTTCATCTATATCCTTAGCAACTGCAAGGAACCTGGCCCCAACAGGATTCTTCATAAACTGTCAGGCAAGTGAATGAAAGCAGCCCTGGCTGTGGGATTAAGGTCAGGGATGCAGATGGAGACAGTGCCTAAAGGCTCTGAAGACCCTGAACTGCTGAATGGGGTTTTCTGTCTCCCCTGGCCCTGATGCAGTAGATGCAGTAGGATGAGGCGTTCTAGCTCCACTCTGTGGCCCCTGATGGGAGGGTCAGGGGAGCAATGGGAGCGTCAGTCCCAGGGAAGGGCAGGTGAAGGCCACTGCAAAGCTCAGAACTAAGTTTGGCTTGAAATACCAACAGTTAACTTATTTCCTAGCATGAAAAGAAGGTACATACATTTCTAAGTGGAAAAAGACACAATTTTAACTAAATTCACATATACACACACATATAAAAGAGTTTAAGAAAAATATATACCAATATCATAATACTGGTTACCTTAGGGGGTGGGTCTCTGGGGTTCTTCAAAGGCTTTTTATTTGTATTTCCTACTATGAACACATACTGCTTTTGTAATTTGAAAAGATAAAGCAAACTACTTTTATTTTTTAAAAAACTACCTATAATTATCAAATTAAGTCCCAATTTGAATACATATTTTTCTTATAAGTCAGCTTTTACAACTTTTTTATTATCAACAAAAATTGAAGAGAAAGTAATCTCCCCCTGCCGAAGGTGACTGCAGTCTATCTTGGGGTGAGGTGGTCAGTGAGGATGTTCTGAGAATTCAGCCTGGTTGGTGGATCACACAGCATGCGTGGCCAGTCAGCCTGGGGAAAGAGAGGCAAACCCCGCCAGGCTTTGCAGGAACGCTCTGCAAACTCATATGCTCTCTCATTGGAGTTAGATGCTCTGGAAACTGAATGTATATGGTTTGGAAAATCTCCAAAAAACAGTGAAAAATGAAAATGTACAGGAGGAATGAAAACATAAGTTTACACAAAGATTTACTGCTTAGTTAAGTCAGCAAACTAGTACTCTGTAAATCATCCATCACTGACTACTATGGGGCCAGAAACTTCTAATTTTCATTTAATCTAAACTCTGATACCATAGTTGGACAAAAGAGAAAAACATGCATTACATCAGAATTCAAACTGGAGCCTGAGGCCCTGAGCCACACAGGTGACAGCCTCTTTCAAACATATTTGGTTCCTATTACACAGTCCCGAGCATCGGCTGGGCCTGTGTGGTGAGGACTGAGGAATTACATGCCATACACCCAGATCAAATAAAGGAATGCTGGCAAGCTCTAATGAATCATCTGTGCCTCGGTTTCTTCATTATAAAATAAAGACCATTATAATGCCTTATCAAGTGAGATAAAAAAAATACCATAGTATTTTATCAAAAAGATCTATGTAAACCTAACATTCTTAATAGAACAAAAAACATTTTAAATCCATATATCAAATTAAAGGCAATATTAGCCCATTCTAGTGTCCCCCACCCCCAACCTCTTCCAGACCCTCAAGGCGAGAGGGCAGGGAAACCACCAGACCTTCCTGAACACAGAGCTTGACCTGATCATTCTATTCTAGCACTTCATTCAGACAACAACCTGAACAAGCAGTTATGATCTGAGCTCACAGTGTTACTAAGTGACAGAACCACGTCTGTGTGATTCCAAAGCCCGTGGTGACATATGGAATAAAATGATCCAAAAATCATTTTCCCTAACTATTCAAAATAATCACACTTGATATTAAAAAAATTAAGTTGTATTTGACTGTTTGCAGGCCCAGTTCCCATAGTGTGGCCAGAGCTCTCCTAGTCTCCCTAGTGCAGGGGTTTCTCCCGACAGGGGTCACAGGCACCCACAAAAGAGGTGACCTGACTATTCAAATGGACACTCAAGTATATCTAAATTTGGTCTCTAATTTTTAAAAAAGATTGATTATTTATTTACTTGAGAAAGACTGAGAGAGCACGAGTTGGGGTGGGGCAGGAGAGGGAGAGAGAATCTCAAGCAGACTCCTTGCTGAGCACCCAGGTGCCCCTAATTAGTTTTTTAAGTAGGCTCCACACCCAACATGTGGCTCAAACAACTACAAGATCATGAGTTGCACAGTCCACAGCCTGAGCCAGCCAGGGGCCCCTGGTTTCTCATTTTAAGATCAAATAAATTAGGTCTAGAAATGAAAAGAATCTAAATCATGGATTAACTATTTTGTCTCTTTCTTCTTCATAAAAAAACAAAACTGACTCCACCATCACACACACAACACTCACAGGGGCATCTTCTGTCTTTTGTCCCTTGGTTTTGGGCGATGGTCCAGCAGTCACGGAGGGTGGACCCTGGGAGGCCCTGTTCACAAAAGCAGTGGAGCTGGGCTCAGACAACCTCTTGTCCTTTGCTGAATTTGAATTTGGCTACAGAGATAATGCAGGAAGAGAAGGGGAAGCAAGTTTAGTAACTCAAAAGCTTGCTCATCTTCTGTCATTACTTAAGTGCTCTCCACATTATGGCTGGATGCAGTTTTTTGCTTTTTACAATTCTCAAAATTTTGTAAATAAAGTGAACCACTTTTTTTTAATTGGAGTTCAATTTACCAACATACAGCATATCACCCAGTGCTCACCCCGTCAAGTGCCCCCCTCAGTGCCCGTCACCCAGTCCCCCAAACCCCCACCCACCTCCCTTTAAAGTGGACCGTTTTATTGTATCTGGATGAAATGCCGACCTTTTTCTTTTTCTGTTCATCTAGAATGTGTTCTGTCACTTTTTGGACAATTTCATCAATACTCAATCCTGAGAGCGAGTTTTTGTTCTTGTTTCGCACTTTTTTAATAAAACCAGCAAGCTCAGTGCTAAAAAGAAGTGGAGATAAATGACAAGAGAAAGTCAAAGTTTTCCACTGTGAAAGAAGTATGTGCCAATATTAACAGCTGTAAGAAACAAACCAAATACACACAAATTTAAACAATAGCAACTATATATAAAAGCAGGAGAACCATTCCAAGCAGTTATGAAAATTCCAATACTATTTCTAAATACTTGTTTCACTAGAATTTCAAAGTAACAGTATATCTACTAGATCCACTTGGGATATCTACCTCTACTTAGAAACCAGATTTCCTACAGGCTGGATATCTTGTAGCATTATGCTCAATCACTTATCAGGCAACACTGGTCCTGACCTGAAATCAATAAAATCTCTTTCTACTTAAGGGGAAACTAGGTTTATTGACTGCCTCCCTTAAAAAAAACCTGACAAGGGGTTTTCAAAGCCTGAATGTTTCAGAAGTACCAGTGGATAGAATTAAAGCATTAATCAGCAGGAATTTGATATGTGAAGCACTAATATCTCAAATGTTTTAACTTCCAGAAAATTAGAATGCATTGCTATTCGTTGTTGAAACTCTCCCAAATTTAGTCAGGATTGCCAACCATTTTAAGGTACTTTTGGTAATTCTAACTTGAGCGTAGTTTACAACTGGCATGGGAACTGCTATGGAGAGAACTTAAAATGTTTCTCAAACTTAGGCAGGGCTAAATATGCCCCTGGGCATACACTTATTTTCAAACAAGCAGGGCTCCACCAACAGAACCAAAACATTAATTCCGGCCAATCATAATTTTATCACTTCTTTGTTTCAAAAGTATAATTTCAAAACTTGTAACTAGTACCATATCAAAGAGAGAAATAACATAGGACAGAGTACAGAGAGTCATTCTGGGATATGGATTCCTCTTCCTAGCTGTATCCCTGAGACACTGCCTTCACTGCTTCTCTCCTTGGCTGAGATAAGGAGCACTTCTTGCTCCCACAGACCAACCTGGAGATCGAGGTGTCAGAGGTTGAGGTGCGGACACCGGCACACCTGCAGCCCTGATCCACTATCAAATCACACCTCACACCTCCAACAAATCTGAGGTGCTCTCTAGCAAGGTCTAGGTTGCTGCTGTCTTCCTTGGTAGGTGGTACTTCTTCCCCCCAATAATATGAAACTAGTGTTTTGCAGTTTTGTTGTTCATTTAGGGATTCCACAACTAGGACTGGAGGATCTCATCAAAATCTTAGCAAACTGCCCCAGGTTCTGACAAGTGTGGATAACCAGTAATCAGTGTTTTCAATCTAGATATGCACATCAAAAAGTTGGTTTGAAAATGCTCACCTCTATGTTTAGTAGCACCTGTCTTTTCTGAATAGAACTATGGAGTCATTTTCACTTTGGCCCCTAACTGGCCATAGTGTTATCTGCTCAGGAGACCTCAGCTCAATAAAGTATTTAACAGAGTCACAAACATTTTATGTCCATACCTGTTGTAACATGGGAATACCACTGACAGGTGCTCAATAATACTGTTGAACGGCTTTTTTGGAGACTGGCTTGAGCGGGTAGCACGTCCTGGAAGAACAGGTAGTTTCTGATCAGCCACAAGGCTTTGTTTTGGCGGAGTTTCCTGGCCTGTGCTCTTACACTCTGGCAGCTGGGTGACTTCGGGCTGACAGGAGAGCGATCCTGTCAATGGTGGAGAGGAAGCCCCCACTGGGCCGTCACTGGCAGAGACCAGACTTGAGTCCTTAGGAACTGCTGTTTGGTCTCCAGCCTCATGACTTGTAGAAATGGAGGCTCTGTGATCTTCATGGCCTGAAGACTCAGGAAGTGATGTAGGAAGAATCTGGGGAGAATATACCATAGTTACTGGATCACTAAGAGCAACGTCTATGGACAAAGACCGACAATTAAGTATGGCTATAATAACATCTGGGTGCTCCAGTGCACAGGAAACTTGAATACAATAAGTTAAATAGTTTTGTTTTTAAAAAACTGCTGGTCATCTTCACTTTGAAATGAGCTCTTCTGGACTCCACACTGCTGGCCTCCTCTCCTACCTCTCTGCAGCCCCTTCCCAGGCTCTCCCTGCAGTTCTTAATGCTTGTCTGTGCCTTAATGTGGATGTTCCTTAGGATGCTGTTGGGAGGTTGAATCTCAACCCCCTGCTACACCCTCTCCCCCAGGACATTGCACATTCTTTCCTGCCTCAGTGACTGTGTGCTTGGTGCTGATAATGTCCACTTTTTAAAAGATCCTAGTTTTGAATGTTTTCCTGAGATCCAAACCTGCAAATCCAAACTTCTACAAATACAAGGCCACTTAAACCCAGTGTCTTCAAAATCAGGCTTGGCTCAGTCTTTGATCCTGCTCTTCCTTGGGTGCCCACCTCACAAACAGAAACCCAGGTTTGTCTCGACTGCCCCAAATGCTGTGTCCCCAATCTCATTGGCAGTTCTTTCCATTGTTCATCCTAAATCTTCTCATATCTGCTGTCTTCCTCTAGCTCCACTGCCATGCTCTTATCCAGGACACGGCTGCCGACAGTGAGCTCCTCTCCCACTTCTCCACACTGCAGGCAAGCCGACAGGAACAGAGCTATTGGCATCCCCTTAAGTGAAACCTATATTGGCTTCTTAGTGACCTCAGGAAAAGTCAAACTGCTGAACACATTTTTACAGAATAAGGCTCCCTTCACTCTGGCCGCTGGGTACTTCTATGATATTTCTCACCAAAGCCCCCCTTTGCCATACTGAACGTCTTTCATATCCATGAAAGGAGTGTTTTCTATTTTTCTAGCCTCCAAATATGCTGTTTCTTCCATTTGAAACACTCTGACCCTCCAAATATCACATCATCATCCTTTCTCAAATACACACACCCATGTCCTCCTGTTGCCTGGTTAATTCCTATTCCAGATCTCTCATTCACTGAGACCTCCAACAGGGAATCTTCTGCTGAGGCCTAGACCGCTAGGTTAGGTTAATGTCTCCTAATTTATGCTGCTATAGCATTTTATGCTCCTATGAAAAACCTTGGCACACTTTACTTATAATTATGGGCTTAACATGTCTTTTCCCAAACCCATATGCCTCTTGAGGGAACAGACCACATCTAATCTTGATCACCACTAAATACCCAATGAATTAATGAGGGAGAAATGACACACAAAGCTAATGGTTTTTAGGGATATTTATTACTTAAGTTTCTGGCACCCTAATAGTTCCCAACGTGTGGATATTAAAATCCTTTTGTGTACTTATAAAATTACATAAGCTACAACTAAAAATAGCAGATATTCTAATGAGATCTCACATTTTTTCCCTTCCATGTCTGCCATAAAAACTTAGGAATGCACACTCTCTCTAAAAAAGAAAAGAAAAAGAAAAAAAAAAAGGGGCTGTGCCTGGGTGAGACAGTTGATTGAGCATCTGACTGCTGGTTTCAGCTCAGTTCATGATCTCAGTTGTGAGACAGAGCCCCGAATCAGGCTCTGCATTCACTGCAGAGTTTGCTTGTGATTCCTGCTCCCTCTGTTCCTCCCCCGCCCCCACATTCTCTCTCACAAATAAATAAATCTTTAAAAAAAGAACTTAGAGGGATCCCTGGGTGGCGCAGCGGTTTGGCGCCTGCCTTTGGCCCAGGGCGCGATCCTGGAGACCCGGGATCGAATCCCACATCAGGCTTCCGGTGCATGGGGCCTGCTTCTCCCTCCGCCTGTGTCTCTGCCTCTCTCTCTCTCTCTCTCTCTCTGTGACTATCATAAAAAAAAAAAAAAAAAAAAAAAGAACTTAGAAACATTATAAATGATAAGTGATCTTTAATTCTACATAAAACTCTACTTGTTACTCAGTTCAATGGAGAGAAAAATGTTCTTCTATGGAGAGAAGAAACTGGATCTCAATAGAATTATTTTACTCAGTTCAAGGTGGCCAAACTTTTTAATGTTTTAAAAACATTTTTTGGCAGCTGAAACCTCTGTAAGTTTGCATGTTTATTGTGCTGGTACTGGTTAGAAACAGACTTTCAAGATGAGGTTCCTGACTGCTCTCATCCACATTAAGGAGACTGAACGCACATGATAGAAGGGTTACAAAGTGCGGAGCGAATGTGGGCAGCCTCGACTGGGCTTTCAGGGAAAGGTAGAATGTGGAGTGAGGATGGTGCTGCGGGCTGGGGAACAGCCCAGGCAAAGGTCTGGCAGTAGCAGGAGGCACAAATCAGGAGCGAAGGAAAACAGTTTCCTTAGAGCAGACGATTTCACAACCAGAAAGTTTTAATATTGTGCCAAAAATATTCTGAAACCCACCTCAAATCAATTCTTGAGTGGACTCCTTTAAATTCTTATAGTCCTGATCTCCTTTGGGCTTAATTCTTTTCAATTTAGTTTTGGCTGACAATCTGCTCTGTGTCCAAATAAGAAATATGTACCCCAGAATACAATAAAGTGATACTAGGTATAGTCATATTTTAAAGTCTACAGTATAGAAGTAATGTTCTTCTTTACTGTGCTGCATGTTAAAATATAAAGCCAGGCTTGGCAATCACTACTAATCACTACTATTCAAAAGATTCAGCAAATATCTCAAACTAGCAGTAAAATATGACAGATCATATCAACAAAACATTTGTATATCTCAGGTATAGCACTTTTTACTCTGTATTTGATCAAGAAACAAAATTTTTTTTTTTTAAGAAACAAATCTTAATTTTGGTCTTATGCCTCCCAAGTATCTAGGAATAAGACTATATCTGAGGTGGTATTTGTAGAGAGAGCTGGTTTAAAATCACAGGCACCTGCTCCTCTTGGATTATTCATTCACATGTAGCACACACCACCATCCAGAAAAGAAAGCAGACATACCAGCCCTGTGTTTACTTTAGTCCTGTCCTCAGACACTGATGTGGAAAGACTCATCTTCCACTTACAGAAAAGAATTTTTATTTTATTTTATTTTTTTACTTATGATAGTCACACAGAGAGAGAGAGAGGCAGAGACATAGGCAGAGGGAGAAGCAGGCTCCATGCACCAGGAGCCCAACATGGGATTCGATCCCGGGTCTCCAGGATCACGCCCTGGGCCAAAGGCAGGCGCTAAACTGCTGCGCCACCCAGGGATCCCTAGAAAAGAATTTTTATTATGGGGTGCCTGGGTGGCTCAGTCGGTTAAGCACCTGCCTTTGGCTCAGGTCACGATCCTAGGGTCCTGGGATCCAGCCCCACATTGGGCTCCCTGCTTAGCAGGGAGTCTGGTTCTCCCTCTCCCTCTGCCCCTCCCCCTTGTTTGTGCTCTCTTTCTCTCAAATAAATAAAAATCTTAAAAAAATGCTTATTATAAGCTTAAAGGTTAATCAGAAGCACCAATAATGAAAACATTAAAGACAACTTATTAATCCAGCTCATCCCACTCCCAGAATACAAACAATAAAAATCTACTCTAGCCAAATAAGAAACTGTGATTTACTATTCTTTGTTTTCTTCATACACACAAAAAGAAAAAAGTAAAAAACAAAGAAGGTATGATAGACTTACTGTGCTACAGACAGGAAATGAAAGCTCAGGAACTTGTACTTTAGAAAGTTCACTGAGTCGAGAGCCAGTTTTAATTGCTTGAATTTGTTCTTCATACTGAGACTGTAGGTAGAAGTAAAAGTGTTAAGTTTTTCTAATAAATTCCCAGGGAAAATCACAGTTGCTAATTAATACTTTTTTTCTTATTATATATTTACAAATGGTCAACAATTTTCCAGGAAATGTAACAGAGATGCAAAGTATTAGAACAATTATTTCTTGGAAGGAAAGAAGTTCAAAATAAGACCTCATTAATTGGAATGCTGTACCGCCTTATCAAATATAACTTCTCTAATTTTATCAATTAGGGGCAGAATTTAAGACAGCCAATTAAGGAAACAGCATTACTTTCAGAAAACACTCTTCTTAATAATTACAACAAAAAATATATATTGCCTTTAACAGCTCCAAAAAAGAAAGTTTCAGTGACACTAACCTTTCCTGAGAACTATAATCATCATACAGGTTTTGACAGAATTACAAAATATTTTATAACTTACCTTTGCTTTTTCAATTTCTTTTTTAACCTTAGAAAGAAATGATTCCCATGAATGTACATCAGATTCCATATCAGGGTAAGTTGCAGAATCACTGAAAAAAATGGAAAAACACGGAGGTGCTTAATGTCTACTTTAGAAATGTTTTCAAAAGTTAAAACCACTAACGTGCAAATGAAAACATTTACACATGAGACATATTTAACATGATCATACACACAATACTATTTTTTAAAAGATTTATCTATTTTAGAGAGTGCATGAGAACACTCATAGTTGGGGGAGGGACAAAGGGAAAGAATCTTCCAGTAGACTCGCTATTGAGTGTGGAGCTTGACTGGGGGCTCGAGCTCCATCTCATGACCTTGAGATCATGCACTAAGAAGAAATCAAGAGTCGGCGGCTTAACCCACTGAGCAACCCAGCCCCACCTCCACAACTATTTTTAAAGAATTATAAAAAAAAAAAAAAATAAAGAATTATATATATATCCTACAGACTCACCACTAGAAACATTTGAGGAAATCTTAATTATTATTTATCTTTATTAAAATAATTATTTTAATAAATTAAAATTAATCCTGAATTTTAAATTTTGCCCTAAATGTGAATATCTGACTATTCTGCATTTAACATCCTCGTGTTTAACATCAAAGGCTGTTTTTACAGTTTAAAAAAAAAAAGGGCAACCTGGAACACTTAAAACATTCCAGTAAAACCTCATCCTCACCTTACAGTAAAATAGAGGGTGGAGCCTGGCAGACTAGGTTAAGCTTATACTTCAGCACCTCTACTGAAAGTGACAAAGAAGCTTTCCTTTCCCTAATTGGGAAGAACTGACACAATCCGTGATTGTGTCAGTTTTCATTATGTATCTTAAAGAAAAATCAGAACATTCCATTTATGTCTTTTCTCTTTCGCTATCCTTTGGTGGAATGGGAGAGTTAGCATAGAATCCCTAAAAAAGAAGCTATGTGTACCATGAGGCTTAATGAGGAAGTGGACACTATCAAATGAAGGTCTGAGAGCTCCGTTTCCCAGAAGGGCCATAACGTGCAGCCTGTGGCAAGATGGAACACTGGCCTTTCAGACCACTGGCCTCTATTTCAGCTGTACCAGTCTTGTAATCCAAATCAGCTTTAGTTTTCATTAGAAAAGTTTTCTCATGTGAAAAATGAAGAAATAAAAACAGTACATTAGAATTTTTCCCATGACCCATAGAGGGTCAATACCAAGGGTCTGAACTGTAAAACAAAAAGCACAAGGAAGGAGAGAAAAATCTGACTGTGGAATATGATAAAAAGACCAGGTGAAAAGTAATCCCTTGTGTGAAAATCCACACAGAAAAGAGGCTAGACTGAAGAAGACCCTCTGAAATTCCCAGGTAAACCTTTTTTTTTTTTTTTCCAGGTAAACCTTATTCCAAAAATGAAGTCAAACAAAAACAGGTAAAGATTATGGAGAAAAAATGACCATAGGTGAATGTTTTCTTTTAAATTCAATTAGCCAACATATGGTACATCATTAGTCTCAGATGTAGTGTTCAATAATTTATCAGTTACGTATAACACCCAGTGCTCATCCCATCACACATGCCCTCCTTCATGCCCATCACCCAGTTACTCCATCCCTCCACTCCCCCCCCCACCCCAACTCCAGCAACTCTGTTTCAGAGTTGTTGTTTCATAGAGTTAAGAGACTCTCATGGTTTTTCTCGGAACTGGAGGGCATTATGCGGAGCAAAATAAGTCCACCAGAGAAAGACAATTATCATATGGCTTCACTCATATGTGGAATATAAGAAACAGCATGGAGGATCATAGGAGAAGGCAGGGAAAACTGAATGGGACGTCATACGTGAATATTTTTGAAGTCACATTCCATTCTTAGTCTACCACTAAGAGTGTTAAGTGACTGTTCTTACAGAAGGTAATTTTTTAAAAGCTTGAAAATGAGCTCTTCATTCCAGAAATTTATTGCATGGAAATGATTAATAGTGTGCACAAAAATTTATCTACAAGGAAAACTTACTGAAGTACAGCTTTTATGAACAGAATGTGCAAATAACCTAACTATATCATCCCAATGTTGTTTAATAAATCACAACACATTTATATGCCAAACACTACTCAACTCTGCAAAATTAAGTTAGAGAAATGTAATTATTTTTTTAAAGATTTTATTTATTTATTCATGAGAGACACAGAGAAAGAGAGAGGCAGAGACACAGGCAGAGGGAGAAGCAGGCTCCAAGCAGGGAGCCCGACGTGGGACTCAATCCCGGGTCTCCAGGATCCTACCCTGGGTGGAAGGCAGCACTAAACCACTGAGCCACCCGGGCTGCCTGAGAATGTAATTACTGATAAGAAACTAAGTTTCGTATATATTACTTTATGAAAAAAAATATATATAATTTTTCCCCCAAGTACACAATGATTTATTCCAAAAAACTAGTTACACATCAATTTAGAATTATGGATCATCTTTATCAGTTTTATTTGTATGCTTGGATTTTTCTACAATTGAACATGTATTGAATGTATAACTATTAAAAATAAAAATGGTCTTGAGGGACGCCTGGGTGGCTCAGCAGTTGGGCATCTGCCTTTGGCTCAGGGCATGATCCCAGGTTCTGGGATCGAGTCCCACATTGGGCTCCCTGCATGGAGCCTACTTCTCCCTCTGCCTGTGTCTCTGTCTCTCTCTCTCTCATGAATAAATGAATACAATCTGTAAAAAAATAAAAAATAATAAATAAATAAATAATAAAATAAATAAAATAAAATAAAATAAAATAAAATAAAATAAAATAAAATAAAATAAAATAGTCTTGGGCTTGAGCCACCTGGTGGCTCAATCAGTTAAGTGTCTGACTCTTGATTTCGACTCAGGTCTTGAGCTCAGGTCATGAGTTCAAACTCCTCACTGGGAGGCTCCCAGCATGAAGCCTACTTGAAAAAAACCAAAAAGGTCCTGCCTAATATAAACATTTTCCTCAAATCAGCTCTAACTTGATTTACTAAATGACATGCCAGAAAGAACATCTGAGATGCCACACAGTACCTGCTCAGTAGCCTCAGGTTCTTAAGATACCCTTCTGCTTGTGATTCCATGATCTGTAATTTGTACACTTCAATGTCCTTCCAGTTTTCAAGCACAGATACCTACCATTAGATTAGAGAATGTTTAAGGATTTTAAGACAGTGAAATTATTTTAAGGTTGTTAAAACATTCCAAGCAGATTGCAAAGTTTGGTGTATACTATGAGTACAGCTATGTAACACAATGTAAGCTTAAGGGTAAAAAACATTAAAAAGTGTTAAATAAGGAAAAAGTAGCTATTTCTGGGAGGCAGGATTATGAGTGACAGAATATCCCCTGGACTCCACACTTTTCGGCAATGCTGTTATGCCTCATATATAATTAAACACAAAGTAAATGTATGTTGCCTTATCTGCATCTTGCCTTATCCAAGTGTCTTGGACTCACCTCTGCAGCCACAGCTCTTTGAAGACTCTCTTCATAATTCTTCTTCCCTTTCTTTATACATTCTTCTACTTTCATTTTCTCATTTGTAAACGTATTACTGCAAATATTAATGACAAAAAACTTTTTGGAAAAATAAAGACCAGTGAGATAACCAAAGGCTCAGCTTTGAATCATGCCATGCAAAGACTTACATAATATCCTCTCAAGTAAATTCTTGCCTATTATTTGACTATTTAATACAGAGACTTGTATGTGCTTTCTGCACTTCACAAAAAACTGATCAAATAAAATTAAAGAGTGCTTGGTGGAAATAATGAGAAACCAGTTCATCATTTTTATGAGGGTAGGTGGAGTACAATCGGGCTATATTAATAAACTTCATAGAACAATGTTCATCCTTTCAGTCAAAATTTTATTTTGACATACATTACAAAGAAATAACCCAAAGTAAAAAAGTGATCTATACAGAGCTATTCATGGCAATACATTCATAAGAGCTAAAAAAAGAGGCCATGAACCATGACATGAATGGAAATGTGTATGTGAAATAATATTCAATGAGAAATGTGGAACACAACTGCTTAACTACTGAATATATTGGCTACCAGTATGTAAAAACATTATTTCCATTAATAAAGGTTAAAAGGAAACTTTTTATAGGTTCATAATAAAAATCATTAGTAAACTTATAATTGTAGAGCAACAAACTACCATAAGGTTGAGAATGCTATTTTAAGTAACATGAAAGTTTTAAAAACACACTTAGTTTCAGAATTCAAAACAAAAAATGAGTAATCAACAGAATAAATTCAGGATTTTTATATTGACAAGATGAAACAAAGTAGTAGGAACATCATAAAATAAAAATACTCAAAGAATACACTTATTTAAATATTAAAGAAAATAAAAACAGAAAAAAAACAGAGACGTAATTATTTTTAAAAAATAGACAAGTCCCAACAACAGATTTAGAAGCCTAAAAAAAAAAAAAAAAAAAAAAAAAGAAGAAGCCTAGAGTGCTGGTGCCCCTGGTATTAAAAGTATAAGATAGTAAAAATAAATTTAAGCTTAATTTGCCTGATTTCAAGGGACTGATCCAGAAGTAATTCATGTTCCTTTTCCTTTCCATCATTTTTCTGGGCATATCTATATGAAAGAAAATCATGAAACTTTAATTAATTTTCAATGATTTTCTAAAAATTTTCAATGATTTTTAAAGACGTGGTCCCACACAGTAAATCCTACCTATATCCATGCAAACATTTCTTAAATTCTTTGTAAATTTCTACACTTTTATTCCATTTCTAGTATCTTTTAAATAGGCAAAGAATCTAGGTTGTTTTCCTTTCACATCTGGAGAGCAGAAACCTCTTCTTCACCCTTGGTCATATGCTTGCAGTGTAGACCATCCTATCTCAGTTCACTTCAAGCAGTGCCCCCAGGTGGTTCAATATGAACCAGAAGAATTCAGGTGTTGTGGATCATCATCAGTATAACCAGTGGTTCTCATTCAAAATGAAAACAACTTTCTAGTCTTTAAAACAGGTCTTAAAGTCCACTTAACACACACATCTAGTCTGATAATCCTACAAAAACAAAGTGTCTAAATCTTTGATTTTAAAGCAAAACTCTGCACGAGTTGGGCTGACTCTTCTTTCATGCTCTCTCACACTTTTCAGCCATCTCTACTTGCTAAAAATCCCACGTTTCCATTAAGAAGCAGTTTTTTTTTTTTTTTAAGAAGCAGTTTAAATGCCATTTTCACTTCTTCTGTACTTCCCTAAGAGATCCAAAAGGTTTTAAGATTTTACTTTATTTTTTTTTTTTAAAGATTTTATTTATTTATTCATGAGAGACACAGAGAGAGAGGCAGAGATACACAGAGAGAGAGAGAGGCAGAGACACAGGCAGAGGGAGAAGCAGGCTGCATGCAGGGAGCCTGATGTGGGACTCGATCCCGGACTCCAGGACCACACCCTGGGCCGAAGGCAGGCACTAAACCGCTGAGCCATCCAGGGATCCCCCTAAGATTTTACTTTAAAATCTAAATATAGGGACACCCGGGTGGCTCAGTAGTTGAGCATCTGCCTTTGGCTCAGGGTGTGATCCCAGAGTCCTGGGATAGAGTCCCAAATCAGGTTCCCCATAAGAAGCCTGCTTCTCCCTCTGCCTATGTCTCTGCTTCTCTCTCCCTCTGTCTCTTATGAATAAATAAAAAGATAAATAAATAAATCTTTAATAAATAAATGAAATCTAAAAATAAAAATTTAGATTTAAATCATTTAACTTGGAAAGTCCAAATACCAACACACATAGAGAAGCCTGTAGCTTTAAACGGGACAGAAAAAAGCATAAAAAACATATTAATAAAGTGAAAAAAATCAATAAAAATTTTATTCAACAGAAGCCATTAATTTTTATGCTAGTATAGAAAATTTTTATAATAGCCTCATTTACTTTGTCTAGTTCAACAGTAAATCTGAACTGAGCATACAGACATATATATTAAATATAAATATTCCTGAATTTTTTAATAACCTACCTACTGCTCAAATATTAAGAAGCATAGCAGTTTCACTTTATCCATGGAGGGATACGTTCCAAGACTACCCCCGCCAAGGATGTCTGAAACCACACCTAAGTTTGTACCAAACCTAAGTTTCCAAACCTAAGTACCAAACCTAAGTTTCCTCCTACACATACATACCTATGATAGAGTTCAGGTTGTAAATTAGGCACAGTAAGAGATTAACAACAATAATTCATAATCAGGACAGTTATAATGATATGCTGTAATGAAAGTTATGTGAACGTGGTCTTTCTCAAAATATCTTACTGCACTGTACTCACCCTTCTTGTGATGACGTGAGATACAAAACGCCTATGTGGTGAGGTGTGGTGAGGTGTATGACATAGTGTTAGGCTACTACTGACTCCCTAACAATATGTCAGGAGGGGCATCATCTGAGCTTCCGGATTGTGGGTGACTGAAACCACAGAAAGTGAAAACTATAGGGGGAGAGGAGGATACTGTAAAGAGCTTTACAGAAATGATCATTTCCATAAATGTGTTCTGATGGAAATACTCTACACTGAGCATGCTAAAAATGACATGCACAGGCCGTGTTTTATGTGTCATCATTCTTTTAAGGATTACCTAAAAACTGCCCAAATGTAATGCTAGCAAGACTCATAATGAAAGTCGTCTGATCACATGGCATGACAAATGGAAAAAGCACAAATGTTCTGAATGGTGAGTATTGTAGTGCAGCCCCAAGTGAACCATGCCTCCCATTCTTCATGCCCTTAAATCTAAACGAAACCTACCATTTGCTTTAAACAGAAAGTGGTAGAAGTGATGCTCTGACAGTTCTGGGTCTGAACCTTCAGAAGATACGGCAGCTTCTGCCCCTGTACCCTTGAAGCCCTTTGGTACCACTAAGAAGGCTACCATGGTGGAGACCACATGCCACATGGAGAGACCATACAAATAAAAGTCACATGGAAAGAGAGCAGCCCGGCAACTACATGGAGAGAAAAGGCCAGGACACCCTAGCCCCCCAGCTGATTCCCAGCCACAGGAGGAACCACTGGCAACACCGGCATAACGGCCCAGCAGAACTCAGCACAAGTTCCAAGATCAGGATCAAATAAAACGGCTGTTGATTTAAGCCACCAAGTATGCGTGTTTGTCACACAGTGGTAGGTAACAATTAAGCTGAGGAATCATGGGACATATCACTTTTTAGGGAAGAGACGGGTTACGAATGGATCATAGAGAATCTTAAAACAAATGTGGCCCATCTGACAATTGCATTATCTGTATGCATTACCAAATCCTTCATACCACAAGGCTGAGTTTTAATAATTTAAAGATTCAAGATGAAAGTAATGATAATCATCAGAGAATCCTAGGGCAGGAAAGAAGCTTTAGATCTAGACCAAGTCCCTCACTTTACAGACAAGGAAGAAATGGGTCAGAGGTAATGTTCACAGTAAGGGATGGTGTCCTGACTTGGAAGGAAGTCAGTTCTTTGCTGATTCATAATCCCACTTTATCTGCCAACACGGTAGGTTTAGAAAAAGTTTTAGGTAAGATAATTCCCCACTGAATGTTCTCTAAAATGAGATGAAAACAATATTTCAATTAGTATTTTACCTGACATACTCTGAAACTGAGTTATCAAAAATGTTGAAATAACAAAAAAACCCCCAATAAAATAAAAAGCAATAAAAATCATTGCCTTTCAGTTGTTACTTACATCTCGTTGGCATTTAAAACCTTTCTCATTTTCTTTGTTAGCGCTTTCAGACTTTCTTGGATTTCTTTTTTCTCCTGTTGCCATTTCTTGATTTCCTTTTCCAAATCTTCAAGGAACCAATCTAATTCTGTCTTTGAGATCTAAAAACATATTTAGAAAGTACTTAAATAAATAGAAAGATTTACTTTAAAAAAAGGGAAGATTTACTTAAAAAAAAAAAAAAAAAGAGTTCCAAAGCCCAGAACTGTGGTGGTGTATTAGCTTAATCAATGACTCCAGTTTAGCAGAACACACACAGCCCCAGCCCTCACCCACTCTCACGCAATCAAACTGGGGGAGGCTGTCAAACAAAAAGGCAGGCAGGCATGACAAACTATCTAGTACTGGGGAAGACCTTCTCAAAATCAGTGATTTCTCATTTATGTCTTTAAAGAGGAGATGCCAAGAGCACCTGGCTGGCTCAGTCGGTTAAGCATCTGACTCTTGATTTCAGCTCTGGTCTGCTTTCAGGGTTGGGAAATCAAGCCCTGAGTTGGGCTTTGTGCTCAGCAGTGAGTCTGCTTGAGCTTCTCTCTCCCTCTGCTCCTCTCTCCTGCTCTCTCTCTCTAATACATAAATAAGTCTAAAAAAAAAAAAAAGAATAAAAAAATAAAAAGATGAGCTGCAATGTGGAGATTCCAAGCAGTGGGAATGGCAAGAAGGATAAAAGAGTATAGCACATCTGAACAAAAGCAAGAGGCACTACACGGGTGGGATATGAGGTGGACATATGGAGGGCAGGGCAGGGAGAAAGGTACTCGAGATGCCTTGGGTTCAAATTATGAAAGGTCTTCGAAGCCATGCTTAAGAGGGCAGACTTTGTCCTGTAGACCACAGGGAGCCAGTGAAGACTCTTAACCAGGGCAGTGAGATGATGAGATTCTGGTTTTAGAAAAATAGTTCTGAAAGACAGAGATGGATTAGGAGCATCTGAGAAGGCACGTGAAAGTGTTAGACCAAAACAATGGCCTTTCACATGTTCTTGAATGTGACCCCAAATAACAAATACATTTTAATAATGATCCATAGCATATGTATGTAACACATGTATATACACACACAACTGAAAGAGAATTGCCTTACTTTCTGGGAGGCTTTTGGATATTTCTATTCTATTCAATTATTAAAAACAATTCCAAGGACACCTGGGTGGCTCAGTGGTTGAGTGCCTGCCTTCAGCCCAGGGCATGATTTTAACCAACTGAGCCACTCAGGTGCTCTCAATATAAAATCTCTTAAGATCTCACTGTTATAGCTGAAGTGAGAGACAATAAGGATGATGGTGGTTAACAGTAGGGATGATAAAAAGAAATAAAGGAAACTTTAGAGGAAGAGGACAGATAAGAGACCATGTGTCTAAGTGGGATATAAAACAGAAGTTGACGGAGTTAAAGATAGGTTTCTACTTTCAATGAATAGCTAAAAAATCCCATTAACAAAAAAGGAGAGCACAGAAGATATACTTGTTTAGGATATGAAAACAGAGATGTTAACCTAGATTTGGACGTTTAAATAAATCTATGAATAAACAATAAAAAATGTGAGAACTCCATAGTTTTGACCCTGCAGTCATTCTGCTGAACAGAGCAGAAATCTACAAGTGTTTGACAGAGACAAGAAATCAAAGGAATAAAAATACTGAATTCAAATAGCTTCCAACATAACCAGTTAAAAAGGAACAACATGCTTCTAAGTCTGATTTCTCCATACAACAGGCACTTGGATTCTAACAGGCTATGCTAGCACAGATTCGCACATGATCAAATCAGGTGTGCTTTGCTCTTCAAAGGAGTCCCAATATGAGCAACTCCCACCCCATTCCAAAAGTCTGCTGACCACCTGGTTGGTTGTAACTTAGAATGCATTTCCCTATGAAAAGCCATGTTAGAAACACCAGTTAAATGTCCACCACAGCTCCTTCCAGGAAGCTCCTGGTTACAGAGGTAAAGTGGATACCAGGAGGACTACAGAGTTAACAGGGCGAGTCCCCAGACCATGAGAGTCTATATGACTGTGTAAGATGGAGTCTTACCCGGGTGCTGAGGACAGAGATCTGGTACAGGAAAGACAAAGAGGAAAGCTAAGAATTTCCTCTGAAACCTGCTTGAAAAGATTCCTGTCTGCAGTAGTCTCCCTCTTCCTTTTGGCATTCACTCCATCCTCCAAGGATCTTTCTTCTGCAACACCCTCAAGTTTCACTGGACCCCTGATTTAAGCACCCCCGACCCAGGGCATGCCCACCTTCCAAGTGCATACTTTAAACATCTTTCCTCTTTTTTTTTTTAATTTTTTTAAATTTTTATTTATTTATGATAGAGAGAGAGAGGCAGAGACACAGGCAGAGGGAGAAGCAGGCTCCATGCACTGGGAGCCCAACGTGGGATTCGATCCCGGGTCTCCAGGATCGCGCCCTGGGCCAAAGGCAGGCGCTAAACTGCCGCGCCACCCAGGGATCCCTCTTTCCTCTCTTTCATGTCTCTCCGCATTCAGAAGACCTGACTGCACTAAGGTATGCTGAAGAACCCGCACAGCTTGCCTACAAGTGTTTGCATTTCACTCTTCAGCCCAAATGATTTCCTAATCCAGTGGTAGTCTGCATATGTGCTTTATTTGGCAAGTCCAATAGTTTCTGTTTGCTTTTTAGAATATAAATGTGTTGTTTCTGATCTGGTCACAGGGGCACCTGGGTTGAGATACCCACCAGATTCTCAGGCAGTGTAACAAACAGAAGTGAAAACCTATATTTTGAAGCAGGGGTAGTTACTTTCCCCCAGTTTGGTTAAACACCACCTGAGACCCAGCCTTCCCTGTCAGCTTTCTTTTTTTTATTTTATTTTATTTTTATTTTTTATTTATGATAGGCACACAGTGAGAGAGAGAGGCAGAGACATAGGCAGAGGGAGAAGCAGACTCCATGCACTGGGAGCCCAACATGGAATTCGATCCCGGGTCCCCAGGATCGCGCCCTGGGCCAAAGGCAGGTGCCAAACCGCTGCGCCACCCAGGGATCCTCCCTGTCAGCTTTCTTATGCAGGTGTTGCTCTCTCAAACTTCTCCTGAATCTATAAATTCTCTAAAAGTTTTATGTCTGGGCAGCCCTGGTGGCTCAGAGGTTTAGCGCCACCTTCTACCCAGGGCGTGATCCTAGAGACCCGGGATCGAGTCCCATGTCGGGCTCCATGCATAGAGCCTGCTTCTCCCTCTGCCTGTGTGTCTGCTTCTCTCTCTCTCTCTCTGTGTCTCTGTGAATAAATTTAAAAAATAAATAAATAAACGTTTTATGTCATTTTTCAAAGTATCCTCCATTCAATGCTGGCAGAGGTATAGGTGGGGCACATGCTTATAAATACATGTCATTAACTGGGTGATGGCCACTAAGGAGGGCACTTGACCGGATGAGCATTGAGTGTTATACTATATGTTGGCAAACTGAATTTAAATAAAATATTTTTAAAAATTGAAAAAAAAGAAAAATAGTCACAAAAATACATATCATTTATAAGTAAAATATTCTGTGTATTCACATTTCTAATATGTGAATCAGGGAACAGAACAATATTTATAAGAAACAAGTTTAGATTTAAATATTTAAATTCTACTAATATCAACAACTGCTTAGAATGTGACCAGGTTACTGAGGGCATTGGCTCAGATAAAGAAATGGGCCTCCTCCATCAAAGAGAATGGCATACCTGAAGCTACCTACACAGACTCCATGGGAAGTGATGGTCTTCTAGTCAAAGGCAACACTTAACTTAGAGGAAGGACATTTCCCCCTCTTTTTTAAAAAATATTTTATTTATTTATTCATGAGACACACATACAGAGAGAGGCAGAGACACAGGCAGAGGGAGAAGCAGGCTGCATGCAGGGAACTTGATGTGGGACTTGATCCCAGGACTCCAGGATCATTCCCTGGGCGGAAGGCAGATGCTTAACTGCTGAGCTACCCAGGCATCCCATATATTTCTCCCTCTTAAGCCTTAAGACACCAAGGCTTGTTATGTGCTTGGGTGAAAGATTTGCTAATAGTCTAGGTCCTACCACAAAGCAGGGTTGATTTCACTAGCACTGAGATGCATAAAACTAACGGTTTTTAGGCAGCAGAGGTTCAATGTCATTTCAATGACATTCCTTCTAGCATGGGGACAGTTTTACTCACATTCTTCCTTGCTGCTACACTGTGAATACTGAATTCACCGAATCATTACTGTGACTGAAATGACGTCTACTCTACTTAAAATTATGTGTTCCACCTGCTTCACTTCTACCATGACCAATGTCCACACACAAGCATTTCTGCTATTAACCAAGTCAACCTTCCTTGTTTCTCACCTATTCCGTGCTTCCATTCTGAGCCAAATTTCACCTCAGGCTAAGCCCCTTGGCCAGGAGACGATGTGTAACCATAAGTTTATAGGGGGGCATAAGAATCCACTTGGCAACAAGTACCAACAGGAGTTATCAAAACTCAAAGTATTTTTTAAAAATTTTATTTATTCATTCATGAAAGACAGAGAGAGAGAGAAAGGCAGAAACACAGGCAGAGGGAGAAGCAGGCTCCATGCAGGGAGCCTGACGTGGGACTCGATCCCAATCCCAGGTCTCCAGGATCACGCCCTGGACCGAAGACAGTGCTAAACCGCTAGGCCACCCGGGCTGCCCAAAAGGCACAGAGTATTAAACACACACACACACACACACACACACACACACACACACACACACACACACAGCTCAGCCATAGAAGATGCTACATGAGTTTATCTGGTGTTTAAACTAACCACCCTTTAATAACATAGCTACCTCACAATGCTAACTAGGTCAGCTATCATGAGCCTGAATACATTAAAGAAAGGGTCTGAATCCTTTTCTTTGAAACACCTAAAAGGAAAGAAAAAAAGACTATATACAACTGCATTCTTTATATGTACAGCTTACTGACATAATTATAAACATTTCCTGATAGTTTTTTTTTTCTCCACTGGAAAACATTTGGTTTCCATACTTCTTTTTCTTAACTTTTTTTTTAAATTTTTATTTATTTATGATAGTCACAGAGAGAGAGAGAGAGAGAGAGAGAGAGAGGCAGAGGCACAGGCGGAGGGAGAAGCAGGCTCCATGCACCGGGAGCCCGACGTGGGATTCGATCCCGGGTCTCCAGGATCGCGCCCTGGGCCAAAGGCAGGCACCAAACCGCTGCGCCACCCAGGGATCCCTCTTTTACTTAAATTTAAACTTTGTTCCAAAATAAACAACTGAGGCACCCTTGACTACACATATATGGGGAACCTGGGTGGCTCAGTTGGTTGGGTGGCCCACTCTGGGTCTCGTTCAGGTCATTCATTATTTTGGGTTTGTGGGATTGAGCCCCAAGTTGGGCTCCACACTAAGTGTGGAGTCTGCTCAAGATTTTCTCTCCATCTCCCACTGCTCATGTGTGTAAACTCTCTCTCTCTTTAAAGTAAGTAAAAATCAGGCAGCCCGGGTGGCTCAGTGGTTTAGTGCCACCTTCGGCCCAGGACGTGATCCTGAAGACCAGGGATCAAGTCCCGTGTCGGGCTCCCTGCATGGAGCCTGCTTCTCCCTCTGCCTATGTCTCGGCCTCTCTGTGTGTCTCTCATGAATGGATAAATAAAATCTTAAAAAAAAAAAAATAAAATAAAAATAAAATAAAATCAGTAAAAATCTATTTATTTATTTATTTATTTACTTATTTACTTATTTATTTATTTTATGATAGTCACAGAGAGAGAGAGAGAGAGGCAGAGACATATGCAGAGGGAGAAGCAGGCTCCATGCACCGGGAGCCCGATGTGGGATTCGATCCTGGGTCTCCAGGATCGCGCCCTGGGCCAAAGGCAGGCGCCAAACCGCTGCGCCACCCAGGGATCCCGAAATCAGTAAAAATCTTAAAAAAAAAAAAAAAAAAAGAATGGCATGAGGCCCTAACCATTCTTTAGAAACAGCATTAAAACTTTTCTAGCAGCAAAGTCAGAGGAAATACAGTGAGCTATATCTACAGAAAAAAAAAATCTGTTGCACAAAGAAACCTAGGTAGTGAAAGCGGAGGAAAGAGGATGCTGCATAAAAGTCCCAGAAGACCAGCACAGAGCTTGGCTTATCTTTTTTTTTTTTTTTAATTCTTTATTTCAATTCAATTTAGTCAACATTTACTGTATTAGTTTCAGAGGTAGAATTTAGTGATTCATCATATACAACATCCACTGCTCACTGCATCATGTGTCCTCTGTCATGCCCATCACTCAGTTACCCCATCCTTCCTCACACCTCTCCTCCAGCAACTCTGTTTTCTTTCCCATAGTTCAGAGTCTCTCATGGTTTATCTCCTCTGATTTTGTTATTTTATTTTTCCTTCCCTTCCCCTACATTTATCTGTTTTGTTTCTTAAACTCCACGAGTGAGATCATATGATAATTGTCTTTCTCTGACTTATTTCACTTAGCATAATACCCCCTAGTTCCATTCACACTGTTGCAAATGCAAGATTTCATTCTTTTTTGATGGCTGAGTAACATTCCATTATTATACATATATACCACATCTTTATCCATTCATCTGTCCATGGACATCTGGGCTCTTTCCAAATTTTGGTTGTTGTGGACACTGCTGCTATAAACATTGGGGTGTATGCTTGTATCCTTTAGATAATTATCTACTAGTGCAATTGCTGGGTCATGGGGTAGCTCTATTTTTAACTTTTTGAGGAACCTCCACACTGTTTTTCAGAGTGGCTGCACCGGTTTGCATTCCCACAACACGTAAAGAGGATTCCCCTTTCTCCTCATCCTCACCAACATTTGTTGTTTCCTGAGTTGTTCATTTTAGCCATTCTGATCTGTGTGGGGTGGTATCTCATTGTGATTTTGATTTGTACTTCCCTGACACCGAGTGATGTTGAACATTTTTTTCATGTGTCTGTTGGCCATTTGTATGTCTTCTTTGGAGGGAGCATCCAATAAATTTTGTCAAGTGAAATGAAATAATGGAAAATATCAACAACACACTAGCAAAAAATCAAGCAACAATCTTCACAGAATGTGCAGGCCTGATGTCCTCGGATGCAGGCGGACAAAGAATGTGGTGACCACACATATGTGAGCAAGCACAGCCAAGAACAGAGCCCTACCTGATCCAAAGGGGAAACAGTCCAGCCAAGCCCAAGTGGGATAAGCTAACCCACAGGCTCACACACTGGATGTATACTCTCCTCTGTCACTGAGGTTTTGTGGGTGGTTGTTACTCAGCATTACTGTATGGCATAAATTAACTGATACATCTATGCTGCTCATGAAGTGCTAAATGTTTTTTAACTGTTTGAGGAATTGACATTCCCTTAAGGGAGGACAAAGGCAAGGGATCTAGAGCCTGACACTATCTGTTCTGCCGCTTAGTACTGGTGTGAGTGACTATGAGAAAGTTGCATTAGTGGCTCCTCCCTCCATTTCCTTAACAATAAGATGGAGACAATACTGGTGTACTATACTATAGCACTAGTATACTACAATTGAGATTAAATAAAACAATTAATGTAAAAAATTTACAACTGAGTATGGCACATAATGACTCCATAAATGTTAGATTTAAAAAGGCTGAACTTGGCAAAGATTGTGATTGAATAGGGTAACTCCACTTCTACAAAGATGTGGGCTAAGAAATTTTTGGCAGGCAGGGCCCAGGATTCTGTGTTAATACAAAAATAGGACAAAGTTCCAAAATTCTACTCCATAAATTATTCTAGGCCAAAATTATTTTGACTGTGTTTTAAGAGCCAAAGTCAACTTAAATACCCATCTTAGCTATAAGAAAATCTCATTAAAGCACCTTGAGAACACACATCCTAGGGGAGATGAGTGATTGCTTAGTGGGTACAGGGTTTCTTTTTGGCGCTATGAAATGGTTCTGGAACAAGACAGGGGTAATGGTCATACAACATTATGAGTCTACTGAAAACCACGGAATTACAGACTTTATAATGGTTCAAGTGATGAATTCTATCTTAATAAACTAAGAACATATGCCCTCAAGCAATACTGCAATTACAAACTGACAGTTGCAAGTTAGAGGTACATTAAAAACAACAGGAGACGCTGGCTTTACCATAGGTACTCTCCTCTGACAATACATAACTGGCCCAATTATCTATTAAGGCCATTCCTAGCTCATGATAATAAAACCCCATTAGCTATATAAAATAGCTAGCTCAGATTTTTATTGATGCTTTTTAAGTGCTAAGCACTCTTTAACTGCTTTGTAAACAGTTTTTCTCAGTAGGGGCATGAGTGGCATTTTAAGTGGGACAATTCTTCCTTCTACTAGACTTAGTATCTCCAGGCAACCACCCCACCCCTGTCCAAATACCCTGTGAGAGTCCTCACAAACCTACAAAGTAGAGATTGTACTACTAATGAGGAAACTGAGGGTCAAAGAGATTGAGTGAACTAAGGTCACAAAGGTATGAGATGGGAGTGTTGAGTTCCACCCAGGTAGCCTGAAAGGTTGTTGCATCTAATACATCCATTACCTGGTATCAAGCAACTTTCAAGTAAAAGTATTAGTTGAAACCTCAGTGACTAGAAGGTCTAAGGCCATGGGAAAGATCAATAAAAGCCAAAAAAGTCTTTTTATGTTTATATAAAAGATTTCTCCATAAGCTAATTATGAACATAATCCTGACTAACAAAGAAAAGGCCACAGCTACATCTTATCTGCTCCTGTGTGGACAACTATCTAAAAACTAAGACGAACAACTTATCCTGATAGGAAACAGGTCTACAATTGATATGGGAAGTCAGTCTAACAACCTACCAGACCTGAAATTTGGGGACTCAATAATGGCTCTTTTAACACAGACTGACTACATTCTTAAGAACCACCACTTGAAAGCAGACCCAGAGCTTCAGTGAAGGTAAAAAAAAAAAAGTGTTCAGGAACTCAGCCCCAGTCAGAGCTGCTGCTGTCTTGCAGCCCTCCTGCCTGTGGGCCAGATTAACTGCCCATTTCTTGGTCAAACATACAAAGATGCCTTGATAAACGGCACAAATACAGAAGCCAGTCAGACCAGCAGTTTATAAAGCTGGACAAGCCTGTGAGAACAAAACCTCACTCACCAGATGCCCACCTTAAGTGGCAGTCTGAAAATCTGCTCTCCTCATTTAATCGGGGGGGGGGCCACAAGCATTCTTATACAAACTTAGTAAAACTGAATTTTACTGAGGTAATAGTTTATAAAAGTATTTTATTTTGTTAAGCCCCCCCCCCCCCCAAGCAGCTTATTCAAATTAGTGTTCTATGAGTCATCATGCAGAGCTTTATTTTTGCTCATTTCCTCCTCTCCCAATTAGGAAGATCTCATTCAACCAGACAACTGACCAAAAAGTATAGTTCCTTCTAATTCTTCTCATTCTTCAAATTTCCTCAGTCCCATCCCAAGTGAAAACAAGTTGTAACAGGAATGTTATAACTGTTATAATAGGAATGTTATAACAGTTACCTTTACAAACTGACTCTTTTCTGCCAAGTGTACTTGAATCTCAATAAATCAATTTGTGGGATTAAGGTCCCACAAAGCTAACTTTCTTCTGTTGAATATGGTACCCCAGTACTGATCCAGACTCCTGGAGCAAATTCTTCCTTTTTTATTTTTTTAACTGAAGTGTTGTTGACACACAATGTTATATTAGTTTCAGGTGTGTAAGATAGTGAATCAACAATTCTACATGTTACATAATACTCGTAATACTCCCCAGTAAGTGTAAATCCTTCCTTTCTTAAATTAACTAATATCCCTTTGTTACACCTATACAGAAGACCTCAGTTTTAAAAAAGAAACAGACTATGATACCCTTACATCTACAATTCCATTTCCCCACCAATTCACATCTGGCCTTGCCAATAATTAGTCTTACTCTAATAACCAGTTACACATTACTGTAATCTATTTTAGCTAATGGAATTCAAGATCAATAGACTCAAGATGTTCTAAGTCATGTTACAGATCTACTAAGCCTAAGCTCCATGTGTTATTCTTATACTTTCTTAACAGTGAGATGAAGACAGTAGTAGGAGTGGCAGGCAATACTCACAGAGCCCTTGCTATGCACCAAGCAGTTTTAAGTACTTCACAAGTATTACTCTAACCCCAAGAAATGGGAGCTATTACCACCAAATTTTCCAGATCAGAAACAAGCACAAAGAAGTTAAATAACTTGCTCAGAATGAGAACTAGTATGGAGCCCAGCTTACATCTGAACCTAGTCGGTCTGACCCCAAGGCTCACACTGTGAACTGCTAATGCTACACTGCTTCTCAATATAAATAAGGATTAACTCAAAACTTAGTCATCAGAAAAGAAGTTTAAATTTTTATTTATTTATGTATTATAGTCACAGAGAGAGAGAGAGAGAGAGAGAGGCAGAGACACAGGCAGAGGGAGAAGCAGGCTCCATGCACCGGGAGCCCGACGTGGGATTCGATCCCGGGTCTCCAGGATCGCGCCCTGGGCCAAAGGCAGGCGCCAAACCGCTGCGCCACCCAGGGATCCCAGAAAAGAAGTTTAGTTAATGAAGTAAACTAGTTAAGGAAGTAAACTGAAGCATAAAAAATGAAAACCCAAATTCATAACCCTTTACTTAGATGGCAACATGTGGAGGTTCTAAAACATGTAAAAACACTGCCACTTTAGTATGTCACAGAGAAATTTAAGTAGGCATTACTTTAGAAATCCTTTGCTCAGCCAATGTGGTGTGGCTTAGCTGAGGTTACCCAAGTACAGACCTTCTGATCATAACATATGCTACTAACTTTCAGACAGGATTACCTTGTTTTCTTCTAAGTTCCTTTTCAATTTTTCTTCCAGATCCCTGGTCTCTTCTGAGCCCTTGAGTTTTCTCTGTTCATAATTTTCACATGCCTCGTTAAGCTGCTCTTGTAAAACCTGGAACTCCTTCTCAATCTGTGAAATATCTCCCTAAAGGCAAATTACAAAATTAACTATTAAAAATAGTTTAAAATGTCTATTTCTGATCTGGTTCTGAACAGTCTCTTAAAATAGAGAGGAATAAAAGCCAGATGAAAATTTACAAGGGACCCTGGGCTGTCCTGCTTCTCAGGAAAAAAAAAAAAAAAATTTACAAGGGAAATGTCATGATAATTCATTTTGACTTACCTGTTGTGCCTCAAAAGGATCAGATGGCTCAGTATTGACTTCTTGATGTGTTATATTCCAAGACACCTTTGGGGCAAAACAAATACTCAAATTAAATTTACCTCAATTGCTCTAGTAAAATAAATAAATCCATCATATAATGACATTTTAAGACATGCCCACATTTTTTCAAGTTTTTTTTTTTTTTTTTTTTTTTTACAATTTCAGTAATGCTGCATGCTCTCTACAAATACTTGTGTAACGAAAGAGCTATCACGTAGAATTTATTATTTTATCATGTAATAAAAATGACTTTGGTTCATTATTTTTAACATGTTCTTTCAAAGCTTTCTAGAAAACAGGAAATGTAGTAAGGAGGGGGATAAGCCAACAAGGGTTTAATGAATTCATATTCTATAGCATAAACTATAGGAGAACATCAATTTATTATATGCTTATTAGGTAGGAACTTTCATTTGCAGCTCTCGTTTCTCTCCACCTGATTGTCTTTTAACTCCCCCATTCCTCCCCTGTTTTGGTAGGAAAACTGGTCACATACAGCCCAGACTCTGCTTTTTTGGGGCCATCTGTGCAAAAAGTACATTTCCCTTCATTCTCCATGCACTGGGTCTTGTGGGGCAGCACTCCAAGTTGGGAGGCTTCCTAGTCCAGCACTGCTGTAACTAGGTGGGTAAGCTGGTGTGGCATAGGCTTCAAGTACAGAAATAAACCACATCATCCTTATGATGCCATTATTCATTGTTAAGGTAATGTTTTGGCTCCATCTGCTGATTCCTTGATCTTATTTTCCAATTGGTACAAAACTTGGTTAGGGAAGAAGTACATTATTTACTAGACCCCAGAATTCTTTCTGGGTTGCCTATCATGCCCTACAAAAGGGTTCATATATTTTTAACACATTTTGGGACAAAAACTTCATAACCAATATTAAGCCAATAATTTAAAAGAATTTTAGTAAAACCTAAGGGCAATGAAAAGATGAGAGGGAAAATTTCAGTATTAGGATGACTTTTTTCTAATTCAAGTCTTACCTGTATGGCAACCATTTGTGTATGTGGAGTATTTGTTACTTCATTGGTTTTTTCTGGATTTACTTCCCACTTGTTGGCAGAATTTCCACAGTGACCATCATATCTGTTAGACTCACTAAGGGCTGTATCAGCACCATCTGTGCTGCACTCTGTCTTCACTGACACTTCCATAGAGTCCTGAAGGATCTGTGTTTTAGGGACAATCTGGTTCCCAGGAGCATTCTCAGCATTCAAATGATGACCCTCAAAGTACACACTAGCACTTTCATCTAGTCTTTCACTGGCTATAAAAGACGGCACCACTGGCACTGATCTTTGCAGCTGATATTCAGAAGAAACATTAGGCAGAGGTGTGTAAATGTTAGTGTACTGGGGCAAAGTCGGTAACACATTTATGTATGTTGGTGGTGTCTGGGTAATGTCAAATCCCCGAAAGGGGAGGTATGTACAGTATCCTGTGACCAAATGGGGCTGAGTCCAGTAGGCTGGTTTCACATCCTCAGAAGCTGGTTTGGGAGAATTAGAGGATACTCTCTTGTGACTTGCATCCTCAGATACAGGTTGGGCAGAATCAGAAGAGACTTCTTTGGGCTTCTCATCTTCAGAAACTGATCTAGAAGAATTATCAGACACTGGTCTTGGCTTCATAACTTCACAAGTTGATTTAGGAGAATTAGTAGCTACAGGTTTGGGCTTCACATTCTCAGAAACTGTTGCTGAAGATAAATCAGACATTGGTTTGGACTTTACATCTGGTTTAAATTCCCTAGCAGTTGGATTCAGTGGTAGTTTAACTCGTAAATACTCCCCTGTTTTTGAAATTTCTTCCACTTTTGTCTTAATGTTTTTCTTCTTTCTCTTTTTCTTGAGCCGTAAAGCAACTTTCTTCAAAGCAATACAGTTGTCAATCACAACGAAACGAGGACATCCCAGGAGGAAAGATTTCAAACCTCCAGCTTTTTCTAATATCTGTCTAGTTTCTTCTGGGAAGAATTCATATTCTTCAGAGAACATTTTATTACTCATGTCCAAGGGACCATGCTCCTCCAACAACTGAGAGAAATAACTTGAAAAAAAATTATGTTCACATGTTATTATAAGGAAGTGCTCTTATATGTTCATTTGAAAAAAATTATTTTCCCCACAATTCTCCCAAAGCAAAATACAATTTCACTTCCAACTGATTTCAACATCTCCCAAACAAATGTATTACATTCACGTTAAATGTGACAAAAGCTAACTGCAATCAAGGATACTCTAAAAGCAAAATTTTGAAAAAATAAATAAATAAAAATAAATAAATAAAAAAATAAAAGCAAAATTTTGTTTACTTCTCAGAAAATAATCCTTAAAAATGTTTTTGAAAAAAAAAACCAAAAAGGGATTAAAAAGTTCTTTTATAAATTTCAATTACATCATTACACAATCTACTTTAAAAGGAATGAAAAGAAAATTAATTAAACATAACAAGAATGCCAGATGAGAAGAGATGAAATTTCATTAAAATCCAACTGGAATTTGCATGTAGTAAGTCTCTTTTTTTTTTTTTTTTTTTGTAGTAAGTCTCTTAATATTTTTCTGTTTAAGAATATTCAATAATTTAGAGGTACTGAAATTAATCCTGTCTGATCAATAAACCAATACAGTACAGGATCAGACACACAGTAATGGGGCAATCCTTTAATCTACTACCAGTTCTGGATTGGGGCTCACTCCAGTTCTGGGGCTAATTTCTGTTCCCATTCTGTGTCTGCCTCAAAGAGCCTTACTTTTCCATTTGAATTTGATATTCAGTCTGTAACAGTGGTATAACTAGCAAGAAAGACATATACCACACACCACCAAAAAGATTTGCTTTTTCCAGAGCAAAAATATCCAAAGGGATTTTCTTAGTAAATTGAGACTAGCCAAGAAGACAATTTATTTAGAGGAAGGTAAAAACATTTAACACAAAACATTCAAAACATCTTTTGTTTTGAAACAAAAGAAACCACTTTACGTGCAGATGTGGCTGGAGATAAAGGCATAGGACTATTTTTGTTTAACCTCTATTCAAGGTAACTGATACTCTGAAGCTTGAAGACCAAATGCTACTACTTTTTTGTCAGCAATGCTGCTCTAAATACTTAAAGGGTTTTTTGATGACTATTTTCCCCTTAGAATAATCTCTACAATTGGAACTTTATAACATACATATTGTTTTGCAAGATAGCAGGTTGGATCTGTCTTTGCTTTGGGGCGCCTGGGTGGCTCAGTGGTTTAGTGCCTGCCTTCAGCTCAGGGTGTGATTCTGGAGTCCCAGGATCGAGTCCCACATTAGGCTCCCTGCATGGAGCCTGCTTCTCCCTCTGCCTGTGTCTCTGCCTCTCTCTCTGTGTCTCTCATGAATAAATTAAAAAATCTTTAAAAAAAAAAAAAGATGTGGGAATCCCTGGGTGGCGCAGCGGTTTGGCGCCTGCCTTTGGCCCAGGGCGCGATCCTGGGGACCCGGGATCGAGTCCCACGTCGGGCTCCTGGTGCATGGAGCCTGCTTCTCCCTCTGCCTATGTCTCTGCCTCTCTCTGTGACTATCATAAATAAATAAAAAAATTTAAAAAAAAAGATGTCTTTGCTTTAAGATTCCCATCACACTTCACTTTTATTTTTAAAAATATTTTATTTATTTATTTATTTATTTGAGAGAGAGAAACAGTATGAATGTGCAAGAGTGAACCGAAGGAGAGGGGCACAGGAAGAGAGAGAAAAATCCTCAAGCAGACTCCTCACTGAGCACAGAATCCAACACGGGGCTCCATTTCAGGATCCTGAGATCATGATCTGAGCCAAAATTAAGAGATGGCTGCTTAACCAAGCAGCCCAGGTGCCCCTCAAACTTCATTTTTATTTTATTTATTTTTCTTTTTTTAAAAGATTTTTATTTATTCATCAGACACACACACACACACACACACACACACACAGATAGAGATGAGAGAGAGAGAGAGAGAGAGAGAGAGGGGCAGAGACACAGGCAGAGGGAGATGCAGGCTCCATGCAGGGAGCCTGACATGGGACTCAATCCCGGGTCTCCAGTATCACGCCCTGAAGGCGGCGCTAAACCACTGAGCCACCGGGGCTGCCCCTCAAACTTCATTTTTAATGAGAAATCTAAAATCAGAGGCTTGAAGGAGAGTGAGGTAAAAAGAAACCATTGTAGTCTCAGAAACAGTAACCCTTGCTGAGGATTTTAGCTGACTGCTGTAACTCTGGCTCTACCATCTCTCTGAAGAGAGATCCCTCCACATTTGGTGTTTACCTGCCATTAAGCAACAGCAGAATAATTCATGAATGGTGTACCCGTATTTACTTTTTGCTCTTCATGATGAATACTGAAGAGAATCATTGAAAAACAAAGCTTTTCCACCTGGATTAAAGCACTTAAATCCAAACGGGTAACTAAAGAGCAAAGACTACCTACAAGGAAACCACTCTAAGTAATTCAGCAATGAGCTTTCCAATAGCTGGCAATGTCAATGATAGTGCAAATCTGGTGATGATTACCAAGCAACTAATAAAAGTTGCGTTCTTGAAAAACAGTCAAGGATATGAAAAGATGCTCACTATATGCATTTTTAGTGAAAAAGGTTATGACAAAGCTGAGTGTATAGTAAAATCAGTTTATAAATGTTAAGACCTATGTTTTATACATATACATTCTAAAAGCCTGAATGAATATACACCAAAAATTAACTGTACTTATAACTGGATGATAGAATTATTCATAATTTTTTCCTTTATTTTTAAAAAATTCCATATTAATTTACATTATTACTTTTATAATCAAAAAAATTTTTCTCAAAGAGAGCCTCCACATTTTTCCACTGGCTAAGTGGCAATCAATTCTTCTTCCTTTCTTTTTTTCGCAATGATTTTTTCAAGCACTGAAGTAGAACAAAATTTAACTTAATTTGGGTCCCTAGCCCAAAGGGAAACCATTTTATAACCATACTGCGAATAAAATTTTTATAGTCACTATTATTTGAAATGCAACACGAAATGAACTTTAACTCTATACATCTTTCTAGCCTTGAAAAATCATCTCTGTAAGATAAACACTGGGTCCAAACAGCATAAATACAATTTCTTCATAATCCAGTGCTTCACACGGGTTGGAGTCCCTCCGTCAGTGCACTCTGAACATTGGTACTGGTGTGACTGCTTAGCAGACATGAAAGAGGCCAAAGCTCTGCTGAAAGATGGAGTTACAACTGGATTGGTGAGACTGACTCAACTTCCACCCAGTTACACAAGATTCATCTTCGCTCTCATCATTGCTTGTTCTTGTTTAAAGTCTCAGACTATGTACTTCAGAACCAGGGGTAAAAATGAGGCACACTGTGTGTGATAGGAGTTAAAACAAAAAAAAGCTAATTATACCAGAGATATTAATAGTTCTTATGTTATGTATGTATGTAGATATATTTTTGTCATTGGATGACGACCATTAGTGTCTGAAATGGTCATGGTTAGTCATACCAACCACAGTGCCATTACACGTCACTGCTGGCACATGGGCAAGGGATAAGGATGGAGAAAACATTTCAGAAGGCATCCCCAACCTAGTATTCTGGCTGTGGTCCTTTGAAAAAATCACTGTTGTCCAAGTTCATGATTGTTATTTCATAAAGTAATTTTATTTGCAATACACTGTGACCTGACCAATCATCAATTTAGCTCTCCTACTACTTGCAAGCTGCATGAAAGGATTGTATCTCCTAGTTTTTCTGCAATCTTTCACACTGCTTAACCCTAAGTGGTTAATTAATGCTGGCCAAATACTTAACACCCCTAATGAGGTATTAGGAAAAGCTAAATGCAGAATACTACCCACTGAAATTTCATTTGCTTCAACTACCTAAAATCATAAAACGCTAGAACTAGAAGCATCAGGTCAATTAAACATCTATCAGTCTACTCTCCTACTTCACAGTGAAATACTTAATTCAAGATCAAGTTTATAGCAGTTATCCCAGTATTCCTAATTCCTTGTCTAATAATTGTTCTACTCCTCTACCTTCCTATCATATACAAAATTGTAGTTTCATTTTTATTTCTTTTGCCCACTGGCCACTAAAAGAAATCATTCTTTTTTCTTTTTAAAGTTTTTATTTATTTATTCATTTAAATAATCTCTATACCCAGGTTGGGGCTTGAAATCACAACCTTGAGATCAGGAGTCACACACTCCTTTGAGCCAACCAGGTGCCCCTAAAAGAAATCATTCTTGGAAAGCTTTGGTGGATCAGTGGTTGAGCATCTGCCTTTGGCTCAGGTTGTGATCCTGGGATCCTGGGATCAAGTCCCACAACAGGCTGAAGGAAGCCTGCTTCTCCCTCTGTCTGTCTCTGCCGCTCTCTGTCTCATGAATAAATAAATAAAATCTTAAAAAAAAAATCATTAAGTTCATTATCACATGTCTACTTTCAAAAATTCAAAGAAACAACCATTTTGATGTGTAACTTCCTGCAATTTGACTTGAAATTTTTTTTTTTTTTTTTTTTTTTTTTTTTTTATAATAGTCACAGAGAGAGAGAGAGAGGCAGAGACACAGGCAGAGGGAGAAGCAGGCTCCATGCACCGGGAGCCCGACGTGGGATTCGATCCCGGGTCTCCAGGATCGCGCCCTGGGCCAAAGGCAGGCGCCAAACCACTGCGCCACCCAGGGATCCCCTTGACTTGAAATTTTATCTCAAAATACAAATCAGCCTAATTTTTTTCCTCACGAAGTTAATTTCCTCCCACTTATAACAGTAATAAATTCTTTAAGAAGCAAGGTCCTCAAAATGACACAGTTTAGCTTCAGTTTTAGATGCCAGAAGCAAAGCCCACCATATTTTAAGAAATACTAGTATAGTTTTATAGCTGTTTCCATATGGTCATCCAGGAGCGTTCTCTGGAAACAGAATTTGCTCAGCATTTCAACTCTAAAGAAAACTATGAAGAAGTATCTAGGAGCATAACTAGACTGAACAGGAATAATGCAACTGGGGAGGATAGAAGGAATGACCAAATTATGGATGAGTGACAGGTTTTCTGGGAGAATAGCTAGCTTTTAAATTAATTTTCTATTGTAGGTCTTAGCCCTCATTTCTTTTTTTTCTTTTTTAAAGATTTTATTTATTTATTCATGAGCAACACAGAGAGAGAGGCAGAGAGAGAGGCAGAGACACAGGCAGAGGGAGAAGCAGGCTCCATGCAGGGAGCCCGATGAGGGACTCGATCCTGGGTCTCCAGGATCACGCCCTGGGCTGCAGGCGGCGCCAAACCGCTGCAGCCACCGACACTGCCTTTATCCCTCATTTCTTTTTTTTTTTTAATTTTTATTTATTTATGATAGTCACACACACACACACACACACACACACACACACACAGAGGCAGGCGCTAAACCACTGCGCCACCCAGGGATCCCTTAGCCCTCATTTCTTAAGGAAGGTAGCAATACCTTAATAATATCAAGCTCAAAAAGCTTAACTGCTTCCTAGATTTTCTTGAACTCTTTACTCCATTATTTTATCCACCCCACTAAGACTTGTTAACTTATCACTGGACTTATAAGATGCTAAACATCCACATCCATCAACAAAGGAACAATAAGATCAAATAATTATACTACTCCTTGTCAAATGTTTAACTTCACCCTTATCCATGAGAGATACCAAGACCTCCGGGGATGCCTGAAACCACAGACAGTACTGAACCCTATATATACTGTTTTGTTCCTACACATACATACCTGTGATAAAGTTTAAGTTATAAATTAGGCATAATAAGAAATTAACAGCAGCAATTAATAATAAAATAGAACAGTTATAATAATACTGTTACAAAAGTTATGCGACTGTGGTGTCTCTCTCAAAATATCTTATTGCACTGTACTCATCCTTCTTGTGATGATGTGAAATGATAAAACACCTACATGATGAGATGAAGTGAGGTGAGTGACACAGGCATGTGATCTAATGTTAGGCTACTACTGACCTTCTGACAATATGTCAGAAGGAGGATCATGGGCTTCTAGACAGGGGTTGTTTGTGGGTAAAGTGAAACCCTGAAAAGCGAAACTAAGAATAAGGTAGGAGTACTGTGTATCTTAGAATTCACGATAAAAGACTGGCTGAAAAAAAAAAAAAAAGACTGGCTGGGGGGCGCCTGGGTGGCTCAGCTGGGTTAGGCGGCCAACTTTTGGTTTCAGCTCAGGTCATGGTCTCATTGGCCGTAAGATCAAGCTGGCATCAGTCTCCATGCTCAGCTTGAAGAGTTTTTCTTCCTCTGCCCTACCTCCACTCATGCACACACATGCATATGTGTGTATGTGTCTCTCTTTCTCTCTCTCAAATAAATAAATTAGTAAAAAAAAAAAATTATGGCTGGAAATTTTATAGGTCCTATTAGGATATACCAGGTCAGTTTTAGAAACAGAAAATACCTATATTAAGCAGCTCAAACTGACAAAACCCATAATAATTAGAATTCTAAATTTAATAATTAAAAACACTCAGTTAAACTTTGTGTAATACATGACAAAGGCTGTAAACCCCGGTTTGTGAGCCAATAAATGATTCCTTTAATAAGCACAAGGGACACAAATTCAACAACTGAGATCTTTAACTGGCAGCTTCGTATAAAATACTATTTGTAGGAATGTTAAACTACTTACTCATACAGAGTTGAACATTTTTGTTTTGGGTTAATGTCCCACAGCTTTTTATTACGGACAACATATTCACTACTGTGCTGCTCATAGATAGCTTCAAATTCTTCTACATCTTGCCGAAGGTGGTCAGGTACCACAAATGGCCCTGCAGAATTTGAATTGCGTCTGCTGATAAAAAAACAACTTTGTGAATCATAAACTTTTAAGGTGATCCAGAATATTTAAACTGAAATAAATATAAAGACAGCAACATATTACTTAGCTTTACAATACAAAAAAATACTATCAGAAAATTATATGTAGAAAAGTTATCCTTCCATAACTACATATATACGTATTATGTATGTGTATATGCATGTTGTGTGTATATGTGTGTGTGTGTGTGTATATATATATATGCCTGACCACTGAGTAAGTACCTTTAAGTAACTACCTATTCTTGCTCCCAAGAGCAAATTTTTTGAAACTCCTTATTTTAAAAGTATCAATGTTACATTAATTTATAACTTGTTACAGAGAAAAATGGAAGATTGTAACTGCTATTAAGTTAAAGTGAGATTGAGACACTTAAAATAAAAAGACTTTTTTTCTAAAATATAAAATTCTAACATTCTAAAGAGATGTGGTAGTTCAAGTGTGAGTTCTAAAACCAGACTGCTGGGTTTAATTCCTTGGCTCTGCTATTTAGAAGCTTCAGGTTTGGGGGCACATCATTCAACTATACTGTGTGTAAGAAGTCTCTTTATCTATAAAATGGACATAATAACAGTACTTACCTCCTAGGGTGGAGGAGTGGATTCAATGAGTTTATATACGTAAAACCAATGAAATAGTAAATGACATATAAACGTTGTCTAAGAATAAGCCTATTATTATTTTAACAAAATAATTCTTCCACTTAAAAGAATCCATGAAAATAACTGTGTAAAAGCAGTTGTTATGACAACTCCTTTAAAAAATGAGAAAAAAAATCTGTGGATTTCTAGTCTGTATGGGAATTAGACATCAAAAAGTCACTGCTACTCACTACTTTTATTTCTTTCTATGCCTATCCATATCCTGAAAACTTAATTTCAACACCCAGACACCACTGAAAATCACTCATATCTAAGGTTAAACCACAACGTCATATACAGTTTCCAAAACATCTTCCTCTCCTATTATTACAGCAAATATGCTAGTAATTGTCAATAGGACATTCTCTTCACTGAATATTTCAAGTACTATTTTCTAGGATTTTCCCACAGTATCTTGTGCATAGTAAGTTCCTAGACTTATCTAATGAATGCCGTTAGACCAATGATTTTAATTTAGTTTGTATGAATTCCTAATGAGGACAAGCCTTGCTATAAATTCAACCAAGATGGATCACATCAGGTTGTTATAACAGATGTACATCTTTGGAGAGTGAAATTAGGGAAATAAAATACAAGTTTAAATTACATTAAATTAGCACCACTTGCTAAGTTAACACAGGAGTTAAAATGAAGCAAAACATTTTAATTATACTTACTTATGTTCTTCACCCGAAGTGATAGTCTCATTATTTGGTGTTACAGAAGCTGTCCCAGACCCCACCAACATAGGCTAGTTTAAAAGACAGAAAAATGAAAATGATTTTCTATCTTAAAATCCCATGAAAAAAATTAGCATTAAAACAGATGAATGCTTTTATAAATACTGCCAATATATAAGACTTATCTAAATTTTTTTTGTAAACAGGAACACATAGTAATAAAAGTTTCAACAACTACAAATAGGCCCAAATTAACATTTAGGCCTCAAAAAATTTTTTTAAAGTCAAAGATAAAAAGACAAGTTTTAGTGGAATTTAGAAACAGCTGCTCTCATCCTCTAATATTTGTTTCCTGCCTCAACTCTTGCCCTCTTGTCTGATCCCCTACACATGTGAGAGCCAAGGAGAATCCATAGTAAAACAAACAGCACGATATTTATCTCATGGGCTTGGAACAAATCTTTAGATTAAATATTTAAAAAGTCTTGCTCTAAAAATGCTTCAAAATATCCTCCAAAATTGGTTAATTCTAATTTATATATTCAATTATTTTATGCAAGAATATAGAAAATATACCTTTGAATCTTTTGGCTTCTTTTTCTTGCCTTTATTTTTTATCTTGGCGGAATTAAACTGGAAAAATGGTGGGGGAAAAAACAATGAAAACTCAAATAACAGCAGTACAAAGCTCCAAATAAAGATATCATACTGGTTTCAGCCACAAGTTGAATATACATAACAAAAGTAACAAAACTGCTAAACAAAAGTAACATTTAGAATGTCAGCCCTGGTGTTATGATTTATAATAGAAAATAACAGCTCAATAACAAAGGTGTAATAACTAAAATTGCCCCAACATTTTAAAACTCATTTGTAAGGTTTATGTTATTTCAAGTAATTAATCAGTCTTTTAGAGTAATTCCAGTTTTTTTTTTTTTTTAATTTATTTATGATAGTCATAGAGAGAGAGAGAGAGGCAGAGACACAGGCGGAGGGAGAAGCAGGCTCCATGCACCGGGAGCCTGATGTGGGATTCGATCCCGGGTCTCCAGGATCGCGCCCTGGGCCAAAGGCAGGCGCCAAACCGCTGCGCCACCCAGGGATCCCAGTAATTCCAGTTATATGCTACTAGTATTTTAATGACATTTCTTACTAAGCTAAGACCTTCTGACCTTCTACACGTGGCCAAACTTTGAGGCATAGTGGACTGACGAGACATTTAACTTCCCATGGCGAGCAGCCCCGGTGGCTCAGCAGTTTAGCGCTGCCTTCGGCCTAGGGCATGATCCTGGAGACCTAGGATCGAGTCCCATGTCGGGCTCCCTGCATGGAGCCTGTTTCTCCCTCTGCCTGTGTCTCTCATGAATGAATAAATAAAATTTATTAAAAAAACACAAAAATTCCCATGGCTGTGTTACAGGTGTTTCCATACTTAGCTGGCAGTACTTAACAGCAGATTAAGACAAAATTTCAAGTACAGATGGTCTGATCCTAAAGATCAGTAAATAAGCATCTGTTTGAAAACTGCCACAACCTACTAAGAAAAACTCTGGATTTATTTTAACTTTGGAGCCATTCAAAACAAAGTCTCTTTGTTTTCCTTACAGAACAAAACATTAAAATTTTAATTATTACAGATAACTTTTCATTTTTATGCCAGGAGATGACTCAGCAACTCATTCCCTATTTCTGAGATTAACATTTATTAGTTACAAAACTTTATGGACACTGTCTAATTTAAGCCTCTGAATTCGCTGACTATTGCTCTAAGAGAAAGACTGGGCATTAACTTTCTAATAAATTAGCATACATTAGCCAGAAATCCTCTAGACTTGGTTCTAGAATGCTAGCTGTGATGTAATAAACACTGGCCTGTGTACCCCTCTCTTCTTTGGCTAACACAGATTAGCACACTGAGGTTAAAGTGATCAAATAACTTACCGGCACATCGCCACTGTCTTGTTTCCTTAATACAGTACAGCGGCTGTCTGTAGGAAAACACCAGTGATTTGTGAGATGATGATAATTTTACACTGCCAAACACACTAAACCCTTAAAGAGAACCACTCCAGATACTACGATCATCAACTATGTTCTATTCCTTATTCGGCTTTGACACAAATGACACAAATGGCCAATTAAATGAAAAACAACCACAGATAATCACAAAATGTAAATCCAATTCAGCACAATTTGAATGCTTTCTATGTGTCAAACTCTATGCAAGGTGCCAAGAATACAGAAACGCATAGTACAATCCCTGCCATAGGTAAACTTGTGTTCTTAACTTGTATTCTGCAAAAAAAAAAACAAAAAACAAAAAAAAAAACAGGCAAATACCTGCAACCCACTGTGCTACATGCCTCAATAAATATAACGGAAACAAAGCTGATGGAATAATAAAGTTTTTAAGGATAAAGGCCCAAGCAGAGGTCAGGGAGGGCTTGGTCTGGGGAAGCAATATTAAAGTAAGACTTTAAATAAAGAAGCAAAGGAATAGGACGTGGCTGGAGAAAATGCATGAGCAAAGTCACAAGGCAGAAAAGCACAAGGAAGGTTCTGACATCTTCAAGAAGTTAGATGTATACACGGAGGGCAGATGGGGAGAGTGATGATAAACTCAGGTAGATAGTGTGAATTTAATGTGTAGGCAAAATGAAGTAAGTGTTTAACAGAATCATTATGGTGTCAGATGTTCCAGAAGAGTCACTAGTGGCAATGTAAGCGAAGATCTGGAGTGGGAAAGTCTAGAGGCATAGAGACCAGTTTGGAGGCTATTAGGATGGTCTAATCATGTAAAGATTACTAAGGCTCTGACATAGGGAAGTGGAGATGGACAGAAAGTACAAATCAAAGATACAGCTTACTGGAACACATGACAAAGTAGATATAGGGTAACGGGAAAAAGGAAGAATTGAGAATAATTTCAGGGTTTCCTGCTTAGATAGAAGATTTACAACCATGTTACTAGGAATAATCTAGGAAAAACAGATTTCTAGGGATATATAATAAGTGGGTTCAGCCACATTGCTCTTAAGAGACATTTTAGGGGAAAAAAAGGGGGGGGGTCTTAGCTGTCTACAAAGAAATACCAACAGAAAATTGTATGCAGAGTTCAGAAGAGAGGTTGGACCTCCAAATTATCATAGCACTGGTGACATTATTAAATACTTCTATTTACAAGATCAGTGGATTTTGAAGTTTTAAGAACTATAATCATCAATTTAATGAAAAGAGATAAAACTGAAAATATCTAGGAAAATGGTGAGAAGCAGAGCTACTACTGAAGGGAAAATCTGTTGAGATGGCTGGTCATTTGGTTGGTGGCTTCTGACTAAAAGGAACAGTCACAGCCAGATGGACTGCACAGTTGAGTTACAGAAAAAAATTCACACTAAGAGGGTCTCCTTTTTAGTTATTTTGTTGTGTGATCCAAACATGCACCAGGCTTTATATTACCAGCAGCAGCAAACTGATGGCAATAAATTCAGGCTATCAAGTAGCACATCACTTCCAGTCATGAAGCTGTCCTAGAAAAATAAAGCCATCTGTATTTGAATGTGCTCCTTCCTAAGAAACACAAGTTTTTCAGTCCCTTATACATATGAATTCTGTAATATGTGATAGCTTTGTACAAAGCCAGACCTTTTAATGTGCCCTTTCAAAAAAAGCATGAAATTTAAAAGTCTAGCTCTGGACAGTCTGTAAAGCAGATGCTGAGGAATGCTGAAGAAGAAAAGGGGAGGGGGAGAGTTACCATAAGACACACATGTAGTACCAAAGATAAGAAGTTAAAATTAATTTAGAATCTAAGAATATTAGAATTCTGAAGCAAAGTGGGACCACACAGACCACTGGCTCCAAATCCTATCACTTCAACAATGAAGAAACTAAGATCCAAAAGAAGCTAAAGAATTAACTACTAGTTATCCTATTCTGCCAAACCTATTCTGGGCTCCATGCTGCTACCCGAACAGGTGACCTAACTCCCCTCAACCCTGTCTCGAAGCCCAGATGTCAACCTGTCCAACTACCTCCATGTTCACAGCTCGGACTCTAGCCCTGCATCGAAGCTTTATCTTCCCCAGGAAGAACACGAGAGCTTGATCCTCCATTTAAACCACCAGCACCCTTTCTGGACCTCTCTTACTGAGCTGATGCTCATAATAGTTAATGAATATTCACCTTATTCCTTTTTCTACAATATAAGGTTCCTGAGGGCAGGGGCTAGCATACGCATTTCTGAGTTCCTAGTTAACACCCAGCTCTGGAGGGGACCTTGAAGCAGTAGTAAAAACAAAGTTTTTAGTGAGGTGAATTAGAGAAGAAGCTGGGCCACAGCCGACTTCCTGATCTCCCAATTCTAAGCTCTTCTCACCACAACAGATGTGCTATTTCTAGATTCTGCAAATATCACCTCCTCTGCAGGGCAATGTATTCTTGAAGGTTACAAATTAAACCATTTACTAATAAATTCTGTCCATTTAATATGCAATTTTGGCATGATACTGTCAATGTATCTAAGATGAGAATACTAGGTGTGTAATCAGTGTAACACACCCCTATGAGCACCCTACCACTTAGCTCAACAGAGTAAAAACGTTTTATAACATCAAAGAAAAAATAATCACTATTTTTAATCACTAACTTTTCCAAATAAGCTGGCTGTACCATAATAATTCCACTATTTTGTCAAGTATTAAATAAGCTAGATCCTTCACAGATTTGTACCCCCACCCCAGCCCAGATATAATATAAATTGAAATTCAGCCCACACACCCATTATGTCAAAGAACTCATCTAGAGCATTGTGTAGCGCTGGGAACTTGTCTCTATGCTCTTCTAGCAGCCATATTAAACACCGTGCTTCCTTCACTGATGTTGGCTCACAGAAATAATCAAGTTGCTTTCCTTCTATAGAGGCTAGTTTATGACCATATTTCTCATTCCAGAGAAAAGTCATGATGTTAAAATCAAGCTCCTTAAGAGAGGCTCCATAACGAGAAAAAAAAGGTCCTGTGGCATCTAAACCTGTAAATAAAAACAAAATCCAAATCAGAAAAAAGGAAAATCATTCAGCATAAAATCACATTCAATCCTACATCTCTGAAAGCAGTTCAGTTATAGTTTGCTGACATTTTCAGTGAAAACACATACCTGAATACAAACTTGTTCAAGTTATTTTGCATTTTAGGAATACCATTTAACATCGACAGACTAATTACAACAGTTCTTATCTATTAGTTGAATAAGGTGGGCCAAAGTCTTCTTATATAATAGCTCATATATTATAAGCTTCTACAGCCATTTTTATTAGACTTAGGCAGTAAAAGCAAAGCATTAAATTCCTGTAAAAATGTAACAACTTTTTCACGAATTCAAAAAGATTTTCACTCTACTTCACTCTACTTAGTACAAACTAGCAAAATTTTAGTGCTTTTCTACATATATTCCATAGTAACAAAACATTAATAATATGCAAATGATTCCAAATACCTTTAAAACAACACCTCCATTAATGGCTCCTTATCCCCCTCCAAAAATCAGGATGGTCACTATTCCCACTTTTATTCCAACTTCTAACAAACCAGAAAAAGAAGTAGCTGCAACCTCATACCACTGCTACTGAAGGGATGGCGAGCCCCTACCCTTACTAACATAGCCACCAAAAGGCAAAGACTATCTCTAGTCTATCTTCCCACCTGCCTCAAATATAGTACAGTAGCCTCTTATGCCAGTCATGGTTTCTCAGTCAGCATATGAAGCGGACTATTGAGTCAGAATTAACCTGGATGGCTGTTTCCTCCAGATGAAACAGTTACCTTGCAGAGGTCATGTTGCATGAAAAATGTGCTCATTGAAGGGAAGGCAAAAGATCACTTCTAGTATTAAAATGATACTCTTCTCCCCAATCCCTCATATAAACTGACGTCTCATGTTAAATATGTACGTGATGTGACCCTATAGGACGATTTTTTTTATTGAGAAGGAAGTAAAATTCCAGGAATTGGAAATTACTTGCCTTTAATAAATAAATATGAGCTTTACACCAGGGACATAGTACAGCCTTAGTAATTAACATGCCGGAAGTCATTTTAAAACTTTAACTAGAAACTGCAATTTTAGGGACACCTGGATGGCTCAGAGGTGGGATGGCTGCCTTTGGCTCTGGTCGTGACCTTGGGATTCAGGATCGAGTCCCGCATCAGGCTCCCTGTGGAGGGCCTTCTTCTCCCCCCGCCTATGTCTCTGCCTCTCTCTCTCTCCCCCCGCACCCCTGTGTCTCTCATGAATAAATAAATGTCTTAAAAAAAAAAAAAGAAACTGCAACTTTAAATAGTATGCATATACTTATTAAAAGAATACCAGAATACCTTTATCAGAAAGGTATATCATTTATAACAAAATGATCCATCAGTGAGCTACAAGGCTCAAATGCTACCCTTTACCTGAGAGAACAGTGACAGGCACTCTTGCCTGGGTAAGCATAACCAGAAAGCCTACTTCTCCTGAGTCTATCTTCCAGAGCAGATTAAAATTAAGAATAACATAATAATTTACTTGGATTTTTAACAGACCCTGATGACAACCTTAGCACTTAAGAGTGGTTTTCTGGGACCAGAAACCTGTGCAGATCTGTGCTTAAAGCAGCAACACTTAGTTATCAACTATGCCAAGCTTGCTACCACCTTACATGGTTTCTACTGACAGAAATTTATCAATATATTCTCTCAAATTCCAGAATTCTAAGAGCTCCATGTCCCTAAAAATTCCGGCAGGTTGGGGAGACTTTCAGAGGCCTGGCTGGCTCGCTCTTTGGACTGCTCCACTATTGCTCCTGCTGGCCTTGTGTACCACAACTACCAACTGAATCATCTACCTAGTCCAAGGCCAGTTACCACCATGGTCACCAAGATAAACAGCGCTCTGGTAGGTACTCAAGAGAAATCTCAATCTAATGTTAGACAACAACTCTATCTGTGGCAGTTTTTAGTCCCTGCATGGCCTTAGGCAAAGAGCCAGCTTGGGTCTTCCTCTACCACATTAGGAAAATTAGGAACAGTAGCAGAGTTCTATAATCTTGTGATTCAACCTCAAAGTATTTTCCTCATAGTCCTTAGATACAGATTTGCCTTCAGTGATCCTAAGCAGTTTGTTCCGTCCACTCTTCCAAGTTTTCTAAGGATTCTGACTACAGAACTGCACAATCCCAGAGGGCACTCAAACAACTGCCTCCAGAAGGTATTATTTACTCATGATTCTGCCTTGTATTTACTTAGTTTACACATTTACAAATAGTTTAGCAAACTACAGGACTAGATTTTATGACTAAACTTTTTCATGTTTATACTTTTTTGAAAAGTGTACTGTAACCTATCTATAAAATAACCTAAATTGTGAGTTGGGAGGAAACAGTATTTTTAACCATACAACTCTGTAGTCCTACTCTTTAAAAAATCATCGATGATAATAGAAAAACAAAAAGGGGATCTGAGGCCAATGTCCACCCTTCTACTGAGTTATATAGGCTCTAGAGTTCAGTGGCGTACCAAAGCTGTTAAGTTTCTGGATCCAAGCGGCTAATTTTGGCTCCACTTCTTTAAGTTCGCTCAAAACATGCAGAAATATCCTAGTCTTTACTCTATTCTTTTCTTGAATCAAGTGACGAATGACGTAGTCCACTGCTTCATTTAGAAAATTTCTGCTAGAAAAACAGGTTGTGTAGTCTTCTGTGCTTAAAACCTTCCAAGAAAGCAATTCTTTGAGAAGCTTGGAAGTGTTCAGAATACCAGATTTTATCTTGTCAGCGTACTGCTTTATGCACTGCAGAATTCTGTCGTCAAGGAACTGGCAACTCTGAACACTGTCTACAGTTTCTAAGGATAAATAAAAATGGTTAAAGTCAGCAATGTACCAATTTGCAAAGATATAAACTGAGAAAGAATATGGTATTACATAATAACATAAAATATTGTTCAGAGGGATTCTTAATGTCTCAAACTCAAGAAATTTTAAATTTGGAATATACTTAACAATACCTTTGACAAGATACAAAGCTCACATTAAATCAAACATCAAAAGTATCTTACCTCCTTCACTCTGTACCACTCATGCAATATCTAAAAACTTAGTTCCTTTAAAGTAAGGTTACTTTCCTCAACAACCCTAACCCAGCCTCATTACTACCTATACTTCACATTCAATAAGAATAAGAATGCAAAGCATTTTTTCTGGAGTTGAAGGGATCATTTATTAGTTATGAATTCAATTAATATTTGGCAGTTATTGTTATGTTATTTATCTAATTGTTGGATCCTAAACCAAACATGGTGTTGATTCCAAACTGGAAAATTTCTCCGAAGTTTATCTTTCCAACCCAGGCATCTCCCTAATAGATGGCCATTTAGCTTCTAAATGCAAAGTTAAAACACAAACAAGAAGCATGCAAAGTTAAAACACAAACATTCACCAGAGACTTCTATAGTAGGAAAGATAATTGTGACTTATTTGTGAAACACTAATGGAATACTAAGTAAAAAATAAAAACAAGAGGAAGTATTTCATTTTGGGAACAGCCATCACAGTAGAAAATAAAAAAGAATAATTTCCTTCAACTGAAAACTAAAACCAGTCCTGGAGATGTAATGCACAGCATGGTGACTACAGCTAATAATACTACATTGTGGGGCTCCTGGGTGGCTCAGTTGGTTGGGTCAAGTGTCCGACTCTTAATCTCAGCTCAGGTCTTGATCTCAGGGTCATGAGTTCAAGCCCTGCATTGAGCTCCATGCTGGGTGTGGAGTTTACCTTAAAAAATAATACTATATTACAAATTTGTAAGTAGCTAAAAGAGTGGATCTTCAAAGTTCTTGTCATAAGAAAAAAAAAATCTGGGGGGTGCCTGAGTCACTCAGTGGTTGAGCGTCTGCCTTCAGCACATGGCGTGATCCCGGGATCACGTCCCACATAAGGCTCCCTGTGAGGAGCCTGCTTCTCCTTCTGCCTATGTCTCTGTCTTCTCTCTTTGTCTCTCATGAATAAATACAATCTTAAAAAAAATTCTGTAACTACGTATTGTGATAGATGTTAATTGGACTTACTATGGTGATTATTTTACAATATATACGAATATGCAATATATACATCACAGTGTACACCTGAAACTCATAAAATGTTATGTCCTTAAAAAAAAAAAAAAAAAAAAGACCTTAAGAAAAAAACCTGAAAGTAAATATACTCACAGGAACAGTATAATCACATACCCAGGGTGTTCGGGGAATAATGACAAGATGAACATAAAACAGAAGGCTGGGCTATGTAATCTCTAGAGCTTCTTTATGAACTGTGTGCAGGACTGAATGAAGGACTATATCTGAATGCAGGACTTTATCAGATAATTAGGAGCTAACTCACGTTCAATGTCTTAGAACCTAAATCTGCACAATGGAGTTCATAGAGCACTATCAAATACACAATATGCATGTCAGCTATTATTTCCACCTTCACTTCTGTGATAAACAAACTGACGGAGAGTTCGCTCCAAGTTAGTGCAACTGCTATCATTTGTGCACTGGGATTCTGAATCCCTGTGTACACACTGCTTCCAAACTTGATGCTCTTAACACCAATTTTTCCCCATCTCAGAGCAACACAAAAAAGTGATGGTACTAAAATACTAATTGAAATCTAAACTTCAATTCAGTAACAACACAATATCCAGTAAGAGAGGTATTTATGTTTATACTTTTAGGCTAGAATATATTACTCTCATTGTGCCTTTAACTTCCACATACCTTTCTGCTCTTCAGTTTTGGGTGGATTACTTTCCCTTAGGTCCTCTTCCATTCTTTCTTGTGCTAATTTTTTTGCTTCTTTTTTTTGGATCTTTCTCTTCAATTTTTTGTCTTCTTTCAGTCTTAGCTTCTCTAGGCTGATAAGCATTTACAATTAGTGATAATCCACCTTTGTCATAAACTCAATTAACTACCTTCTTTTGCCTATTACAGAAACCATTCTTTAAGTAGTAAACTAGAAAGTTTCCCTTTTAATTTAGAACTTGGTCTGCATCTTCTCTTTAATATCAAAACTGTTGATACATGTTCAGTAAAATTAGGATACTTATTTCATGAAAGCAAGAACTCAATGACTAACTTATAAATCAAGGGTGGCACACACATATTGTACAAATATTATTTCCATGTATGTAAGTTACTGCTTAGGGTAAATAAAAATAGTAAAAATTATCCTGCAACATAATACATATGTACACTCATTTCAAAGAAAGATCCCACCGTAAAATATTATTTTCACATCTCAATAATGGCCCACAACACTGGAATTTGGATGATATGGTTTACAGTAAATTCTCTTCAACAAAAAATTCTGCTCATCTTTTCTTGTTTTTTTCTTGGTCACAAATGATGAAAAAAATCACTTCTTAGAATAGAGGACAAGAAGCAGAACCAAAAAGAAGAGAGGCAGCCTGGGTGGCTCAGCAGTTTAGCACCTGCCTGCGGCCCAGGGCATGATCCTGGGGACCTGGGATCAAGTCCCACATCGGGCTCCCTGCGTGGAGTCTGCTTCTCCCTCCACCTGTGTCTCTGCCTCTCTCTCTCTGTGTCTCTCGTGAATAAATAAAGATCTTTAAAACATTTTTTAAAAGAAGAAGAAGAAGAAAAAAAGGATTGGGATTATTTGACCTAAACAATAATATATAAAAGTGAATAATTTTGACAGTATATTGAGTTTTTCGGGGTGAGAAATAGTCATTGGTTCAAAAATATCTGAAGAGAGAGAAAAAAGAAAAAAGAAAAATGCTTTTTGAATTAAAGTTTAAACAGCTGAGAGCTAAATAGATAAATTTTATCTAAATGCCAAAGCTGGGCAGCCCGGGTTTAGTTCTGCCTTCAGCCCAGGTTGTGATCCTGGAGACCTGGGATCAAGTCCCGTGTCGGGCTCCCTGCATGGAGCCTGCTTCTCCCTCTGCCTGTGTCTCTGCCTCTCTCTCTCTCTCTCTCTGTGTCTCTTATGAATAAATAAATAAAATCTTAAAAAAAAAAAGCCAAAGCTATTGGGCAGCCCCAGTGGTGCAGTGGTTTAGCACCGCCTGCAGCCTGGGGTGTGATCCTGGAAACCCGGGATCGAGACCCACGTCGGGCTCCCTGCATGGAGCCTGCCTGTGACTCTGTCTCGCTCGCTCTCTCTATGAATAAATAAAATCTTTTATAAATAAATAAATAAATAAATAAATGCCAAAGCTATTAATCAAACATGTCACTTCATAGCATCAAGTGTCATAATTTTACTAAAAATTCAACCACCAAATAATGCTTCTTATTCAAGCTTTTAGTAGTATTTAACATTCTAGGTTAGTTCTCTTTAAGTTTTAAATACCCGTAAAATTCACTTAAACATCACTTATTTGGATATGTGTATACAGCCAATTTTAAAAAAGCATAATTCAGAAATCTGCATTTAATTGAATTATATTCCAGGAATAGACATCATTAAACTACTGATTGATTGTTAAAAATCTTACCTAGAACATTTCTGTTTCAGAATAGGTCTTGGAGGAACCTTTTCTTTTATGACCTTGTGTTCAAACTTTAAATAAAACAAAGACATCCAAAATTTGTCTCATACTCCCATGACATAAAGCACAAAACCACAAGTAACAAGCAGTCAGAAGCACATAGAGTCAAGGTCCAATTTGATAGAGAACAGAGATGATGTTCTGACCCAGACAAAAGCTCAGAAAATTTTAGCAAAGCAATTTACTAAAAAGAGGAACAAGAATAGACACACTTTAGGAAGCTCAAAACAAAAAAACAAACAAAACAAAACAAAACAAAAACCCTAAGAGTAAGCAGATCGAATAAACTACAAATACCATTAGAACAACCCACTCCTCACATCCCATATAGTAAAGTGAAAAGTAATCCTTCAAAACTGTCTTCCCCTTCCCTAGGAATTTCACCCTCATTAATACCCAAAAGTTTACTGGGGATTAAGAAAACAAGATTATAAAAAAGAGTACAAACAGTAAAACTAAAATGTAAAAAGTCTCCCCTTTTATGAAGTAAAAGAATGTGAGAATCCTTCATTGCAAAGATACATTCTGACATTCTATATTTTCTTAAGTAACTTTTTTTCCTGGAAAACACAAGATCCAAATTATAAAACTTCTACCCATTTAAATCATACTTAAAAGTAACAAACATTTTGGTTAACAATTTGGTAATATTTTCCCTCTATTCAATACTTACTTCACATTTAACTTGACCACCACTGCTGAAAATGATAATCTTAGAAATGATTCCTTCACAGTCAGGGGTAAGACAAATTCCTTGTAGAAAATCCTATTTGATTAAAAAAAACAAGTGCTATATCTCAGAATAAATCTATATAATGTATACTGTTTTAACCATCAGTAACAGTTAAAATACATCTAAAACCTTCTTTATGGAGGCACTAAAAGTTCCTGCTCCTTGTCTTCTGACTTTCGGAGCCTCCCTTGTAGAATATACTTCCAGCTGTAAGGCTGACCAAGTGACTTGCTTAGGTCAATGCAGAGTGAGCGGACATAATGTAAACTGTGTCCATGCAAAAGCTTTAAGAAAACTGAATGGACTGGCCATTGCTCTTTACCCTCTGCCACAAGAACATGTTCCAGTCACTCTTTAGCCTCAATTCAGAAACAAAGAATACAGCTACACAGACTAGTGCTGCTATGGCCCAACCCTGGCCCACAGCTGCAGACCTCTAGGACAATCAACGTAAGCAAGAAATGAACTTTTCTTATTATAAATCACGAGATACTTGAGTTGTGTATTAGTTCAGTATATCCTAGTACAAACTGACTAATTTACAGAGAGTATTTCAACCCACAAGAATGGTTAAAACCACTATGGGAGCATGTGTAAAGTAACTAGAGAAACTGAGTTAATGTAAGACATAGCAAAAGTGACTGACTCAATGGCAACAATTCCTTGGTCATATCATTGTACCTTTAGTTAACTATGTGAAAATGCATAAAATATGAGAATCTATTTCTACCAACCTTAAATAATTCCTCTGGCTAACAAACATCTAACACTAGCACATTACTCTTTTTTCCACACAAGAATAGGGGCTTATATGAGGCTAAGCAGTGTACAAAAAAATGTTTTTAAGTTCATAGCTTATAGTAATGAGAAACAAATGAATGCAAGTAAGATTATCAAGTTGAGCTTTCTCTCAAAGTAGATCTAGCTAGTGGTAATTAACGTTATTACCTTACTAATTAAGGAAAACCACAATGAGAAGTGGCAGTACTAAATTTAACTTACTTTTTAGTACAAATTATTTCATCAAATTTGGTAGAAAATAAAAAATTTGAGACCCCAATTCTACATCAGAACATTAACATCAGACATTTAAACTTTTATTTGGGGGGCACCTGGGTGGCTCAGTGGTTGAGTGTCTGCCTTTGGCTCAGATCATGATCCAGGATCCTGGGATTAAGTCCCACATCAGGGTACCTGAAGGGAGTCTGCTTCTCCTTCTGCCTATGTCTCTGCTTCAAACTCTGTCTCTCTCATGAATAAATAAATAAAATCTTTACAAAAAATTAAACTTTTATTTTTGATCGTAAGATTCCCAATGTAAAAACTGGTTAAACAATTTATTAAAGGCCTCTATGGTTACTGCCCTATGCCAATATAAAATAAAAACAAGAACTGATTTTCTACTTTATCATTAAAGTTTTAATTTAAAACATTTTAGTTATGCTTAGAATGCACAGAAACGAATTTATATTTACTTAAAACTTTTAAAATTAAAGATCAAGGAAAAAAAAATCAGCACACAATAAGAATACTACAAAATTCAGACTATTTTGTGAACTTACCTTGTCAATTTTATCATTAAAAGTTGTTGTTTTCAACTTTTTCCAACAGTTCATGTGAAATTCTATTTTACAGTACTGGCAGCAGCTGATTCGTATAAAACCCTAGGGGGTTTAAAGCAATGTTTAATAAATATTTAAAGGTATCTACACATACATAATGTCTTTCACAATCACAACACACATATTAAGATCAAGAGAGAACTGTCGGCATTCACCTGGCAAATGTAACTAGATGATATCACACTCTCTAAGTACAATCCTTCTATACCCCTAAATGCTAGAGACAGAGAACTTGACTGACATGCTTATTTCCATAGTATACAGCTGCATTATCCTTTACAATATTAAATATTTTATAGACATTATTCATCTGATCTACTAACCAGGGAGAGTAGACAGTTACCGTCTTCTTGAATAAAGTAAGGCCCAGTAACTCAATTAAATGGCAGACCTGGTGTTAGACTTAGGTTCCCAGAAGCTAATTCAATAGTCAAAACAGCCTTTATATTTCTGGTCTCAAATTTTACAAAAAATTAGAATTGCAACCAATCAGAGATAACAGAGATAACAATCTCATTTTCTTTCCTGTGCCTCTAAGAAATAGGGAAGTTATATAAACAGTGGCTAGAAAGGGGAAACAGAATTAGCTAGCCTGACATCTTAGGTCATACTGTCCCTGTCCTCAGTGTTTAGTGACTCTGGGTCCCCACGTGAGATGATGCAGACCTACAGAAGTCCAGGGGATATGACAGACAAGAGGACATCAAACTCCTGACAGCAGAAAACTTGGGTATCTCCAATTAGAGAATTTGTTCTGAATCCACTTTAAGGCACAATTCTGCAAGTTACTGTCCTACTGTACATTCATTATGTACCTTAAAGTCTGGATCAGTTATATATATCTGGATTTTGGAATATCCACGACACTTCTGATAGCAACAAATGGCATCTGGCACTGGAGGGAACCTGCATTCTTCAATAAATTTCTCTAACAGCATCTAAACAAAAAAAAAAAACAGCATTACAACATTAATTTGTCAATAAAAATGCTTATGATTTCAATAACTTCTTGCCATCAAAATATTTTCAGCATAGGAATGATTAAATGTTTTTTTAGTGAAGAATAAACTACATATAATTTCTTTTTAGAAGGAGGCTGATACATGGGGCACCTGGGTGGTTCAGCTGGTTAAGTGCCTGACTCTTGATTTTGGCTCAGGTCATGATCTCAGGGTCATGAGATTAAGCCCTACATTGGGCTCTGCACTGGGCACAAAGCCTGCTTGAGATTCTCTCTCTCTCTCTCAAAAAAAGGTTGATACAGAGGCCTATCCAGAGATAAAGTCAGAAAAAAAAGACTGAACAAAAAAGTTTCAGAATTTCAGAGTCAGAATCAAAATCTTATCCCATGTTATTATCATCAAGCCTCATTTCATAAGGTGTCAATCTTAGAAGTGTCCTTTAGGCACTCAGAGAGAGTTAAATGAGGTAGCATAACTATTAGGAATTTACTCTTCTCCTCCTTCCCTATGTCACTTCACCTGGGATCCTACCACCTTCACGCATCTTGTACATTCCCTGGAGAATTATCCCACTACTACTGAAGCCCCCAAGACACTCGTGCCATGCTTCCAGTGCTGGCTTTTGTTATCAAGAGCTCCTCTGTCTCCATCCCAATCTACTATAAAGAGAACATGCAGTGATTTTTTCGAAAATAATTTTGTTGAGATATAATTCACATACCACTCAATCCACACATTTAAAATGTATATAGTTTAGTGGCTTTCAGTCTATTCACAATATTATACAACCAGTGCCTCAGTCCCAACTTAGAACAGTTTTATCGCCCAAAAAAAACTCATTTCCTCCCAATCCCCAAGCCCCTCAAAACCACTAATCTATTTTTCTCTACATATAAATTTGCCTTTTCTGGAAATTTTAGATAAATACAATCATATATGTGGCCTTTTGTATCTGGCTTCTTTTAGCATGTTTTCAAGGTTCATCCATGCTGTAGTACTTGTCAGCATTTCATTACTCTTTATGGGCAAATAATATTCAATTGTATGGATAGGCCACTGTATGGTCTTATGAATAGTTTTATTTAACCATTCATCAGTTACTTGGACATGTGAGCTGTTCCCACTTTTTACCTGTTATGGATAATGTTGGTATAAACATTCACATGCACTGTTTTGTGAGAACATTTTCCTTTCTCTGTGTAAGTCTAGGAATGAAACTGCTGGGTCATATGGTAACTACATCTTTAACCTACTGAGGGGCTGCCAGACCATTTTACATGTCCAACACCAACATATGGGGTTTTGATTTCTCCACATCTTATCAACACTTCTGATTATCTTCCTTCTTGAGTATAGCCAATCTAGTGTGTGAAGTAGTATCTCATTATGGTTTTAACTTGCATTTCTCTGATAGCTAATGTTGTTGAACATCTTTCATATGCTTATTGGCTATTTGTAGAAATTCTTGAAAGGTATGTCTATTCAGATCCTTTGGCTACTTTTTCATTTATTTTTTTATTTTTCTAATTCTAGTATAATGGCTACTTGTAATTAAATTGTCTTTTTATTATTGAGTTTTAAGAGTTGACACCAGTGCTTTTAAAAGCTTTAGCCAAAAGCAAGTTCTGTATACATGCCAGGGTTTTCCAAAAGTAAAGGCCTATTCTAGTCAATCCACACATAATTTAGTTTTTCTAGAATTAGCAAAGCACCCTATGTCTCTGGATATGAGACCAAATTTATATGTTCCAGTCTTCAAGTGCCACCTTAATAATTATAGTCACTATGATGAAACAATAATGCTATACCTTTCTCTAAGTATAACCAGTAAATCATACTGCTTAATAAGGCATGCTGTGAAGTCAGAATGCCTAGATTCAATTTTCACCTCCACTACTTCTAGCCGTTTAACCTTGAGCTCATCACTTAACCTCTCTAACTTAATCTTCCTCTTCAGTAAAATGAGAATAATCATAGTAATCATCCTGTAGGATGCTGTAAAGATTAAAAGTATGATAAATGGAAGCTGTGTGACTGACACACAGGAAATATTTAACAAATGTTAATGATTCTCACTTGTCTTTAAAGGGGAAACACACGTGGGGATGCTGAGGCTGGAGTGCCCCTACCTCTTTATCTTCTGATACCTGAGTCATCAGTGCAGATGGGCTTTTATATTTAATAAGAAGCTCTCTGCAGAAATAAATCGTTACCTTTATTTTCCCCGGCTGAGTCTCTTCAATAATCACATTACTTGTGGGCCAAGTTAACACTCCAGGAAGACGACAAATCAAGGTTCTTGCTTTCTCAAAATGATTAAGAGCTTCTAGAAATCTAAAGTTATAATTATGAAGAAAGAAGGTATTAAAGCTATGATAAGAATTTTAATTCCCCACAATAAAGTTACAGAAATTTCAAATTTACTAGTAAGAGTACATGTGATAAATCACTGTACAGAAATATTCTTTTTTTTTTTTGTACAGAAATATTCTATGGAACCTGTAGTTTCTTTAAAAAAACAAAGGCATGTTGAATCACTATACTGCACACCTGAAACTAATATAACAGTGTACATTAACTAACTGTAATTAAAACAAAAACTTAAAGAAAAAAGAAGGCATTAATCACTGTTTGCTATAAAAATAATATAAATTAAACACAAATCTGCCTGGCCACCAACTTTATTATGGTAGGTGCATACTGGTCCTTTAAAGTTGTAATTTATTGCTTAAAGTTTCCAACAATTACAACAGAAAATTGAAGAATTTCGTTGTTCCATTTTTATGTTTCATTTACTAAGCTAATTAGATTCCTATAGAGAAATAACAACCTTTCACACTTCAACTAATTAATCATAAATAAATTCCTCTTTAAAAAAACTTTATTAGGACATCTGATCTGTAGTAAAGATCATTCTGAAAAAAAAAATCTTTTTGAAAAAATTCTAAAGAGATCATGTATACTAGACATAATTCTTCAACCATAAAGAAGTAAAGTATTTTAACAGAACAAATGGATATGTAAACTGTTTTAACTACATGAAATGTTTTGGTTCTGATTTATGTTTTTAAAAAATGTCAACAGATTCCTAAAATCCAACAAAAGAATATTAATACACTGGATTATAAAGTTAAATAAGTCTTTGTTTTATTCTCTTCAGACTAGAGAAGAAACGTTTCCTGCTTTCTCCAATCTTGAAAAATTTCCCAGTTTAAGAACTTTTTTTGCCAATGGATAAGAAAAACTCACCTGCCGAAAAGCTAGACCACCAACCATCATTAAGAGAACAGCAGGCCTTTACCAGAAACTGTGCATTGCAACAGCCAAAACCACCATTATCAGACATTGAACCCTACACCATACTATTTTGAAATTAAAATGTAAACTTTCAAAATGGCACTTTTTAATCTACCATAATTCCTATGATGTTCCATATTTATGATACATCCCTAGATTTTATGAATAATTACATGTGACCACTACATTAAAAATGTATATCTTGGGGTATCCCTGGGTGGCTCGGCGGTTTAGCGCCTGCCTTTGGCCCAGGGCGCAATCCTGGAGTCCGGGGATTGAGTCCTGCGTAGGGCTCCCAGCATGGAGCCTGCTTCTCCCTCCTCCTGTGCCTTGCCCCGCACCCCCCATCATAAATAAACAAATCTTTTAAAAAAATGTATATCTTAAACAAGTTATGTTAAGCTTGAAATTAAATTCATTTGTTATTACTATACAGATGATTGCTAAATCCTCATTACCGCTCCCTCTATCTAATTCTAAATATAATTCAGCCTGGTCACACAGTAACTTCAGGAAGTAAAAGAACTTTCTTTAATCACTAAAAAATCTATAAAGAAGTTCTAGCACATTCCAACACTGGGTTCCCAAAGGTCTGATAACATTTTCCTTAGGAACACCTAGCTGGCTCAGTCAGAAAACCATGCAACTCTTGATCTCAGGGTCATAAGTTTAAGACCCATGTTGGGTATAGAGATTATTTAAAAATAAAAATTAAAAAAAAATCTTAAAAAATTTTTTCTCTAAAAGGACAGATGAAAATTCAAGAATTAAAAGCTATAAAATGATAGTCAATTAGTCAACAATTATTTCTTTATAAAGTAATCTCCCACATCTACCACTATATTGGGTGTAAGTACAGGAAGAGGGAGATTTTTGGTTTTCTTTTTATCACTACTGTTTTACAGTTAATGATACTGTTTTATCATGCCAAAAATATGGACTGCTTCACAAATTTGTGCGTAATCCTTGCACAAGGGGCAAGCTAATCCTGTATCATTCTAATTTTAGTCTATGTGCTGCCCAAGCAAGCACAGAACAGGGGAGGTTTTTTTTAAAGTTCAATGTATAACCCTATCCCCAAAGGGTCATACAGAAACTGGGAAGATAAGATATGAAACATCTGCAGAACAACCACATTCTAAACTTCGAGTAAGAATACCAACTACAGAAGTAGTTCAAAGAAGAGATTTTTATTTCTAATTCATGGTGTCTCTGAACAGATATGTATCTCATATTAAAACCATCTTCATATAGGTTTTGGGGGGAAATAAGTATTTTGGTAACCAAAAACATTATACAATCAGACTTGTAAAGCGGTAATTTATGTCCATTCAGTCACCATTTATAAGTGACATATACTAACAGAAAAAATACAAAATGCTTTGTGTCAAATCACCTTATTCCTAACTTTCTTATAAGATTCAAAATAAGGAAGTACTAGGAGCTGAACTGATTGGCCTTATTTTAATAATTAATATTGATTTAGAAATGCTGGCCTCCAAGCAAACATGGAAATAATAGTATCCCACAGAGAAGATAACAATGTAATTCCAGAAAAGGGATCTCCACAACATTAGACTTTAATGAATTTTCCACCCTGAGTGTAAAAGAGTACAGATTCTACTAACCTGTTCTTTTTCAAATATACTTTTCCAATTCCACAGTAGGCCAAACAATCAAGTCCCTCATTGGGGTAGTGTTCAATCATCCTCTTAAACTGGTTTTCAGCTTCAGATAATTCCTTCAGTAGCAATAAAAATAATGATCACTTAAACTACAAAAAAAACACTAGAACAGATTTTATCTGAAGGCTGGTTTTTTTTGTGTAATATTACAAACAACTGTATATCCAAATATTTCTATGGCAAAATTAAACCTTCTGCATTTTATTTTCATAGCAAATATACAAATTTTGACAACAGGATATACAGAGACACAACCAAAGTGATCTGGCTTGAGAATGAAAAGTTGGCATGGAACACATAAGACAACAAACCACACGAACATTTACTAATACACAGAGAGGGCCTGGTATGTGCTCATTAACACTAAAAGGTGTGAATTCATAGTAGAAGACTGACTAGACATATACACACCATGACATGTATCCTTACTACTGCTTTAACGAAAGCTTTTCATAGCTTAGAGTACATTCTTTTGAATATTCTCGACAGTGGAAACTTCTGCACACTTTGAATGAATGGTTTTGGAAAAAAATCCAAAGACACTTAGCTCAAGGCAATCCTGGAAACCCCACTGTGGGTGAAAAAAGATGTATCACTACAAAATGGGAGTTTCTAAGAAGCTTTGAGGCCAGTTCCAAAGGGAGCATTCAAAAAATGTTTTAAGCAAGAGCTGTAGTGGAGCAAATACATTGCTTACTTCTGGGGCTACTCTGAATGATGACATTCTTTTAAATGTCCAAGTTCTATCATATCTGTTTTTTTTTTTTTAATCAGTCTCAGTAATTCAAAGTAAATAAAAAATTTAGTGAACTATTTCTTCTATTTTTTTTTAAGATTTTATTTATTTATCAATGAGAGACACACAGAGAGAGAGGCAGAGACACAGGCAGAGAGAGAAGCAGGCTTCACGCAGGAAGCCCCATGTGGGACTCGATCCCAGGACTCCAGGATTGCACCCTGGGCCAAAGGCAGGCGCTCAACTGCTGAGTCACCCAGGGATCTCTATTTCTTCTATTTTGATAAAGCAAAGTATGATAAGACATTTCTTATCACTCCGCCAAGAATAGAAGAATTGAGATCATGAAGTTCTGTTTCCAACAAATGGAAGACATTCATCTGTCACAGCAAGAACGAGGAAAGAAACATATAACAAGGAAAATGAACCTCAGACACTGTGGACCACACTGAGAGTAGAACCTAACAGATGACTGGATCCTTATTAGGTAACAGTTATGGTTACATCTTCATTTCCTCAAGGACACTTGAGCCCTAGTTGGCAGAAAGGATATATTATACCTGAGGTAATTCTAGAGCAATTTTAACTTTTATTAAAAACTAAAAGAAAACCATAGAAAGCAAAGTACAGCTGACTCTTGAACAATGCAGGGGTCATGCAACTAAAAATACTGGTATAACTCTTGATTCTCCAAAAACTTTACTACTAATAACCTACTTGACTGGAAGCCTTATCAATAACAGAGTGGATTAACACATATTTTATATATGTGGTATATACTGTATCCTTATAGTAAAGCAAGAGAAAAGAAAATCATAAAGAGAAAATACATTCACAGTACTGTACTATGTTTTTTTAAAAAAAAAAAAATTCCATGTATAAGTAAGTGGACCCATGCAATTCAAACTCGTATTGTTCAAGGGTCAACTGTATAATACTGTGCAGTGCAGATAAGCTCACTTTCCAGGAGAGCCCAAAGAATCATGAGTAATGGAAACCATGTGTGCTCACACCTATACACTGATTGTGGTTGTGGGAAGCCTGCACTTCAGAAGATAATAAAATACCAAAACACTTAGCACCTAGAACTAACAGATCTTAACACAAAGTTGAAGTCTCCTTTCTTATCTCCCCAGGCCCATTCCTTCCATCACTAAACGCAACCGTTATCTTAAACTTGATGTTGGGCTAGCCTGTTTTTTTGTCACCTTTACAAGAGGCAGAGATAAGGGATGCCTGGGTAACTCAGTGGTTGAGCATCTGCCTCCGGCTCAGGTCGTGATCCTGAGGTCTCAGGATCAAGTGTCGAAATTGGGCTCCCACAGGGACCCTGTTTCTCCCTCTGCCTATGTCTCTACCTCTGTGTGTCTCATGAATAAATAAATAAATCTTAAAAAAAAAGAGGCAGAGATAGTTATAAACAATGTATGCTATTGTTCCATATGTTTTCCAAATTGCACATAGTGTTATCATAACATTTATTATGTTCTGCAACTTGTCTTTTTCACTCAACCTATTTTCTTAAATCTATGATGCTACAATAGGCCTTTTACTTTTTATACAAGTAAAAAGATTCCTACTGGTCATCTGACACACCTTTTTTCTAATAGGATCACCAACTACATTTTCTTTTCAATAAAAACACCACAAATTAAACAGGTACTTCAGAAGAAATTATCAAGAAAATACACAAAAAGAATTAAGCCAAAGTGGCAAAATTTTTTTACGTATCTTCTAAAATTAATGGCACATTTTAACTATTTATTATCTATCTCTCTTATAAATCTTACCTCAGGCTGTCCTATTCCAAGGAGAGAAATAGCAAGTCCGTAGACTACTAAGACATAGTTAATCATGGCCAGGTTCAATTGCTGTCAATAAAAATGGTCCAGTTAAAAATGTGAACATAATTTTGCCCAATTTACATCATACTAACTTGTTAGCCACAACAGGAGAAAAAAAAAATGTAACGAAATCTCTCTAATCACTATGACTGAAACAAAGGCCAAACAGAATTAGAAAATATATTTTGCAAAGCTATAGTTATAATGAAATCATGTATTTAAAACACAGAAACATTGTCTCAGTTCCTTGAAGGTGTGGTTCACAGCAGATCAGAATAACTGAGTCATTTTCTTTTCATTTTAAGTAGGTACTAGTGATGGATTAAGACATTTGCTCTCTTACAATCTAGCATAAATTATATATCTATCTAATTCTTTCTGGATGAAAAGATGGAACTAACGCAAGTCCAAAACCTTGGTTCAGTACTTTTGTAGGAGAAGCTAAGTATTCTAATGAACACCAAGTAGAGAAGGAGAGTCTAAACCTGGGTAATATACTAAGTGAAACCATAAGGGCTGAATCAGACAGAGCATTACAGCTTCTCACAACCTGGAGCAGATACAGCCAATCTGAGGTAGGACTAAGGTATGTTCATACAATGAAGTTAAAGCCTTGGTTCTCTTCTACATTCACCTGAAATGTATATGCATTGATAAACAAGCTGCAAGGCAATTTTACCTTTATTTTTTGAGGATCTAAACCATTGAGCAATTCTGTGAAGGCCTGTGCAGCACTGCGGCAACGCTGCTCCAACAAAGCCGTGTAACCATCCTGGATTAAGCTTCTCAGCATTTTCATTATATTAGCAAAATCCTGCAATAAAAAAAAAATTGTATTAAGTAATCCAGAGCTGTATGTGTTTAGCCTAAAACTTAAGATGCCAAAGTTCATCTTAGGGCAGTTTTATTTTATAACTGATCATAAAATATGTCAATAAATATCCAAAGCTGCCTTTTTGCATTATACTCCTTTCTCTACATGGCACCTTTTTTTTTTTAACTTTATTTATTTATCCATGAGAGACAGAGAGAGAGAGAGAGAGAGAGAGAGAGAAAGAGAGGCAAAGACACAGGCAGAGGGAGAAGCAGGCTCCATGCAGGGAGCCCGACGTGGGACTCGATCCTGGGTCTCCAGGACCACACCCTGGGCCGAATGCGACGTCAAACCGCTGAGCCACCCGGGCTGCCCATACATGGCACCTTTATAGTGAAAATCGAAAGGTACTGCTTCACCATCTTATTGCCAACACTCCTACTGCTACTCATAACAAGAAAGGGTAGTTCATTTTACACTACATGGTTCTAAGCCTTGCTCACTTTTCATTGAACAGACAGCATTTAGAAGTTTTAACAGCACAGAAAACACCAGCTACCATTGAAATAACTATCTGGCTGACTAGACTTAGACAAGTAAGAACAAGCAACCAATTTACTGATCACTATCAGATTTTAACATCTGCCCTCATGCTCTGGAACAAACCTTAATTCTCAGCAAGAAATGCGTATTTTAATCTTTGGCTCTACTTCTGCACAACATGTACCCGAACACAATAAAAGTATCAGGAGAGATACTATGAGGTTAAATGCAAAGGGAAAAGCATAAAAAATAAAAACAAAATCAGAGACACTTGGGTGGCTCAGTGGTTGAGTGTCTGCTTTTGGCTCAGGTCACAATCCTGGGGTCCTAGGATCAAGTCCCGCATCAGGCTCCCCCAGAGGGAGCCTGCTTCTCTTTCTGCCTAGGTCTCTGCCTCTTTCTCTGTGTCTCTTGTGAATAAACAAATACAATCTTAAAAAAAATCTCCAACTGTCAGAAATTCTAAAGATGCTTTTATGAAATGGATTAGAAATATGTTTTCAGGGCAGCCTGGGTGGCTCAGCAGTTTACTGCCACCTTCAGCCCAGGGCCTGATCCTGGAGACCCGGGATCGAGTCCCACGTCAGGCTCCCTGCATGGACCCTGCTTCTCCCTCTGCCTGTGTCTCTGCCTCTCTCTCTCTGTGTCTGTCATGAATAAATACATAAAATCTTAAAAAAAAAAAAAAAGAAATATGTTTTCATAAACTGCTTGAAACATGCTTCATTCCTACTGTCCTCTGTAAGATTGTCACATGTACCTAAATAGTTAGACGAATTTTAAAATGACCTCCATATTAAAATAAGTATTGTAGTCTAGGTTAATATACATTTTTTGGAGTTAAATTTAAATCCAATATTCTACCTTAGAAGAAAGAAAATTGTATTTACATAAAGGATGAGTTTTTCAAAGCAGACTATGAATCATGTTTACCCAAAAAAAGACAATCTTTCACTTAGTACTACATAGTCTACAAATGTTCAATGACTAGAACAGAGATCAGTCATGGTTCTGTAGATTCTGGATTTCATCAAGGTTTCTATTTCTTCTTGAATCAGTTTTTAGAAGTTGGGTTTTTCTAGGAATTCATCCATTTCATTTTTTTACACTTTGAAATTTCTTGGTATGGTATCATTCATAATAATAGTATTTTGATGTATTTGTAATATTCAAGAATCTTCAGAAATGCATCCTGGTTCACTCTTGAAATTGTTTTATGTCTTCTTTCTTATTAAGTTACAACACCAGCATATAAATTTTATTTATAATGGCAAAGAATCAACTGTTAGCTCTGTGGATTCTTTCTTTTATGTTTGTTTCTAGTTCATCATTTTCTACTTTGATCTTTATTATTTCCTTCCTTCTACTTTCTTTGGGTTTATTTGCTATTTTTCTTTTTTTTCTAGTTCCTAGGATAAATACTTCATTAATTTAAAAGGTTTTGTTCTTTTACTACACATATTTAGCTTGATAAACTTCCTTCAAAGTAATCTTTTAGCTGTATCCATTGCAATTTTTAGAAGAGTTTTTCTCTTAGTTTTAGGTTTACAACAAAATTGAAAAGGAGGTACAGAAATATCCATAAACTCATTGCCTCCTTCCATGCAAACCCCACTATATCACTCATCAGAACAGTATATGTAACTTTTTATTGAAGCATCATTAACATACAATGTTATATTAATTCCAGGTATACAACTTAGTGATTAGACACTGCTGAACACTATACAGTGCTCACCACAATAAGTGTAGTTACCATCTGTCACCATCCAGAGTTATTGCAGTGTTAATCACTATATTCTCTATGCTGTACTTTTCACCCCATGGTTATTTATTTCATAACTGGAAGTCTTCCCAATCCCTGTCACATATTTCACCCATTCTCTCATCCTCTGCCGTCTGGCAAACACCAGTGTGTTCTCTATATTTGAGACTGTGTGTGTGTGTGTTCATTTTTGTTTTGTTTTTCAAATTTCACATATTAGTAAAATCAGATGGTATTTGTCTTTCTCTAAGTTATTTCACCTAGTGAAATACTCCCTAGGTCCATCCATGTTGTCAAGAATGGCAATATTTTATTCTTTTATGGCTAAGTAATACTCCAGTGTGTATGTGTGTGTGTACACATTTTCTTTAACCCAGAATAGTATATTTCTTACCAAAGATCAACTACATGCACACATCCCAATCACTCAAAGTCTATAGTATACCACAGGATACATTCTTGGTGTTGTACTTCTACGGCTTTGGATAAATGTTCAAGGACATATGCCTGCTATAATAATATTATACAGAGAATTTTTGCTGCCCTAAAAATCCTCTGTGCTTTGCCTAGTAATCTTTTTCCCCTTAATATATACTTTTTAATTATTTCCTAAATACTACAGAATTTTATATACAAAGTTATTTGATTACTCTTAAATCTTTCAAAGAATAAAGTTTGCTCTTTAACAGTTTTAAGGTAGGTATAATAAAACTGCGAGTGCTCAAACTTTTTAAAATAATTTAAATCTTCTTAAAATACTTTTCTATTTTCCTATTTATTTTTTTTTTAATTTTTTTTTTTTTTAATTTTTTTATTTATGATAGTCAGAGAGAGAGAGAGAGGCAGAGACACAGGCAGAGGGAGAAGCAGGCTCCATGCACCGGGAGCCCAACATGGGATTCGATCCCGGGTCTCCAGGATCGCGCCCTGGGCCAAAGGCAGGCGCCAAACCGCTGCGCCACCCAGGGATCCCCATTTTCCTATTTATTTTTAATAAACCTATACATCCAACATGGGGCATGAACTCACAACTTGGGAGATTTAGAGTCACAGGCTCTACCAAGTGAGTCAGCCAGGCACACCTTAAAGTATATTATCTTAAAAGTTAAAACTCTGGAAAGCAAAGAATCTCAAATTTTTAAATCTCTGGGAAGCAAACAATTCTGTAGTGTCAACCATTAGTTAAATTTCTGGTTAAAGTGATTATCAAGTTAAAATCTAAATTAGTGGGCAGCCCAGGTGGCTCAGCGGTTTAGCACCACCTTCAGCCCAGGGCCTGATCTTGGAGACCCAGGATGGAGTCCCACGTTGGGCTCCCTACATGGAGCCAGCTTCTCCCTCTGCCTGTGTCTCTGCCTCTCTCTCTCTCACTCTCTCTCTGTCTCTCATGAATAAATAAAATCTTTAAAAAAAATTTTAATTAGTGATAGTTTAGTTTCTAAGGAGTCATATATAAGATATGTCCATAACTTAAACTACAAAAAATAAATCTTAGAGATGTACATGATTAGCATTCATATGAAAAATGTTTTGTTCAAAGGCTGCTTTTTTCATTAGGAATAAAGCCTTTTCAGGTCATGGTCTCTGGGTCCTGGGATTGAGCCCCACATGGGCTCCCTGCTCAGCGGGGATTCTGCTTCTCTCTCTCTCTCTCTCTTTTTTTTTTTTTTTAAGATTTTACTTATTTATTCATGACAGACACAGAGAAAGAGAGAGAGAAAGGCAGAGACACAGGCAGAGGGAGAAGTAGGCTCCATGCAGGGAGCCTGACGTGGGACTTGATTCTGGGGCTCCAGGATCACGCCCTGGGCTGAAGGCAGGCGCTAAACAGCTGAGCCACCAGGGCTGCCCTGCTTCTCTCTCTCTCTATCCCTCCCCATCACTCATTCTCTCTCTCAAATAAAATCTTTGGAGAAAATTAAAAAAGAAAGAAAGAAAGAAAAAGAAATAAGCCTTTTCCTTTACCTGATGTGCAGCTCTGGAAGATTTAGAGAACTGTTTTTCCAAGATGTTCTTCAAATCTACTGGTAAACTCCCTTGTGAACTAGAACTAATAGAGAAAAATGTTTTGAGTTATCTTAAAATAAAATAGCTTTGCTTATATAAAGAGAATATATTTACAGAAGGCCATTTTTTAAAAACTGTAGTTGACATACAATGTTACATTAGTTTCAAGCATACAATGCAGCAATACTATACATTACACAAAGTTCACTACAATAAGTGTAGTCACCATGACCTGTCACCATACAACATTTTTACAATATTTTTTACTACATTCCCTGTGCTGCAGGTGAAGGTCATTTTAAACACTGAATAAATGGAGTCACAAGTTCCTCCTTTGAAATAATACCAAAAAGTCAATTCTCCTCAAATTAATCTCTTAATACAATGAAATCGCAATAAAATCTCTATAAAATTAGAGATGGAGGGAAACCAGAAAAATTATGAAGATAATATACAAGAATAACTTAAAGAAAAATAGGAAATTGGGAGGATTTACACTGATCATCAAAAGTTATTCCACATATGGTCATCAATAACACAGCCTTGAAACAAGACATGTGCTCATTAAACACTGCAAAGATGCTCCATCTCTTAATGAAAATCTAATAATAAGATAGAACTGTTTCTAAAAGTCTGACTCCCAATGCTGGTGAGGATAATAAGCAAGATTCAGGAATTCTATGTGGTGTTTGCTGACACCAAATAGTTGCCATTTTCCACATCAATTCTCAATTTGAAAACAAAATCAAAACATCAGAAAAATAAATTTATCTCTAGCAGAACAGTTTAGAATTATAACTATGCATGACCCTGTATGTTTTTGGTCTCCTTTGAGGGTTAAGTAGGGAGAAGGGGAAGACTTAGGATTTTCCTTCTGAATAATAGAACAATATAGTACCTATGCCCCTGCTTTAAATTTAATTTTCCTAGCAGCATCATTTTTTTTAAAAAATGAGGCTTAACTATTTCGCTTAGTGCTTTGCTATTCAAACCCTTCTTGAAGCACCTACCAAGGAAATCAGCCTTACACGAAGAAGAGAAAGCTGACAGCTGGTGTAACTATGGCAGAAATGATTTTGCAGGGCCTCCAGTGTCACTTTTCTTGACCTCATGATTTTCTGTATCCATTTTAAGATTTATAATCTCACTTTGCAATCAATATATGTCTTTGTAGGCAATGGGGGGGGCATTAATTATAAAGATAGGTGGCAAGAGTTCCTACTGTTAATTTGCAGGGGGAAAGAGATATTTGATAGAACTTTTAAGTGGTTGCTTCATTAATGAACACGTTCCTTTAAGGAGAACTACTTTTTTAAAAGGGCCCCTAAAAACACACATACCCATGCCTGTATGTGCAGAGTAAGCACCAGATGGCCAAGAACTTGTTAATGGAGAATTCCTAAAGGAAGCCACTAGAGAAGCAACTGCGGGAGAGGTGAAGTAAGTAAATAGGGAGAAGACGTAATTTTCACTTTATACTTCTCTGAATATTTTTTTCTTCTCATGAGCATGTATTTTGTGATTTTTAAGAATTAACACTGATAGATCTCATATTCTATGCCTTTCAGATACTGGCTAACACTCAGATTTAATAATCCTTTGGCTAAAACTGACACACTCCACAAGATACACCCTTGATATTTGAAAGGGATTTTAGTACTCATTATAGCTACTACATAAAAGATCCTTTGTTTTTCCCCCCTTTACTTTTTTCTTAAAAGAGGAGGCTATGAGGGGGAGGGGCACAAATAAAAAACATACCTGAACTTCTCCAATTCATTGTTTCGAGATTTTTGTTTTCCTTTGTATTTTGGAGTCTGACCTGTGAATACAAAGTATTTGTTCCTGAAACCTGTTCATAAAAATCAACAAGCCTGAAAGCAAATTAATTGAAAATATGTAAATTGGAATAAACAGCAAAGGAAGCAACATTTTATGTAACTACAAACAGGTAAAAAAAAAAAAACAAAACAGCTACGATGACGCAGGTCTATGTATACTATAAAATTGTGAACGTAAATAACTATTATTTAGATAGGTCATAGTTCCTATTCTCAGGTAGTCTATAATCAGATGGGAAAAAAAGACAGTCACCAGTAATTACACAACAACCACCTTTAGGAAGAAGAGAAGATAGCATGCTGTTACTAACATATTAATTCCATATTAACTGCTCTTATAAACTCACTGAGGTGGAAATCATTAAATTTGAGTGGCCAGGAAAAGTATTAGTGGGGATGCAGCATTTGTATTTAGCTTTAAGAAACATGTAGAACTTGGGGAACCTGGTGGCTCAGTTGGCTAAGTATCTGATTTTGGCTCAGGTCATGACCTCAGAGTCCTGGGACAGAGCCTGCAGCAGCTCTATGCTCAGCGGGGAGTCAGCTTGTGTCTCCCCCTCCCCCACCCCTCCTCCCCCTGCTTGTGCTTGCTCTCTAATAAATAAATAAATACAATCTTAAAAAACGAAACAAACAAGTAGGATTTGGACAGGATGGGACAAACCCAAGAATGACATTCACTTTAAGAAACTCTAAGTAAGGGATCCCTGGGTGGCGCAGCGGTTTGGCGCCTGCCTTTGGCCCAGGGCGCGATCCTGGAGACCTGGGATCGAATCCCACATCAGGCTCCCGGTGCATGGAGCCTGCTTCTCCCTCCGCCTGTGTCTCTGCCTCTCTCTCTCTCTCTGTGACTATCATAAATAAATAAAAAATTAAAAAAAAAAAAAAGAAACTCTAAGTAAACCTGTGTGATCTGGTGAGCTGGGTAAGAAGAGAAGGTTTGAAAGGGGCGGCAAAGGCCAGCTGAGGGGAGTGCTCGGAGGTCCTTTGCTTCTGATACTCCAGCTTTATGAGCCCAGCATTGGTCCCATGGGCAAGAATTGGGGGAAACATGCATAAAGTTGAGTAGAAGGGAGCACAGCAATAGGGACAGGGTGTTTTTGATGGAAACTTTGGGGAGAGACAGCAGAGGCAAGTCAGAACCAATGTATTAAGAAGAGAATCAGAGTCAAGCTGGTGGATGGCCTTAGAAAACAAAAGTGGCTTCTGGAAAGGCAAAAGAGTTTTAATTTGATTCCTGCAGTTTGATTTTGGGCAAAACTGTAGCTTTAACCCTGGGACCTCAATTTCTTTAACTGAACACAGATGCTGAAATGTGGACGGTATTTATTTACTTAAATGTGCTATCCAATACTAACAGCCTAAAAAACATCAATAAATTTTTTTTTTAAGATTTTATTTATTCATGAGAGACACAGAGAGAGAGAGACAGAGACACAGGCAGAGAGCGCAAGCTCCCTGCAGGGAGCCCAATATGGGATTTGATCCCAGACACTGGGGATCACGACCTGAGCCAAAGGCAGACGCTCAACCACTGAGCCACTCATGTGCCCTGAAACATTAATAAATTAAAAGGTGTTTTCCAAAATAAAAGTTTTATCTTCAAAGATATTTTCATGTGCTATTAGACTTACATCAGGTAAGACAATCACCTGAGTCTCCCTCTTTACAGTTTTCCAATGTGCTAGCCAAATGGGAATGGCTAGGGGTAAATAGCTGGAAATGTGGCCCTGGAGCCTAAGAAAAGACAGAACTGAGGGAAGCAAAAGACAGAAATGGTTGCCAGAAACAGAAACACTGAAAAGAAAACAAAAGAGCCAACAAACAAGAAAAAGGAAAAGAGAGCGAGATGATCACTAACCAGGTCAGCAATCTCACCAAAATAAACCTGGGATGAGCACATGGAAGCCTTAGACAAAATACTTGTATCTAATAGCAACCTTGAGTCATCAAGAAAATCCATATTTTTCTTAAACTCTGTTTTAAAAGCCAGGGAAGCATATAATCCACTTTAGGATGATTTTCAACAAAATCTGGCCATGTAAAGGGAGACTGAGAAATAAATGGAGCATGAATTTTTGCTTCTCTGGACCCTTAATTTCCCAATGATGCCAAGTAAACAAAGTCCCACTGTGTGTCTCTGTATTTACTAGATGCAGAAATAAACATACGCACTAAGCACATACAAGTTAAACTGGTATCAGCCTAAAGCATTTTCAACATCACCCCCCAACAGGGTGAAAGTTAGTTCGTAACAGATGAAAAAAGAAAATCTAACTTTTTAAATATATAAAGCACAAATGTACGTACAGGACATAAATGGATAAACAGTATTTGTGGTAGGAGGGCAAACAGGAAAAAAATATGTCTAAAAAGCCACCTGGGACATGGACAGGGGCTACTAATGAAATTAAAGCTGAAAAATACTGGCCTTGGGCACCTGGGTGACTCACTTGATTGAGCATCTGCTTCAGCTCAGGTCATGATCCCTGGGACCTGGGATCAAGCCCCGAGTCAGGCTCCCTGCTCAACAAGGAGTCTGCTTCTCCCTCTCCCTCTGCCGATCCCCCTACTTGAGCTCTCTCTCTCTCTCTCTCTAGTGCTCCCTCTCTTTCTCGCTCTCTCTCTGCTTGAGCTCTCTCTCTCAGATAAATAAAATCTTTAAAAATTTAAAAAAAAACTGGCCTCATGGAAATTAGGTAGCAGATCAAAGAGTTTCATCCTCCCTTTCTACTACATTTATTTGAATTTCTGAAATTAAATGTATTAAATAATATGAAAAGACCGAGCACTGATTTCAAATAAGTATTCAATGTTTTCTTAACATAGAAGCATTATAAAGTAAAAGAAGAGCAAAAGCAGATGTACGTGAGGTTCGTGCAAACATTGGGGCTGGAGTTTTAAGACGCTACCTTAATTCAGCAACAACTTACTAAGGAAAAAACTTACCTGATGGTGGTAGAAATTCAGGATGACAGTCACAATCATCTACCTTCAAAGCTTCATCTACCACCTATCCATGAAAACAAAATTCATGAGATTTTAAAAAAATAAAGCCATAAAGCACTCAACTGCTAAATAATAAAACAGAATGGAACAGAATTTACCCAATGGCCTAAAATCAACAGATAATTAGGCCTAAGTAAGGAAACAAACAAAATGATATCTAGTGATAATATGACAAATTCTCTAATGATAATTCTACTTCCAACACCTGGCATGATGCCTGACAGATTATTTAATAAGTGTACTGAATAAATACTATTGCATCCTTCCCTGTATGCTCCTCTCTCTAACTGAATACAGCCTCTGAGATTTTCATTACTAACAATAAAAGGACTACACAGTGAGTTGGAAAAGCTCCTTTAAATGCCTACCAGCCACATACTCCAAAATATCATTTCCTTTTCTCCTAGAAAACCCTGGAGAGAAATATTAACATGGACTTGGTGATATCTGTTGAGCTTTTAGTATACAACTGTCAGAGGAAAACTCCAATTCAGGATATCTAGGATATCAATTAGAGTCAGGATAGAAGGCCTAGAGGTGCCTCAAAAACCAAGAGGCCTGGGTGCTGGTAAGCACAGTAGGGAGTCAAGGCTGGAGACCACTGCTGGGAAGAGCAACAGGAGGCTACACAAATGCCACACAAATGCCTCAGGCAGAGATGGGGAAGGCGTGCCCCCAGGCCCAATATAACACAAGTCCTGTGGGCGAGCTCATGCGGTGCCAGGCAGCCGAGTAGACTGCAAAAAAAAAAAGGGAGGAAAAGAAAAATCGGAAGCACTGTAAGAAGTGAGGTGACATGGCCACCAGACCTCACTGTCACTCATTCCCAAGGGACTGTTTGAGAGACATGTAAAGCAGGAAAGGCATACAAAGAGAACTACCCAAGTGATAAAATGATATTTAGAAGAACACATTTTGAAAACACACCAATGTGATTTCAAAAGAAACTCTGTGACACTGAAATATTTTCCTCATGTAGACGAAGGACATAGTGGAATATTTATTAAAAAGAATCATTCTTGGGACACCTGGGTAGCTCAGTGGTTGAGTATCTCCCTTCAGCCCAGACGTGATCCCGGAGTTGCAGGATCGAGTCCCACATCGGGCTCCCTGCACAGAGCCTGCTTCTCCCTCTGCCTGTGTCTCTGCCTGTCTCTCATGAATAAATAAAATCTTTAAGAGGAAAAAAAAAAGTATCATTCTCTTTGCTTTCATTGGAAAAAGGAATTCATATCATCAAAATATTTAATTTCCATTATTACTGGAATACTATTGTAAAAACATGAGACTATCTATAGTTGAAGAAATCATTTTAATTTTTGTTTTTTACTGAACCTACCTTTAGATTCTGATTACCACCGTTTGCCATTTCGCGGTTAGTTTTTCTGGAATCTTTTTCAGTTTCCACAAAGTTAAGTGAAGTACTAAATGCAGGTGCTGATAAACTAGGTATGTAGGCCCTGAACAGGAAATAAAAGAAATAATTTATTTCTGTTCATTAGCATGCATTTTTAAAAGTTATCCTTCAAATAAACAAGTTCCAGCAAATATTGCCTTTTTTCCTTGGAAGAAGGGTAATACTTAAAAAGAATCTACCTCTGACATTGGGTTTTATATACAAATATTACTTTAAATTTCATAGTAAAAACTCAAAATAGATTAACAACAGTTCAATAATATATTCTGGTTTCTAATATTAAAATAAGTAAGTCTTCTGGTTTTAAATTTAACAGCTTCAGTATCTTAGGCATCTAACATATGTGGAGGAAAAAAACATCTATTTTAATTGCCAAGTAATAAATACAGAACCCTGGCTGCTATTTGTTTTCTTGTGAGCATACCTGAATCTGTCTGTTGTCTATCTCTAACAGGAAGTGTCCTAGTCTTAGAAAAGAACCAAGAGGCTGGAAGTACATGTTTTCAGGACAGGAGCTTAGAGTTAAAGGTACAGACTGTGTTCTGTTCTCTGCTGCCATGACCCTCACTGAAAAAAGTACTCCTATCCAAGCACAATGACATCCAATTAACACTTCACCCATATTTTCCCAGAGGTTTAGGCTACTGATCTCCCATAAATACACATGCAAATGGCTCAATAAAACAGTCCACAAAATAAATCTGACATTCACAGGTCACCTGATCTTAGACACAAACCCTTCTTCCTTCTCTCCCCAACTTTACTGTGGTTGCTATGAGCCACAAAGCATCAGATACAGTAATTCTGAAATTTATAGGGCAGAGCCATCCCAAGTAACAGCTACTGATCTGATTGGTATCGACTCACCTGCTTTCATAAAAGGCTTTAATTGGATTTCTAGTTGGTGTTCGACCTATAAAAACCAATCACACACATACATAGTAATCAGTGGATTGGCAATACATACTTTGAAGAGATTTTCAAATATCCTTTAAGTTGACAGTAAGAACATCAAATTTACAGAACTGAAAAATAAACCTAAATAATTCTTATTTCCAGATGTTTTTAGTTTTCAGGATAGCTTCAGCAAAATGTTACACAGCCTTATTTGACATCCCATTACATTGATCATTGACTACATGCAGCAGTATATAAATCCAAATCAGAGATGGTACCTGTCTTCAAGGAGCTCACAATCTTATAATCATGTTATGTTGGATGATAACAGCTCAGCTTCCTAAGACACTAAATACCCAAAGCAGAAAAAATAGGAAAAGACCTATAAACTGAAAGTATAGAGTAAGGGAATTTCAGGCATTGGAGAAAGCAAAATCACTTAAGAAAGAAAACAAGTGAATGAAAATCTAGAATTCCTAGCCCGAACAGCTGGTTTCTGACATATGGGTCTGTACCCACATACAGATGTATATAAGCGTATGTGTTCAGCATGCTACAGAATTAACCACACACTTGGTGCAAAAACATCAAACGACTCTACTGAAGGGTCTTTAAGAAATGACTAAAATGGAGGAAAAAATTTTAAACAATTTTGTTTCAAAAGGCTTCATTTTCTTCAAAATCTCAAGGCATGTTTTTCTATAGAAGAATAATCATTTGTTATGTTTCAAATAAAAATACAAATAATTTATAATTACCTAGTGGAATATAACACTAATGTACGTACTTCCACACAAACAGAAATGGAAAACTTCAGTGACTTGACCAAGATAATGTAACAAAATAAGCACAAATCACCTGAGAGTTGACTTATGATCCTCCATTAATCCAAGAAACCCACCTTCAAGAGTTTTAAAGGGAATTCAACTGTAACCAAAGAATCTTAGGTGAAATACCTTGCAGGTCTTCTATTTGTTTTTGTAACTTTACATGCTGCTGAATTAGATCCTTGATTCCCTCAGGGTCATTTTTACAGAGTTTTTGAGCTTTTATGTTTGCTTGCAGGGCCCAGTCATATTCCCCCAGCATAGAAAGAGCAGCACAATAACGATAATGACCCTGTTCCAAAAGATAAATTTAATTTTTTCTCAAAAATATGCTTAAGTTAAAGAAAATAGATAAGGAAAAATATTTTGCTTGAAAACTGATTACTCAAAATGTTAGATTAGAATCCTACCAATAAAAAATTTGTTAAATGTTAATACCTCTCAGGAAATAAAATTACCTAAATGAACTAAAAGTGAAATTATCAAAGTATTTATAATAATTTTAACTAGAAATCAGTATTTTTGCTTATGAGATTTTTGTACCCCAAAGAAAATAATTCAACCTTTATTACAGTTTACTAGTAAAGAACAAAATATATTACTTTGTGCCAAATAAAGTACAAAAAACACTCATTATAAATAACTTTATTTTTTTCAAAAATATTTTAAGGTAGTAATAGTCTCTAAGTCTTCACATTCCCTACATTTTCGAAATTAAACAAATTTTAGAGCTGGAAGGAACAATCAGCGTACAAGTGGTTTTTCGCCCCGTATGAAGAGCATGGTCGCAAATAAGGGGTGCATCTAGGTTAGATCTTCCATTCAGCTTGTTCTTAATCAACTTTTAATTATTTCATCTCTAAGTGTTGTGCTTGGTTTTAAGAAAAGATCGGAAAATCACTCATTTACACAATTCCAATTATCAGGGCTTTTGATTTTGTTTTGTTTGCTACAGAACCACACAGTCCTGTCTGGCCTGATTTATGCATTTTGGGAAATCTCTATCCCAAGGATGAATATTTTAATCTAGAAAGCTAATATAACCAAATCTGAGACTAACTCAACCACCTCCTCTTCTAGCTACTCACAAACTGAACTTCCATTGAAGGCACAGTATCTCCACTTGAGAACTGACTTACCGTGAGAGACGCTAGAAATTGGCCTACTGTCACACTTACTCAGAGGCAAACCAAAGAATACTGACCTTATGACTTTGAGTCCAGAGTTTCTTCCTCTTTACTACAGATTTAACAAAGGACATTCTCACTCTATGAGAAACTACTGAGTCAGAAATAAGTGACCCCTTTAGGAAAAATGAGCTTTTCACTAAAAAAAGAAGGCCAGAATCAACCACAGGGACCTTTGTTTATGCAGGTTCCATCCATATATAATCCTGCTCTGTGTACCAACCCAATCTGTAAATTCTGAAGCACTTTCTTAGCCAGACTATTAAGGCTCAGATCAAAGATTCCAATTCAGATTGCATTTGCTTAAACTTCGCTTTTCCTCAAAAGGCATATGAAGACAGATTTCTCAGATATACTATAAGACTAACATCCTATCCTCCAGGAATATTCCAACTTCAAAATTTAGGCAACTACATAAAAAAAAATAAGTCACAGCATAAGAAATATGATAGATTATAAACCATACCTGCTAAATTTGTAGAAAACATTTTTTCTTTCTCTTCCTCATCCCCACCTCCTAATCTCCCATCTTCCTCATCTTTTGCTGGATTCCCTAAACTCTGTAAAACGTAGTATAGTGTCTACTGGTTGAGAAAGGAGTTTATTCAGATCTCACTGCTAAAGTTATCTGAATGAAGCTTAAATTAAAGGCATCTCACGGGAACCCTGGGTGGCGCAGCGGTTTAGCACCTGCCTTCGGCCCAGGGCGCGATCCTGGAGACCCGGGATCGAATCCCGTGTCGGGCTCCCGGTGCATGAAGCCTGCTTCTCCCTCTGCCTATGTCTCTGCCTCTCTCTCTCTCTGTGTGACTATCATAAAAAAGTAAAATAAATAAATAAATAAATAAATAAAGGCATCTCAGAGTTTCCTAAACTCAAAACAATACAGTTTTGCTTTTCTTTGACACTACCTCATTCTATCACATATATAGAAATTCCCTGTTGTTCATTTGCCTAGCATCCTCTCCTTTTGGGTGCCACCATGTCCCTACACCCCATAGTAATGGCAGGACTGGGACTAGTGCTCCATCTCAAAAATTAAGGGAGAGAAGTATATGACCCAGGAGACTGACCAATCGAAATGCACCATTTTCCAGGTCATAGGATCAGTCTATTCGTGGGTACATGGATCAGGATCAGTCTGAGGCATCCCTTAGTTGTAATATATAGGTACTAAAAGATTAGGTTCGGGGATCCCTGGGTGGCTCAGCGGTTTAGCGCCTGCCTTTGGCCCAGGGTGCGATCCTGGAGTCCCGGGATCGAGTCCCACGTCGGGCTCCCGGAATGGAGCCTGCTTCTCCCTCCTCCTGTGTCTCTACCTCTCTCTCTCTCTCTCTTTCTCTCTATCATAAATAAATAAATAAATCTTAAAAAAAAATAAAATAAAAGATTAGGTTCCCTTGCCACGAGAATTAACAGTTATTAAGGATATGAGTTTGGGGCTCCTACTACATGGTAAAAGTCTTTTAAAAAATGAAGCCAAGAGAGCCTACACTATGATTACCACTTCTGGTAAAGATGGAATTAACAGGGATTTGGATTTACACTCTTGCCTAAAACAAACAAGGACAAGATATATGAAACAAAGGTTGGCAAGAAACTGAATATCAGGCAACAAAAGAAAGTGACCCCCAAGAGATAAGAAACACATAAAACAAAAGCCCTATGATTGATTGGTCCAGCTTACTGAATGGAATTTCTAAATTTCTAATTTCTAATAGAATTTCTATAGCACAGGGAGAAGGAACCCAGGCATGGACTGCAATTTCAGTTCAGGAGACAGCGACAGGAGTCCAGGAGAGCCAAGGCAGTGCAAGTTCACAGCACAAAGGAAGAGAGAGGAGGCTGCTCCACAGAGAACTCCAGAGATCCTCACGTGGTGCCCCCACGTTAAGTCTTGAGATGAGTACTAATCAGTACATACATGTGGGACAACTACCCAAAACTCAAACCAGGGAAAGAACCACTAGAAAGGCTAATAAGGAAACAACAGTCAGCATTCCCACAGGGCCAGGAACAATTCTTGTTTCCACCAGCCAGAGTGGAAAACATCATAATTCATGGAATAACAGGCAGAGTATTCAGAAGCATTTTGCTTCTGTTATAGATAAAAAGATAGCCCTTGACCAAATACCACTATGTTCCCAATCTATCAAAGCTTAAAACAGGACTCCAAAGAATTACACTGTTTCCAAGTAACTTTACTGCATCCCAAAATGAAGCTCAAAAATATTTACAGATACACAAAAGTATCAGTAAAAACAATGTCTTGCATCCAAAAAAATATTATTAGGTATACAAAGAAGGAAAATGTGATCTATAAGGAAGAAACAATCGAAAAGAGTCAGAAATGACACAGATGATAGAATTGGTAGACAAGAACATTAGAACAATTATAAACATATTCCATATATGCAAGAAACTAAAAGAAAGACTGAATGTATCAAGATGTGAAATACATAAGGAATACTCAAACTGAAATTCTAAAGATGGAAGTTTCATCATTTAAGATGAAAAATACATTGGAAGAAAATTGGGGCATATTAGACATTGCAGAAGGAAAAAAAAATCAGTGAAGTCAATACAGCAATAGAACCCACCTAAAAAGAAACACAGAATTAAAAGGGATAAAGGAGACTGAAAACAAAGCTAACAAAAAACCAAAACTGAGAAATGGGGAAAAAAATGTGTACGGATTTGGATCCAGTCATGCCTACAGGTAATGCCTAGACTTTTCAATTATGTGAACCAACTACTTAGGCCAAATCTGAGTTAGGTTTTGTCACTCACAAACAAGAGTCTTAATATACCCCTCAATATTAAAAGGTTCTTGTGGACATCTGTAAGGCTACTAGTTTGTATGCTATATAACCATATCAGAAGGCAATGCAAAAAGAAATGCCAACAAATGTCTACTGATAATACCAGAAAAATTCCCACTCTTTGGTATACAATGACACACACTCTCTTGAGCCTGAAAGCACGTGTAGGGCAGCTGGCATTGTATCAGTCTTCTCTATCTGGAAAGAAGGAAGAACAATGGCTCACCTTCACAGAAATCTAAAGAGAACCTTCTTATACAGCCTTATATCATAGAGAAGAGACTCAACAGACATAGGCTCATAGTTCATCTAAAGTAGAAGTACAGAATGCACCTTGCACAGTTCACCTTTGCTTTTAAAGCTCAAGCCACCTTTTAATGAGCACTTCTTTCCAGTAAAATAAAATGAAAAAAATGACCTAGATATAGTAACCAAATGTTTTTAATACATACTAGGATTTGTGTTTTGCATCTACACAAGTATTTCTACAATCATCACAAAACATCCCTATTTAAATAAAGTGAATGAACCCACATAAATATAGTCAACAGATCTTTGACAACGATAACAAAGGCAATACAATGAAAAAGACAGCCTTTTCAACAGTGATACTGGAGCATCTACATCAAAAAAAAAAAAAAAAAGCATCTAGACCTTACATCCTTCACAAAAATGAACTTAAAAGGAATCATAGAACTAAATGTAAAAATGCAAAAAAAAAGGTAATGACTTTAAAGATACAATACCAAAGGCAAGTACCATGAAAGAAATAACTGATAAGCTGGACTTTATTTTATAAAAGATTTTATTTATTTATTCATAAGAGATACACAGAGAGAGAGAGAGAAGCGGGGGGGGGGGGGGGGGCGGGTGCAAAGACACAAGCAGAGGAAGAAGCAGGCTCCATGAAGGGAGCCTGATGCAGGACTCAATTCTGGGACCCCAGGATCACACCCTGGGCTGAAGGCAGGTGCTAAACCACTGAACCACCCAGGGATCCCCATAAGTTGGACTTTAATTAAATTAAAAACTGCTCTCTGAAAGTTGCTGTCAAGAAAATGAGAAGATAAGCCACAATCCAGAGAAAATATTTACCAAAGACTAATCTGTTAAGGTCTATTATGCAAAATACACAAAAACTCTTAAAAAAATCAACAATAATGGGGATCCCTGGGTGGCTCAGAGGTTTGGCGCCTGCCTTTGGCCCAGGGACTCGATCAGGTTCCCTGCATGGAGCCTACTTCTCCCTCTGCCTGTGTCTCTGCTTCTCTGTCTCTCTCATGAATAAATGAATACAATCTTTAAAAAAAAAAATTCAACAATAAGAAAACAACCCATATAAAAACGAGTCAAAGATCTTAACAGACACCTCATCAAGAAAGGTATATAGTGGCAAATGAGCATATGAAAAGCTGCTCCATAACATACGTCATTAGGAAAATGCAAATTAAAGCAAGATACTACCATATACCTATTAGGAAGGCCAAAATTCAGGACACTGACAATATCAAATGCCAAGAAGGATATAGAGTAGCAGGAACTTTCACTTGTGGCTAATGGGAATGCAAAATGGTACAGTCACTTTGGAAAACAGTTTGGCATTTCCTTAAAAAACTAAACATATTCTTGTCATATGATCCAGCAATCATACTCCTTGGTAATTACCCAAAGGAGTTGAAAACATGTCTACATAAAAACCTGCACATAGGTATTTATATCACCTTTGTTCATAATGGCCAAAACTCAAAAGCAACAAACATGTCCTTCAGTAGGTGAATTGATAAATCAACAAATCAACTGGTGGTGCATCCAGACAATGTAGTATTTGTTATTCAGCACTAAAATGAAATCACTATCATGTCATGAAAAGACACAGCAGAGACTTAAATGCATATTATTAAAGGAAAGAGAAGGTTATTTGAGAAGGCTACATACTCTATGACATACTGGAAAAGGTAAAACTAATGGAAACAGAAGATCAGTGGTTGCCAGGGGTTTGGACAAGCAAATCAGAGAATTTGGGGGAAAGTGAAAATACTGTTTAAATGATAGGTAAATGTCATGATTCATTTGTCTAAACTCACATCATATATAACACTTAGGGGGACATCTGGGTGGCTCAGCGGTTGAGCATCTGCCTTCAGCTCAGGGCGTGATCCTGGGATCTGGGATCGAGTCCCACATCGGGCTCCCTGCGGGGAGCCTGCTTCTCCCTCTGCCTGTGTTTTCTGCCCCTCCCTCTGTGTTTCTCATGAATAAATAAACAAATCTTAAAATATATGTATATAAAACACTTAGGAAGTGAATCCTAAGATAAACTATGGACTCTGAGTGATTACAATGTAGGTATAAATTATAAACCTGTGTAGGTTTATCAATTTTCAAATTCTACCACTCAGCTGGGGTACACTCCAGGGAGCCTGCTTCTCCCTCTGCCTATGTCTCTGCCTCTCTGTCTCTCTCATGAATAAATAAATAAAATCTTAAAAAAAAAATTCTATCATCCATATAATAAGTATTTTAGAGTACACGCCAAATGTCAGGGTCAGTGATCAACAAAGATTCTGTATCAAGTACAAAGATGACTCATAGTAAAAATAGCAACAAAAGCATATCCAGTGCTGGATAGTCAATCCAGTTTTGTCTTTTATTTGTAAAAGTGCTACCTTTCTGGGCCTAATCTCTTCATCTGTAAAATAAAGCATTTAAAAAGACTCCAAAATTTAGATGCAGGAGTCTACCTGGGGCATTTCACAATCCCTAGGCCCCAATACACATCTTGGCCACATGAATCATTATCTGGGGGACTCTAAAATTCTATGACTAATATTCATTCTAATTTAAAAACAAATGATGTAAAGCCAGGAATGAAGTCTGAAACATGTATCTTTCTGTGTCTTATCTAAAGCTTTACTTAAAAAAAAATTTTTGTGTGTGATTTAGGAATACATACAGTGATTAGTATCATAAACACCCAGAATTAATTGCTAACATTTTGTTATATTTGCTTTTGATTGTTTTTTACTAGAAGAAATAAAACCAAACAGATATGGCTGCAATCCTCTTTGTACCCTATCTTTCCTTCTCTAACTGCCCAGGAGGAAACATTATCACGAGTTAAGTGTTTTTCTGGCCTATATGACGCTTTGTTTTTTTTTTCATCCAACACCATTTTTTAAATATGTAAATGTTGATAAGCCAGTTAATTTATTCCATCTGCAATCCAGTATTCGGTTCGTTCGTTCACTAAGTGCTTGCTATGTGCCAAGCAGTTGTCAGGCAGTCCAGATTCAAGAGAGAATCAACCAAACAAAAAAATCTGTCCTCGTGGAGCTCACACTGTACAGGACACACACTAAACATAGCTTAAATAATACACACAGTATGTTCATAACGTTAATCACCAAGAGGGAAAAAATAAAGCAGGGAAAGAGGATAGGCAGGGGCAGGCTTGTCATTTTAGTAATGTAGCCAAGAAGCTTCCACCTAGGAGACTTTCAGTAAAACACAAAAGGAAGTAAGGGAGCTAGCTCATACTCTGGGGGAAGGCATTCTAATTGTAGGCAGAGGTCAGAACAAGTAAAAACTGGGAGTGGACTTGGTATATTTAAGAAACAGGTAAGGAGACCAACAGGTCAACACACAGTGAAGTAGGGAGAGAGTGGTAGGTGTGAGGTCGGAGACATAATGGGTGTTTAAGAAGAGGGGCAGATCAGAGCAGACCATACCTGCCTTATCAATGGATATGTAGGTATCTGTAGTTCTATGCCATTAAAGCAACACTGCAATGACCATTTTGCATATCTTACCATGTGTACACACTGCAAAAATGTTTGTGGGGTACACACACTCAGAATCAAATAATTACAGCATATGCACATCAGAGTGCTCTCCACTTCAGTTGCAACCAATTCTCACCCACTGGTTTATGGAAGGTTCCTGTTGGTACACACATTCACCAATACTTGGGACTACTGGTCTCTTTAATTTTTGCCACTCTAAAGACCTAAACAATATCATATTGGTTTACTTTTACTTAGTACATGCAGATCTGTTTGGAAGCTCTTTATTCTGCTCTCTTGGTTTTGTTTTTCTAACTGTACAATTTTAAGTGCTAGGAAATAGAACATAGTTTATTCTTATTGCCCATTCAGAATTTCTCTTCTGTGAAACACTTGTTTATTCACTTGCCCATTTTCTACTGGGTTTCCTATTTATTGCAATTATTTGTGTATTCTGGATATAATCCCTATCAGTTATATTTGTTTTTTATATGACAAATTATCTCCTCTCAGACTAGGACTACTACATTCATGATGTCTTTTGACATACAGAAGTTTTTAAGTTTGACAGAATCAAATTTATAAGGACCCCCCCAACACCAAATTGTGCATTTTATGTTACATAATAAATCCTTTCCCACCTGAAGCCTATAAAGACAGCCTCCTACTACAATTCTCCTCCTAAGTTTTAAGTTTCATAGTTAAGTCTTTAATCCACCGGGATTTACAGATCCTGACATCTCAAACACTAAGGTACCCTCCAGATCCTCAACATTTCTACCTGCTTCTCGTTCTCCCTGCTGAAGTAAGTCTCCTTTCTGATTATGGAACTGAAGATTCCCCTCTCGTATTCTTGAGTTTGGCATTTTATCCACTGTTTTTACATATAAATTTACATCCTGTACACAGATTTTTCATAAAGTTATACAGCATTACCTGCCCAATGTAAAGATAAAAGAAACCTACCTTCGTCCAATTGCTCTTCAGGATAGTGGCTCTCTTTCCATCACCAAGTGCATTTCTAAAAAGAAAAACAAGAAATATTCATTTTTATTTTTTAATAAAGGCAGTATAAATTGTGTATCTATTTGTACTTCTTGAATTTTCTAGAAATAACCTCGTTAAAAATATTTTTAATTTTTAAAAATCCATATATGTCCATTATAGGAAATTTGGAAAATACAGAAAAGTAAAACAAAAGGAAAAAGTCACCCAGAGTCACAATCACAACTACCCAGGAATAAGTACTTTTCCTACTTCTGGAGTGTTTCCTACACATCTTGTCTACATCTTATCTATATCTAACTTGTTACTATCTGCATAGTTTTTCTACACTATTTTTGCACATCAGCAAGACTTCCGGTCTCCAGAAAGATAACTCCCAGATCTTTCATACATCAGGTAAACTACAGTAGACAAAGCATAAAAGCTGAGACAGCTGGGAATTAAGTTCAATACAATCACTAACTCTCCTCGGGATTATTTAGGAAGTTTTTAACCTCTCTGGCCCACATTCTCATATGTAAAATGAGGATAATAATTCTAATTAGTTTAAGCCAATCATGGCAATTTCATTCTCCTTTCTACTGACTGGTTTGGGGAGTCATATGACCCAGTGCTGGTCAATGAGAGCTAAGAGAACTCAACACTCTTAAAAAGAGATTACAAGGAAGAACAAAACTAGGTAACTTACACTATCAGACAGCAGGACCCACTAAAAGGCTATATATAGTTAAAAAAAAAAAAAAGTCTATCTAAATACAGATGACCTGACCAACAGATTAGGATAAACAAATCAGAAACAGATGCTTACATACCGTCACCTGATCTATATGACAAAGATGACCACTGCAGTACGTGGAGGAAACATATTCTTAAGAAAGAGTGATGAGTCCATTAGACATTCATACCTATCTTGAACTCTACCTCTCATCTCACTAAATACAAAGTTAAACAATCAAGCCATTAAAAGAAACACAGAACATTTTGGTGATGTTAGAGGAGGCAAAGACTACAAACAGAACCCAAAAAAGTGTTCATTAATAGAAAGAAAAACTGATAAATGGCATTATGTTAAAGTTAGCATCATCTGTGAAAAAAAAAAATCAAAAGTGAAAAAGCAAGCCAGAGTGTGAGAAGCTATTTCTAATACATATATTTGACCAATGACTCAAATCCAAAAATAGTTTTAAAAACTTAATAAGACATTCAACTCAAAAAAGAAAGAAAGAAAAAAAAACAGCAAAAGATCCAAACAGGCACTTTACAGGAAAATATCTAAGTGGTCAATAAGCATATGAAGAGATGTTCAACTTAAATATCCTTAATGGACTTAAGAAAATGCAAATTAAAATCACAGCACTGTATCACTACATACCCATCAGAATGTCTAAATGAAATGACACAAAATAATAAGTGTTAGTGAGGACATGGAACTGAAACTCTCATATGCTGCTGGCAGGAGTGTAAAACCATACAACCATATAGGAAATTATGTATGAAAGCTGAATATAAGCATACCCTCGTTCCAGCAACTCCACTCCTTAATTAGATTCTCAACAGAAATGAATACATATGTTCACAATGATACTATCTGTAAAAGCCAAATACTAGAAACTACCCAAATGCCCATCAACATTAGAATGGATAAAATGTGGTATATTCATGCAATAGATGAACACTTTACAACTCCATGCAACAATATGGATCTCGAAAACAATGCTGAATGCCAAACATAAAAGAGCACATACCATGACTGTTTACATTGCACAAAAACAGGCAAAACTAACCCACGGTTTTGGAAGATGGGACAGTAGTTATCCTGGGGAAGAAGGTGGGTAGACTAGGAGGAGGGAAAAGGGGAATTTCTGGGTACTGATTACACATGTAAGGCTTCTGAAAATTCAACCTATATACTTATGAAATACACACTTCTCAGTATGTGTTATTTTTTTCTGAAGATTACAAGAACCATTCTTTTGCTAGAGATGGTAATGTCCAGTTTATGATCTGAATCACAATAGCCAGAGGAGGCAGCCTGAGCTCCAAGTGACCCAATGGGGCTAGAAAAATCCTAGGTCTTTGATGACATTGCTGAGGCACTAAATATATAACCCTAGAGCCACCTTCTTATGGATTTCTTGAATGAGGTTAAGTTTTCTTCACTATTTAAACAGGGTTTTCTGTTATTTGCGACCAAACACATCCTAATTCCAAAGCACAACTCGTCTCCCCACTGCTTCCCTCTGCAAATACTTTTAACAGCTGCCTATACAATCTCCATTTCCTCTCATCTCAACCCACTCCAACCCAGGATCTATTCCAAGCTTCCCACACACACTCTCCCTATGATAACTAAAAGATGTCCATATTGCTCAATCTAAATTCCATTTGGCTTCTCAGCAACAACAGGTACTACTGGTCACACTTTCTCTTCCTTCCATATCATACTTCGAGTTTTCCTCTTAACCTCTCTGGCTACCCGTAAGTCTCCCCTGCAGGTTCATTTTCCCTTAATTGGTCACTATTTGTGTCGCTAAACGCGCAGTCCCAGTTCTCACCTTATACTTGTTCTACACCAATAGGTCTCAACCTTGGCTACACGAATACCACCTGGGACGCTGTTAGAAGCCCAATGCCCAATTTATTAAATCCGAAATCTCTGGGTTGGGGCTATTTCTTCCAAGGTCAATTCCAGGGTGCAAAGTTGAGAGCCATCTCCCCAAATAACCTCATTCACATTTGCAACGTCAAATCATCTAGGTTAACTATCCCAAATATGCATCTCTTACCCAAATATTTTCCTTGGAGTCCCAGACCCACATAATTCATTGCCAATGTGACATTCCAACTAAGACCCTTCAAGCACACTTCCACTCAGGATGTCTAAGAGTGAAGTTGAGTTCTACTTCCTGTATCTCTTCCAGTGATCCCAGTGTTAGGGAGCGAGCCTATAATCCATGAAGTGGCTGAAGGCAGAAACGTCAAAATAGTTCCAAACATCAAACCATAAGCAACTTCTGTCCATTTTACCTCCAAAATATCTCAAATCCTTCCACTTCTCCATTTCCACTACCATTACCCTGCTCTAAGCCACCATCACTTCTGGCCTAGAGTACTGCAACAGCCTTCTAACCCACGTTCAGGTTGCACCCCCTCCAAACCCATTCTCACTACATTGATCTTTCTAAAGAACTAATCATGCCATCTCATCTAGATTTAAAATCCTTTACTTCTTGATGCTCTTCAAGGCCATATTTATGTAGCCTACAAGAGCCTCTTTGGTCTAGTTCCTGACCACCACTCCCCTCCTCTGTATTCAGCCATCCACCATACTATTAATTCCATGGATGCAACATCCTCCCTCCCAGTGCTGGCCCACTGTCTAGAATACAGAAACTATGTCTGGTTTTGCTTATTTCTGACATAGCTAGATGCAGAAGTCCAATCATATTTGTTGAATCAATGCTGAATGTTATTGTAATCAATATACAAAATTATAACTATAGGTACTATGTTATAATCACATAATTCTAAATACCATATATATTAGTATGTGTATGTATATAGAGAGAAAAACACTAACATATTTTCACATTTATTAGCATATGACCACATCCTCCTACTAAAACAAAGTGGGCATAATAAATTACATTACTGTGATTGCTCATCAAACCTAGTGTGGCTAAGGCATAAATACTCTGTGAAGAGTAGGGACAACTTTATCAACAGCAATATAACTGCATAATATACCTATGAAAACAGGAAAACTCGAGATGCAAATGGTCACCTACTCTTGAAGACTGTGTGACATAATGGTGAGAGTACCAAACAGCGTCTCCAACAGAATACATATTATATGGGGAAGCGTTACTTTTCCAGCCCTCTCACCCATTTCTTCATATAGGATATGCCACATTTTGCCCTAAAATATGTTAGGAGTGAATACGTATTTCTCCTTCTTCCAGCTTCCATGTGGATTTGCTAGATTAATCATTTCTGAGCTCTCTCCTTCTCCACCCCTCACTAACATTTCCTGAGGATGAATAATAACGTATAATTAATGGTAGGGAGGGGCACTAATCGTATGTAGCTTAGCCTCTTCTTTTTTCTCTCTTGGAATCTTATACTGAGCACCATAATACTAGATTCCCTATTCTCCAAGCTTAAAGTTCACAAAGGTCTCTGTTGCCGGTTGTGACCATAGGTGAACTAATAACAAGTCACTTGGCTATCAGACTGTTCTGATAAAGCCCTGTTCTAAAACTGTCAGCACTGGAGGCAAGATTGGATCACCATTTGCCTTGTCTTGTTTCTATTTCTTAACTGATTCTGGACTTGGGAGGAAAGGAGATGCTATTTACTGATTCTCAAACCACCATATATCTAAGAATTTCATAGGCCATAAAAGGATCATCATTTTTTTTCTTCCCTATTGTAAATCATCCCTCTGAGACCTGACCAGACCAATAAATAAATAATACTACTACTCTCCCAGGTTCCTAGATCTTACAATGAAGCAATAAAAGCAGGACTCAGATGTAACAACCATCAACTGAACACATATACTTTAAATCAAAAGTCAGTGTCTGAAAAAAAAAAAAAAGTCAGTGTCTGGAATTAAAATTAGATAAGCTCTTTCATCCAAGTAAAAGCACTCAGGAATTTATCTATTCAGATATACTTGCACCTGAGTGTAAAACATAAGTAAAAGGATATCATTACAGAGCTGTACATAATTTTTTTTAACTGGAAATAATTTATATTCTAATACAAACTAACCAAAGCAGGAGTAATCCATGAGTAGAAGACTATGGAGCCATGAATACAAATAAGGTTATATCTCTATATACACTGATATGCAACAAGCTCCAAAAGTTAAGTATTTTTTAAAAAACCAAAAGGACAACAGTATGTATAGTATGCTCCCACGCATATTTAAAATATATATATATGTATATATACACACGATTACACATATGTACACATTACATTGAATCAAACGAAACTGCCTATATTCTAACTTATAAAAATGGCAACTCCATTTGGTTCAACATATTAAGTGCTTATATAGGCATAAAAAATATTATGGAAATATTTAAGTATCTGAAAAGAGGAATCAGGGCAGGGGTCTGAGCTTGGCAAGAGTTTTCAGTTTATCCTTTCATACTCTTAACTTTTTATGATACGCATTTGTTACTGCTTTTTAAAAAGCGAGTGCACCACCAATATTGAAAAAATGTTTTCTTCAAAAGCAAATTTAAATTTAGCAGCTTGTAAAAATAAAGAGCCCACAAAAGAGAGCAGCTTAGTAATTTACCAAACCAAAATGCTCACACTGAAGCTACAAACACACACTAGGATTTTTCTTCTTTAAGTAGGCTCCAAGCCCAACATGGGGCTCAAACTCCCAACCCTGAGATCAAGAATCACATATGCTCTCCTGACTGCACCAGCCAGGCACCCCACACTAGGATTTTTGAAATTCTCATAGGAACATACAATTGACTTAATTTATACCTCTGGCCTCAGAGAAATTCAGAAAAACACAAAACGAAAACAAAAACCGGAATCATTTAAAGTCCATCTACCGGTGATTAATCACAAGTTGGATCTAACAGAAGAGAACATATTATGATGGGTAGTTAAGCACTGAAGGTCAAAGCAAATACCAAGTTTAAAATTCCATAATTTTCCAAAGTAAATGTAAAAAACATCCAAGGCTGAGCTTTCCCTTTCTCCAATTTCATTTCCTCTTACAGTTTATCATGTCCCATCAAAGAATTCAAATTTCCACATGTGAGAACTAGGAGGAATGAAACAATAAAGAGGCACAGCCTAATGATATACCTTGCATAAGTACTGTAACTACAGAAACCACAGATATGCCTAAATGCCTATTCTAGATTCTCCTTTAAAAATATCTGATTATTCAAAAAACAAAAAAAAAACAAAACAAGAATATATCTGATTACTTCAATTAAAACTATTACTCTAAAATGCCCTATAAATGCCAAATTGTATTTGAAAAGTGAACTTCTGGAAGACCTGAATAAAAGGACATCTCAGCCACAACGGGCATCTGGGATACACTGCACACAGTCCTGAGTGTGAAGGATTCAGATTCAGTGGAAGCTGTGGCAGAAGGTAGTGTACTTCCACACACAGCACTCCCCATTCCAACCCCATTCCAAAGATTTCCCAAGTATGACATCCGCAGATCTGGAGGTGCACACGTCTGATGAATGGTAAGAGTTCAGATGGGCTCTCAGCCTCACCTACATTCCCCCAGAGGTGGTACAAACTGTGCTATCTGGCATTAAAACCACCAACACCACTTTGACCATTTCTTAATGAAGCATTTTCCCCACACACACCTCACCTCAGGCTCCCCCCCCCTCATCAGTCTTAAAACACTTCTATTTCTCTTCTTACAAGATTACTTTTCACTTACTTTATCCTTGATGTTTTAGTGACCATTGCTTTTGTTTTTTTTTTTCATCTTACCATGTGCATTTTTAATTTCACTATATCACTTTTTATCACATATTTCAATTACACACAAAAATACAGAGAATAACATTATTAAGTCAACACCCATGTACCAGCTTAGCAAGATCTTAACATTTTGCCATATTTACTTCAGATCTTTTTGCAGAACTGTTACAGTCCACAACCACTGTGTTCCACTTTCTCATCTCCCATCCTTCCCTCCCCAGAGACAGCCACTCCCCTGGTGTTTAACATGCCCATGCATTTCAAAAACATTTTAATACATACTATGTATTAACTATGGATATGTATGTCATTTTGCATATTTTGACATTATATAAATTGCATACCATACAAATTATTCTGCAACTTGCATTTTCACTCAACATTGTCATCATTTTAACTGCTGCATAAAATTCCATTGTATGAATATACCATCATTTATTTATCCATTCCCCCACTGATGGACATTTAAGTTGTTTCCATTTCTTTACTCTTACAAACAGTGCTATCATGAAGGCTTGTATGTATCTTCTTGGGTACACATTTGAGTTTGGAGAAAAGGAGCCTAGAAGTGGGCTGCAGAGTATGCACATCTTCACCTTGCCAAATTGCTGTCCAAAGTGATTGCACCAATTTACACTTTCTCCAGTCGAGTATGCAAGTTTCCTTTGTTCCACATCCTCTCAAACACTTGGTATTATGAGGTTTTTAAAATTTTTGCCAATCTGATGGACATGAGAAAGAAACTCAAGGTTTGTAATCTGCATGTTCTATAAGGATACTCATGTTTGTTGACTATTTGAACCATTTATTTAAAAAAATTTTTTTTTCACATTGTCCTTTAAGTCTACCATCCCCTTCCGATGGGGATTAATAGTAAAGACTCTGTATCCAGGCTGTCTGGGTTCATATTCTGGCTCCATCACACCCACCTAGTTTCTGAGAATACTTTGCTTGACTTCCCCATTCCTGTTTCCTCATCTATAAAGAGACAGCAGCACCCACCTCACAGAGATAAGGGCTTTTTGAGCTTGAATGCATAAAGTGCTCACAACAGTGCCACAGAGGTTAGATGCTTTACCCCCAGGTGTCCCACAGCTGCTCTGCCAGATTCCCTTGACAGATCTACCAAACCTCAGGTGTGAGAGCTTTAAAACATCTCAATCGTGGTAACTCAGCTAAAGGGCTTGGGTCCTCTTTTGTCAATAGCAATAGTGAATCGCTGGCAACATGTTCCTTTCTGAAGTCACATTATCTACTCACTTGATCAGGAGTGAGATGTACTATATAGACTCAGAAAACATTATCCCTACTGAACAAGTCATATAAACAGTATGCAAAAAGGTAGGAAACACCAACAAAACTATGAGGCACAATGTTTCTGACTTTACATTGGCATCCAATACATATCAGTGATTCCCTAAGAAGAAAATGCGGCTGACCTGCCTCTAGTGAAAACTTCAATGGTGTTGAACCACAAGCTAGACTATCAGGAAGTAGGTACAAGGATGGACACACAACCCTGCTCTTGACCTTTTCCTCACCAGGCTACCTGGCTTCTGTATTTCTACTTTGATGCACCTCCTTTGCAGCGCAGTTTTAAGAGGATCCTCCTTGAGTGTCTAGCATTCAACACTCATGAAAGAGGGCAGAAACCCCCCGGCTTGCTGCTCCGCTCTCGGAGCTCCCCTATGCAGAGTGGATGACCTTCCGCCCAATCAAGGTTTCGATTTTCACAAGAGGCTAGTCAAGTTGCCAACCTATTCATCTTGAAAGCACACAGATTCACCATCAAACAGCATAGGATATCTGCAATTCTGGACCTAGCCAGAAGCAATAACCTAAGGACATTTGTAGCTCATTTCTTGTCAGAACCAGTTGAGGACAGTGGTATTGATGGAAGACTGTGTCCAGCCCATCCATTCCTCTAGTCTAGATAGCCTCGCTTTATCCACGGCTTAAGCCATCTAAAAGCTGCATAACGTTAATACAGCGGTATTCTCCGAGGTGGTTGGATTACTGGTGATTTTTATTTTCTTCTTTTTAAACTCTTGTATTTTCCAAATTTTCTACCATGAGAATGTGTTCTGTTTATAATAAAAGAAAAACAAATGTTATTTTTAAAAGCTACATACCTGGAATATACTCTTTTTCCCACTCCCACCCTCCCATACCCCAACATAAGAACTTTAACTAAAAAACACTAGTACAAGACTCTCTGCTTTCATCAGAAACCCAAAAGTGCACTTTCAGAGAATTTTCTGCTTTGAGTAGGAACGTTGCTGAGGGTCTTCTCTACTCCAACACCCAGTCATGTTACTTGTAGGCCATTTAAGAAATTTCTTCCAGAACTAAGCATCAGGAAAACTGTTTCACCTGAGCAACTTCTGTCCTCTTTCTTCATGAACAGTGAGAATCATATAACTTGTCAGGTTTTCTCCTTTTATTTTCAGCAACAAAAATGTCAAACACAAATATAAATTATAACTAATAACTGCAGAACCTTATGACTATGCAGCTTTTCCCTGAGGATCCCCAGCTCTAAACTGGTTTTTTAGTTTGTTTTGTTGTATTTTTAATATTCTTCTCCTGAGCAGATATATTCCTGATGCCGCCCTAAGAAGGACATAATTAAATGTAAGAGCATATACACTGCTCAATATTAATGCTTGTAATTTATATACTAATTTTTTTTTAAGATTTTATTTATTTATTCATGAGAGATACAGAGAGAGAGGCAGAGACACAGGCAGAGGGAGAAGCAGGCTCCATGCAGGGAACCTGACATGGGACTCAATCCCGGGTCTCCAGGATCATACCCCGGGCTGAAAGTGGTGCTAAACCGCTGAGCCACCAGGGCTGCCCTATACTAAAAATTTTAAACTGAGAGACAACAAAATCATGGTTGGTGCAGTGTCAACAATCTTTCTCAACCAATAAATAAAAGCTCAATGCAACATAAGAAACTAAGAATTAATTATGTAAGAAATTAAAAGAATTATGATCTCACTTTGATGGTTAAAACCATTAAATTTCTTTTCTTTCTTTCACTTTACAAATGAGATTTACTTAATTTTTTTATATCAAGATATAGGAAACAGTGAAAATTCTTCCAGAATTACACAGATTGAGAGCAAAAGTATATAACAAAGGTATTATAAATACAGACTTCTACATCATCAGAGAAGATCTGTGTTCAAATCTTGACGTCACTACTTAGTAATGGCATGAGTCCACCTAAATGTAAATGTGAATAACATTACCTAATAGTATGTTGTGAGAATTAAGGAACATATGTAAAGTACTTAAAATAGCATATAATATGTTATCCACTCAGAACAGCTGCCATTGTCATTATATATAAAGCCTACAGAACCCCTTTAACCATTTAGCTATTTCTGCCAAAAAATTATTTAAGGATTTTCTTGTATGCCTGCAAAACAAATATTTCTCAAAAATGAGTATTTAGTATATAACATCTCAGTGACTGAGTATTTAGTGTAACAGTGACTCTAACCAACTTACCTAAACTGTCCAGTGCGAAGAAAACAAAGAGCTCGGTTACCATAAAGAAGGTGATTTTCAGGTCTTTAAAAGAAATAATGGTTAGTCAGTAAAGGACATCACATACAAAACAAATAAAAAGCACACAGAGAACATAGGGCATGAAAAACTTCTCAAAAACTTTACATCTGTGTGGCAGAGCAGAAAGAATATAAGATTTGGAGACCTAACTGGCTAAGTCCTAATTTCTTCATTTCCTACCAGAGTAACTTTGTTCAAATCAACCTACACTTCACTGTATTCAAAATGTCCTACATTTTCTGCCTAACTGCTAAGGATGTGGTGAAGATCAAATGAGACATACTAAAAAGCTAGCAAATCACAAGTATGGTATAAAGGACAGAATTATATAAGTCAGGACTATACCACTTGACAAAGAACTCTGACAAAAAAAATCTGTAAACTGCAACAATAATTTAAATAACTTCATTTCAAATTTTGTCTTTCCTAGGGGTTTAATCTGTTCTTTCCTTGGAACAGAGCAGCCTTCCAGATGTGGTGTGCTACCCTGATTCACTTATTCCCCATGGAAACAGGCAAGGCAGGAAAGAGAGTAGCTATCTACAGCACATCCTCCAAAGCCTTGCTACAATATTAGAACTCCCAGCAAAGATGTCAGTAGGAACCAAGTATGAAGCACACTGTGCAGGAATGCTACAAAATTCTAGTAGCTGAGCAAACAGAAGATGAGGAGGAGAAAACATACACTCAACAATTCCAACTATTATCCTTTAAAAGTTCTCTCTCAGCAAAAATTACCGAACAGGGGACATCTTAAGTGTTAGTAATACCTTTAGTTAGTAACAAAATACCCTTTTTTGATCAGCTGATAATTTGGAACGGATTAACTGTAGGCAAAATGAGTACAAGAAGAAACAAGTGACACTATACTGGAGGGCTTGAGAGAAAATGGGGCACCTGGGCAATATTCACAGTTCTGCATGACTTGCTTGAATTCTACTACTTGGTTACATACATCTACCCAGCCATCCCTAACACTTCTAATGCCCAAGTATTCTACATAGCAGGTAGAAGATACTCTCTCCAGCTCCTCATCTTGCTTTTATTTCTCCTGACTAGCATTCTAATTTGATTTGCCACACAAAAAGGATCGCAAAGTTCTATTTTGCTCTTACCTATATTCAATGGCTCTGGTGTAATAGATAATAGCTATATCAAATCTTTCTTTTGAAAACTCTTCATTTCCTTTCATTTTCATTAGTTCTCCTTGCTGAGAAACCAAGGTGAAAGAAGACCCATCAATTAAAAGCAAAGACTACCAAGAACCCCGATATCTGAGAAATAAGGGCTCTGGACTTTTATCTTTGATAACAAAATTAAGCTGGGGGATTTTTTATGTAGAAAACAAGAACCCAATACCCAATATTTTGGTATACTTATTTAAAGAAACCTATCTCTGATAACTGAAGGCTAACTTTGTTAAAGGAATATCAAAAGTAAATAAAACCACCACATTATGGATAACTACTAACAATTTATCTCCTTGTATATTATTTGGCAGGGCTACTTTTTAAATATGCCTACTGAGCCTGCCATATAGCAGGGAAAGAAAACAGATGCAAGGTAAAATTTTAAGTTAGAAAATGTATTATTCAGTAATCCTGACTGCTAAAAAAAATATATAGGCAACGTTGAATAGGTTAATTGCCAAAAAATGAGGCAGCAAAATCAGCGAGAATGAAATCAAAGATGCTGTAAGTATAATGGAAACTTTTCAAACTTTCTAATTTTCAAAATAAACAGGTTAAAATAAACTGGACTATATAACTTTAGTTAGTGAATAGAACCATTAAATATTTTCCTAAATCCTTTAAAAATTTTAGTTAGAATCATATTTCCCAGGTGCCTGTCTGGCTCTGTCGATAGAGCATGTGACTCTTGATCTCAGGGCTATAAGTCTGAGCCCCACACTGAACATAGACATTACTTAAAAATAAAATCTTAAAAAAAAAATTCCTATGAGTGAATTCTATGGCATATGAATTCTATCTCAAAAAAGCTGTTACCAAAGAAAATTATATTTCCTCAACTAATTAAAAATCTTTTAGTTTAAAAAAAATCAAATTTCTATTTTTCAATTAACTTTTAAAACACATATATTTAAATGATTATTTAATATTGTATAAATTTAATAACATGTAAATATATATTTAATATACGCATATAATATTTTTAAATTCTGACCAAAATGTCTTCCTCTTCTGGAAAAATAAATATTCCAATCAAATTGTATTGAAATCTTTCTTTAAACGTGTTATTATTAAATTTTACGGCTGTTCCTTGTGTGCTAACAGCAGTTTTACTGAACTTATTTTGGATGTTAACAAAAGTTCTAACAGATAAATTTTAAAATATACTTACAAGTAAATATTTATTCTCACCTCTATACATTCCGCACAATTTTGAGTTTTAAATTCTTCAAGCAAATTGCAGTTTTCTGTTACAACTTTAGTTATGTGATACTTGTCTAAATTTTATTTTTAGGAGAGAGTGAGAGAACATTTATTTAAAAAAAAAAGCAAATTGGTATTGTTAATGTTCTAAAACTTAGGTTACACAGGTCAGTCCATTAGGTCAATTAATTATTAAACTTTCTAATAACATGTTTCTTGCAGTCTTTTACATGTATCAAATAGTACAACTTAAAGTGAACTGAAAAAATGTTTTACAACATATTAGATTCATTGCTGATGAATCTAATCTATTTTACTTCTAGCATTTAAAAAAAGCACTTATTATTACATTAGTTCCAACTGTAGTTAAAACAAATGCTTGGACATAATATTCCAAATAGGCCTCATAAATACTCCAGTTAGTTCAACAAGCAATACTGAGCGCCTGTGATGTACCCAGCACAATGTTCAATAAAAATGTCTAAAGATAAAAATGTGGAAAACTTTCTAACTTTTATTTAATATAATAATTTTAAATATCTTAATTCAACATTTTGACACTCATGGATGCCATGTTAAAATGTTACTTGAAACACTGTTCTTTTAAAAATGTAATGAACTAATTAAAATAAAGTAGGCAATAACCAAAATTTATGTTAAAAGTTTACCACACCTCATTTTCTATATTTTTAATTGTTCCATAGATTCCTTTAGGTGGTAATAATTTTATCCCAACAAAACTAGTCAAGCCTCTAGCCAAACACATTTCCAAGGTGAAAAAAAGTACCTAAAAATCTAAATTGAAGAAGGAATTTCGGCAGGTCACCAAATAAAGTAATTAATAAGGGGCAGAGTAAGATTACAGGATAAAAACCTAAGCCTAGGGATCCCTGGGTGGCGCAGCGGTTTGGCGCCTGCCTTTGGCCCAGGGCGCGATCCTGAAGACCCGGGATCGAATCCCACGTCGGGCTCCCGGTGCAGGGAGCCTGCTTCTCCCTCCGCCTGTGTCTCTGCCTCTCTCTCTCTCTCTGTGACTATCATAAATAAATAAAAAATTTAAAAAAAAAAAAAAAAAAAACCTAAGCCTTGAAATCAGGGATACCTGACTTCTCATCTAGGTTCACTCACTAGACTGCAGAAGTATCATTTAACCTCCCAAAGCCTTAGTCTTATTTCTAAAATAGGTACAACAGCAGGTACCTTTGAGCTATTCTAAAGAAGAGAACAGGGGATCCCTGGGTGGCTCAGCAGTTGAGTGTCTGCCTTCAGGCCCAGGGCGTGATCCTGGAGTCCTGGAATCAAGTCCCCGCACTAGGCTCCCTGCATGAAGCCTGCTTCTCCCTCTGCCTGTGTCTCTGCCTTTCTCTCTCTCTCTCTCTCTCTCTCTCTCGAATAAATGAATAAAATCTTTTAAAAAAATAAAAGAGAAGAGAGAGAGAATGTCAGAACCAAGCCCACACTGGTGCCCAACACGTGATATTGGTCCTCTACTTCTACCATAAAATCTACCCTATAGGCAGCCTGGGTGGCTCAGCGGTTTAGCACCGCCTTCAGCCCAGGGCCTGATCCTGGAGACAAGGGATGGAGTCCCATGTTGGGCTCCCTGCATGGAGCCTGCTTTTCCCTCTACCTGTGTTTCTGCCTCTCTCTCTCTCTCTCTCTCTCTCTCTCTCTCTGTCTCTCATGAATAAATAAATAAAATCTTTAAAAAAAAATCCACCCTATAATTAAAGGCCTCCAGAACAATGAGAACCCTATAATTAAAGGCCTCCAGAACAATGAGAACCACCTCTATCAATGTAATATAGCCCAGTACGTAATATTAGAAAAAACTGTCTTCATGTTTAAGCTTAATTTCTCTCCATCACTTAGATCAACAGTATAAGATTTGGCCTCTTCTCAAGTGGTGATGGCACTGGTGCCAGTCACCAACTAAAGAGCCAAGTATTTTCCTCCTTCAAGATCCCTATAGCCATAATATAAAAACACTGCTAACATTCAAATGCTTTAAAGAAACATATTTCACAAAGTTAAAAAAATATACAAAGCAGTTTCATTATACAAAAGAATAACAGTCATCAGGAAAATGAAAATTATAATCTTAGCTCTATTACTTACTTCTCTTTTGAAGGAAAATACATGAGATGAGGCCCCAGTCATGAACTCTTTTTTTGGGTATCATATATAATACCTATGGCATTCACTTAGTAGCATTTTTTTTAAGGTTTTATTTATTCATGAGAGACAGAGAAAGAGGGGCAGAGACACAGGCAGAAGCAGACTCCATGTAGGGAGCCCGATGCGGGACTCGATCCCAGGACTCCAGGATCAGGCCCTGGGCCGAAGGCAGGAGCTAAACCCCTAAGCCACCCAGGGATCCCCGACTTAGTAGCATTTTTTAAAGTATGATGTCAGAAATCATTAAGACAGAAAATTTAGGATAAAGCTAACTACAAAGTTAAAATTCTCTTATAAAAAGGATTTTGAGAAAAACATTTTTTAAAATCCTTACATAAATAAGAAATCACATAACCATACATTTCATTTTCCCAAATAATGCCTTAAATCTGAGCCAAGTAACAATTTAATGCATTTATACTTACATTCAGTAAAGAAAATACTTAACATAGGCCAACAATTGTCAACTGCTCCTAATTTAGGTAGAATTGTTACATCACCTGTGTATTTCACCCAATTCAAAGCTTCTTCCATTGCCAAGATTTTCTGTATCAAAAAGATTAAGAATGTGGTTTGGGTATTCATTTTAATTTTAAGTTTACACACGGCACCATAAATTTAAACATACAGTATTTCAGATTTTTTTTTAAGATTTTATTTATTTATGAGAGAAAGAGAGAATGCACGCACGCTACAGAAAGCACGAGGTGGGAGAGAGGCAGATGGAGAAGGAAAGGCAGATGGAGAAGGAGAGGCAGACGCCCCACTGAGCAGAGAGCCCAATGCGGGGCTGGATCTCAGGACCCTGGGATCATGACCTGAGCTAAAGGCAAGACACTTAAGCAACTGAGCCACCCAGGCCCCCTAAGTATTTCAGATTCTTAATAAAAACCTACACAATCTCATGTTTTCATTACTCTAGCACGCAACCTAGAATACCTGGACCCCAATATATATAAGTTAACTGACACCATGGACTCACATATGTGTATCTTCAAGTAACCTCAGGCTACCCTCAGAGACCAGGATGGTGCTTCAATCATTACAGACCTGGAAGCTGAGGTTTACAACCTGGCCAGGAGCTGCCCTGCGTAGCAGGAGGGTACAATAATACAAGGTGAACGAGAGGTCTCAGAACTTATCTAAACTAGGACTTCCATCCTTACCACAAGGTTAAAGGTAAAGATTAAGGTTCCTGAAAGGGACTGTGTATTTTAAATGGTCTATGGCAAATAGAAGAGTAAGGAGATAAACAATAGGAGAGTGCAGCTGTGAAAATAAGCACTCAGTGCAAAGATATTCATGAAGAGTAGGAGTTCACAGAAATATTATTCATACATCTAGTCTGAAACGACTTCGGAAGTTAATTAGAAGAGTTATCAATGCTCATGTCAGGCTTAAGGAAACAGATGTTTATGTTACCAGTAGCATTAAAAATTGGCTTATCATTTTATCTGGAGATTATCTAATAATGACGTATCAAAAATGTTCATACCGAGGACCTAATAATTTCATTTGGGAGAATATATGCCAGATAAATAATCTAAAGAAGAAAAAAACAATCATATGTAAAAGAAGCCCAAAATTATACTACCCATATGGGGGGGCATGACGCACACCCCCAAAATAAGGAGACTGTATAAGCAAAATATAGAAATCAATACTAGCGAATACATGTAAATCACTAACATGTGACCCCAATTCATGTGGCAATGAGCCATGAGACAACTGTCATTTATCAGCAATGACTGTGCTTGCTTCCTGTGTTTTAACACTTATATTTTCTAAAAAAAAAAAAAAAAAAATTACTTACATTTTCTATTTTATAACCAATCCTCAATAAGCCCCCAATAAAGAATGAATCATTCTGCAAAACAAAACAATAAAACACATTTATTTCCATCTTTAATCAGTTACACTTCAATTTTCCGGTGGACAAAAAAAATCCTACGTTTCAAGAATACTGTTATGTATACATAAAGTCTACTTCCCACAAGCACTTTCATGCCCAACTTACCTAAGAATATAGAAGTAATCTTACATTGGCTTCAAGAAATAAAATGACTTAGTATAACCTTTAGATGTATGGATTTTAAAGTTCACTACACTAAGATTTCTTATGAAACTACACTGGCTGATACAAAGTATAGCAAAGGATTATCAGGAAATAAACACTTGGCTTCATAACCAATCGAAATAAGAAAAAGGATCAAATGGTTTTCCAAGGGAAAACATCCTCAGTGCAGAACAGGAAACTGCCTCAAATACTGTATAATAAAAGTTTATCCCAAAGAACAAATATTTGTTGTGATGCTGACAGTGGCATGATTTTACAAGAGAGAATCCATCACTTTCAGTGACAAAAGTTCCTGTGAACCAGGAGCATACTTTCATCTGTGACAAATCCCAATTTCTATCCTTTAATGATAAGGAATGGTCCTGGATCTCATCCTTCATGTCAGAACCAGAAAGACAGCCATCTATCTAATTTCTCAAATACATAACATAAACTCACGGGTAGCAGAGTGATCTCAGATTAATCCAAACTGAAACCATAATCCATTAACCACTATAAATTAGTAACATGGGCCTGACACCGTATAAATATTTATTTTCTTTAGATACGGGGGGGGGGGGGTGGGGGGGGAATACACATTCTACCACTTACCACGACTTTCTTTGCCAAATCCACAATATCTTCCATCAATTCTAGATGTTGTAATTTCTTCAAACTTATCTCAGAAGCATGAGAGTTGCTTAAATAAAAGTTCATTTTTTAAAACATTAGGTTCTCATATATATTCACTGAATTTTACACCCTACCATGTTATATCTCGATTTAAGCTACTTGAAAAAATTTAATTCTCTTTTACTTCATTCTAGGTAACCATAAGTTGTTTACTAAGTTGACAAAATACTGTACCTTTTTCTCTTTTCTATACTACAATGCTGCTTCTTATAAACAAGCATATTAATTTTCCATAACTCAGTTTCAAGTCTACCATCTAACGCTCTTCAGAGGTTCATTCATCATGTCACCATGATTTAGTCATTCATATAGAAATCCAAAACATTAACTTTTCCCACATGATTACGTAAGAATGAAGCTGAAAAGTATATACGAGAATAAGACATAAGCCCTCCCTTGTACTTGGCATTCCTCAAGAATGGTCAACATGTTTATTACTGTTTATACAAAACAAATGACTTATAGCAACTTACGTGGCCTCCACACAGGGGTGTAACCGTGATATTATAGAACTATGCTGACGTTGAAACAGAAGTGGCCAGAAGATGTATATTTTAATGGCATCACAATAATCTTGCAGGACAGAAACTGGTTTACTACACCACATATTGCAGATGTCAAATTCTTAATTAAGAAAAAGTTTTGAATTAATATTTTATGCCTCATTTTGGAATAAACCAACACTGTTAATAGAGAAAAGGTTACAATGGATATGGAAAGGTAAATAGGAAGGGGATGAGCAAAATAGATGAAGAGGACTAAGAGGTAAAACTTCCACTTATGAAAAAATAAATCATGGGGATGTAAAGTTCAGACAGCATAGGGAATATAGTTAGTAACACAGTAATAACTTTGTACAGTAACATATAACTACACTTATGGTAAGCATTTCATTTTCATGTATAAATGCCAATCACTCTGTTGTACACCTGAAACTAATATAATATTGCATATTAACTATACTTCAATTAAAAATACATAAATCAAAAAATAAAAAATAAAAATGAAAACTATGTAGGACTGTTACATTGATGTGAATGGATGAACTTCCCACAACAATCTCTCAACAAATTAAAATACCAATGTAAAAAATAATAATAAATAAAATAAAAAATACCAATGTACTCACCTAAGTTTCTCTCACTTTGGGTAAAATCTTTATACTGCATACCCTAAACAAAAAAAAATTCTTTTTATTTTTCTCTAGTGAAATGCAAAAGTAGTTTTCAATTTTTAATGTAAGGACTATCAGTACTAAACTAATAAACTTTTCAGTGCACATTTACTTATATACTTTGATTATATCTTCAACCGGTGAATCTTTAGGCTTTTTTCCCAAGTGTTTCCCCCGGGGTCTGCATCTACAGCTGTCTCTTGAGAGCCTTTCTAATCTCCAGTCAGAAAACCATCTTTCCCCATCACTCATTCTCTGGTACTGCACATTCTTGTTGTTAAGGCACTGCTTCCTTTCCCTTATGAAATCGAATTTGTACCTCCCTGTGAAAAGTTTTGTAGCACAAAAACATCTTTACTCCCATAACTCTAAATCAAAAAACCTTTAAAAAGTAGACATTAAGTCCTCAGCATAATAAAAAAAAAGATCTGTACTATGAATAGTGATGGGTGTAGTTTTAACTAGATTTCTTGGGGTGATAATTTTACAACATATACACATTTTAAGTCATTATGTTGTATGCCAGAAACTAATACAATCTCACATTAATCTCTCAAAATAATAAGCCTTTAAGACAAAGCATTAAAACAAAAGAGCAACAAATCTTACCACCCCATCGCAGTAAAGTTGAGTCACACGAACATAATCATTGGACATAAATTCAGGAGCAAAGACACAACCGTCCACATAAGGGCAATCTTCTGACAAAGCATCATCTGCTATAGTGAAATCTCCCAGGGCAAAATCATCCATGCTGTACCATCCTAAGGAAACAACACAAACCCAAATCAGTACTTAAATCATTCGAGAAAATATGAGAAGCAGTTTTCCTGGCTTATATAGTTTATTAGAAAAATCCTTTGAACTTAGGCCTCCCCAAAAAATCAGTAAGAACACTGAAATCTGGAAGATTCTCATCCTCAGCTACTGTTTGCCCAACTCTCTTCAAATATCAGTTTAATCTCTTTTTTTCCCTTAGGATCACACAGTCACCATCTCTACTCTGAACTTGTTTACATGTCTCCTTTAGATGGAAGATAATTAAGGGTATCTTACTCACTTTTGTATGTGCCTAGCACATGGTAAAACCCTTGAATAATTGCTGAATGAACAAAAGACATCTTTCCATTGCTGCCCTTTTACCCCATCTGCTTTTATTGCATCCTGTGAAATATGCCATCTCACCACACACAAACTGCCATATTCTCAACCCCCTGGCCAGAAGTGAATCCTGACTCCACTGAGAAAATGGTTTATCTGCTGCTCATATTCTCCTATCCGTCCATCTATGTGTGTTCCTGTCTTGGGCAAAGGGGCAGAGTTGGAGTGGTACAGGCCAAGCTCATCAATCTCCTAACTCCCCAGAGCCACATCCAGACTTCCATCCTCCTAACAATTGCTGCATCTGGCACTCTTACAACTGCAACACACAGCACTGCTAGATTGCAAAGGTGGGCAAAAAATCTCATATTATCAACAGCCTCGTATTATGAAACATATCATCTGTGTTTTGAAAAGGATTATTTCAATGGGGGAAAAGGGAAATTAGGGCTGGAGTTTCAGACTAAGGCTTCTTTCTGGAATAAAGTTCAATAATAAAGATTTATAGCTATCAGAGAATAGCTACAAAACCTAAACATCACTGAAAAATGCAGCATGGCAGCACTTCTAACTCTTGCCCAAGTAATGGCCGCCTTTTCATATCATCACTAGAACCACATCAACACCATTTCTTAGACCTTTCCATTTCACCACTATTATCTGGCTATTGTTAGGACAAACCAAGTTTCTTTTTTCCTAAGCAAGACCACCATCAGTCCTTAAAATACAAATCTATTTAATTCTTCTTAGGTCTAATTTGCTGTATGAAAACCTCACAGTATGAGAAGAACAATAACAATCTTCCTAGCTATTTGTCACACATTGTACCAATTATTTTTATATACATTATCTCGTTCATCCTCACAGCAATTCTCAGGTCCAATCATCATCACCTGCAGGGTACAGCTGGGAAGCATTGAGTAAAATTCAGTAATTTGCTCAAGCTCATCAAGCTAGAAGGATTCAAACATAGGTCCTCTGATTCCACAGTCTCTCTCACTCTATTTCACCACATCTACCTTTCCTTGTCATTGCCACCTACTTAGTTCTCACTTGTTGTCCTGTTCAAGAACACTGGCTATTAGTTGAGTGTTCCCTTTCTCTCTTCCAAACTCTCAACATCCCAGCCACATCAAGGCCCATGAAGACAATCCCTTCAAGACCCCAGCCTCCTGTTCACCTCCTTGATTAAAATGATCTTCACTGCCCAGGACACCCAGGCTCTTCCTTCCCAAGGCTATATCTCAGATCATGGTGCAGGTCTAAACCAGTTTTTAAATCTTTAACTCTGATTAGCTCCTCTGACCACAACCAAGAGTCATAAAGCTCTTGTGTCCCCTTATCTCCTACACAGTCTTCATCTTCATCACGAATTGTTCCTCCCTTCTCTCCCATTCAAATCTTCCATTCTCATTCACTTTTGGCTTTCTGCAAATGGGTTTCCACCTCTGCCATTCAAGGGTACTGCTTACAATGAGGTCATTAGTGACCTTCTATAACAGACTGATTATCAGGTCTGGAACCTGACCTGTTCTGGATGAGCAATATTTCCAGAGTTTAGGGAATTTAACTCCAAAAGTGAAAAAAAAAAAACCAGACACTTTAGGACCCAAGTATGGCATGTAAAATGGAACACATGCTCTCTGGGAAATAAATACACTTTTAAACTCATTCGCTTTACATTTTGTGTGTGTATGTGTATACATATATATCCTCACAGCAATATACATATATATATAAATATATATACATATACACACAAGAACAAAAAACTCTGTCACAGCCCACACATCACCATTGTGGCATGGATTACAATATAGTTAATGTGCTCATACACAGCAGACTAAGCCGCTGTGACATCATGCTGGTCATTCACAGCCTGGCTGACTTCAGTGATAGCACACCCTATACCAACTACACTGTAATTAGACACTGATAGGATTATTTTCTATTCTGTTTTAATCAACAAGGTGACTGACACAGAGGTTAATTAAGAGCATGGACTCTGGAACCAGACTGCGTGGGACTGAATCATGGCTCCCCCATTTCCTGAATGTGTGATCTTGGGCAAGTTACTTAACCTCTCTGTATTTCAGTTCTCATGTATCAAATTCAAGAGCAATACTACTTATCTGATTAACCAGTTAACACATTTGTATTGCTTAGAATAGTACATGCCATATAGGAAATGCTAGAAATATCAGCTATCATTAACATTAATATTAGAGGAGTACTTCTAAAAATCCACTGTTTGGATGCTTCCAGCTAAATGGTCTGCCTTAATGCTAAGTCCAAAGAGCACTTTTCAGCTTACAACTTACTTGACGCTGTTGACCACTTCCTCCTCCTCAGAACTCTTCATTTGGACTCCAAAGACCATCTTCTCCTGGTTCTCCTCCTATTCTTCTGGCTGCTTTTCCTCAGTCTCCATGGGCTCTTCTTCTCCATTCCCCGCCACCCAAATGTTAACTCTCTTTTCTTTTCAGGCTTACTCTCTCCTCGGTGACCTTATCCACCACACCCATGGCTTAAAACAGCACTTTCTGAACTTCCATCATTTGCATAGCTCCACCATGATTTTTACCATTTCCACATAACACATGTATTTTTATTTACCCAGTATTTCTCTTTTATTGGGCTCACTTGGCCTACATGATATCCATGACATCATAGGTTTGATGTACAACTTATGTTTTTCATACACATTAAATTCTTAACTATTAAAAAATCTACGTGCCACTTTAAATATCTCATATTTCATTTTAGCAAACAATGGCTACACACGCCCAAATGCTGAATCTCTAATTTCTCCAGGCTGTGTTGCATCTCTATAGTCCCTGTCAACATGTTATTGAATCTTAAGATGTCTCACAAGCCTCTCGGATTAAGTTCAAAAATGAACTTATCTTTTTCCTCAAAAACAAACGGATGAAACCAAGTTCTTTCCTCTTTCCTCTGTGTGTTAGCAGTCAGTTGCTCTACATGCCACCTAGTTAACCAGAGTAGCTCCCTGGGATTCAATCTAGGCTCCGCAGTCTTTTTCAACATTCCTATTCACCTGACCACAAAGCCCTGTCATTTTCATCCACCAAAGAAACCTAAAATAGGCACACGTACACCTCTTCATGCCAGAGACACTGTCTTAATTGTTTCATTTTTTCTCCTCTGAACTAACTGAACAAGCAGCTTTCTAGCTGGCGACTTGCTTTTGACTCTGGCACCCTCTAAAACTCTGATAACATTTCAGTGCTTAAAAATCATTCAGTAGCTTCCCTTCACCTTCAGAATAAGGTTCAAACTCCCATCCATAGCATGTAAGGCCTTTGTAATCCTGTTCCTGCTTTTATTTTCAGTCACTTCATGACATGCAACTTAGAAGCCATTCATACTCAACTGCTTCTGATTCATGAACCTTATTCTGCAACCACCTGTTTACCAATCCTTAATACTTAATTCTGGGATGCATTTCTCACTACTACCAAGTTTCTGCATCTCTTCTCTGTAAGCCCAGAGTACCCTGTCCATATCTCTTTGACAGCAGTTCTCACACTGGTCATCACTGGTTTATCTTTGTTAAGCACAGAGGATACACTGTGCCCTACTCACCTTGATTCCCTAGCTCAATGTTTCCCAAATCTTTTATTCACACTCCCCAAGCTTCTACGTTTAAATAAATAAATGTTTTCTAAAGTTGCAAAATCCACCCCACCACCTATGCTACTGTTATTCAATATTTTTTCTTGAGACTAACTCAACTTCTAACTTAGATGTAAATTCGTTTTAATAGAAAATTTGGTATCACAATAAATCTTACACTTGGTAAGACACGTTTGTTTTTTTCCTAATACAAACTCAAGTAAACACACTGCTAAAATTAAACATTAATGTAAAGGACTTCTAATCCCAACAGTTACAAAGAACTAATGGGGGACTCTCATTGCAAAACAAAGTAGGTTCTAGATTTTAAAAATTTATAATTTTGCTGAGCTCATAGCTCATAGAAATAGGGAACATTTAAAGCCACCCTTTCCCCCCCAAAAGGAATAAACCTCTAGCTAAAAACTAAAGCTGACAGTCAAGAGCTACAAACAGTAATGCCAAGAGCAATAATGGACACTGAGCACTGGGCCAGAAGCAAAGTGAGGAAACTGAGCCATGCAAACTCCCTGGCTTCCAATGGAAGCCGATACAAATCAGAAGGAAAGCACAAATCAAACTCTCAAGATGCTTCAGGGAAAGATCAAATAGGAGTTCATAACCAAAGATCATCAAGCAAAGGAGGTGACAACCCACCATGAGGGAGAGACAACAGAAAGAACAGCAATGAATTTAGACCCCTAAAGACATCAGACATTGGATTGACTGCCATATACAGCCTACAGAATACCCATAGATTCAGAAAAAAGAGCAAGCAACATAAGACTATAAAAGACTTGGGAATCTAAAAAAAGAAGTGGAACTTCTAGAAATAAAAAATATAACTGTTAAAAGTAAAAGGAAAAAAACAGATTCACTTAAAAGAAGATTAAGCACAGATGAAAAGAAATTATGAACTACAAGATGTGCCTAATGAAATCACCTAGCACTGGAAATTCTGGTAAAGAAACAAGGAAATGAAAACTAAGAAAGATGAAAAGTAATTGATCTGCCAACAATTCAACACATGTACATCCAATTAAACTTCCAGAAGAAGAAAATAGATAAAATCAAAGCGAGATAAAATAGTATTTATTACAAGGCTCAGAATCTCTAGACTTAATGAAAGACAAAATTCAAAATCAAGAAACACGTGTATTCAAAAGAGGATAAATAAAGATATCTCCAGCAGACTTAGAAAGGAAATGACATAGGACCAAAAATAGAAAATTCAATGCAACCAGAAGAAAAAGAATATTTTCTTCCAAGTAAAAAAAAAATAAAACTGGCAAGAGGCTTTGAATGTAGAATATCTTTCCCATGTAGAGAGAAAATAATCTATCAACCTAGATAGACCTATATACCCAATGAAACTATCTCTCAAGAACAAGGGTAAAATGAAAAAAAAAAATTTTTTTAATTTGAGAGAGAAAAAAAATACACATGCGCACAAGCAGAGGGAGAGGGAGCAGACTCCCCACTAAGCATGGAACCCAACTCAGGGCTCTATCCCAGGGCCCTGAGATAATGACCTGACCCAAAGTCAGACGCTTAACTGACTTAAGCCACCCAGGCACCGTGGAAAGTAGTTTTAGATAAAAATTGAGCTATCAATAGATTTGAATTAATTTATTAAAAAAAATACTAATTAAAACACAAACTAGCTGACTAGATTAAAAGAAAAGCCCTGTAATATATTCTTTATAACAGACACCTTAAACTTAAGGACATTAAAAAAAAATGACAGTAAAATAAGAGAAAAGGGTATTCCAGGTGTATTACCACCCAAACGAAGGTGGGACAGACTAAATAGATGCTAAGACAGAAAGCAAAATTAGGCATGGAGAGGATCACAGGATAATAGAAAAGGTTCAATCTATGAGGAAAATAATGTTAAACTTCTACATATCTAATCAAAGTCTCAAAATACATCAAAAAAAGTTAAAACTACAAAAAGTCAAGAAAAAGAGATGACTGCAACACATCTCTCTCAATAACAAGTGAAACAGAAATTAATAAAGACAGTCTAAAGCATATAATTTACAACCTTGATCTAACAGATACATAACAATTAGAGAATATATATTTGTCACAAGTACACACTGAAAAGTTATAATTCACTATGTACAGGGCCAGAAGTCCAGGGCAAGCAAATATTTTTTAAAAGATAAAATACATACTATATTCTCTGATAACACAATCTAGAAATGAATAATAGAAATAAATGTTAGTGTAGATACATTTAGAAATTAAAAAACATGTTTCAAAGGAAAGTTTAAAACATGTAAGTCAAAGAAATCAAAATGAAAAATTTTAAAAGTACTTAGATTTGACAATAAAAGCACTATAAATTAAACAATGTTAGATAAATCAAAATTAATTTTAAGCAAGTTTACAGCCTAATAACTTCCTTACACTAGGAAATAACAATGGCTGAAAATTAATGAGTTAAGAATGCGATTTAAGTTAGAAAAATAACATAAGGGTAAGTCCAAACACAGAAAAAGAGGTAAGTAAAAGAAAAAGAATCAATGAACTAAAACACAAAAATGTAATAGAATTAAGCCAAAAATTAATCACTTGCCTAGATTACTAAACTAGACTTTTGACAAAATTAATAAATAAAAAAGAAAAGTCACACACAAATAATATTCAAAATGAGAAACGGAACATTAACAATAAATAAAGCAGAAATTTAAAAAGTAATTAAGAAAATACCATGAACTTGATGACAACTTAAAATTTTTGTTGAAAAGACAAATTGCTTAAACTTACCAAATTAAAAAGAAACAAAATCTGTAGTCCTATTACTACTCAACTGCTAATCACTACTAAATTATTAACAATTTACAATCCATCTACAAAGAAAACATTAGATCCAAATGATCTTAGAGGTAAATTCCAACCTCTAATCACTTTTAAGAAACAAATCACTCTAATGCAAACTGTCCCAGGGAACAACAACAAAAAGAACTATTCTCTGATTAGTATAAGGTCAGTATAACCTTAATGCCAAAATCAGACAAAATTGTCAATAAAGAAAAATGACAGATGATTTCACTCAGATACAAAAATCCTACATAAAATATTAGCAAATTCATTCCAGTAGTTCATGAAAAGACAATTCGCTAATATCAATTTGGGTTTATCTTAGTAAAGAACACAAAAGAGAATTAAGAATTTTAAAATATATTAATTGAAACCCATTACATTTAATAAATTAAAAAAGAAAACCACAAAATGAGTTTTTCTATCCCATGTAGAAAAGCACGTGACAAAATTGCAAAGACTCCCCTAATTAATAACGCATTTTTAATGAGAAAACATTCCTTTTAAAATCAGGAATGAGACATGTATACCTACTATAATCACTTCTAACAACGATAATCATTTCTATTGAACACAGATGTAAAAGTATGCCATCATATTAAGACCAGAAAAAAAAAATTTGAAGGGAAAATAATTGAAAGGAAGAACCAAGTGTCAATATTTGCAATGATACAATTATTCACACAGAGCTCAAAAGAATTACAGAAATTCTATTAGAAATAATGAAAGTTTTTCAAGTGATGGCTAAAGATTAATATAAAAATCCATTAAATTTCTATTTAGCTAACAATAAAGTGAGAAAATAGAATCTTAAAAAATAACACCATTTATGAAAGCAACAAAACTAAAACATCAGAATCAACATTTTAAAATTGTTGGATCTGTATGGAGAAAATCGTAAAATCACATTAAAAGACATTAAAAACCTAAATAAATGAAATACATACCATGTTCTCAGGAACGCTCAAAATCTTAAAGATTTCAATTCTCCCTCATATTGATTCAATAATTCCAATTAATTCCCAAAGAGTTTTTCACATCATGTGATAGGTTGATTCTTAAAACAAGAACAAAGGTCCAAGAACATCTGAGACTCAAGATCTCCTGCCCCCAATAGCAAGATTTCTGGTAAAGCTAAAGGATTAATTATGACAGCGTGATCTAACACAGAGACAGTGAAGGAGACAAGTGGCACAGAAAGGGGTCAGAAACAAAACCATGCTGGTAAACAGAGGGCCAATTCCATGCATGGTATGAGACAGCTGCAGCCACAGGGAGGAAAAAAATGAATGTGGATCACTGCCTCACTTGTACACAAAAATCAATACCAGATGAATTATGAATTTAAATGTGAAAGACATCATTTTAAAACTTCTAAAAAGAAACACAGGAGAATGTCTTTATAATTCCAAAGCAAGGTAAAGTCTCCAATTAGATTACATGAAAATTAAGAACTTCTGTTCACCAAAACACACCATAAGGAGTAAAAAGACAAGCCATGAACTGGAAGAAGATATTTACAGTGCATACAATCAATAAAAGATCAGTGTTACCAGTTTATTAGTTTTAAAAGACAACCCAAGAGAAAAATGGGTAAAAGATGACCAGATATTTCACAAAAGAGAAAGAGTTCATAAACATATGAAAAGATGCTCAAACTCATTAACAAAGAAATGCAAATTAAAATCACAATAACACATTCTTTCATATCCATTTGGTTGGCAAATATCAAGATATATGAGGATACGTGTTGAAGTAGATATGACTCAGCTATAACTCTTATACACTGCTTATCAAAGTATATAAATTGACAAAACTGCTGGCCAAAATACAAGGTGGTACAATCACTTCAGAAAACCATTTGGTAAAGTTGAACATTCATACTCCATAACCCAGGGATTTGACTTCTAGCAAATAGCTTACCATCGTAGTATTCCAACTTTCTTTACTCACAAACCACTAAAAATGTTTTAAATCATTTTCACACTAAGATGACATCTAAAAGTGTTCAGCCCAAGTTTAAATAATTGCAAATGATGAATTTCTTGGGATATTTAAGAAAACTGACGTATCATTGGCCTAAACTGTTATAGCATAGAATTGATCAAAAATTACTATATACACCGATAATTAGACATAAAATGTGAAATGTATTGCAAATGTCACTCTTGAGACGGGAAGCACCTGGATTAGAAAAAGCTTTCTCTAAGACTATATATATATATATGACTTACATATATATATGATTTGTTTATATATCAGACCTGCAATATATTTAATTATATGTGTAATATACAATATGTTTACTTATATACTGAATATAGGATTTTGAATTACCTCTTTGTTTTCCATGGAGTTTTTCTGCTTGGGACAATGCCTTAGAAATACTCCATATGAACAAGTGGTATGCCTTCCTTATCTTAAGGTAGAAGTGCTACTAGGAAAGGGAAGGTGGAAAGTAGAACGGGAGGCCTCTAACACAGGCCTCGGGCATTATCAATTTTAAGAAAGAGTACACAGTAGAAATTGATTCAATAATATTACTCTCCCCCAAGTACTCCCTAGAAATATCATTATCCCGTTGGGGGTCATATATCAGGATGCAAATTAAGAGAAATTCTTATAACTGTGTACCAGAAGATAGGTACAAGAATCTTCATAATAGCAAAACCTAGAAATAGCCAAACGGTCAAGAAGAATGTATACACTGTGTTATATTCACCTGTGGAATATTACACAGCAGTGAAAATTAATGACTTGTATCTCTACTCAATATCAGTGACTCTTAGAAACATTGAGCTTATGAAATAATCAAGTCTTAGAAAACTGTATCCAGAATTCCTTTTTTTAAAATCTCAAACAACAGAAACCATAAAATACATTGTTGAGGGATATACACATATCTGACAAAATAATTTTTAAAAAGCAAAGAATGACAGACAATTCAGGATAGTCACTCTGGAGGTGAGCACATATAATACTGGTCATTTTGATTCTTGGATTGAGTGGTGTATTGATTGGTGTTCATTTTACTGTTTTGCTTCACAACCTGCATATACGTCACATATAATTTTTTCATTTTTGTTACATGTGGTTTGACTGTACCAAACATTACATTAAAGAAGGAAAAAGGATTTTTCAAAACCATTCATCATATTTTAAAATTACATCACCTCAACTGCCACTAGAGAGGTACATAAAACATACTATGGAAATTACTATCTTTACATCAACCATAGGTGCAAAACAAATTTTTACTGGATTTAATCTTATGAAGACCACTTGAGATAAAGACTGAGCCAGTTAGCTGTGAGAGATGAACCCATCTGACACATAGCTAAAGCAAAAGCCAAGGTGGCTACAAGCAAATTTAGCCATAAGCTAAAGTTATAAGGAAGCTGGTCAGTAAAGCAGAGACAAAAAAAGTAAAAGTCTAGTAACATAAAATATTAGCAAGGATGTGAGGAAATGGGTGTCCTCACTCAATACCAGTGAGAGTGAAAATTAGTACAATCATTCTGAGAGCTTCTGTGATACTTAGTTAAGTTGAAGATGCACATATTCTACTATCCAGCAACTCTACTACGAGGTGTTATCTCCTAGATACACCTTTCAAATGTGTGCGCAAGCAGACAAGTACAAAGGTGTTTCCTGCAGGATTGTTTTTAGAGTCGAAAACCAGAAACAACTTCAAAGTCCATCAATTGGGAAATGGATAAAGTATGGTATATTCATACAATTGAATTCTATACCAGCAATTAAAATGAATGAACCAGAGATCACACAATTAACCAATGTATTTGTATATAAATCCCCAAATTTGATGCTGATCAAAAAAAGCAAGTTGCAAAAAGACTTAATATCATTTAATACCATTCAGATTTAAAACACATACCACTGCATATTGTTTATGGATTCACTGTGAACCAACTCTAAAATACGCAAGGGAATTATACGCACAAATCTGAAGACGGTGGCTACCTCTAGAGAAGGAGGGGCGGGTACTCGGAGCGCCTCCAGTATCTGCAATTTTATCTCTTAAAATAAAAAAGGATCTGAAGCAAATTTGGCAAAATAATTACATTTGCAAATCTGAGTCGTGGGTTGGTTAGATTCCCCCCTTTGTATCGTATATGAGAAATATTCCAGAAATTAAAAAGAAAAAAAAAAAAGGGAAATTAGGCAAAGGTAAGAAAATTGATCAAATGAACAGAAAGAAATAATAGCAAAACACAGCCTTCGAGCGCAGAGCACGAGCCTTTGAGCAAGAAGCAGCGTAGGAGGTGGATCTTTAATCGATCCGAGAGGTTTCTTTCCCTGTGTATCCTTGTAACAAACCCCATTTCCCTTAGGATAAAATGCCCATTTCTTGCAATAATAATAATAATAAAAAAAAATGTCCTAACTAGAGCTGTGACTATGAGAAAACTGCTGCCAAGGGAGGAGTAAAAATCTGCACGATGTCTACTGAGTGCCCTCGCCAGGATGTTGGGCAGAATCGAGAGAGGGAATTTATGCGAACGCCATCAAACGCTAGACGAACCCGTTATGTATTATACCAAGGACGCCCAGGCACAGCGACAATGCATTTGCCCAACTGGCGTGTGCGTGTGTGTATTTTGCAAAAGGAGTCTTTGCAGCTGAAGGGCTCTGGGCATCTACGGCGCTTCTGGAAAAAGCACTCTGCACCGTCACCAGCCAAAATTCACCTACGCTTTGGCTCCATTTCTGGCCCTGGACTCCCCCCGCCCCCCAAATTCCGTCCCCAGAAAAAGCTGGCTGCACAAGCCACACTCGATGTCGTCAACGCTCCCGCCGCCGTCGGCCCCTTCCCACCCTCGTCGGGGGCGGGCGGACGGAGGGAGGGAGGGAGGGAGGATGCTCCCAGGAGGAGGGAGGGGGGAGCGCTGGGTTGGTTTTCCCACCCACCCCCACCCCCACCTCCCACCTCCAGGTCCCCTCCCTGGGAGGGAAGCCGCCCCCGGGCCTCGACTGCGGTTGTCACCAACACGGGGGGCGCAGGCGGGAGGCACACGAGCGTTCAGGAACGCGCACGAGGGAAGGGAGACCCCGGTTCAGGGCCCAGGCACGGGGGTGGGGGATGCTCTAGGACCGGGTCAGGACTGCAGAAGGCGCAGTCCCCGGAAGAGGGAGGGGGGAGGGGGCGGGGCGGGGACACGCAGAAGGCGCCCCCCCCCCACGAGCTCGAGGCGCCCCCGCCGCGACCCAGAACGGGCGCGACACAAAAGAAGCCACACGCAGGCGCGTGCCCGCAGCCCGGCCCCGACCCCGGCCCCCGTGGCCTGCAGGGGGGTCGCCCTCCCGACGAGTGCGCGGGCGGCGGGGCAGGGGGACGCGCGCACAAAGGGGCCACTCCCACCCTCACCCCGAGCTCGCCGGAGGGGACCGTGAGACAAAGGGGACACACCCCCTGGGTCCGACAGGAGCGGCCACACCCCCAGCGCCCCCGCACCCCGACCCACGCAGACACACCGCGGGCACCACAGCGAGCGACACCCACACTCACCACACACCCACGGAGGGGGTGTGCAGGGCCCCTCTCCCCGGGCATCTCGGCTGCAGCGCGACAAGGTGACACATCCGGGAGCCCCGCCGCGCGCCAGATGTGCACTCACCGGGGCCCGCCGCCCGCGAGCCTCGGACGCGGGCCGCCGCCGCCGCCGCCGCCTCGGGCCCTCCACGTCAGCCGGCGGGCGGGCGGGAGCGGGCGGCGGCGCGGGCGGCAGGCGCGTCACGTGGGCAGCGCGCAGGCGCAGGCGCAGGCGCGCCGCCCCGCCCCCTCCGCGGCCGCGAGCCCAGCGCTCCGGCGGACGAGGGTCGCGCTGCGCCTGCGCCTGCGCCCGCGCCGGGGTCGGAAGAGGGGGCGCCGCGGCCGCCCGGCCTTTCCTTCGGCTTTCGCCTCTCGCCCCCGCGGAGGCTCCTCGGAAGGCGCCTGCGCAGGGGACTGGGCGCGGAGGCGGCCGAGCTGTCGGGAGGGGCTTGCGTGGGCGCTTCCAACACCTCAGGTCCAGGGCCTGCCCCCCCCCCATCTCTACCCTAGAATGAGAAACGGAAGCTCCCCCGGGGTGGGGGGGGGCAGGACCGGTCCCGGCCCTGCTGTGCCGTCTCTGCAGGGAGGCGAAGCCTGCGGGGCGGGAGCGGCGCGCGGCCCTCCCCTCCTCTCCCCTCCCCGACTTTCCCCTCCCCTCCTCTTCTCTCCTCCGCTCTCCCGTCCCCTCCTCTCCCCTCCCCTCCCCTCCCGTCACCTCCTCTGCTCTCCTGTCCACTCCCCTCCTCTCCTCTCTCCTCCCCTCCTCTCCCCTCCCCTCCTCTGCTCTCCTGCCCCCCTCCCCTCCCCTCCTCTCCCCTCCTCTGCTCTCCTGTCCACTCCCCTCCTCTCCCCTCCCGTCCCCTCCTCTCCTGTTCCGTCTTCTGCTCTCCCGTCCCCTCCCCTCCTCTCCCCTCCTCTCCCCTCTCCTCTCCTCCTCTCCCCTCCCTTCTTCTCCCCTCCTCTCCCGTCCCCTTCTCTGCTCTCCTGCCCCCCTCCTCTCCCCTCCTCTCCCGTCCCCTCCTCTGCTCTCCTGTCCCCTCCTCTCCCCTCCTCTCCTGTTCCGTCTTCTGCTCTCCCGTCCCATCCCCTCCTCTCCTTTCCCCTCCTCTCCCCTCTCTCCTCTCCTCCTCTCCCCTCCCTTCTTCTCCCCTCCTCTCCCGTCCCCTCCTCTGCTCTCCTGCCCCCCTCCCCTCCACTCCCCTCCTCTCCTGTTCCCTCTTCTGCCCTCCACTCCCCTCCCTTTCTCTCTCCTCTCCTTTTCCCTCCCCTCCCCTGCCCTCGGCCTCCTCTCCTTTCCCCTCTCCTCCTCTCCCCTCCCCTCCCCTCCCCTCCCCTCCTCTGCTCTCCTGTCCCCCTCCCGTCCCCTCCTCTCCCCTCCTCTCCTGTTCCCTCTTCTGCCCTCCACTCCCCTCCCCTCCTCTTCCCTCCCCTCCCTTTCTCTCTCCTTTCCTTTTCCCTCCCCTGCCCTCTGCCGCAGGGAGCGCGCGCCTGCCCACTGGTGTGCGTGCAGGGGCCCGCGTAGCCTTGCTTTAGGCTGGGGGTGGGGGCGGGAAGCTGCGGAGGCCGTGCCCCTACCAAAGCGATGAGGCTGCAACAGACCAGTGTGAGGAGTGGGGAGTAAATCATTGATGATGATTGTGTTTCCTTCCCACAGATTGTCTAAAGCCACAGGGAAAATGGTGGAAAATTCACCGTCGCCATTGCCAGAAAGAGCGATTTATGGCTTTGTTCTTTTCTTAAGCTCCCAATTTGGCTTCAGTAAGTACTTCCCTGATGGATGGCCAGTGCCTTTTTGTTCTTGTGTTCAACGGCAAGGATATTACTGCATTTGTTCTTAGAATGTGCACATAATGATCTGTGATTCTTTTCTACCCCTCTGTCTCTTTTTTAAGAAAACCTGAAGGGAATTTGCACTTGGTGTTTGATATGTCCGACACAAGCGTAAATAATCTCAATAAATATTTATACAGCACCAGACAGGATCGCAAAGTAGGTAATACCCGGTCCCTGTGGTCATAGTCTTCTGGACAAGACAAGACCAGTAAATCTACAATTAACAGTGTGAAAAGAGCCATGGGAACCCAGTAGAGAGACCTGAAATCCAACTGGGAAATCAGGGTGAGGTTTCTCTCCAGCGATAAGAAGAAAGGTGTGGGAAGGTTTTGAATGACAGGTTTAGAGTGAGTAAGTTGGTGCAGGTGCAGCCTCTGGGAGCCAAGTGAAGAGAATTAGGCTGGAGAAGCTATGTGCGCTTTACTTTGCTAGATCTGGCTTAGTTCTTGGAAGATCCTATTTTCCAATAAGGAAAACTGATGCTTACTGAGACAGTAATGTGCCCAGGTTCGCACAGCAGGCCCCAGGTCTCTCCTCTAAAGGATGTAGGAATTCTAAGGAAAACAGGAGAAAGATTGAGTGTCCCCATCCAACTTTTTGGAATTTTGTGGAATACAAGGGAGGTGAGGGAGTGTAGTATTTCTTTTTTTTTTTTTTTTTTTTTTTGGGGGGGGGGAGTGTAGTATTTCTGAACTCTGACTGCATCAGTACAGCCAGCCATGCTGTTGGCAAGGGTAGTGTATGGACTAAAGAAGTTGTGACTTGAGTTCAAATCCTGACTCCTCCAGGGACTAGCTGTGTCACCCGGGACCATTTGTCTAAGCTCTTCAACCTTCAGATTCTTCATCTTAAAAGGGTGGTGATAAAATTCTGTAGGTTGCCTTTTAGTTTCATTGATTGTTTCCTTCCATATAGAAGTAGAAGCTTTTCATCTTGGTGACATCCCAATAGCTTATTTTGGTTTTGTTTCCCTTGCCTCCAGAGACATACCTAGTAAGAAGTTGTTATGGCCCACAACCAAAAATTAATGCTACAAATTCTTGAGTGCTTACTACTTGCCACTGATATAGGCAAAGGAGGAGCAAAATATTCAAAAATTTCCTGCTCTCAGAGGGTTTTCATTCTAGTAGGGGGAGATAGCCAATGAACAAATTAAATAAGTAATACAAATAGGATGTCAGATGATAACATGTACCATGGGGAAAAATTAAGAAAGGAGGATAAGAAATGGGAGGAGGTTGCTGTTTTAAATACAGCAGTCTGGAAATGCTTCACTAAGAGATAAGATTTCAGCACAGACATGAAAAGTGGGAGTTAGCCATGGGGCAATCTGGGAAAAGAGTCACCCAGAGAATAGCCAGTACAGAAGCCTTTAGAAGAGCATGCCTGTGGGTTCACGGAACAGGTGCAGGTCAGTGAGGTTGAAGCCTGAGAAAGTGAGGCAAAAGTAATAGGATAGAGAAGTCAGAGGCCATACCTGGCAATTATGATAAAACTAGGTAGTGGGGGATCCCTGGGTGGTGCAGCGGTTTGGGGCCTGCCTTTGGCCCAGGGCGCGATCCTGGAGACCCGAATTCCACGTCGGGCTCCCGGTGCATGGAGCCTGCTTCTCCCTCTGCCTGTGTCTCTGTCTGTCTCTCTCTCTCTCTCTCTCTCTCTCTCTCTGTGACTATCATCAAAAAAAAAAAAAAAAACTAGGTAGTGGGTGCAGGAGGATTACACAATTCTCTGTACTTTTGAATATTTACTGAATTAAAAACAAGGCAATTTTCTCAGGCTGCTCAGGCCACTATAACAAAATATCATAGACTGGGAGGCTTAAACAGTAGACATTTATTTTTCAAGGTTCTGGAAGCTAGGAAGTACAAGATCAGGGTACCAGCAGGTTGGGTTCTTGGTGAAGGCCCTTTTCCTGGCTTGCAGACAGCCACCTTCTTGCTGTGTCCTTACAGAGTGGAGGGAGAGTGAACAGAAGCCCTGGTCTCTTATTTTCCTTTAACGGCACTAATCCCATTATGGGACCCCACCCTCATGATTTTGGGAGGTAGTTAGGTTTAGGGATTCGAGCTTCAATGTATGAATTTGGGGAACATGCACACATCCAGTCCGTAACAGTAATTACGGATTTTGATGATAACATTGAAGGAAATAAAGGGAAATGATAGGGAGTAAAGAGAGTGTGGTGGGTGGGACACAATTGGAATAGCAAGTGAGAGGAAACACCTCATTTAAGAAGGTGATAGTTGACTAAGACATGATGGAAGAGAAGGAGCCATCCATTAAAAGAGTGAAAGGAAGAACATTCCAGGCAGACAGTCTCAATGGCCTTGAGACATTGTCTGGAGCTGGTGCATGGGGCACCAAGACTGGACATTGGAGAGGTGGGCAGGACATTTAAGTTCTTGCAAGCCCTGGCAAGGAGTTTGGATTTTATTCTAAAGGTATCTAATTTATTTTAAGAGTTTGAGCAGACAAGCAGTCTGGTCCGATTTATATTTCTGGAAGATCACTTATTGCTCTGTAGAGGAGTGCTCAGGTACTCTGTGTCCTCAGGCTTGATTTTTTTTTTTTTTTTTTTTTTAAAGAGAGAACAGAGAATCTTAAGCAGGCTCCTCACCCAGCATGGAGCTGATCCCACCATCCTGAGGTCACAACCTGAGCCAAAATCAAGAGTCAGATGCTTAACCAGCTAAACCACCCAGGTGCCCCATGGCTTGAAGTTTCTAGACATCCACTCTAAAAACCTAGGAGTTGTTCTTCACTTACACTTTTTCTTCTCCTCCTAACTCATCCACTCCTGCCACATCTGGTGGGGCTTCTTACTGCCTCTGCTCTTCCACAGATACATCCTGCACACAATCATCACAGCTCTCGGGATGCCTGGGTGGCTCAGTGGTTGACCATCTGCTTTCAGCTCAGGTCATGGTCCCCGGGGTCCCAGGATTGAGTCCCATGTTGGGCTCCCTGCATGGGGCCTGCTTCTCCCTCTGCCTGTGTCTCTGTCTCTCATGAATAAATAAATAAAATCTTTAAAAAAAATTATTACAGCTCTCTCTCTGGATCATGGCAGGAAACACCATTTTCTATTTACTTCTTCCTCATCAGTAGGCCCCAACTATATACCTTTTTAATCTGGCTGATCCCCTGACTCCTCTGCTTAAAACCCCTGGTTGGGGTATGAATAGTCGTTTCTCTTTGTAGTTTGCTATATCTTTAAAGTTTAAAACAGACAAAAATATCCAGTTCACTCCATTGCTTACAGCATAAAGTCCAAGTTCCTTGTACAATATATTTCATGATCTGGGACCTGTTCACATTCCTATCTTTATTTCTCAGCACTCAGAGCCTTACACTTTATGCCGCATTCACTCTAAATGGCTTAAAGTTTCCCCAAGATGCATCATACTCCTCCCCACTTGCATGGTTTTACTAATGCTCTTGCTATGCCTGAAAGTATAGTATGAACACACTGCTTAGGTTCACATTCCAGCGCAGTAACTTTTAGCTGGGAGATCTGAAGCAAGTTACTGAAATTCCCTGTGCCTTGATTTTTTTCATTAATGGATTAGGGATAATAATACCGTGCACCCTAGAGAGTTTGGAAAGGGTCAAATGAGCTAATGCATGGGAAGTTCTTACCATCACATTTGACTCATTTCTGTCCTACACACTAGTTTGTGAGAATCGGGACTCTCTTATTTCTATATAGCCTTGACTTTTACATAGTGCCTGGCATAGAGTAAATGTTGAATAAATGTTCATTCAGTCAATTAAGTAAAGTCAGTCACTTCCATTTATGATTTTATGTTATGCTTCCCTACTCTTTGTATTTCATTCATCTTAAAAGCTATCACAAGCTGCAACCCTGTCCCATGACACCTTTTCTCTCTACTATCTAGTCACACCAATTCCCTCACCAGATCCCTTGTGTTCTCTCTGTGGATCATGGCAGGGATCACCGTTTTCTTGTATTTCCTTCCTTCCTTATCTTCAGGCCCCAGATGTATACATTTTTAACCTGGCTAATCCCCTACTGATTATTTAGGCCCTGGTTTAGTCATTTCCTCCAGGAAACCATTAACATCACCTCTATCAGCACTAGTGTGGGGGCTAGGTCGTTTTTGTTTTTGTTTTTTTTTAAGATTTTATTTATTTATTTATCCATGAGAGACACACACAGAGAGAGGCAGAGACACCGGCAGAGGGAGAAGCAGGCTCCATGCAGGGAGCCCGACGTGGGACTCTATCCCGGGTCTCCAGGATCCCACCCTGGGCTGAAGGCGGCACTAAACCACTGAGCTACCCAAGCTGCTCGACTAAGGTCCTTCTTATGTGCTCTTATATCACCGTTTATTACGCATTAGCACTTACCACAATGTGGTAAAAAATACCAATTTACTCTTCTCTATTCCCTCCCCTAGATTTTAAGCTCAGGAAGGGCAGAGCCATGTCTTTTGGGTTCACCGTTGTCTCTAATGCTCCCGATGTAGAATATGACTCCTTCAACATCATTGATATGGATAGTTTGAAATTTGTCTCTGCCCCTTACCTTGGGCAGATGCCGTGACATTTCTGAGATTTCATTTCATCTGTAAAAATGGCAAAAATGGCATACATATCCTAGGATTGTTTTAAGAATTGAATTAAATAATGCGTGTGAGATGCTTTAAAGTGTGCTTAGCCCACAGTGAGCGCTTGGGGGTTAGCTGTTGTTTTTACGTATTTACACCAATAAAAGGTGTCACAAAGACTGGGCTTGAGGGAAATAAGATTATATTCTGTAAGATGAGGTGGAATCATGAGGTGGATTGGAACAACGGTAGATAAATTCACCTTGGAGCAACCAGTGTCTATAGTCATTTCAATCCTGTGGGGATAAAGTGTTGAATGGCTGATATATATATATATAGCCAATTGCTAGGTCCTACAAGTAACACAACAATTGCTATGATGTGATTTCTGCCCTTAAATTGCTTAACATACAATGTGAGAGTTAAGACATGTTTTAAAAGAAAGACTAATGGGGGCCACCTGGTGGCTCAGCAGTTGAGCGCCTGCCTTTGGCTCAGGGCATGATCCTGGAGTCCTGGGATTGAGTCTCACATCGGGCTCCCTACATGGAGCCTGCTTCTCCCTCTGCCTGTGTCTCTGCCTCTCTCTCTCTCTCTCTCTCTCTCTCTCTCTGTCTCTCATGAATAAATAAATAAAATCTTTAAAAAAGAAAGAAAAGACTAATGGGAAACTGAGTTGTTTAATGGGCACAGAGTTTTGGATTTGCAAGATGGTGACGTTTTAGGCGTCCGTTTCACAGCAAGGCAAAACATACCACTTTATCACAGATATTATAAGAATGATGTAAGTAAGGAGCTAGGAGACTGAAAAGAAAGAAAATTCATTTCTGAGGTTATCAGGAAACCTTCAAAAAGGTTTTTGGTTTTTGTTAAAGATTCATTTATTTTAGAGAAAGAGCAAGAGAGCGTGTGTGAGTGAGAGGGCCAGAGGGAGAGGAGGAGAGAGAATCATGAGTAGACTCTGGTGAGCGCAAAACCTGATGGGGGCTCCATCCCACAACCCTGAGATCATGACCTGAACCAAAATCAAGAATTAGATGCTTAACTGACTGAGCCACCAGGCACCCCAGGAGCTTATTGTTTTATCTGAACCTTGATAAATTAGATGCATGCCTTACTGACTTCTCTTTATTCTTGTGTTTGTTCCTTTCTGCAGTACTATATCTCGTGTGGGCTTTTATTCCTGAATCTTGGCTAAACTCCTTAGGCTTAACCTATTGGCCTCAAAAGTAAGTTTAATGTTTTTCTTAAATAAATATATATTAATCCTGTTTTTAAGGATCATAATTTTTCCTTATGACTACCCTAATTTTAAATATTTATTCTTTTAAGATCCACAAATAGCCGTATAGAAGTGTAAAGCTTTCAAAGGTCATTATCTATACACCTCTAATTCAAGATAGTGAGGTGAACACACATCATTTTCTCCATTTCCTCCCAACATCTTGCTAAGATAACACTATAGAGGAAAAATATTTAAGATATAAACCTACAGGAACACATAATGGGATAGCAGATAAGTATCAAAAGAATTCAAGGAAATGGATTGCAGACAGGTGAGAGGTAACTGACTGAGTTCCCACTTTTTCCATAGTGCTGTGGTAGAGAATGATATAGGACTGCAGCTTTTCATTACAGACCTTGTAGAACAATTTGACTATTTTATATACATGTATTACTTTAAAAAATCAAATTTAAAAAGCATTTTAACTTGGTGATGGATTCTTGAGAATGATGACCTTTTTAGACAGTTACCTACTTTAATATTCTTTTGCAGATATTGGGCAGTTGCATTGCCCGTCTACCTCCTCATTATTATATTAATTGGTTATGTACTCTTATTTGGAATAAACATGATGAGTACCTCTCCACTCAACTCCATTCATACAATCACAGGTAAATGAATATCAAAGGGAGCTGCTGGGGAGGGGGCCGGGGAGGGAAGAGCAAGGTATTAGCAGTTTTATCAAGAAAAGCAACCAAGAATAGACTGCAGTAGGTAATACACATCACCACAGTAAAAAGAACCCAGGAGAAATAAATACAAAGTTATACCAGAGGAAATGTTTATTTGGCAGAAATAAATTCTGATGAATATGCTATTTACAGCAGCAGTCAGCAGGTATATTTTTCCATAAAGACCACAAGTATATATGTTCCTTAGCAACTGTGCCTGAGAAAAATATTTCACCCTAAACAGGCAGTGTTGATCAAAGAATAGCAAATAGGTCCATGCAGACCTTGTGCAGTAGAAGGATACGAGAGTGTGCATGTTCCTCAGGATCTTTGTATACACCTGACCCCAATTATGGTAGATAGAAAAGCCACAGTGTGTTTTTGGAGGGTTTTTTTTTTAATTCCCCTAAGTCTAAAGATTAAAATAAATTAAATTCCTGACCTTGCTTAGATTCTAGGAAGTGAAGGGGGTTTTTTTGGAAGTGAAATGTTTTCTAAGTTGCTTGGTGTGGTTTTGTTTTTTTCTTTCTTTTTTTTTAACTTTTCAACACCTTTTTTTCATTAGCCTATACAATGTATTTTGAAAACCAGTTATAGTATTTTTAGACTTCTTTCTGGTAAGGTAGTGTATTCCCTGCATTCTCGCCTAGAATTACAGCAAATAGACAATTTGTGCAAAGAGGGGACATTGTTAAGTTTGCACAAATGTACCCAAATGATTTAATAATGTGGGGGTATTAGGTTAAATATATTTTCTAAGCCTGGGTATAATTCTGTCCCTATGAGAAATGTGCAGATGGGACTTTTTTTTTTTAAGATTTATTTATTTATTTATGATAGAGAGAGGCAGAGACACAGGAGGAGGGAGAAGCAGGCTCCATGCCGGGAGCCCGACGTGGGACTCGATCCTGGGACTCCAGGATCGCGCCCTGGGCCAAAGGCAGGCGCTAAACCGCTGAGCCACCCAGGGGTCCCCACAGATGGGACTTTAATCATCATTGTGTAGTTGAATGAAATATTAATTTCTCAAACTAGTTAGAGATGCAGAAAGTACTTTCCTGATTTTCATTCTAATTGGGACATTTCTTCTAAAGAGAGAATTTAAGTAGCCTTTTAATTATGTTCAACATGGTATTTGTTATTATGCAGATGTTAACCTAGTAAACTGGTGGATCTCCATAAGGCACAGAAAGAATAGAAGAACTTGCTTGGGTAAACAGAACTTTTTGTCCTCTTCTTACAGATAACTATGCTAAAAATCAACAGCAGAAGAAATATCAAGAAGAGGCCATCCCAGCATTAAGGGATATTCCTATTAGTGAAGTAAACCAGATGTTCTTCCTTGCAACCAAAGAACATTATGCCAAAAACTAAATTGTATGTAGACTCACACTACACGCATTTAAGTTTTTGATGTAATGATTTTAACCATAATTATTTTGATTCTTACACACCATATTGAAATCTTAAAAACGGGATCCCTGGGTGGCGCAGCGGTTTAGCACCTGTCTTTGGCCCAGGGCACGATCCTGGAGACCCGGGATCGAATCCCACGTCGGGCTCCCAGTGCATGGAGCCTGCTTCTCCCTCTGTGTCTCTGCCCCTTCTCTCTCTCTCTCTCTCTCTCTCTCTCTCTCTCTCTCTCTCTCTCTGTGACTATCATAAATAAATAAAAATTTAAAAAAAAAGTAAGTTGCTTCTTTTAAACCAAATTTTTAAATATTAGTTATTAGTGAACAGAATAAAAAAAATACTGCATTACCATATAGCAGACTTTTTAAAAAATAAATATCAGTAAAAGCAAGAAGTCCCTCCAGAGAAGTGTTCATGTTGCAATTTTTAAATGGCAATTATGTCCTTCCTGCTGTTTTTTCTTAAAGGCCTAGAATTCAAACTCTTAGATTTGGGAGAAGGGTACTTTTAATTTGTGTGTTCTTGCCATCAGATTTGCGTCTCAGAAAGAATCATTTGTTGAGTACTTAGCACATACCAGGTATTTTTCTAATTGTAGCAATGTTAAGATTCTTTCTGAAAGTGCTTACGTGTTTTTTGTTTTGTTTTGTTTTTGTTTTTTAAAGATTTTATTTGTTTATTCATGAAAGACACAGGGAGAGGCAGAGACACAGGCAGAGGGAGAAGCAGGCTCCGTGCAATGAACCCTGTGTGGGACTCGACCTCAGAACCCTGGGATCACCACCTGAGCCAAACATGAATGAATATCACACACATATGTTAGGGAAAAAAAATAGTCATAGAAGAATATATACTGTATGATTCCATTTATATGAAACTCGAAAGCAGGAAAAACTAACCTTTGGTGATAAATACACAATAGCAGTATTTGCCAGGAAAGGCATGAGGGAACCTGCTGAGAGGTTAGTCTTGATCTGGGTTGTAGTTACTTGCCTATAACAGAAGCATAGCATTAATATCATGTAACTAGTGCTTTTTAACATTGAATTATATTTGGCATACAATATTATATTAATTTCAGGTGATAAGGTACCAGTTTGATATTTTTATGCATTACAAAAATGTTCACCACAATAGGATTAGTTCTCATCCGTCACCATGTGAAAGTATTACAGTATTATTGACTGTGACCAGAGAGCAGCTGTTTCTTTGGAAGAATGAATAGTTAGCAGAGCAGTCCTCCCACCTTTGTGAGACTCTTGCCCGGTTCAGAATCATCCTTTTGTATTCCCCTCAGGCCAGTGATAGGCCTAAGAAGGTTTTGAAAGGGGTCAGAAAAGGCCCTTAATTAACTCCAGTATCCCACCCACCTCAAGCCTCCTATTAACTTTTCATTGTTTCCCGATGACATTGTTTTTATAGCTCACAAGAGATTATGTCCATGTTTCTCAAATTATGGGATTCGATTCTTTCCAGGGCCTTGGTCAGTTTAGTGCAACTATTCTCACTATTTTTAAAAAATCTCAGGACTCCTTTGTACTCACAAAGAGTGTTTCCAAAGAGCTTTCATATATGTGGATATACTTAGAAACTAAAATAGGAATTTTAAAAATACTTGTTTGTAAATAATAAACCCATTACATTTTGATATATTTAAATAACATTTTATGAAAAATAACTATATTTCCTAAAATTTAGCTAGGCGAGTAGCATTATTTTACATTTTTGCAAATCTCTTTAAATGTCTGCCTTAATGGAAGACAGCTGGGTTCTCCTATCTGCTTCTGTATTCAATCCATTCCAATAGCACATGTCACAAAGCCTCTGGAAAATCACTGCACATTCGTGAGAGAATGAGAGCGGAAAAGAGAAATAGCACCTTAATGGTTTTATGAAATTGGTTTTGGCCTCACAGACCCCCTGAAACAGAGTCTCCAGACTTCGCTTTGAGAACCACTGCTTAGTGGGCCTCAACTAGAGAAAGAGAGAGTGAGTGAGTGTGTGTGTGTATGTGTGTATGAACTAGCGTAGGATACAGTATTGTACTTGGTACAGATAAATATCTTGATTGAAGACCTGGCCACATCAGATCCTTTCTAGTCCACCCCTTACTCCAGCTACTGATGCCCTTTGATCAGGTCAGCACAGGTGCCACTCAGCAGTGCACCCTGAAGAGAGGCGGCTCAACACCCAAAGGACCCCATGGAGCTCTCTGTGGCAGGCATCCATCCCCCATCAAAGCAGTTGTGAGCTTCATTTTCGTCAGCTCCCCGAAGGTCTTGGGAGACTGAGCTGCAGTCACCATGGCAACGGTGACCTCAGCAACGCATGCCTGTATTGGCTCTTCAGTTTTGCTCCCTTGCTGCCCACTCCTCCCAAGTGTCACTTCCCAAATAAACTGCCCACACACAAGCTTTTGTCATAGGCTCTGCTTTCATGGGAAACCCAGCTGAGATGTTTTTATTTTGTAAAAAACTGTGCTTCAGTTACAGGGCCAGGATATGTAATGCATTTCCCTGCTGCATATTGTAATTAAGAAAAATGTTTGAAAAAAACACTGTGTTTTACAATAAGCCCAAGTAATAGTATAAAATACCCCCAAAATGTATGCAGTATAAACATTTTCCAGTCTTAAGAAAACCCCCTCCAGTAATTAGATTCTCAATAAGAATTTCATTATGGAAGTCCAAATATGAAACCACCTTAATGATAAGCCAAGAGAATTCAAATCCAAAATTCTTCCCTCCCTAATTTCCCTAATTTCTTGATTTTCCCTGTTTGAGCAGGATCTCAGTCAGGAGCCTAGGTTTTCCCCAGAAGCTGATGCCTAGGGTCTCATTTGAATAGGTGTCACTTCTTCAGCAAACTGATCCAACCCCAAACTTCTATGACCCACTTTCTCAGGGAGTCAGTGGGACAACCAATATATAATACCAGCCCCATACCCACAGAACTTAGAAAACCTGAATAAATCCAGGGCTGCCACAGTTGTCCCAAACCCCCAGTACATTGGACAATAGAGATCCCCCTCCTAGCCAGTCGCTACAGTGCAGCCTGGATAGGATGTGGGGAAGGGGAGGCGGAAAAGAAGGGGCTCTTCTTGATTTGTCTTCCCAAGGTGCAGGTCAGGCTGTGGCAGTTGTCAAGATCTTCTCATTTAGCGTAAAACTCCGTTTGGTTAATTGTGATACTACTTTGGAACAGGCAGAAATTTACTTATCCCTAGGGGCACCTGGGTGGCTCAATCGGTTAAGCATCTGACTCTTGATTTCGATTCAGGTCATGATCCCAGGGTCATGAGATGGAGCCTTGCAATAGGCTCCGCTGGGCATGGGTGGGGGCTGCTTAAGATTCTCCATCCGCCTCCCCTGCTCATTCTTTTTTTTTTTTTTAAGAAAGGAGACAGAAGACTTGAGAATAACTGAGTTTTTTTTTTTTTTTAATTTTATTTATTCTTGAGAGAGAGAGAGGCAGAGACACAGGCAGAGGAAGGAGCAGGCTCCATGTAGGGAGCCCGACATGGGACTCGATCCTGGGTCTCCAGGATCACGCCCTGGGCCGAAGGCAGGTGCTAAACCGCTGAGCCCCCCGGGCTGCCCTCCCCTGCTCATTCTTGCTCGCTCAATTGCCCTCTCAAAAGAAATTTACTCATCCCACCTTTTCTAATCGTCTAGACACAACCAAAGTTCATTTTTCAAAAAACAGCACTATTTTTTTTTTTTTTTCAAAAAATAGCCACCAAATCAGAATGGAGCCACATAGAGCCAGTGGATATCTCAATGGTCACCTGTGTGGACTTATGACCAACAACCAACTCTTCTCTGCTGGAAATACAATAGAGATCTCAGGAACCAAAGGAGCCACGGAGTTCGAGTGATGACCTTATTGAAAATCAGTGAAAATTCTTGAGCAGAGGCATTTGTGGGCTGAGATTTTATATCTTTCACATGGGCCAGGAGAAAAACTCTCTCCAATAATACCTGTCTCAGGCTATTTCTGCAAATCCAGTGTTGAAGCTCTGCTTGTATAGGTCACAGTCATAGAAAGCCATATGGCCAAAGCAGGATGACGCCAGCCAGAATCTCAGAGTGACTCAAATGTCACTCTCCAATCCCGCCATGGTTGGCCAGGCTGGCTCACTTGCGTTATAAAGCCTGTTTACGTGGCCCCTGCGTATTACAAATAGCTGTGAGTCAGTCTGCACCAGCTGCTGCGGCGGCTTCAAGAGGCCCCATCCTGCCCTCTGACACTGGTTTCCAGGACCCCCTCTTTTTGACTGTTCTCAATGAACCATGGGTGGCATGCGCTGGAGTAACCACAGCCACCCCTCACCACTATCCCATGAAGGACAAGCACCCAACAGGTATTAAAGTGCAGTGTCCACTTTATCATTGATGGGGCCAGATGGTCAAGTGCTGCATAAAAATGAAGCCAAAACCAAACTTTCTTCCTTAAGTCAGATGTGAGGTCTAGACTTGGCCCAGCCATCTGCATGCTCTAGACTTGGCCCCGCCATCTGCATGCACCAGAGAGCATGGAGGGCTGCCACCTGGGTGGTCCTGGCAAATAGCAGACAACCCACTAGTTGCCATTTCTCACCCATCTTCTCACCCATTGGATAAGTCACACCCCCTCCCCGTTGAGTGTTAAGGAGTGTGGGATAGAGTGCAGGAGTGCGTTCCCTAATCCTTCCCCAAGAAGGCAGAATGGTTTTAGTCACTGAGGCAGAAATATGAGGAGAAAGACCATGGTTTCCTACACAGGACATTTAGGTTGTCTCCTGTTTTCCCCTATTATAAACAATCAACTTCTTTGTGGATAAGCTTTGTGAAGTTGTGTCCTTGGGCTAGCTAGGTTCCTGATGTTGGATTTGTTACAGGGTCAAAGGGCTTGAACATTTTTAAGATACTTAATATATAATAGACTGATCTCCAAAAAGGTCGATCCCTGCAGTTCACTAACATTAATCTGGTGTGACGGTTAATTATATGCATCAACTTGACTGGGCTAAAAGAAGCCCAGGCAACTGGTAAAACAGTATTTCTGAATGAGTCTGTGAAAGTGTTTCCAGAAGAGATTAGCATTTGAATCAGACTGGGTAAATTAGACCTACCCTCTCCAGTGTGGGTGGGCATCCAATCCTTTGAGGACCCAGAATAGAACTAAAAAGTGGAGGAAGGGTGGATTCTCTCTCTCTCTTCTTGAGCTGGGACATCCATCTTCTCTCCTTGGACCTCAGAACTCCTGGTTCTCAGGCCTTCAGATTTGGACTGAATTATACAACAGGCTTTCCTGGTTCTCCAGCTCATGGATGGCAGATGGTGGCATATGGCAGGCCCCATAATCGCATAAGCCAACTCCCATGACAAATCTCTTCTGTATCTATGTGTATGCTGTTGGTTCTGTTTCTCTGGAGAGCCATGACTAACACTGGCCATGAAGTGCTCCTCGCTTCTGGAGTATATGCAATGCCACCATGTTCCACTTTTCCAAATCTTACTAAGTATGTTTTGATTTCTCACTGTCCACTGTTGATAGGAATTTCATAATCATTCATTCAGGGATGAGGGGGAGGGGGCCTTCCTCACTCTTCCTTGGGCTGTGTATGCTTATGCTAGCCAAGAACAAGCATTTCATCTGTCATGTTTGTTATCTCTCTGCCACTGTGCCTTTCCCAGACCCCTTGCCACACCTCCTCCTTGCTCTGATCACAGACTGCCTTGGGCTCGTGCTCGGGGTCCACAGACCACCTGCTGACCACACCTACTCAAGGCCCCCCTCTCCCAGACCTCTGTCCCTCTGTCCTGTCTCGGGACACCCAGGCATCAGTGCTGGGGTGGGCACCCACCCCAACAGACGGGCTTCTGCATCCCCTAGTGTTCCATCTCTCAGCCTTCTCTGAAGTGGTTCCCCACTTTCAATGAGGTACATGATGACCTGGAATAAAGCTCGCTTTCCCTTGCAGCAGGACACTGTGACCTCAGTTTTTTTTCTGGGCAGTACATTGGACAGAAGGGGAAGGAAGGACACTTTTGTAAAGCGTCTTTCAAGGAAGAGTCATGCCCTGCTTTGGCCCTCCTCATTTCGCTCGCTGCCTGGGTGTAGATTTAATGAGTGGACATCAAGGTGCCCCTTAGACTGTGAAGTGACCTTAAGAATAGAAGCCACACAGCAGCAGAGCAAAAAGATTGTAAGAGCCCAAATCCTGACATCCTACCGGCCCTGGATGGCTTACCTCTGGACTTGGCCAGAGAAATGTCCTTCCATCTTGCTTCAGCCACCGTATTTTGGGTTGTCCAATCATAGCCAAACCTAAGCCTAACAATACAACACAGTTCTCTGCAGCGTTCAGGCACAAAGCCATCATCTTTGTCCTGCTGATTGCCAGAACGGTCGTGGATGTCTAATTTCAACCTTGAAGTGGCAAAAATCACCTGAGGAGCTGTTAAAATGCAGGTTCCCAGCTCTAGTAAGTCTGGAAGGTCCTGGAATCTGCCCTATTAACAAACCGTCTTGGAGATTCTGCTGGAAATAGGCCATGGACTGCATATTGATAGTGGGCCTTGGAAACCACAAGCCCAGGCAAAGTCTCCGTCATCTGCACAGAAAGTTCCATTTACTGTCCTTCCTCCAGAGACACATGCACATCACCCCCCTGAAAGAAACGTGGACCCTCTGCCAGCTTCTTCCTTGCTGGTGTGGGAAGAAGGGAAAACACTGTTATGTTTCTCTTGGTGAATCTATAGCAGCAAAAAATGAGCAAGCTGCTGCAGTGTGACTCAGTAAGCACCACTCATCCCACTTCTACTAATATGGTAAGTAAAGGAATGGTATGCAGCTTTAATTTGCACATTCAAATATCAGTAAGGTTCAATATTTTATACAAATAGTGAATAAATATACACTAAAATGGCCAACTTCCAAGAAGCACAGTAAGAAGACAAGGGCTTTGGGATCAATGAGTCCTGAGTCCAAATCCCAGCTCTTCTACTTACTGCCAGTGTGACTTTGGGCAGGTTACTTGACCTCTCTGACTTTTGGTTTCTTCATCTGTCAACCCAATTTCTAGAATATAGGGAATCATGTTTGGCACACAATAGGCCCTTAAATTATGGCCAACATCATTATATCTCATACTTTTCCTCATGGGGACCACTGCCTGGAATCCATGCTGCCTTTCCACCAGTTCTTGTTATCACTGTGTTAGCTTCCTGGGGCTGCCATAACAGACTGCCTCAAACTTCGCAGCTTAAATCAACAGAAACATCTCTTACTGTTCTGGAGGTCAAGAGTCTGAAAGTGGGTTTACTGGGCCAAAATCAAGGTGTCAGCAGGGCTGAGCTCCCTCCTGAGGCTCAGCAGGAGAATCTGTCCCTTGCCTCGTCCAGACTCTGGTGGCTGCTGGCATTCCTTGGTTTGCAACCATAGTATTCCAGTCTCTGCCTTGGTGGTCACATGGTGTTGCGGACTGAATGTCTGTGTCCCCCACAGATTCATAGGTTGAAATCCTAACCCCTAACCACCAATATGGAGGTGTGGCCTCTGGGTGGGGATTAGGTCACATGGGTGGGGCCTTCATAAGTGGGATTAGTGCCTCTACTGAAGAGACCCCAGGGAGCTCCCTCTCTCCTTCTGCCGTGTGAGGACACAGTGAGAAGATGATCATTTATGAACCAGGAAGAGGGTTCTCACCAGACCCAGAATCTGTAAGCCCCTTGATCTTGGACTCCCAGCTTCCAGAACAGTGAGGAATACATGTTTGTTGTTTTAAAGCTGCCCAGCCTGTGGTATTTTGTTATAGCAGCCTGAACAAACGACACATGACGTTCCCTTCTGTGCGTATCAAATCATCCCCTTTTAAGGACACTCGTGATTCCATTTAAGGCCCACCTAGATAATCAAGGATCAACTCCCCATGTCGAGATCCTTAACTTCTCTCCTCCCAACTGCCACCTGCACCACCATCATGGACATAAGCCATGTGCAAGGTTAGCAAGGCACTGGGCAGGACTGGTTCTCAGGGATGGAGCACACAGGTGTGCATGGAATTCATAAATGACCCAAACCGCTCCATCATCTGCACCAAGAAAGGCCCAGCGCATGAGGGCGACATGCCCACCCCATCAGCATCAGAGCAAGCAACCTAGAGACTGTGCTGAGCTTGCTACTGGGTCCTGGGTGTCTGGGTCGACTACTGGCCCACAGGGCTTGTCTGCCACTCTTAATAAGGTGTTTATATTGCCAAATAAAACAATCCTTAACTTTGTCACATTTTCAAAGATGTCACCTTAGAGGGTGACGTTTACAGAGTCCAGGGCCTGGGACCTGATGATGTCTTTGTGGTCATTATTCAGGCTACTCCAATATCAAGTATGGCTTAAAATCCATATCAAGAAACAGAAGAAGTATTCCCTCAAGTCTGAGGATTAAAACTCATGGGCTAGGGATCCCTGGGTGGCGCAGCGGTTTGGCGCCTGCCTTTGGCCCAGGGCGCGATCCTGGAGACCCGGGATCGAATCCCACATCAGGCTTCCGGTGCATGGAGCTTGCTTCTCCCTCCGCCTGTGTCTCTGCCTCTCTCTCTCTCTCTCTGTGACTATCATAAAAAAAAAAAAAAAAAAAAAAAAAAAAAAAAAAAAAAAAAAACTCATGGGCTAAGGATGGCGCAGCATGAAGAAAGCCCTGTGCCCATGATGGCCAGGTCGTGCCACTGAATACCCCAAATCTGGAGGCCGCCAATGCCAGAAGTGGACTGTGTGAGATAACCATCCCTCCTGTGAAACAGTGAGAGGGACTAACGTGCTTCTACACAGCATTACTCTTCTCTCTCCTCTGCTGTCTCTGTCTACCCCCAGCTGCTCCCCTGTCCCACTACCCCACACTTGGCTGGACCACCTCACTCATAAAAGCCCTTTCTGATTTTGCCCTGCTCCTTGGGGAGAGAGCCCGAAAGGTTAAGAGTTTGAGCTTTGGAGGAGAACACCAGCTCTGAGTCCTCACTTCACCTCCTATGTGGTGTGGGAGGCCTTACAAAGGGTGCCCCCAACCCCTGCAGCCCAAAGCTCAGCTTTCTCTCGTGCTAGAGGGATACACCTACCTTGAGATCATCCTGAGGGTTGAATCAGGCAAAGTGGACTAAACCCCTAGGATCTAATCCTTAGATCCCAGCCCACAGTTGTTGCTGCTGCTCCCCATCCATACCCCAGAGTGTGTCCATGTCTCTCTGAATGTCCTCTCTGCTACACACATGAAGACACACACATGCGCTGTTTTTACTTTTCATCCTGGGAACTTGTATGATTCATCCTGGGTCCCAGGTTCCTAGCACAGAAGAGCAAAGTATACGGTTGTTGAATGAAAAAGGGGAAGTTCAGAGGCTCCTCTCTGGAATCATCAGAAGCATTACAATTAAGTACTTTTGAAGGTGCAATGAGGGAGATGTAAACTTTTTTCATGTTTTAAGGAATCAAATCATTTAAGGTCCTAAATACTTAGAATTATCAGTGTGGAGATCTTGGTAACAACCTTAAGTAACCAGAAAGCCAGCATTATTTGTGTTCTCCTTTCAAACTTCCATGTCTTTTAAGATTTTTTTCCCCTTGAATTTACTAAAGTTTCTGAAACCAGTCTGAAAGCTACTTCAGACCAAATTCTCTGTCCTCATTGAACTAGAAGATTAAATTTAATGTGTGTGAAAGATAGATGAACTGCTGCAGGACGAAAAGGCAATTAGATATAATGGCCTCTGACCACAAAGGCCCACAAATTAAAGAATTGTCAACCCAGGACAGAGATTCTATCAGTGACGAATCTGTCGTTTTACTTGACTACTGATCCAGTACAATTATGGGAAAACTAAGAGAAATGACCTGAGTGTTCAGACAGACTGGGGCCATTTGTTTCTTAAGTGAAATTTCCAGGCACCTAGCTCCACCCTGTGCCTTTCCATCACTGCTGAGTGGCAGTTGGCAGAGAGAGATGACCTTTACTTAACCTTGAGAATAACTCTACCCCTTTCTGGCCAGAATAAGGAATGTATGTCAAGGCCTATTGACAATCCATTTGCTGGAGTTATTGAATGTTTGGTCTAAGTGGATGATATCTTTGCCTTTCTGAACTTCATTTTACAAAATAAATATGTCTCCTAGGCCATCTTGGAAGTTAGGGCCACACACCTTGGAGAGATGCCTAACAAATTTAAGAGGTCACTTTCATCTGTTTTGTTTTGGTTTCAGGGTTTTTGTGGGGTTTTTTTTGTGGGTTTTTTTTTTTACTCATTCATTGGAATGAGTATAGAGAAATAACCAACTTTCCTCTGCCTCTTTCTAATGGGAAGACAATCTACTTTCATTCCTTGAAGTATTTAAAAAATGTTTATTGCTGTCAGCAACCCAATAGGTAAGTGGTTCCAAAACAAATGCTAAATGGAGTACTGCTTCTTGACTTAACTCCTTCCTACCCAAAATACCTGTGTAATGATTTGTTCAAAGATCTGAAGTAAACGAAATCAGATCAGATATCCAATCCCTCAAAGAAAATGGGTTCAGGGAAGTCAAATCCCCAAACTTGCCCTCCTTCTCACCTCTCTAACCCATCCTTATCAGAAGCTGCTTGTCACCAATAAGATTAGTGGTAGGTAGTGAATTGGGCTAGATCAGATTTTTCATGTTGGATTAATCATGAAAATGCCATGAACAAAATAACTTCTGTGATTGAAAGGTGCTGAAGAGCCCATTAACTGCACAGTGTTTGGATCAACAAACTGTATCAGAAATACTCTTGATTAAAGTCCATAAGATTTGGCTAAGGTAGTTTCATGATTATAGAATTTAAGATCTACATGAGTAATGAATATGGAATGGTATCTAGTGACTGATGCTTTAAATATTTGTGTTGTTTTTTAATCAGTATCACTTATTTTAAAAGTAATATTCACACATTGTAGAGAATTTTTTTAAACTATAGAAAAGAAAAAAAATGAAAATCACCCTAACCCCTCACTCAAAGATAATTATTCTTAATAGTCTTGTGTAAGCTCTCCTAAGGACGTGTGCGTTTAACAAAAAAACAAAAACACTATAAATATAACTTTGCATGCTTTGTTTTTCAAATAAAATTATATAGGGAGTGGTTAACAATTGCATAATATTGTGGCATTACAGATGAACCATAATTTCACAGATTTTCTACTATTGGATTTTAAGGATAGTCCTGAGTTTTATTTGTATAAATGTCACCATAACAAATATCCCTGGATGAAAATCTTTGGTCTTATCTCTAATTATACCCCTAAGAAATATTTACAGAAGGATAAGGGATATGAAACTTCTAAAAGCACTCATTACCTATCGCCAAATTGCCAGGAAGCTAACCACAGTTTTACACTCCCACCAGCAAAGCTTGACTGTTCACTCGTCAACATCATATATTGATAAACTCTTTATTTAATATGCATTTTAAGCTTTAATTATTCAAGAAAGCAATAATGGGTCTTCCATGATCATTTTCAGAATAATGAAGTAAGTTCAAAGAAATTTCAAGGCCATGATTTCTCAGGAATTTATTGAGACCCATTTAACTTGTGAGCCAGGACAAAAGAGCTTCCTCGCAGGTCTAAAATAAATTTTATTTATTTATATATATTTATAAATATATATAAATAAATAAAATTTAAACAATAAAAAAATAAACCCACCTAAATCATCCTTTTGCAAACGATTTGTGGTAACTTCCCGTCATATACGAAACCTTTCACTTACAGTGAAAAGAGCCCAGCAAACTCCTCTGTTGAAGTAGCAAAATGCAAAAAGAAGAAATACAGTGATCTGATTATAGATACAAGCAAGTCATTAAAGACTTATAGACCACCCTGTTAAACAGGTCCCAGAGCACATCATATTTTTTAAAATAAGAATACAGAAACCACAATTCTAAAATTATGCTTAAATTATATAAAATCCCTTTTGGGGATGTACAAGATATTTGAGAAATTTTTAGAGCTTAGCATCCTTGTCAAGGGCATCTTAACAGTTGTTAAGCACACATATCAACTGATAGAAGGCTAGATCAACCAACTCTATTACCTACTGAGTCCCTACTCTTATTAGGAAAATTATGAATTTGGGGCACCTGGGTGGCTCAGTTGGCTAAGAGTCTGCCTTCAGCTCAGGTCACGATCCTGGGGTCCTGGGATTGAGCCCCATATCAGGCTCCCACTCAGCAGGGAGTCTACTTCTCTCTCTCCCTCTGACCCTTCCCCAACTCTTGCTCTCTCTCTCTCTCTCTCAAATGAATTTTTTTTATTTTTTTTAAGATTTTATTTATCATGAGAGATACAGAGAGAGAGCGAGAGAGGCAGAGACACAGGCAGAGGGAGAAGCAGGCTCCATGCAGGGAGCCCGACGTGGGACTCAATCCCGGGTCTCCAGAGTCACGCTCTGGGCTGAAGACAGTGCTAAACTGCTGAGCCACCTGGGCTTCCCTCAAATGAATTTTTAAAAAATCTTTTAAAAAAAGAAAAATTATGAATTTGAAATCTCTTTCCCATTCTTTAGCTTTTTTCCTAGTTGCAAAATAGTTCTTTGAGAAAATTGTTACTTAAAAAAAAAAAAAAAGATTTAGTTAGTTTAGTTAAAGTAAACTCTATGCCCAATGTGGAGCTGGAACTTACGACCCCAAGACCAAGAGTCAGATGCTCTACTGACTGAGCCAGCCAAGGGCCCCCAAAAAACTTCTTTAAATCAGATTCCTGAGACACCTGGGTGGCTCAGCGGTTGAGCGCCTGCCTTTGGCCCAGGGTGTGATCCTGGAGTCCTGGGATCGAGTCCCACATCAGGTTCCCTGCATGGAGCCTGCTTCTCCCTCTACCTGTGTCTCTGCCTTTTCTCTCTGTGTGTATGTTTCTCATGAATAAATAAATAAATAAATAAATAAATAAATATCTTTAAAAATAAATGAATAAATAAAAAAAAATCAGATTCCAACCCAGCAACATCTTGTCTCAATCAGTAAGTGCCTGAGGTACAAGTAGTTTCTTTAAAAAGGTTTGCAGACCTCTACAGGTAAGCTGTTCTGAAAACACCTGTCTCAGGATTAGACTGGATTGGTTAGAGATATGGCTATCACCATGTCCTTCTGGATCTGACACATAAGTGCTCCTGATGGAGTCACGGATGAAGCTGTCCCTTTTTTGCTTTGCATGTGTCACTGGAAAGGGGCCGGTAGGAAGTGCTGATGGCACATGTACCCACTTAAAGCTCTTCAGTAGCTTCTCCTTGTGATCAGGCCTCTGCCCTTCACCCACCCCCCTGCCCCACCACTCTCTCTCCCCTTGCTCCTCCTGCTTCCACCTCCGCTGGCTTCCTTTCTGTTTTAGCATTCAGGTTCTCACTCACCTCAGGGCCTTTGCATGGGCTGTTCCCTTGCTTGAAAAACTCCTTCCCCACTCTTTGCCTAGCTGGTTCCTCTCCATCCTTCAGGTCACATCAAATACCACCCTTCTTAGAACAAGTTTTTCCTGTTCTCCATCATGTTTTTTATGGTACGAATTGCAATGTGTAGTTTAGGGCAATGCTTCTCAAAATTTTTGGAGTGTAGGATGAATTTTGCTAAATTTCCGGACCATTGAAGATCTATATTTTTAGAAAATATAATAAAAAAAATTTTTTTACTAGACTCAACAAATTACTCTGTCAAATCGCTGTACAAGCTTCTAAACACTTCTGTGTTAACTCATCCCAACCTGGTAACACAGATCTGGGGCCCAGCTCTGGTCCACAGACCCTACTGTGATGATCATTGGTTTGTCCCAGCTAGACTATGAGCTCCATGGGGGAAGGGACCTCATCTGTCTTATTCACCACATGTCCCTAAGGCCTAGAACAGTACCTGGCAGGTGGTAGGTTTTTAAGACATTTCTACTGAATGATGTGAGTGGTTGAACGAACAACCAGTCACTCTAAAAGAGGGTGTGTAGAGAAAAGGGCCCCACTGAGTGGTTTGGCTGGGTTGATCACTGTTGGTGAAGTGGCTGGGCACAGGTTCCAAAGTCTGCAAGCATCATGGGAATCCAGTAGGGGCCCAGGGGATGACTTGGTGGCAATCTCACTGTCCAGACCCATGGGAGGCCCTGGGCAGGGCCTTTTCCAATGCAACAGTCATGTTTTATCCAGAGCAGCTCAAGCTCAGCCTGTCCCCATGCTCTGACTGGCGACCCTCTCATCTCTGACCAGATTCCCTCTGAGGACCCTGAGTGGCAAGTCCATTCCAGGTGCATTGACATGAACTGGGTGGGGGCAACAACAAATGACCTGAGGGGAGATTCAGAGAGTCCAGGGAGTCAGGTGTAGGTGAAGTCAGCTGGCAGTCATTGTCCCTCTGCTAGGGAGTGGGTACCTTAGCACCGTGCAGCCTCAATGCAGGATCCCAGAGGGAGACCAGCAGGGACTCAGGCCTGAAAAACAGAATCTGCAAGGGCTGGAGAGCAGGAGGGAGCCTGGAGACAGCTAGTGGGCTTCCAAAGGTTGGCCTCTGCTGTTTAGGGACACGTGACTTTAGGAGAGAGCCGGCTCACATAAAAACCCACAATTGGGGGATCCCTGGGTGGCTCAGTGGTTTAGCGCCAGCCTTTGGCCCAGAGCACGATCCTGGAGTCCTGGGATCGAGTCCTGCGTCAGGCTCCCGGCATGGAGCCTGCTTCTCCCTCCTCCTGGGTCTCTGCCTCTCTCTCTCTCTCTCTATGTCTATCATGAATAAATAAATAAGATCTTTACAAACACACACACACACACACACACACACGCAATGGAGATAAGGAAGCTGCACTTTTTGGGACTTCACAGCCTGGCCAGGAGACATGTTGTGGGCAAAACACATAGTACAGAGAGAAACTGGCTCCGGATCCACGGCCTCGGGGACGGGAGCAGGAGCTCGAGACTGCGTCAGACAAGATGCCTGAGCCACCAGGACTCTTTCTCACGGGGGTTGGGGGCCAGGGCAGGACTGAGAGGTAGCTGCAGAATGAAAGGCAGCAGGAAGGAGAGGAGAGAGTGAGCAGAGATGTGAGGATGAGGATACAAAGGCACCACGGAATCTATGAGGCTGGGTCTGGCCCCACCACCAACTGGCTGAAGCTGTCTGTCCGACCTTCAAATCAGGCCATGGGGTAACCTCAGGAGCCATCCTCAAAGCTCAGTGTTAAGAAGGCCCCTGGGAGGGATGCCCGGGTGGCTTAATGGTTGAGCGTCTGCCTTTGGCTCAGGGATCCCATCGAGTCCTGCATCGGGCTCCCCCCAGGGAGCCTGCTTCTCCCTCTGCCTGTGTCTCTGCCTCTCTCTCTGTGCCTCTCATGAATACATAAATAAAATCTTAAAAAAAAAAAAAAAAAGAAAAGAAAAAAGAAAAGGGAAGAGGGAAAAGCAGACAGGCCAGGAAAATCTCTCCGTTGTCTGTGATGTGCCCAATATTTCCTACTTTGTTTCTTTCTGTTTATTTTCCTGCCACAACGAGCAGCAAGACGTTTCAAATCTCAAAGACCTACAGTCAGGTTGACCTATGAGAATGTAAAATTTCTGTAGGTTAAAGTAGTCAAAGCCACCTGCTTGACATAATTCCACCGAAGGTGTGTGAGTCCAGGACAGAAAGCAATGGGGAGCTAGGGAGACAACTGCGTCCTCACCCGTCTGCGTCCGGGTCCCGGGTGTGCGAGGAGCCTCACCCCAGGGCCATACAAGCAACGGAGCTAAGAAGAGGGAACGTGGCTGCTTTGCCCAGAGCAGAGGGAAGAGGGGACGGGCAAGGGGAGCAGACAGGGAGCAGCAACCAGGACAGGATCTTCTCTGGCAAGAGGAGGGGCTCCTGGGGGCCTGCACCCCAGGATCAGGTCCTTCTAGGCTAAGTGTCCGGGTGCTCCAGTGTCTCGCTGGCTCACGCACCTGGACTGTGAACACAGAGCTGTCACCTTAGCCACAGCGCTAGGACTGTCACGTCTGAAATGTAAGTCTGTATTGCTTTTTTTTTTTTTTTTTAAGATTTTATTTATTTATTCATGAGAGACACAGAGAGAGGCAGAGATACAGGCTCTGGGGGAGCGGGATGTGGGACTCGATCCCAGGACCCCGGGATCACAGCCTGAGCCCAAGGCAGAGATGCTCAACCGCTGAGCCCCCCAGGCCCCCCTGGATTGCTCTTAACTGTGTTGCTCTTAATGTCCCTGGGCAGCCCGATGCTACAAGTCCACCCCGGCGGGTTGAGGCTGCCCTGCTCCTGCCACTGTGCAAAGTAGAACCAACCACCAGAGGAAGGAATGCCCGGTGTCTCCACCCCAGAACCACCTGAGGCAACAGGACAGTCACCGGACCCTCAGCTGCTGCTTTGCCTGCTGCAATTTGCCACTAGAAGTGCCGGGTGAGAGGGGACCAGCTTTTCTAGGGACAGCACCCTCGGCCCCCACTCCTGTGCCAATAGCCCTCACCCTCGTCCCTGAGGTGGGAGAGGCTGTAACCTCACGTCCCTCACTAGCTCCAGATCTTCCCTTTCTTCCTCAGGGATGGCAGGATGGCAGGTGGCAGAGGTGGGTAACAGGGTTGCTAACTTCCTTGGAGAATTGCTCATTCACCTGGAGATGGAAGGACGCTCTCTTGTTCCACCCTTGGGGTCCTTCCCCAGGCCAATCGGAATGTGGGCTCCTCCTCCCTCAGCATCCTCTGGCAGGCCCCCCCACATGCCACCAGCAAAGCCCTAGGGACCTGGATCCTGCCCCCAAGTGTCCCCTATGAGGGTTGAACAGGCAATGACTCGCCTGCACTTCAGTTCCCTTAGCTGTCACGTGGGGTTAATAGTGGTCATGACATCATAAGGTCTCGTGAGGATATCGTGACAGAAGTACTTGGAGCAGCACCTGGCCCACAGCAAGGATTCTAGCAGTGTTACATGATCAGGTAAGTATTGCCTTTGTTGAGAAAGCATAAGAATTTTTCATGCAACTCAGGGCAGGAGGGCAGAACCGAGAACCACCTAACCGGTAGGCCCCGCAGCTGCTCACCTCTGCTCCTCCGAGCACACCTGTTCCGCTTCTCATCTCTACAGACCAGCCTCGTCCACTCACCAGTCCGCAGGGCCAGACACGTCCACTCGCACCTCTGAAATGCTCATGGTACAGACTCAGCCTTGTTCCCAGACTGGCTTCGGAGTGGTCCCCAAAGAAGAGGGAAATGATGGAGAGCTGGACGTGTCCCCCAGAGGGTGTCTGCTAGAGGACAAACGAGAGCATTAATGGGGGTTCGTCACATGCTGACATCAAAATGACAGTTGAATTTCTGTCCTTTCTCAGAAGTTGAAAAAGCAAAAAGTTTTTGTGACATTAGATGTCACTGTCAGGGGCACCCGGGTGGCTCAGTGGTTGAGCGTCTGCCTTCGGCTCAGGGTGTGATCCCGGGGTCCTGGGATCGAGTCCTGCATAGGGCTCCCTGCAGGGAGCCTGCTTCTCTCTCTGCCTCTCTGAGTGTGTGTGTGTGTGTGTGTGTGTCTCTCATGAATAAATAAATAAAATCTTAAAAAAAAAAAAGATGTCACTATCAGCAGAATTAAATCAAGGTACCTCTTGGACTAATGCAAAACGTTGTTTGCTTTTGTTTGGACCTGAATTTTGAAGTCTTGGTGCTCTAAGTAACAACCTAGGCACATGTGAAAAAGAAAAGCTCTGATCCCTGGAGCCCAGATTATTTGGAAGATACTTTGAAATTTCTTATGTTATTTTTACTGCCTCTACTGTTATCTCCTTGTCACATTTTCAATATTTTGTTGAATGTAGGAGGCAAAGATAAAAAAGGCCATTGTGATTGCTTTTCCAACCTGACATGCTTGGAGACAGTCAAACCATATTGAAAATGTATTCCAAGTGATCAGAATAACTGGCCAATGAAATAGGTATTCAGGTGAGCTTGGAGGCTTCCCAAGTGCACAGAAGAATCATTGTGCTCATTTTCCTGGTTGACGGAGGAGATCCTCCATGCACCTCCTATTTTAGTTTGATTTGAAGGAGCAAGCAGGGAGCAAATGGAAGAGGGAGAAAGAGTAATGATTTGAGCAATTCATGTACATATGAGAGCGGGTGCCATTTGTTTCCATTTTAGGATTCGACAAGTTGCAGAGGAATACATGGAGCATCTCATGTTGTGCCAGAACACTGGTCTTTGGCGAACATCAGATAAGCACAGAATCATAGACCCTGTTCACAATGGTCCTGAATCTACGCCACTCTCAGGAGGGATAGCTCATGTTTGAAAATAACAGGATGGCCAGGATGAACTTACAAGGCCAGGATGAACTTGAAGAAGCTATCCAGAGGAACACCCCAAGTGGCCACAACAAACAAATGGATAAGCAAAACAGGATCCATCCAGAACGATGAAATCCTTTTCAGCCATAAAAATGAAGGAAGCACAGGCACCTGCTGCAACTTGGATGAGACTAAGACCACCCTAGAAGAACTGGTTGTAGACACAGCCCACCGTAGCCCTTCCTGGGAGACAACCACAGAGCTCCAAACAGCACGAAGTGCTATCTAGGAAGCGAGAGACTCAGCTTGGTAACCTGTGCTAATAACTACCTTGGACATTTTTTTAAACTAACCCCGAAATAAATTTATTTCCAGATTGTAGGGGGAAATTGAACACATTTATGATGCTTTTCTCTGGGATCAAAGCCAAGGCAGGGATACAACCCATGCTCATCCAGATTCCAGCCCGGGAGCAGGCAGGAATGCCAGAAAGCTAACACTGACCTCATTTCCTGAGGGTCGAAACTCACAGAAGATGGTGTCTTCAGAAGTCATGTTTGTGAGGCATCACACTCCAGTAACTTCGTGACTGATATTCAATTGTCCTGCCTATGCCAGTGTTTGCTCAGGTCAACTCTGAAGAAGAATGAACGTGTGTTTATATTTAGAAAATTTCTGCATTTGGGTGTGTTTACTCTTAAATCACTTCAAGTGGCTTTCTGGATTTTAGCAAAATAAAATGATTTATACTACAGCTAACCATACACATACCCTGTGGCCCAGCAACCACTCCTAGATACCTAGTCAATAGAAATGCACACATGTATGCACAAAAGGCATATTCAGAACAATTCTTGAGATGCCTGGATGGCTCAGTGGTTGAGCATCTGCCTTTGGCTCAAGGTGTGATCAAGGGTCCCAGGATCAAGTCCCACATCAGGCTCCCCACAGGGAGCCTGCTTCTCCCTCTGCCTATGTCTCTACCTCTCTCTCTGTCTCTCATGAATAAATAAAATCTTTAACAACAAAAAAAAAATGTTCTTAGCAGAATTATTCATAATATCCAAAATCCTGGAAACAATCCAAATGTCCATTGGCAAGGGAATGGATAAACAGTGATATATTCCTACAATAGAATACCATAGAACAATGAGTGACCCTTATGTACACAATGTTGAGTAAAAGAAACCAGACACAAACACATACTGTATGATTCCATTTGTATAAATCTCAAAATTGGGCAACAAAAATTAGTGGTATCAGAAGTCATGGAGAAAAAAAAAGAAATCATGGGGCACCTGGGTGGCTCAGTCGGTTAAAAGTCCGACTCTTGATTTTGGCTCAGATCATGATCTCAGAGTCATGAGATCAAGCCCTGCATTGGGCTCTGTGCTAGGCATGGAGCCTGCTTAGGATTCTCTCTCTCCCTCAGACCCCACCCCCTGATTCTGCTCTCTCTCTTTCTCTTAAAAAAAAAAAGTCAGAATAGTGGCTACCCTCGGGAAGAGAGTGTGTTAGCTGGGAGTGTGTATATAAGAGAAGCTTCTGGAGTGATGGTAATCTATTTCTTAATCTGGCTTGTATTTTAAAGGCTGTGTTCTATCAAGTACTGGGTGGCTGGGTGGCTTGGATGGTAGAGTGTGTGACTCTTGATCTAGGGGTTGTAAGTTGAGGCCCACATTGGGTGGAAAGATTACTTAAAAATAAAATCTTTAATAAAATTCATCAAGCACTTATAATTTGCTTACTTCTCTATCTGTTGTACGTTTATAAGAAATGGGTTTGTTTTCTGTTGGTTTTTCTTTTTCTTAGTAGGTTCCATACCCAGCATGGAGCCCAATGTGGAGCTGGAACTCATGACCCTGAGATCAAGACCTGAGCTGAGATTAAGAGTAGGACACACAACTGACTGAGTCACCCAGGCACTACAAGAAATATATTTTTAAATAAATTTTCAAAAATATCTTTCAGGGATGCCTGGGTGGCTCAGTGGTTGAACGTCTGCCTTCAGCTCAGAGCATGATCCTGGGGTCCTGGGATCGAGTCCCACATCGGGCTCCCCACAGGGAGTCTGCTTCTCCTTCTGCCTATGTTTCTGCCTCTCCCTGTGTCTCAAAAACATAAATAAATAAACAAATAAATATTTTAAAAAATCTCTTAATGAGCCATATTGTAACCATAACTATTGCTAGGATCAGCATATCATAGAAAACCCTGTAAAACTTCTGCATTTGCAGGTGTAGTTGATGTACTTGGAGAGGCCCCAAATTATGACAGCTGGTGACCATTATTGTTTGATATTGTTGGTAATAAGTCCCAGGTCTTACACCTGACTTAAAATCTGGGTCATAGCCCTACCATATTGCTCAACAATGTAATCTTGGAGTTTAAAGTAATTTAAGATGCTCACAAAAAGATCTAGCTTAATGATGACCTGGGTCTCCGCAAACACTCTTCCCATCGTATCTTACTTTGGAACTGAACCCATCATCCCAAACATACACCTGAGACCTCTTCACCTTTTTGTGATGGATGGCTCAGAGGTCACTACAAGTGTGCAGAAGATAGGGCCTTGAGAAACCAGAGAGTCAAAAACTGAGATATCAAATGATTACTTTAGAGCTTTCCCTTTGGGTTACTTTTTAGAGCATAAATTTTTTTCATTCCAAAAAATTGCATTATTCATTATGGGGTCAGTGGCTAAGAAAAAGATACAAGTATTACCTTAGGAGAAGGGTCTAAGCTTTTTTAACAGCCTTATTGGAAGTGTTGCTTATGTACTATGTTTACCCCATCGTAGCACTGCGCAATTCAGGAATTTTAGTAAATTTCTAGAATTGGGCAACAATCACCATAATCCAGTTTTAGAAGTTTCTGTCACCCCAAAAAGTTTCTTTGCACCCATCGACAGTCAATCCCTATCATGGAAGGACGCCCAGTCTCAGCACAAAGCAACCATTATGCATATATATTATATATAATGCATTATATTGCAATACATATATATATTATAATTAGATATAACATATAACTATATATAATATATATGCAATGCATATAATGCATATATATTATATATAGTAATTTATTATATATAATAAATAATTATATAATGCATTACATATTCATAATATAATCATATTATATATTATACATTATATAATTATAATATATTATAAATATGTATCATATATTATATAATCATATTATATATTATATATAATTATGATAATATAATATTATCAATATAATAATATAATATAATTATACTATATTATTATATAATTATAATATAATTATATTATATAATATATATTTTTATTGGAGTTCAATTTGCCAACATATAGCATAACACCCAGTGCTCATCCCATCAAGTGCCCCCTTCAGTGCCCGTTACCCAGTCACCCCCACCCCCCACCCACCTCCCTTTCTACCACCCCTTATTTGTTTCCCAGAGTTAGGAGTCTCTCATGTTCTGTCTCCCTTTCAGATATTTCCCACTCATTTTTTCTCTTTTCCCCTTTATTCCCTTTCACTATTTTTTATATTCCCCAAATGAATGAGACCATATAATGTTTGTCCTTCTCCGATTGACTTACTTCACTCAGCATAATACCCTCCAGTTCCATCCACGTCGAAGCAAATGGTGGGTATTTGTCATTTCTAATGGCTGAGGAATATTCCATTGTGTACATAGACCACATCTTCTCTATCCAGTCATCTTTTGATGGACACCGAGGCTCCTTCCACAGTTTGGCTATTGTGGACATTGCTGCTAGAAACATCGGGGTGCAGGTGTCCCGGCGTTTCACTGCATCTGTATCTTTGGGGTAAATCCCCAGCAGTGCAATTGCTGGGTCATAGGGCAGGTCTATTTTTAACTCTTTGAGGAACCTCCACACAGTTTTCCTGAGTGGCTGCACCAGTTCACATTCCCACCAACAGTGTAAGAGGCTTCCCCTTTCTCCGCATCCTCTCCAACATTTGTTGTTTCCTGCCTTGTTAATTTTCCCCATTCTCACTGTGTGAGGTGGGATCTCATTGTGGTTTTGATTTGTATTTCCCTGATGGCAAGTGATGCGGAGCATTTTCTCATGTGCATGTTGGCCATGTCCATGTCTTCCTCTGTGAGATTTCTCTTCATGTCTTTTGCCCATTTCATGATTGGATTGTTTGTTTCTTTGGTGTTGAGTTTAAGAAGTTCTTTATAGATCTTGGAAACTAGCCCTTTATCTGATACGTCATTTGCAAATCTCTTCTCCCATTCTGTAGGTTGTCTTTTAGTTTTGTTGACTGTTTCTTTTGCTGTGCAGAAGCTTCTTATCTTGATGAAGTCCCAATAGTTCATTTTTGCTTTTGTTTCTCTTGCCTTCATGGATGTATCTTGCAAGAAGTTACTGTGGCCGAGTTCAAAAAGGGTGTTGCCTGTGTTCTCTAGGATTATAATATCTAATTATAATATATCATATATTATATATTATATCATAATATATTATATTATAATAATATAATAATATAATATATTAATTATTATAATAAATATATAATGCATTACATAATCATAATATAATTAGATATATTATAATTAGATATAATATATAACTATATATAATTATATATGCAATGCATTATGTAATGCATTATATATAATTATATATAATTATAATTATTTTATTATATATTATTATAGTATATTAAAATATTGTAATTATATAATCATTATGTATAATTATATAATGCATCATATATTATAATTAGATATATAATTATATGTAATGCATTTTTATATATAATGCATTATTGTTACAGACTTGCCTTTTCTTTTTTTCCTTTGTTTTTTTTCTTGCATACTTAGATTTATGGCCTAGGACTATTAGTGAGGAAGAAGCACACCTCTCAATCTGCTGAGGAGCGCGAGCATGATGGGAGAGAAGAAGGGAAATCACATGCTTAAAATGAAGCTTCTGACTTTATCCGCAACCAGAGACTATGATCCCCTTCATGAAGCTGAGGTTGATTCAGAATCGCACTACAGGAAAACAGCAACAGCGAGGGTGGCTAGCGAGTCCTAAAGAACGTCACCTGCGTACAGGGGCCTGCATGAAGCCGGAGAGCAGCGGGCAGCTGCTATCTAGTGAGCAGGTGCATCTTTTGCGATTCTGCAACCCCGACAAGTGCTCAGACACGTACACACAAAAATGTGCATCCTTAAGCGGGTGTCCTCCTCTCTCGCCTTCCTCCCGAGGTTCAAGCCCGCATCTCTCACCACTCTGAGAGCCTCTCCTCTGATTTTTCCTTACCCGCTCCTGCCTCTGTATGGAAAGACTGCTGGGAACAGAAATCTGGCACTTTCCTGTTCAAAACTCTGTCATTCTCTTCTCCGCTGCCCTGTGTACACAGGAAGGTGCCACACAAGACCTCATGACCTGGTTCCTGGGCAATGACACTCTTTCCAAGCATGCTGCAAGCCTTTCCTTGACATTTCATATAACTGCATATTTCCATGCAGTGGGATCTGTGGCATCTGGATTCTTTCACTTAGCATCATGTTTTCACGGTCCATTCATGTTTTAGCATGCACTAATGTTACATTTCACCCCTTTATTACTGAATTATATCCCATCGCATGGATAGACCACATTTTACTTATCCATTTACCAGCTGATGTACATTTGGATTGTTTTCAGCTTGGGATTATTATGAACAAAGGTGCTATGAACATTGGAGTACACGTCCTTCTGTGAACAAATGGTTTCCTTTCTCCTAAGTAGACTCCTAGAAGTAGAGTTGCTGGCTTGTGTAGTAAGTTTGTGTTTGACTTTTTAATGAAATTGTCAAGCTGTTATCCAAACTGTTAACCATTTTATATTCCCACTAGTGATGTATGAGGCTTCTAGTGATTCCACATCTCTGCCAATACTTGTGATTGTCTGGCTTTTAAAAATTGTAATCATTCTAGTAGGTGTGTAACAGTATCTGTGGGCTTAATTTTTCTTTTCTTTTCTTTTTATTTTTATTTATGATAGTCACACACAGAGAGAGAGAGAGAGAGAGAGGCAGAGACATAGGCAGAGGGAGAAGCAGGCTCCATGCACCGGGAGCCCGACGTGGGATTCGATCCCGGGTCTCCAGGATCACGCCCTGGGTCAAAGGCAGGCGCCAAACCACTGCGCCACCCAGGGATCCCTCTTTTTTCTTTTTTAGAAAGATTTATTTATTTGAGGGAGGAGGAGGGGGGAGAGAGAAAGAGAGCAAGCACAAGTGAGGGATGGGGCAGAGGGAGAAGCAGACTCCCTGCTGAGCAGGGAGTCCTATGCAGGGCTCTATCACGGGACCCTGAGATCATGACCTGAGCTGAAAGCAGATGTTTAACCACCTGAGCCACTCAGGTGCCCCTGGTTCTAATTTTTCATTTCTGTAATGGCTAATGATGCTGAGCATCTTTTGAAATATTTCAAACTATAAAAAGAAAATAAAATCTGGTTGTAAAGGTTACCATGTAATGATATAATGGAATATTACAGTAATATCGTATTCTAGATTTGCCCAGCAAACTCCAAGGGAGTTGGAGTTGTTTCTATAAATATCCATCATTTTCATAAGCGTCATAAAAAATTACCTACTTACGCATTGGCCTTTCACCAGCAATTCTACAAATATGACTCATGCAGATGCAGAAAAACAAGTGGTTTTTTATTTTAAATGAGCTATCACAGGAGAAAAAGGTGATTAAAAATAAGTTGCCCTGGGCTCCTGGGTGGCTCAGTTGGTTGAGAATCTGCCTTCGGCTCAGGTCATGGTGCCAGGGTCCTGGGATGGAGCCCCAGGTTGAGCTCCCTGCTCAGCAGAGAGTCTGCTTCTCCCTCCTTTTCCCCTTGCTCATGCTCTCTCTCTCTCACTCTCTCTCAAATAAATAAATAGGGACGCCTGGATGGCTTAGTGGCTGAGCGTCTTCCTTAGGTTCATGACATGACCCTGGGATCCTGGGATCCAATCCCAAATCAGGCTCCTTACAGGGACCCTGCTTCTCCCTCTGCCTATGTCTCTGCCCCCCTCCCCTCTCTCTGTCTCTCATAAATAAAGTTTTAAACAAATAAATAAAATCTTTAAAAAAATAATTTGCCCAAACAAAATCTCTGATTTCAGTTGATTATGCAGGTCCAAAATAAAATAATGGAAAAATCTTAGTAGAGTCTATATAATTAGCATGGAAGGGCTGAGCTACAGAAACAGCTAAGAATTGTGTGTCATGTGGCCCATGGTCAGTGTACAAAAATCCCATTGAGGGAGGCTGCTCAATCACCAAGACAGGAGGTAGGGAAGAGGCCTGAGCTCATTGCTGAGAAGGGGACACTTTAAGGCTTGTGGATTCTGTTCTCAGATTTAACTCTTTCTGTAATTGGATTTTTTCCTGTATGTCAAAGCATCAGATGAGTTCAAGAGCTTGGTTGAAGCTTTACCAAGTTCCCAGAAACTTCTTGGAACCCACAGAGAAGAGTTCTCAGACTTTCTTCTCCAGGATCTTAAGAGATCAAATGTCCCGGGTCCCCTTCCACAACCTTAATGAAATAAGCTCCTACACCGTGTTACAAAATCCTAACTCAGGAAGAATGAAGAGCCTACTGCCCATGATCACTCACTGGGTAACATGGCACTTCTGAGCTTTAGCTCATTTATAAAGATCTCAATGAGGGGGCACCTGGGTGGCTCAGTGGTTGAGCATCTGCCTTTGGCTCAGGTTGTGATCCCAAGGTCCTGGAATCAAGTCTCACATCAGGCTCCCCACAGGAAGCCTGATTCTCCTTCTGCCTGTGTCTCTGCTTTTCTCTCTCTCATGAATAAATAAATAAAATCTTTAAAAAAAAAAAAAGATCTCAAAGAAAGAATGGCCTTGCTGGTAACCTCATTCTTTTCTTCCAGAACTTCCTGGCCCATAACCCCTCTCCCCATCCTTAGTTTCTGGCTGGAGGAGACCAGACAAACACAGGACAGGCTTATAAAAACTGTGTTCTTACTCCCACTCCTAGAAGTACATGCAGTGGAATTGGACCCCAAATCCACTGATAGACAAGTACAGGAAATAACACAAAACAGTGCTATTCCTCATTGCTGCAAGCTGGAAACTAACCAAGTACTCACCAGGAGGAGAAGGGATGAATAAATGGTGGTATAGCCGCACAGTGAGGGTCAATTCAGCAGAGAATGAGCCACCTACAACTGTGCACACAATATGAAAGAATCTCACAAACGAATGTTAAGGAAAGAAGCCACACACGAGAGAGCATGTGTCCTGTGATCCTACTGACCACAACTTCAAAACTGGTCAAATGGAATCTACGGTGTAGGAAGGAGTAGTGACTGGAAGGGAGCACGTGGGGTTTTCCTAGGGGGCTAGTTGTGCTTTGTTTTTGATCCGGAGTGCTGTTGTGTGAGGCTATTAACCTTGCAAATATGTATCACACTTATGCTATATGTTTTCATAGGTGTGTTATTCTTCAGTAAAAAGTTTACAATGAAAAATTAGCCTAGAAAGAAGAAAGGATGGTTTTATTTTCTTAATGTTAGTTTTTATACTAAAATTGCTATGAGACTGCCTCTAAAAATATGTTCTTTGATATATGATTCAAATAGACCTCTGGAATATAAAGAGAAATAATAATCCTTTATATAAATTTCAGAGAACAGGTTGGTTGGTTTTTTTTTTTTTTTTTTTTTTTGCCTTACTTTATTTTTAAGATTTATTGAGCAGCCCAGGTGGCTCGGTGGTTTAGCACTGCCTTCTGCCTTGGGCCTGATCCTGGAAACCCAGGATCGAGTCCCACGTCAGACTCCCTGTGTGGATCCTGCTTCTCCCTTGCCTGTGTCTCTGCCTCTCTCTGTGTGTGTGTGTGTCTCTCATGAATTTAAAAAAAAAAATAAATTTTTAAAAATTTATTTATTTCTTTGAAAAAGAGAGCACATGAGCGAGCGGGGGTCGGTAGGGACACAGAGAGAGAGGATCTCAAGGAGACTGGCTGAGTGTGGGCTCAATCTCACAACCTTGAGACCATGACCTGGGCTGAAATTAAGAGTCAGATGCTTGGGACGCCTGGGTGGCTCAGCGGTTGGGTGTCTGCCTCACGGCATGATCCTGGAGTCTCGGGATCGAGTCCCACATCGGGGTCCCTACAAGGAGCCCGCTTCTCCCTCTGCCTTTGTCTCTGCCTCTCTCTGTGTGTGTCTCTCATGAATAAATAAAATCTTAAAAAAAAAGAGTCAGATGCTTAACTGACTGAGCCACCCAGTGGCCCCTCCCTAAGCCTTACCTAAAATAAAGGTGACTATTGGTTTGGTGGTGGTACATATTTTACTTTTTTGCAGTCTTCTTTGACCACGAATGTTCTATTTCCTCTGAAGGAAGATAATGCTACTGAAAATGCACTGTCAACCATGCAGCGGAACATTCTACTGGGGAGCAATAGGCCAGGTGCTGCAAGGCCCAATAGACTTCTCTGTGGGGGCACTGTCTCTCTCCTGGCCAATAACAGGAATTTGCAAAACAAGGACTTGCTTAATTCCTTATTCAGACTGAAATTTTCTCTGAGCCAATAAAACTGGATCATATAGAAATCAAGACTAAATTGGTGAAGGCATTAGCACTGTCTTAGCCCAGGCTGGAGTCTATACAGTGGATGCACACGGCCCAGGGGAGGGATCTGTAGGGAATATTGGGACTCCTGGAGTTTTTTAAGCCTAAGAATTTTAAAAGATAATTTTTTAACCTCTATTAATTTAATGTACAGATTGAAACCAGTGCCTTTGTTTGGTACCTGGTCATGGATCATACAAGGTACACAAGGTCTCCTGGTGGAAGAGGAGGGTTCGTATAACACTAGGGGATGGAGCCACCTGTACTCATTTAGCTTAGTATATCGCTGTGTATATGTGTGTGGTAAAGTGAATTTATGGGTTGTATTAACCAGTTGTAACTAAATTAACATTCACCAAAAAGATAAAGGGCTTAAAAAAAAAATTCCACCCAAGGTTCCTGGGTGGCTCAGTGGGTAGAGCATCTGACTCTTGATTTTGGCTCAGGTCATGGCCTTGTGGTTGTGAGATACAGCCCCAAGTTGGGCTTTGCACTCACCACAGAGTCTGCTTGAGATTCTCTCTCCCTCTCCCTCAGCCCCTCCCCCCATCTCTCTCTGTCTCTCTTTATTATTTTTTCTTTTTTTTAAAGATTTTATTTATTTACTCATGAGAGACACAGAGAGAGAAAGAGGCTGAGGGAGAAGTAGGCAGGGAGCCCGACGTGGGACTCTATCCCGGGTCTCCAGGATCACGCCTTGGACTGAAGCCGGTGCTAAACCGCTGAGCCACCCGGGCTGCCCTCTGTCTCTCTTTAAAATAAATAAATAAATCCTTAAGAAAAATTCTGCCCAACTATCATAATTCAACAAGAAAAAGACAACCCAGTTATAAAATGAACAAAGACTGGAATAGACATTTCACCAAAGTAGGTAAGCATATAAAAAATGCCCAACATCATTAGTCATTAGGGAAATGAAAATCAAAATCACAATGAGATACAACTTCAGGCCCACTAGGATGGCTGTAATCAGAAAAACAGATGGTAAGAAGCATGATCAAGGATGTAGACAAGTTGGAACCTTCATGTGCTGCCGATGGGAGGGTAAAATGCTCTGGAAAACTCTGGCAGTCTCAGTTAAAAAAATAGTTATAATTTGATCCAGGGATTCCACTCCTAGGTCTATTTCAAAGAGAAATTAAAATATTATGTCCACACAGAAACTTATATTCAAATGTTCATAGGAATATTATTCATAACAGGGAAAAACGAAATGTTCATCCACTGATGAATGGATACATAAAATGTGGTGTATCCGTACAATAAAACATGGCCATAAAATGGAATGAAGCTCTGATATATCCTACACCATGGATGCACCTTGGAAACCATGCTGAGTGAAAGAAGACAGACACAAAAGGCCACATGTTGTATGATTCCATTTACATGAAATGTCCATTATAGAAAATCCAGATGGGCAGAAAGTAGATCAGTTGTTGACAGAGACTGGGGGAAGGGAGCCATGAGAGTGATCATTAGAGAATAATGGGTCTGGTGGGGTTTTGGAGTGATGAAAATATTCTGGGGATACCTGGATGACTCAGTCAGTTGAGCATCTGACTCTTTTATTATTATTATTATTATTATTATTATTTTTTTTTTTTTTTTTTTTTTTTACTGGAGTTCAATTTGCCAACATATAGCATAACACCCAGCGCTCATCCCGCCAAATGAGCATCTGACTCTTGATCTCGGCTCAGATCTTGATCTCAGGGTCATGAGCTCAAGACCCATGTTGGCCTCCACGCTGGGCTCTACACTGGGTGTGGAGCCTACATTAAAAAAACAAAAATCTGGAACTAGGTAGTGGGGATGGTTATGCAACTCCCATGAATATGCACAAAGAACTCCCGAATTGTACACTCTGGAAGTGTAAATTTTATAGTACATGAATTATAGCTTAAAAAAACAATTTCCGCCCAAGAAATTGGGTCAAAAATAATACAGGTAATCCAGGTACAAGCGAACCCCAAGAAAACGGCAAGGCTGAAACCTCTGCTTTTCCTACAAGCTCATCTTCTGCCACATGACAAGTAAAAAGATCTGATAGGAAGTGAGCAAAAAATAATTGAAATTCCCAAGAAAAGTGATTGAGTTATTAACACATTAGCATCGAACTTCAAGCAAAACATAGATGATACCTCAGATATTACTGATATGTTTAAAATCATGTGACCCTCAACCTAGCACTCTACAAAATATCACCAAACTTAAGGATAAATGTTCAGCCGACTAATTTGCAATTGCTTGTTTAATACAAAGTACACAAAGAAACAGCCCTGGAAAAACACTTTTTTTTCCTACCACAGTGAAAGTCCTTAAAATAACAAACAAGAAACAATTTGGTCAACACATTGAAATGAATTCTTTTCTTAGCAAATCAGTTAGAAGCCTAGAGATGAAAATGCTCTGGAGATAAGCAGAAACAAATATTGCAACAAATTACCCCATTTTGGGAGTTTTGCCATATAGCTGGGGGAAAGCACAAATGTTTCTAACATGCTTCAGCTTGTGGTATTTGCAAGATTCTGTTTGAATAATCACACTCATTAGGAGCTATTTTTTTTGTGAACCACTAAGAGATGCCTCACAGAAATCAGCCTGAATCACAGGTTACTTATTTGAAATAATATATTTAATGGAAATCTGGCTAATTGTATCCTTTGTGGGAGTGGCTGCTTTGATTCAAAATTTTAAAAGATTTCAGAGGAAAGGTAGCTAGATGGCACCACATGTGAAATCCACTTTCTGCATTACTATTTGAAAAGTTACTGCAGAAAAAGGAGAAATGCAGGTTTTAGAAAATACCATCAAGATGATTTTTTAAAATCTTTTTGTAAATGAATGGAAATGGAGGTCAAAACAGCCAAACATCAACAACTTCAAATGATTTCATATAATGTACAGTTTATAAATGAATATATGGTAGACTAAGTATGCTTTTTTTTTTAAGACTTTATTTATTTATTCATGAGAGACACAGAGAGGCAGAGACACAGGCAGAGGGAGAAGCAGGCTCCCCATGGGGAACTCGATGCAGGACTCGATCCCAGGACCCCGGGATCACAACCTGAGCCAAAGGCAGATGCTCAACCACTGAGCCACCCAGGCGCCCCTAAGTTTGCTTTCTTGACAGAACTTGGGAGATTGGGTCAGACCCTTTTTTTTTTCCTCAGTAAAAGTGATTTATCAAGAAAAACTAAAAGCCAAATGAGAAATAACTGAAGCTTCACCTCAAGCAACACGGTGAGGATAAGACTCTCTAATATTTTTCTGTTAAAACCCAGCAAAATAGGCCATCTTTAATCTTTTCTGAAATAAACCCAGGTAGAATTGTTTTAAAAATCTGAAAAAAGGGATCCCTGGGTGGCGCAGCGGTTTGGCGCCTGCCTTTGGCCCAGGGCGCGATCCTGGAGACCCAGGATCGAATCCCACGTCAGGCTCCCGGTGCATGGAGCCTGCTTCTCCCTCTGCCTGTGTCTCTGCCTCTCCTCTCTCTCTCTCTGTGACTATCATAAAAAAAAAAAAAAAAAAAAAAAAAAAAAAATCTGAAAAAACATGAACTCCAATTAAAAAAAAATTAAAGAAAAAGAAAAAAATCTGGAAAAATGTACTTTAAACAAGTAAAAGAAACAATGAAATTAACTGATAAAAAATTTTAAGAAAAAAATCAGAAAAGGGGAAAAAAAGACCAAGAAAAGAAAAAAACCAATCCGATTAAAAAAAGAGCAGAGGATCTGAATGGATGTTTTTCTAAGGAAGATAGACAGATGGTCAGCAGGCACATGGAAAGATGCTCAATATCAGTTATCATCAGGGAAATGCAAATCAAACCCCAATGAGCTATCGCTGCACACTTGTCAGAATGGCTGATATCAAGAAGACAAGAAAGAGGGGCACCTGGCTAGCTGAGACAGCAGAACATGAGACTTGATCTCGAGGTTGTAAGTCTGAGCCCCAAGTTTGGAGTAGAGATTACTTTTAAAAAATCTTAAAATGGAGCACCTGGGTGGCTCAGTTGGTTAAGCGTCTGACTCTTGATTTAGGCTCAGGCTGTGATCTCAGGATTGTGAGATCGAACTTGGTGTTGGGCTCCACACAGGGAGTGGAGCCTGCCTAAGATTCTCTCTTCAGGGGCTCCTGGGTGGATCAGTTGGTTAAACGCCTGCCTTTGGCTCAGGTCATGATCCCCGGGTCCTGGGCTGGAGCCCTGTTGGGCTCCCTACTCAGTGGGGAGTCTGCTTCTCCCCCTCCCTCTGTCCTTCCCCCTACCTTGTGCTCTCTTTTTCTCTCTCTCAACTAAATCTTAAAAAAAAAAAATTAAGATTCTCTCTCCCTCCCCCCCTCCCCCTCCCCCACACTTTTTAGCTCTCTCAAAAATAAAATCTTTAAAAAAAAGACAAGAAATAACAAGTGTGTGCAGGGGGGCATGGAGAAAAAGGAACCCTTGTGCACTGTTGGTGGGAATGTAAATTGGTGCAGCCACTGTGGAAAACAGTATGGAGGATCCTCCAAAAATTGCGAACAGAATTACCATATGATCCAGTAATTCCATAAGTTGGCATTTACCCAGAGAGAGTAAAACCACGAATTTGAAAAGATATATGCATCTCTATGTTTATTGTAGCATCATTTACAACAGTCAAGATAGGAAAGCAATACAAGTGTCCATGGATAGATAAATTAATAAAGACACACACAAAATATGAGATCTTGTCATTAACATAGATGGGCCTCGAGGGTATTATGTTAAGTGAAATAAGTCAGAGAAAGACAAATACCATATGATCTCACTCATATGTGGAATCTCAAAAATGAAACAAATGAACAAACCAAACAGGTTCTTAAATACAGAGAATAAATTGGTGGTTTCCAGATGGGGGATGGTGAGCTAGATGAAGGAGATTAAGAGGTACAGATTTCCAGTTATTAAAAAAAAAGAAAGAAAGAAAGAAAGAAAAAAGAAAAAACAAATAGTAATTTGAAAGGGGTAGAGCAATCTAAAACAATTGACATTAGGTACCTCTGCACAGAGAAAAGGGAAAACAGGAGAGGATGACTTTTACTTTGCAAATGTATACTTTTCTATATTGTTTGGATTCTTAATATATTTTCACATATTACTCCAATTTTTTAATATGAATGGACTCTTTGGACATCGAGATTATAATCCCTTTTGTTTTATACTTTTTTTATTCTTAAAAACAATTTATTTTGTTTATTTATTTGAAAGAGTGAGCCATTGAGAAAGAGTGCAAGTGGGGACAAGAGCAGAAGGAGAAGCAGGCTCCCCACTGAGCAGGGAGCCTGATGCCAGGTTCGATCCCAGGACCCCCAAATCATGACCTCAGCCGAAGGCACTTAACCAACTGAGCCACTCAGGTTCCCCCTTAAAAACAATATCATTTGAAGAGCTACATATGAAAACATCCTGACAAACTTTTAAAAACCTAAAAGCAGGCACTAAATAAATCTAAGCTTGTCTTAAACATGGGATGCCTGGCTGGCTCATTCAGTAGAGCACATGTAACTCTTGATCTCAGGGTAGTGAGTTTGAGCCCCACATTGGGAATAGAGATTACTTTTTTAAAATATTAAGATTTTATTTATTTGAAAAAAAAGATTTTATTTATTTGAGACAGAGAAAAAGAAAGCGTGAGAGAGCATGAGCAGTGGGGAGAGGCAGAGGGAGAGAAAGAAGCAGACCCTCCACTAAGCAAGGAGCCCAATGTTGGGGGCTCAATCCTAGGACCCCAAGACCATAACCCAAGCTGAAGGCAGATGCTTAACCAACTAAGCCACCCAGCCGCCCCCAAAAGTAAAATCAAATAAATAAATAAATAAATAATTTTAAAAATTGTCTTAAAAAAGGTGATTATCAAACATTTTGTTTTTCAAAATATTTATTTCAAGTATAAACTTATATAATGTACTATAGAGAAGAAGACAATCACATGTAAGATAGTTAAGTAATAAACTTGTGGAACACAATCATTTGATCATCAAAATATAAAAAAAAAGTGAAAATAATTTTATATTAGATCATTTGATTAAAAACAGTGTTATTTTATTCAAGTAATAAGCCCAACCCAGTCCCCAACTAAGAGTTAAAGCTCTTTTCTATCTTCCTACATCCAGTCCTTAGACGAAAATCATAAACTTTTAACCAGAATTGTGCCCTAAAACTTCATTATTTAAAGTTTCTGTTACTCATGGGAATTATTGAATTCTGTTTATTCTTCATAAGTATTTTCAAAATGCCACTAAACAAACACATCATTTGTGTTGGTACAATGATGTAAAAAAAATGACGTTAATCATTTTTTACAAAAATAGAAATACCTAAATAATGAGTCTGAGGGTAAGTGAGAGGCAGGGGTGGGTTATTTAATTCACATTGGAATAATCTGTCATGTGATGGCAGAGCGACCATAGTGAACGTGCTCTGAAAGTTGGTCCCGTCGGATAACAACCCATGTCAACACAAACCTCCTGGTCCTAGAATCCCTCCTCGACCGTATGCATGAGCGCCCTGAAGAGAATCACCAGGAGAAGCAAGCTTAACAAGCTAAGTTCTTGCTGCGAGTGCAGTGCTGGCCAGAGACCCCTGTACAGGAGGGGAGTGCAAGGTGTCTTGGCTGAGCTGTCCCCAAGGGTGGATGTGAGCCAAGTCTGGTGTCGGAGAGACACCCCATTTATTTGGGCAAAGAATGCTCAGTGCCCCCCCAGAGAGTCACCATGAGGGAGTGGACCCTTACCATCGAGGCCACTGCATCCTTCAGATCTCCAGCCGGGGTTTGTCAGCTGGCCTCTGCCCTTCCCTCCTGAGCCATTCTCCACCCGACCTTCTGCCTCCTGGCACTGAAGTTTCAAAGACTGGGTCTCTTCCTCTTGTTCTTCGTCGTCTGGATCCGATTCATCGTTGTAGAAGTGAATTGTGGCTTGCACTGGGAAACTGGCCAGCACTTTTTCCCCAGAACTCTGCAGATATTCTTGGCGCTTTGAAATGGGTAAATAAAGTCTAATATTTAAGAAACAAATACACCATTAATCACCATGAAACGAGCTAAACTCCACCTAGCAGGTCCTTTTCCCCAGAAGCATCTAGCTCCCAATCTCCCTCCCTGATCTTGCCTTCGCGGCACACACTGTTTTCTAAATCATCAGAACCCAAAACCATGGGGAGGTGGAGAGACCTGGCAAGGAATCCTATACAGGTTCGGAAATGAGCTCTCATCTGAGTGAGCAAATCAATCCAGACCAACACGGGGAAAAGGGTGTGCTTTCAAGAAGGGAAAAGGAAATTAAAACAGTGAGTTTCAGGATGAAGAGTTTCATTTTGATCGAATGGAGAACTTGGCGTATCCTGGAGAATACAGGTCCTACGTAGGTTAGGCCCTCACTCCCTCCAACACCCCCAAGCATGAGGAATGTTGTGACACTTTGGGCTCAGGAAGAAATTTGACTCTGAAACCCCAGTCTAGAAAAGCAGCTAATTTTTCTGTGCGTTGCTATGGAGAAGCTATATGGGTGGGTTCCTGGCTTTGCCAAAACAGCAAACAGTAACCCTATGTGTCTAAAGAAAAGGAAGGAAGGAAGGAAGGACCGGTGGGGAGGGAGGGAAAGAACATAAATATATAAATTCGGAACTCTAAAGATCTTATTTATTTGTTCATGACAGACACAGAAAGAGAGGCAGAGACACAGGCAGAGGGAGAAGCAGGCCCCATGCAGGGAGCCCGATGTGGGACTCAGTCCCAGGACCCTGGGATCATGACCTGAGCCACCCAGGCATCCCATAAATTTGGAACTCTAAATCCAGGTTTTGTAGAATTTAGGATTACAGTTATACATAGAAAGTACTTGAACTATCCCTCACTCTCTCCATAATTCCTTATTCTAGTACCTTTCACTCACTAATTTATTTGCATTTTTCCCCTGAGGTCTTCTGAGTAACTGAGAGGGATTACCATTTGATCACTATTTATTTGCAAAGCTGATTTCTTTTTCATTTTTTAATTTTTAAGTAATCTTGATGCCCAGTGTAGGGCTTGAAACTACAACCCCAAGATTAAGAGTCAGACACTTTATCAACTGAGCCAGCCATGTATCCTTAAAAAAACCAATTTTTTTTTTTAAGATTTTATTTATTTGACAGAGAGAGAGCATAAGCATGGGGAGTGGCAGGCAGAGGGAGAAGGAGAGGGAGAGGGAGAAGCAGGCACCCTGCAGAGCAAGGAGCTCAGTGTAGGACTGATCCCAGGACCCTAGGATCATGACCTGAGCCGAAGGCAGATGCTTAACCAACTGAGCCACCCAGGCGCCCTGCAAAGCTGATTCCAATTTTCCTCTTTTTGGATAGAGAAGCAAAGAAAGAGAGAAAATACCCTGCTATAAATAACACACAACAATTTTGAACTGCCAAAGATTTTTGAACCTCCAGGGCACATTTGGCAACATCTGGAGACATTTTTGGTTGCCACAACTGAGAAGCTACTAGCATGTAAAGGGCAGAGGCCAGAGATGCTGGCCTAAAATGGATGAAATGTGAGAGGGATACAGAGTAAGGCCCTGACCACCACCGAGACCATGGGAGAACCAACCACCCAATCCCTCATTCGATCACACATATATTTTGAAGGTTTACTTTGCTCTAGACAATATACTAACTGATATCCTGGGAGAGAAATGGAAATTTCCTTAAATATTTAAGAAGCAGATATGCATGTATAATTCATATTCAATTAAAATTAACACAAGACATAATATGTAATGAAAAGCGCAAACAGAAGACATCAAGGAAAGAGGTCAATCCAATTTGCAACTGGAATGCTGAATGGATGAATGAATGAATGAATGAATGGATTTCAGAAATCCAACAAAACAGCCTTGAAGTCCCTTGGGATAATAACTAAATATTAGAGAATATACTGAATTATTTCCCACTTTGTTGAGAATGTATACAGTTGAAGACACTCAAGTGTCCTTATGCTTCTATCAAAAGGAAATCACTGATTTCCTACTGGGAAGTCACATTACCTTACAGGATGCTGAAACCCAAAGGCCCCCTTCGATCCAGGACTTTCTCGGTCACCTCCAGGGTCGAGCTGTAAAGACAGACACATAGGAACACAGACATAGTCAAGCACCTCTGAGATAGCATACTGAAATTCTAAAAAATAAAATCTAAGTAGTCTGCACTTCTTAGTATCAATACCAATTTTATTTTATTTTTTTAAATATTTAGTTTATTTATTCATGAGAGACACACAGAGACAGGCAGAGACACAGGCAGAGGGAGAAGCGGGCTCCATGTAGGGAGCCCGATGTGGGACTTGATCCCAGGACCCCGGGATCTCGCCCTGAGCCGAAGGCAGATGCTCGACCACTGAGTAACGCAGGTGTCCCTCAATACCAGTTTTAGAAACAGTTTAAACACCTTCACAGGATTTGATAAGCCCCCTCTCTCTTCCTGTTGTCAGTGATGTCCTGGCCACTGGGATTCAAAGACAGAAAGATGAATCCTTCAGTTGAGGCTTTTAAAATCTAATGGGATGGGGCACCTGGGTGGCTCAGTTGCTGAAGCATCTGCCTTTGGCTCAGGTCACAATCCTGGGGTCCTGGAATCGAGTCTCCACTGGGCTCCTTACTCGGCAAAGAGCCTGCTTCTCCCTCTCCCTCTGCCTGCTGCTTCCCCACTTGTGCTCTCTCTCTCTGTCAAATGAATAAATAGGATCTTTTAAAAAAAATACATCTAATAAGAAAAGACACACACGTAGACACATGACTACATGACAAAGCCTTGTAGGCAAATGACTACACTACAAAGCCTCGTATAGCAAGATGCCAAGAAAAGGTTCATGGAGAGGCCTGGCAGAGATGTCATCAGTATTTGGGTGTGCAAATCGGAGACCATTCCAGAGGGGAGCCTCAAATCCTGAGGGGCTAGACAACAGAGAGCAGAGGTAGGGACGGCTGAGGGGCCCAGCATGGCATGAACAAGAAGCTGTGTTATTTAATGGGCTCCAACAGGAAGCTGGCTCTTGATTACAGGATTTTTTTTTTTAAGATTTTATTTATTTATTCATGACAGACGAGAGAGAGAGAGAGAGAGAGAGAGAGAGAGAGAGAGGCAGAGACACAGGCAGAGGGGGAAGCAGGCTCCTTGCATGGATTGAGATGTGGGACTCATCCCAGGATCACACCCCAGGCCAAAGGTGGCGCCAAACCGCTGGGCCACTGGGGCTGCCCTGATTACAGGATATTTTGAACACCTACTTTGGAGTCTAGGTTTCACTCTGGAGACAGTACTAGAGACCGTTGCTGACTTTTTTAGGACTTTATTTAATTATTTATTTATGAGAGATACAGAGAGAGGCAGAGACATAGGCAGAGGGAGAAGCAGGCTCTCTGTGGGGAGCCCGATGCAGGACTCGATCCCAGGACCCCGGGATCATGACCTGAGCCAAAGGCAAGATGTTCAACCACTGAGCCACCTAGGGGCCCCCTTTGCTGCTCTTTGAGCCCGGAGTTCAACAATCAGATCTGTATTTTAAGGAGAATGGTGGCCCATGGGAGCAGTGCACAGCCTAGATTGCAGAGATAAGGGCTCCGGGGCACCCAGCAAGAAGGGACAGACATTTGACCAGTGGCAGGAAAGGAAAGGAAAGATGAGGGATCCCTGGGTGGCGCAGCGGTTTAGTGCCTGCCTTTGGCCCAGAGCGCGATCTTGGAGACCCGGGATCGAATCCCACGTCGGGCTCCCGGTGCATGGAGCCTGCTTCTCCCTCTGCCTGTGTCTCTGCCTCTCTCTCTCTCTGTGTGACTATCAAAAATAAATAAGAATTTAAAAAAAAAAAAAAGGAAAGGAAAGATGAATGCCAAGGTCACTTCAGTAGTATTAAACAAAACAAAACAAAACAAAACAAACACTTAGCCATTTTACATGAAGAGTGGAGGAAAGGGAAGCCAGTCTGAGCAACTAAGGGCAACACTGATGGAGAAAAGACACAAACAAGGGAGAGAGTGAGCCAGGTTGTACATGCTGTGACCAGCATAGGCCTCAGGGAGGTGAAGGGACAGTCACAGTACCTGTCCCGGGCTGATCCCCCTTCTGCCCAAATTCGTGAGGCCCTGAATCTCAACAAACTTGGCCTGAACTGTAGCCAGAGTATCTGAGCAGCTGAGAAGCTGGAAATTGCCATTTGATCTCAGAGCTCTCTGAAAGTTTTAGTGACTATAGAAAGCGCCGAGTGGGGCATCTCGGGACAGTGCATCCGGGGACAGCTTGAAAATGAGCTGAAACGGGCTGGGGCAACGGATCAGAATCCCCAGCCCTTGGGTTGCATGGAGTTTAGCGTGAACCAGACAAGCAGTAAGACAAAAGCTGTAGAGCACAACAAGGAAGGACTGTGAGGCTTCTTTGTCACCAACGATCATCGCATCCATTCCATCTCGCAATGACAGGTGTGTGGCCTTTGTGAACAAATGTCATTATATTTTATCAACCATAGTTTTTACAATATGCTGTGGCAAGAGAAGTTAGGGAAAGAAAATGAGGTTCTTTGAATAGTATTGTCTCCAAAATGAAGTTCACTTTTTATTTTTTTATTTTTAAAAGATTTTATTTATTTATTCATGAGATATACAGAGAGACAGAGGCAGAGACACAGGCAGAGGGAGAAGCTGTATGGAGCCTGACATGGGACTCGATCCCGGGTCTCCAGAATCAGGCCCTAGGCTGAAGGCGGCGCTAAACCACTGAGCCACCTGGGCTGCCCTGAAGTTCACTTTTTAAAAAAATATTTACTCATTTATTTGAGAGAGAGAGAACAAACAGAGGGGAAGAGAGAGAGGGAGAAGCAGACTCCTGGTGGAGCAGGGAGCCCAATGGGTCCTCGATCCCAGGACTCTGGGACAACGACCTGAGCCAAAGGTAGATGCTCAACCACTGAACCACCCAGGTGCCCCAAAGTTCGCTTTTTGAGGACTCCAGAGAATCACGTTTGTGTTAGGCTCTGTAATTATAAAATACCTCTAAAGCTCATTACCACAGTAAGCAATCCTGGGCTGTCAGAGGCCACTTTACACCCTGTGATGGGAGAGCATCTAACGCAACGATGCAGTCTTTGGTGGAGGCCAAAAGGTAGTATTAGTAGAGAGAAACAGCTTCCTTTGAGTAATTCTGTGAAATACAACAGACCAGTAAAAACTGTAAAACTTGATTCCCCAACACACACAGCCTTAAAAACTTTATGCCACAAATATCTTCTAATTAAATATCACTTTCTGATGACAAAAACGTCTAAACATTCACACTTCGATAATTCAAGGGGATCAGAAATGTATATAAGGAAAGGTGTGTGTGTGTGTGTGTGTGTGTGTCCTTATGAGTTAAGAGAAGAGATACAAGGGCAACTCGGGTGGCTCAGTGGTTTGGCGCCGCCTGCAGCCCAGGGCATAGTCCTGGAGACCCAGGATCGAGTCCCTCATCAGGCTCCATGCATGGGGCCTGCTTTTCCCTCTGCCTGTGTCTCTGCCTCGCTCTCTCTCTCTCTCTCAAGAGTAAATAAATAAAATCTTAAAAGAGAGAGAGAGAGAGAGAGAGAGGAGATAGAAGCCGACTTTCATTAGTCTCCGGTTCTCCTCCCCACGCAGCCTGACTCCCATACAGCGATGGCGGGGGAGGCCTGTACAATGGGAGGCTGAACCCATCAGAACAGTCCCTGACCTCTCCTTCCAGGAAATCACCTCCCTTGCAAGGTGGCCAAGTGGCCAGGGAGGAAATGTCACAGAGGTCACCGAAGTCTTAGGCTACCGCTCGTTTTCTCCAGGCAGGAGAGGGAGACTGCTCCCCAAGGGGGGGTAGGGGCTACCGAACGGGTGAGGGTGACTCCGGTGATCAGGGCACAGGGTCTTGACCCCCACACTCAAAATTTCTCAATTTCTCCAGAAATACACAAGAGGGCTCTGCAACCAAGGGCTTCTCCCGCGTTGTCGGGAGAGGGCGCTGTGGAGCAAGAAGCGCGCCCGTCGGTGCCAGGCTGCGCTCCCCGCGCCCGGGGTCGGGAACCGTGTGCGGGACGTGGAACCTGCGGCCGCCGCGGCTGTCCTCTCCGCCTGGCCGGGGGGCTCTGCAAACAGCTGGCCAGGCAAGCCCCCTCAGCGCACCCCCCCCAATCCACGGACACAACTGCTTCATGCAGTGTGCCATATCCACCACCAACTAGCAACTTCCTACAGCTTGACACTTTTCTCCAAGTAATCATTTTTCTCACAAATAGCCTTTTTTTTTTTTTTTTTTTTTTACAAATAGCCTTCTCATCATAATTGGAAAAAAAACCCCACCTGCATTACAGGCTCTACTATAGTATTTTTATTCTTGCAACAACTGATAGGCTCCATGTACATTTCACTTAACAAAAAATTGGATACTTGTAAACTTCTATAATTTCTCCCTCTCCCAAGAACCTTTTAAATCTTATGTTTAAAGGGGCGACCGGGTGGCTCCGTGGTTGAGGGTCTGCCTTGGGTTCAGGGCATGATTCCGGGGTCCTGGGATCGAGTCCTGCATCGGGCTCCCCGCAGGAAGCCTGTTTCTCCCTCTGCCTGTGTCTCTGCCTCTCTGTGTCTCTCATGAATAAATTTTTTTAAATAAATCTTTTTTTAATAAATTTATTTTTTACTGGTGTTAATTTAAAAAATAAATCTTATGTTAAGAACTTAAGCTTGAATGCAAAAGATGTAGTAACTATTTCCCATTATTTAGATATTGTCTGTAGTTAATAATCTGGGCTACAGAATCATACCCCTCAATTTGATACAGATTGTATTTGTTTCATTTTTAAAAATCACAGTAACAGTTAAAATTTCCATTATCCAGGCTAATTGAACAAAGTATCAAAATATCAAAATACAGTCAAAGGTCAGCTTTCGTGCACCTGAGTTTCTTATCATATTACAAATAACTGCACACATAACACGTACCACATGTTAGGGAAACGAAACGCATGGTCCTTCCCAGCCTGATTAGCTCTTCGGCATTATGAAAGCCATCAACTTACATTTTAAGATTTTTTAAAAGGAAAGGTAAAGTCTCTGAAAGCAAGCCATTCCTTCAATAAGTATAAAGCAACTCAATTACCAATGGAGGAAACAAAAGAAGAGTGGTGGAGATTAGTCTTTAGGCACAAAGCCCTCAGCTGGAGTGTATTTGCTCAGACAACATGAATTACCCCAGGAGTGCTTGCAGACTGGGCAAAAGTACTTCACAAAGGGCCAGCTGGTGGGGGCATTTAACCGTACCTTCTGGGTACCCCACGCTGGTCTCTGACCCTATTTGCATTGTGGTACCAGCCACCAGTAATGCCACGCTCAGAGAGGGGACCAAGGCCGCCTTCTCCCCTCCTCTCTCTACCTGCTGGTTTGCAGAAGGGCAAGCTCAACATAAAAGAAATCTCTTAAAAAAAAAAGAAAAGAAAAGAAAAGAAAAGAAAAGAAATCTCTCTCTTTTCTAGAACTCTCTTACAATGCCCTTGAAAGAGCTATGCCATAGTGGCTCTGCCTTTCAAGAAAGCAGCAAGCAGGAGCCCAGTCTATACATGTGACTCAGGTGGGATCCACAGCCGGCTCAACCAGGCTCCCTCTCCCCTCTCCCCTGCAGTAGGGGACCAAGGGAGGGACAGGCCCAGGGGACCCTCCATGGTCATTTTTGAGTTGTGCCACTTTCGGGCTGAACCGTTTGATAACGACAATGCCCACCTTTACCTTACCGGGCTTCCAGATCTGGTCAGCTCAGCTTCTTGGGGTGTCAGGATCCAAGGTCTCCACGGTGTGGGGCTGGAAAGGCAGGGACCAGAGGTGAACCCCAGCATTTTCTGGTGTCTTTCAGAATCATATCATGAGAGTTAATATTCTTATCAATTCCAATGTTTGCCTGAGAAAGGGTCAGTGGAGACCTCAGGAAGTTCTATCTGTGGATAAGCTGGTGCCACTTGTGTTTTTTTTCCCTCCTGCCACATTCTCAGTCTTCCGCCTTCCCTGGGCTTTGAGAAGTCCCAAATCTGATGCAATTATCAGGGGACGCAGGGGTTGAGGGATTTCCCTCCCAGCCTGCCTAGATTCTTCCCCGCTGCAGCTGGCTACTTTGTTGCTCGTGAATTTCAACTGCACCCGCTCTGGGGCTGAAGGACCCGGACCCTGCGGAGAGGACCCCACGGGGTTCTACGATGCAAAAGGCCGGGAATGGGTTTCTGCTCTCGGGCTGCCTACCCACCCGCCCCTTCCACGCTTCCCCCGGTGAATCTGATTTTAACTGCACCGTCTTGAAAGGCTGAGCCCCAAGCGCAGGACAAACAAAAACCGCGCTCAGGAGTGTGACAGTCAGCGCGAGGGGGTCCCCAGCACCGCCGGCTGGAGGCCCCGAGGCTCAGCGCTCCCAGCCCAGGGCGCTTCGGGGCTGTGAACCGGAGCGTGGGCCGGTTTGCTCGCGGGGCGCCTCCCGGGGCCACCGGGAGGACCAGGGGGCTCCGGGCCCGCCCGGGTTCTGGGGGCTCAGGGCGCTGCAGCGTCCGCTCTGCGCCCCCCGGTGCGTCCCGGGGCCGCGGGGACACCCTCACCTCTCGGGGCTCCGGGGACCGTCCGCGGGGCAGTGACAGCCGCGCCCCCGCGCCTCCCGGGCTCCGGCCGCCGCCTCGGGTCTCATGGTGCCCGCGCAGCCCGCGCCTCTCCAGCGGCGCCGGGGCCACGGCCGCGCCTCCAACCGCTCGGGCGAGGGCGCTCACCTACCAGGGCGCGCGGCGCCAGGTTTAAACACGGGGGCGGGGCGGGAGGGGACGAGGGACGCCGGGGAGGGGGGGGCGGGGCGGGGAGGGCGCAGGGGAGGCCCCGGGAGGGGACGGGGAAGCCGGAGAGGGGGCGGGGACGACACGGGCTCCCGACCGGGCGCCGGGCGGGGGGAGGGGTGGGGAAGGGAGGGCGGAGGGGGGGACTGGGGGGGAAGGGAGGGGGGTGGGGGGAAGGGAGGGGGTGGGGGGAGAGGGGAGGTGGGAAGGGACGGGGTGGGGGGAAGGGAGGTGGGAAGGGAGGGAGTGGGGCTGGGGGGAGAGGGGAGGTGGGAAGGGAGGGGGTGGGGGAGAGAGGGGAGGTGGGAAGGGTGGGGGAGAGGGGAGGTGGGAAGGGACGGGGTGGGGGGAAGGGAGGTGGGAAGGGACGGGGAGGTGGGAAGGGTGGGGGATAAGGGAGGGGGAAGGGACAGGGTGGGAGGGGGGAAGGGAGGGGGGAGAATGGCGGTGGGAGGGAGGGGGAGCCTGGGGGGAGGGAGGGGGGTAGGGGGGAAGGGAGGTGGGAAGGGACGGGGGTGGGGGGAGAAGGGAGGTGGGACGGGAGGGGGATGGGGGAGAATGGCGGTGGGAGGGAGGGGGACACTGGAGAGAAGGGAAGGGGGTGGGGGGAGAAGAGACGTGGGAGGGGGTGGGGGAGAAGGGGGGGTGGGAGGGAGGGGAAGGGAGAGGGTCAGGGGAGAAGAGAGGTGGGAAGGGACGTGGGAAGGGAGGGGGATAGGGAAGGGGGAGAACGGGAGGGTAGGGGGGAGGACGGGGTGGGAGGGGGGACATGGGAAGGGAGGTGTGGGGGAGAAGAGAGGTGGGGGGAGGGGGTGGGGGGGAGGACGGGATCTCCGTGGAGAGGACTCAGGAAGCTCGGGGCGAGGGTGAGGAGGGACCAAGGAAACCGAGGGAGGGTCGCCAGGGGCGGCGGCAGAGGCTCGGATCGCGCGGGGAGGAACTTGCGGGGGGTGGCGTCTGTAGGGCCCTCCCCCCCGGGGTCACCTCTGGGGTCGGGCTGGCGGGGCGCTCGCCCAGGGCCCCCCCCCCCGGCTGCGGCAGCGACGGGGTCCCCGGCTTCTCCCCGCCGGTCCGGGCTCCCCGAGGCCCCAGGGAGCGTCCAGGTGCCCACATTTCCGGAGGAGCTCACGTCCGCCCCTTTGCAGCGGCGCGATTTGGGGGCGCGGCCTCGACGCCCCGCGACCCTCGCGGAGCTGGAGCTGGAGCTGGAGCTGGAGCTGGAGCTGGAGCTGGAGCTGGAGCTGGAGCTGGAGCTGGAGCTGGAGGTCGGGCGCCCCGACGGCGCTGCGCGAACCGGGAGGGCGGGGCCGCGGCTGCGCTTCCAGGCGGTGGAAGGGCGCGGGGAGGGGAGCGAGCGCAGAGCGCAACTCCCAGGGCCGCGGTGTGCGGGAGAGCCCGGGCCTCCGCGGGGGGCGGGGGGTGCTTTCCCCCCGGAAAGCGCCTGGCTGAGCCTGCAGCCCCGGGTGCGGGGCCCTGAGCGCACTGCCCCAGGCCGCGGGGCTCATGGGGGGCCCCCCCACCCCGGGCCCCCCGCAGGGTCAGGTGGCAGGAATGCTGGTTTACCAGTTGCCCCGGCGACGTCCGGGGGGGGGGGGGGGGGGGCTTGGTTAAACAGCATCTGCGTCCTCCGCGCCCCCCTGACCCTGGGTATGAGAACTGGAGCTTGCTGTATGGGATTTAAATTAAAAGGAAGATAAAGGGATCCCTGGGTGGGGCAGCAGTTTGGCGCCTGCCTTTGGCCCGGCGCGATCCTGGAGACCCGGGATCGAATCCCACATCGGGCTCCCAGTGCATGGAGCCTGCTTCTTCCTCTGCCTGTGTCTCTGCCTCTCTCTCTCTCTCTCTCTGTGACTATCATAAATAAATAAAAAAATTTAAAAAAAATAAATAAATAAAAGGAAGATAAATCCATGAACTTCAGAAACAAAAATATCTCCCCGTGTTCTTCAAAGCAACAGGTTTCTGACCATGATTAAACCTAATTAGAGGCAGAGAGGGAAAAGTAATAACCTTATTATATACAAGTTCGTACACATGATGAAAGAAGACACTGATTGTAACAGCAGTAGGGAAAGCCACAGAGTAACATCAGCGGACGTTACACCCGTAAAATACTATATTTAACGTTGGCAGCCCTTGTGGGTGCCTTCAAATGAATGTCTTTCAGGGAACCTGTGGCAATATGGTCAGGTCACCTTTCTGAGGAAGTATGACAACATACATCACACGCCTTAAAAACGATCACCTAGGGACGCCTGGGTGATTCAGCAGTTGAGCATCTGCCTTCAGCTCAGGGCGTGACCCCGGGGTCCTGGGATCGAGTCCTGCACCGGGCTCCCTGCAGGAAGTCTGCTTCTCCCTCTGCCTGTGTCTCTCCCTCTGTGTGTGTGTGTCTCATGAATAAATAAATAAAAACTTAAAAAAATTTGTAAATCAATCAATCAATCAATCAATCGGTCACCTCTTGGAGCACCTGAGTGGTTCTGTTGGTTAAGTGGCTGCCTTTGACCGAGGTCATGATCCCAGGGTCCTGGGATGTACAATTGCATGGGGCTCCCTGCTCAAGGGGGAGTCTGCTTCTCCCTCCCCTCTACTCCTCCCCCCACCATGCTGTGTCTCTCTCAAATAAATAAATAAAATATTTTTTTTAAAAAAAGGTCACCTCTTGGCTCAGTGATTCTTCTTTAGGGTCTATATTAAAGATGTATTAATTTATAGGGGGATGTTCATCATAGTGCTATTTACAATGTTGAAAAATATGCCTAAACCTATGGCAATGACGAAGCAGTGATGAAATATCACGCAGCTTAATAAAAATGTTTATTGAGTTTTGAACAGCACGGTTATACATATAATGTCAAAAGAACAAAATTGGATGAGTGGGATCCAAACCACACAGAACCTATAAATGACAAAACAGAAGTGGCTACTGAGTACTGTGACAACTAAGGAATTTATTTATTTGTTTGTTTATTTATTTTACTGTTAACCCGAGGTCAAGAGTCCCACACTCTACTGACTGAGCCAGCGAGGCACCCCACTAAGGATTTTAAAACACTTTAAAAATATTTTCTAAATTTTCAACAATGAGCATATATTTTTGTGTGGTAAAATATACATGACAACATTTACCATTTTAACCATTTTCAGATACAACTCAGCAACATTAACTACATTCACATTGTTGTGCATGCATCCCCATTATCCATCCTCAGAAAGTCTTCATCATCCCAAAGTGAAACTCTGTCCCATTAAACACACAGCCCCCCTTTCCCTCTCCTCCAGCTCCCAGTACCACCATTCTACTTTTTGGGCTGCGGCTCTGACTATTCCAGGCACCTCATATAATTGGAATCTTTTGCTCCTTTTTTGGAGTACATAATTAATTTTATAAACTATTGATTTAATCCTCATCCCAACTCCACAAATAGGCATTATCCTTTTCTTTTTCTTTTTTTATAAATTTTTTAATTTATTTATGATAGTCACAGAGAGAGAGAGAGAGAGGCAGAGACACAGGCAGAGGGAGAAGCAGGCTCCATGCACCAGGAGCCCGACGTGGGACTCGATCCCGGGTCTCCAGGATCGCGCCCTGGGCCAAAGGCAGGCGCTAAACCGCTGCACCACCCAGGGATCCCCGCGTTATCCTTTTCTTACAGATTAAGAAACTGGGGTTCAGAGAGGCTAGGTAACTGGGGTAAAGTCACCATCTGGTTAGAAAACCAAAGCTTGAGCACTGGGTGTTATTCTGTAAGTTGGCAAATTGAACACCAATAAAAAATAAATTTATTATAAAAAAAGAAAAAGAAAACCAAAGCTTGTACTCCTACGGGTACATGGACTTCAGAAACTGAATGCTGCTGAGTAAGTTTAAAAGACAAGAAGGACCCCAAGACGGTGCCTGCACACAGTAAACAGTTTTGTCTTTTTGTTTTGTTTTGTTCTTCCTTCTGCCAAGCATAGGTAAAGCCCAGGGGCACCTGGGTGGCTCAGTAGTTGAGCATCTGCCTTTGACTCAGGGCATGATCCTGGAGATCTGGGATCGAGTCCCACGTCCAGCTCCCTGCAGGGAGCCTGCTTCTCCCTCTGCCTGTGTCTCTGCCTCTCTCTCTCTGTGTGTCTCTCATGAATAAATAAATAAAATCTTAAAAAAAAAAAAAAAAAAAAAGGAACACATGGCCTGGCAAAGGGGGGACAATTTGAGTAACAATATAAAGTAGTACTGGATTATAACCCAAAGTATATACTAAATATCAATGAGTTCATACTGATATCCATAAATACTGAATGAGGAGAATAAGCAGGTCTCCTTAACAGAAGAGTTCCAAATGTTTTATGTAAATACCCTACCCTCAAGGAGGTGGAGTGTTATAACTCCACAAACTGTAATGAAACTTAATAGCTGTGCATGTTTTTGCTGAAAATGTATGTAATGAAAAATAAATTCATTGGTAATACAGAATAAAGATTGTTGGGTTTTTTTTTAAAGATTTATTTATTTATGAGAGACCCAGAGAGAGAGAGAGGCAGAGACACAGGCAGAGGGAGAAGCAGGCTCCATGCGGGGAGCCTGATGTGGGCCTCGATACCAGGACTCCAGGATCACGCCCTGGGCCGAAGGCAGGCGCTAAACCACTGAGCCACCCAAGGATCAACAGTTTTTTTGTTTTTTTTTTTTTAATTTAAGTTCTTTCTGCAGGTAGAAGAATAAAATACAGTTACAAAAATAAACCGCTGTTGAGGTAGTCAGGAATTCAAAAGATTTTTGTGTTATCAAGTATAATTATTTCTTAAACTTTTTTGGGGGGGTCCGAGGAAGACATTTCTGATAGAGGAAATCATTTGCCAAAGGGTATAGAAGTCATTAAAAAAAAAACTTAATTAAGTCTTTGGCTTATAAACTGGGAAAAATTGCATAGCTTCAGGTGCATGGATTCCTGCCTGGGAGGTGATGCGGGAAACAGATAAAATTGAGATTCTATTTCTTGCTCTGTTCTCTTTAATTAAAAATTCTTTTTCCTATGCTGACTTCCAGGCGTTGCTTGGAAACAAAGAGTAAAGATGTCAACCCTCAGGGTTTCCGGCTGGCCTAGGAGGAGGATACCAAAAGTCAAAACATCTCTGAGGGCAGAATATTTTTACATAAACAGTGCTGAGGACAGGCAGGGAAATGTTTCCTCTCCTTGTGTTTGGACAGACCTTGTTTCCTGTTCTCTGCTCCACAAAGTGCTCCACGACTCCCAAAGCTGATTTAGAAGCTACGAGACGTTGTTATTGCTGTTGACATTATTTTCCAAGGGATTTTTTTGGGGAGACAACACAAAAAACATATTTTTCCATGGGAATTAAGGTGCTTTGGGATATTTTTGTTTTTAAAAATTAATTTTTATTTTAAAAAATCATGGTAAGATACAAATAACAAAATCTACCATTTGATTTTTTTAAGACTTTATTTATTTATTTATTTATTTATTTATTTATTTATTTATTTGACACAGAGAGCACAAGCAGGAAGGGTGGGAGAGGGAGAAGCAGGCTTCCCGTTGAGCAGAGAGCCCAACATGGGGCTCCATCCCAGGACCCCCATCATGACCTGAGCCGAAGACAGATGCTCAACCGACTGAGCCACCCAGGACCCCCAAATCTACCATTTTAAACACTTTAATTTTCATTGAAGTGTAGTTGATGCCATGTTACATTAGTTTCAGGGGTGCAACTCAGTGATTGAACAACTCTGTGAGTTATGCTGTGCTCAGCACAAGTGTAGCTGCCCTCTCTCCCCACCCATCACTTGTACAACACCATTGACACTATTCCCTGTGCTGTGCCTTTTATTCCCATGACTTCTATATTCCATAATTGGATTTTTTTTTCAATTTTTAAAAAAGATTTTATTTATTTATTCATGACAGACACACAGAGAGAGAGGCAGAGACACAGGCAGAGGGAGAAGCGGGTTCCATGCAGGGAGCCCAATGTGGGACTCAATCCCAGGAGCCTGGGATCATGACCTGAGGTAAAGGCAAACACTTAACCACTGACCCACCCAGGTGCCCCTTAAAATATATTTGTTTCATATATTGTCCACCCCTCTCACTGGTTTGTCAGCTCCACAGGGATGAGGCTCTTGTCTTTTTTTGTTTACTACAGTATCCTGGTACCTAGAACTGCCTCTGACATAATAGATGCCCAGCATGTGTTCACAAGTGTGTAGCAGTGACTATGGTTCGCTTTGGACAAAAAGATAGAAATATTTTGGAGTTGTCTAATTATGTATTTTGACTTAGCACCACAAATGAGAGAATATGGAAAGCAGCCTGTTTCATTCACCTATGGCACATGATAAGCAGCAGGATCTCACTTCATACTGGGCCCAAAGTAAGTGGGATGGTATTCACCTACAGTAGGTTGATTAGTGTCCCCAAAAAAGATATATCCAAGTCATGGGCAGCCTGGTGGCTCAGTGGTTTAGCGCTGCCTTCAGCCCAGGGTGTGATCCTGGAGTCCCTGGATCGAGTCCCATGTCGGGTTCCCTGCATGGAGCCTCCTTCTCCCTCTGCCTGTGTCTCTGCCTCTCTCTCTCTGTCTCTGTCTCTCATAATAAATAAATAAATAAAATTAAAAAAAAAAAAGATATATCCAAGTCCTAATCAGGAACCTATGAATGATCTTATTTAAACAAAAAATTTTTTTCAGATGTAATTGAGGGTCTCTAGAGGACAGGGACGCCTGGGTGGCTCAGTGGTTGAGCATCTGTCTTAAAATCAGGGTGTGATCCTGGGTCTGGGATCGAGTCCCCCATCGGGCCCCCCACAGGGAGCCTGCATCTCCCTCTTTTTGTGTCTCTGCCTCTCTCTCTGTGTCTCTCATGAATAAGTAAATAAAATCTCAAAAAAAATAAAAAATAAAAAAAGGATCTCTAGAGGACATCATTATGGATTTAGCCCTAAATCCAATGACAAGTATCTTTATTAGAGAAATCCTGAGTGAAAGGCAAAGGAAGATTTGAAACACAGAGATGCATGGAGAAGAAGGAGGCATGAAGACAGACAAGAGATGCTAAGGATGGCTGGAAGCCTCCCGAAGCTAAGAGAGAGGAATGCAGTGGATTCTCCCAGAGAGACTCCAGGAAGAAGGCCCCTGCAGGCACCTTGATCTCAGACTTCTGATCTCTGGAACTGTGAGAGAATAACTTTCTGTTATTTTAAGCCACCCAGTTTGTGGTCATTTGTTACAGCAGGTCCAGGACATTAATATCTCCCCCATAGTCACCTCTACACTGGCTCCCAAGTTGATGACTGTAATGAGATTCACTCTTCCAGTTGTGTCTAGAGGCAAACAAAGAAACTTCTATTACTTACAGCTTGCCTGATCATTCAGAGTGGTGCCTGACCAAAGCCAAAACCAAAACCCAAAACCAAAACCAAACCATAACAACAACAAAACCCCAAAGGATCAAGATAGGAGAGCCAGAACTCAAGATGCGAGAGCAGGAAGGGAGGTGGGTGTCATTCCTGGCTCCTCTCCGTTTCACAGCTGAGGTAACAGAAGCTCAGGAAATGACTCACCTACCTCATTAATAATAATTAATGTAGTAACATTAACTCCGGCTAACATTAATTGAGCATCTATTATATGTTGGGCACTGTGGTTTATGGATATCAATTTATTCAGTACTCACCAACACGTAAGGGAAAGAGGGTTTTTTTTTTTTTAAGATTCTATTTTTAAGTAATCTCTACATCCAACATGGGGTTTCGAACTCACAACCCTGAGATCAAGAGTCACATGTTAAAACCGACGGAGCCAGCCAGGTGCCCCAGGGAGAGAGCATTATCTAAATTTTTCTGGTAAGGAAACAAGAGCATGGAGAAGTTAAATCATTACTTCAAGATCACCCAGAAAATTAGAGCTGGACATCAACCCAGGCAGACTCACTTGAGTCTAAGGCTTGACAAGCATGCTCTGGGGAAGACAGCACTTGCTCTGTCATTTGTCAGAATTGGTGTCACTCTGCAGCAACGCTGGCTTCCCAAGGGGCTATCGATATGACAGATAAATTGTGTTGGGGAGGTGAACGGATGATGACAGCCAGACCTATAGCTCATTCTTAAATGAAACTATTCAGGGTCACCCTGAAACTCTGTGACTGTTGTGAGAAGTTGAAATTCAGACCCTCCCTGTAAACTCCGCCTCTCTGGGTTTTCATGGTGTTGAAAATGAAGACACTTTTTCTGCGGATCCGTATTTTAACGGAGGTAGAAGAGGTATGGGAAACACAAGGAGGAAAAAGCAGGACAATCCTAGACATCTACGGCACCTGGAAATATACAGTAATTGTTTTCCTAACCTTTGAAAAAAGACAAGTAAACTTAGCTCACTGCCCATTCCCTCTGATGAGGAGTGGGGGAGGCCTCCCAGAACGAGCTAACCTTTTGAACAAAGTGTTTGCCCCCTTCTGAGCAATCTCCTTGGTCTGCTCGGTTAGGTGGCTTGGAGCTCACACTTAGACCAGCCGCCAGTCCATTATTTTCCCAAGCTGGCAAAAGCTCCAGCACAGAGTTAGGGACATCATCTTCCGAGGGACAAGTGTAGCATGTCTATAGGGACACGTGAAGACGGGGGCTCTGTCTTGCAGGACATGACCCTGAGACCGTTGTACAACTCCATGAGATGAGCTGATTATGCCTGAAAGCTTATCTTTCTGTTGATGTGGATACAACCTGGATAAATAATCCCATTCCGGGCCCCAGTCCTTTCTGATGTCCCCATTGCCTGCTCTGCCTCTGTCCTTGCCCTAAACTTCAGCCCTGCCCCTCTCATCTGACTGACTTGGCACCTCCGCTTTGTTCTTTTGCTCTTTCCCATGGACACTGTCATACATTCACCCCAGGGTTCAATCTCCATCCAGGGGCTCCAGGGACCTGCCCATCCACCTGTCTCCAGCCACTGGGATTCTGCAGTGAAACCCACTGCGTGCAAGCTGGACCTGGCCTGGCTCTCCAGGAGTGAATATAATGCCTGAGAGCTTCACACTTTGATGGTCTCTTCTTGTTTTATCTGCATGGGGTGATAGGCATTGCTCTGTGCTTTGCAACCAGGACCCCATAAAAAGGAATCTGTTATGGGCTGAATCATGTCCCCTCCAAATTCGTATGTTGAAGTCCTAACCCCCCAGTACCTCAGACCATCACTGTATTTGGAGATAGGATTTTAATTTTTTTTTTTTAAGTTTTTACTTAAATTCTAGTTAGTGGGTGCTTGGGTGGCTCAGTCAGTTAAGCATGTGACTCTTGATTTCAGCTTGGGTCATGATCTTGTGGTCCTGGGATCAAGCCCCATGTTGGACTCTGTGCTCAGCAGGGAGTCTGCTTGGAGATTCTCTCTCTGTGTCTCTCTCTGCCCTTCCCCTAGTGTGCGTGTGTGCATTCTCTCTCTCTCTCAAATAAATAAATCTTAAACAAAATTCTAGTTAGTGAACATATAGTGTAATATTGGTTTCAGGAGTAGAATTTAGTGATTCATCACTTATATACAACACCCAGTGTTCATCACAAGTGCTCCTTAATCCCCATCCCCCATCTAGCCCATCCCCCACCCACCTCCCTCCTTCAACCCTCAGTTCGTTCTCTATAAGTAAGAGTCTCTTATGGTTTGCCTCTCTCTCTCTCTTTTTTTCTCCCTTCCTCAATGTTCATCTGTTTTGTTTCTTAAATTCCATATGTGAGTGAAATCATATGGTATTTAGCTTTCTTTGACTTATTTCACTTAGCATAATATACTCTAGCTCCACCCATGTCATTGGAAATGGCAAGATTTCAATCTTTTTGATGGTTGAGTAATACTCTATCATATATATATATGTATATACACACACACACTAAATTTTCTTCTTTTATTATTTGAAAGACAGAGAGCACAAGTGGGAGGAGAGGAAGGGAGAGAGAGAGAAAGAGAGAGAGAGAGACAAGCAGATTCCCTGATAAGTGCAGAACCTCATGTGGGACTCAATTCCAGGACCTCAAGATCATGACCTGAGCTGAAGTCAGATGCTTAACCGACTGAGCCACCCAGGCGCCCCATACCACATCTTCTTTATCCCTTCATCAGTCAATGGAAATTTGGGTTCTCTCCATCATTCGGCTATTGTTGATGCTGCTGCTATAAACATTGGGGAGCATGTGCCCCTTTGAATTGGTATATTTGTATCCTTTAGGTAAATACCTAGTAGAGCAATTGCTGAGTTGTACGGTAGTTCTATTTTTAACTTTTTGAGGAATCTCCATACTGTTTTCCAGAGTGGCTGCACCAGTTTGCATTTCTACCAACAATGTAAGCAGGTTCCCTTTTCTTGGAGATAGGGTTTTTAAAGAAGTAATTAAGGTCAAATGAGATCATATGGGTGGGCCCTACTCTAATATAACTGGTGTTCTCCTTTTTTTAAAAAAGATTTCATTTATTTAAGAGAGAGCACGAGTAGGGGGCAGGGGAGGGTCAGAAGGAGAGGGAGAACCAGACTCTCCACTGAGCAGGGAGCTCGACATGGGGCTCGATCCCTGGACCCCAAGATCATGACCTGAGCTGAGGGCAGATGCTTGACCAACTGAGCTACCCAGACCTCACTTCTTTAAAAAAAAAAAAAAAAAAGTTTTTATTTTTTATTTCTCAAAGTAATCTCTACATCCAGTGTGGGGCTCAAAATCACAACCCCGAGGTCAAGAGTCACACACTCTTCCAACTGGTGCCAGCCAGGCACTATCACTAGTGTTCTTATAAGAAGAGGAGATAAGGGGGCACCTGGGTGGCTCAGTCGTTTAAGCAGTAGACTCCTGGATTTCGGCACTCTGTACAACTCTTAGAAAAAGATGAGGGGGCACCTGGGTGGCTCAGTCGGTTAAGCGTCTGTCTTCAGCTCAGGTCATGATCTCAGGGTCCTAGAATCTCGCCCTGTATCAGGCTCCCTGCTCAATGGAGAGTCTGCTTCTCCTTCTCCCCTGGCACCTCTTCCTGCTCAATCTCCCTTTCTCAAATAAATAAACAAAATCTTAAAAAATAGTCATAAGAGAAAATACAGTTCAGCATTGTACTGTATTTATGGAGAAAAAATCCACAAGGATCTGTGTAAAAAATGGATCCCTATGCTTATGTTTATCAAAGATCAACTGTATATCCAATTAACTCCTCTAGAAAGCTCTAGAAAACCAGGTGTGTTGACGTTCTCCTTATTCATTTTTCATCTTATATCATTAGCAGATCTTGTGTTTAACTGGCTCAAAAGCAACCCATCATAAAAAGTGAAAGAGTAAGCAAGTCTCTTTCCCACCCCTGCACCTTTCTGCTCCATTCCTCCATCCCCTACTTTTATTTTTTTTTAAGATTTTATTTATTTATTCATGAGAGACACAGAGAGAGAGAGAGGCAGAGACACAGGCAGAGGGAGAAGCAGGCCCCATGCAAGGAGCCCTACGTGGGATCGAGTCCGAGGTCTCCAGGATCACGCCCTGGGCTGAAGGCAGCACTAAACTGCTGAGCCACCCGAGCTGCCTCATCCCCTACTTTTCAAAGCTTCTAGTGCAGGCTTGAGGGTTCCTTATGCAAATATAAGCAAATATTCTTATAGTTTATCATCAGCCCCTCTGCCTTTACACAGAAGGTAGATTACCATATTCCAGAATTTCTCTTTCCATATCAATGCACAGAGAGCTTCTTCATTTTTTTTGTTTTTTAAGATTTTATTTGACAGAGAGAAAGAGAGAGGGGGGGGCAGGAGAGCACAAGCAGGGGGAGAAGTAGGCAGAGGGAGAGGGAGAAGCAGACTCCCTACTGAGCTGGGAGCCTGATGCGGGGCTAGATCCTAGGACCCTGAGATCATGACCTGAGCTGAAGACAGACACTTAACCAACTGAGCCACCCAGGCACCTTCTCATCTTTTTTGAAGAGTTGTACAGTATGCCAGTGTGTGGAGTGCCAACATTTATTTAACTATCCCTACCTGATGGACATTTAGGTGGTTTCCAACCTTGTGTTACTACCAGCAATGCCTTGGCAACTAACCTTATACAGGTGTACACCATCATGCTCATCTGTGACTCTATCTCAGGCTAAGTTCTTGGAAAAGGGGCCAGAGTTCATCACCACTATACCAGGTCCTCTTTCCTTTGGAACCCCGGATGGGCCTAGGCTTCTATGCCAGGAGCCTGTCACACTCCTTCGGTGTCTGGGAGAGATTTATTCCACAGGATAGTTTGGAGGAACTGGCATATTGTATGCATGACTCATGGAACATGATGAACTCAACCTTACCTTTCACCATCTCTTTAAATGCATCCAGTGGAAATTATCTCGCCTGCCCCAGAAACAGAAGTTTCCTAGGCTTCTGTAACAAAGTACCATAAACTGGATGGCCTAAAACAACACATTTATTTATTTATTTATTTATCCTCACAGTTCTGGAGGTACAAGTCCAAAATGCTGGTCTTGGCAGGGCCATGCTCCCTGTGAAACCTGTAAGGGAGTCCTTTTTGCCACTGCCCTGCTTTGGTGGCTCGCTGCGTCCCTCCAGTCTCTACCTTGGTCATCATGCGCATCCTTCCAGTCCGTATGACCCTGTCCTCACTAATGACATCTGCAATGACTGCATTTTCAAATAAGGTCACATTCTAAGGTCCTGGAGGTCAGGACGTCAACATATCTTGTTTGGAGGGGGACATAATTCAGCCCCTAACGTAGGCCCAAAACTCTTTGGCTCATTTCAGGTAGGAGACAATGTTAGGGGTTCTTTTAAGTCACAATGTCATTCTAATTCAGAAACTAGTATTTCCAGTCCTAGCTACCCACCAGTCTTTCAAGCTCCATTCCAAGGCCAACTGTAGGTCAGGGGTTGGCAGCTGCCTGCCTGCAAAAGGGAGTGTGGCTGGGGGTTCCTGCTCTCTGCTGGCCTGGTGCCCTGCTCACTGGCTCCCCACCATCTATGGGCTTAATCTCCAGCCAGGGTGGGAGAAGTGGGAGGATGGGACAGGTCTGACCGGCTGGTGGCGGGGAGGGGGCTCCATGTTCTCAAGGGTCTATTATTCAGCTCCTTGTCCTCTCATGGGTATTTCTGGAATTTCTTTTTTTTTTTTTTTTCTTTTTTTTATTTCTGGAATTTCTTTGGAGGTTTCCAACTTGGAGAATTCTTAAAAAAAAATTTTTTTTTTAAAGATTTTATTTACTTATTCATGAGAGACACACACAGAGAGAAGCAGAGACATAAGCAGAGGGAGAAGCAGGCTCCATATAGGGAGACCGATGTGGGACTCATTCTGGGACTCCGGATCATGCCCTGAGCTGAAGGCAGACACTCAACCACTGAGCCACCCAGGCGTCCCCCCAACTTGGAGAATTCTTGATTGCAGATCTCCTGATTCTGGCAAATGCAACTTGATTTGGGGAATTAACTTGCAACTTCTTTTTCAGCCCTAGAAATCTAACATTCCTCCCTCTGTTCCCAGGCAGCCCTTTTGGGCAGGACCCTCAGTGAATCAATGGCAGCCCCCTATTCTCCCCCATGGCCCACATGGGATTCGGGGACCCCTATAAGAACTGCAGACAGCTGCATGCTCCTAGCCTTGCCACCAAAGCATTCAGTCAATCCATCTGGATTTCCTAGGGGATGTCAGAGGCATGTCCACAGGGTCCTCCAAATGCAGGGACACAGACTAACACGCTCTCTGGGCTACTCCTGGTAGAAGGAGGGGTTAGAAGACCCCTCACAGCAGGCCCAAGGGTCTCTCCAAATAAATATCACCCAATTCTTCTCCTCACTCTGACCCCTTGTATTTCCTTGTTTAGGTTGAGTTGCTGAGGGACCAGGTAAACATCACTTCTTTTGCAGCTCTGGCAAGTGGGGGGTCTTCCTCACTCTCCTTTTGTGTGGGATATATAGGCATCATGGCATCTCACCGAAGATTCCATTCTAGTATTCTCTTCCTACCTGCCAGCACACTGACCATAAATACAAGAAAGTGATTTACAAATTCTCACCTGGTCTTTTATTTTTATTTTTTTAATAGATGATTTTATTTATTTATTCATGAGAGACACACACACACACACACACACACACAGAGAGAGAGAGAGAGAGAGAGAGGCAGAGACACAGGCAGAGGGAGAAGCAGGCTCCACACAGGGAGCCCGATGTGGGACTCGATCCTGGGATTCAGGGATCACGCCCTGGGCCGAAGGCAGACAGCCACTGAGCCACTGAGCCACTGGTGCCCTAATTAGTTTTATTTTTAGAATCATTTTAGATTTACAGAAAATTTGCAAGATAGTGGAGTTCCCATAAACCAGTTTTGTGTTGTTAATACATTACATTATCACAGTATATTTGTTACAGTTAATAAACCTATATAGGTATTATTATCTCTAGTCATACTTTATTCAGATTTTCTATTTTTCCCTAATGTTCCTTTTCTTTTCTTTAAAGATTTTATTTATTTATTCATGAGAGAGAGAGAGAGAGAGAGAGGCAGAGACACAGGCAGAGGGAGAAGCAGGCTCCATGCAGGGAGCCTGACTTGGGACTCGATCCTGGGTCTCCAGAATCACGCCCTGGGCTGAAGGCAGGCGCTAAACCGCTGAGCCACCGGGGCTGCCCCTAATGTTCCTTTTCTGTCCCAGGATCCCATCCAGATACCACATCGCATTCAACCCTCACTTTAGGTTCTTTTTGACTATGAAAACCTCTCAGATTGTCCTTGTCTTCGATGACTTAGACGGTTTTAAGGTCTAAGAATGATTAAGAATGATTAAGAATGATCCTGTGTTGGAATTTGCCTGATGTTTTTCTCATTACATCCAGTTATGGGGTTTGGGGAGCATGGTATAATAAAAAATATATCTGGTGTTTGTCCCCAGTTCCTGGCACACAGCTCCCAAACCCTTGGAAGTTCCTGGTAAGGGCAACCACAGTGGAGTTCATGGGAATGAGGTGATAACCCTGGGCTCCCAGTTGTCTCAGGACGGGGCCTGGGAGCTGGGGAAACCACCGAGTCATCAGAGGGTTCTAACTTTCACTGACCTCAGCCTCCACCTACCCAAGTGAAATGGTAAAAACCAACAAACAGAAAGGGTTCAGGGCTGGGTGCTGCCAGGGTGGGGCTGGGTGCAGAAAAGGTAGAGAAGCTCTGGGCCTCCCTTGGGAGCTCCTCTTCCATCCTGATGCTCCTCCTGAGCCTGGTGCTCCTCCTTCACAGTATCTGGGGGGAACGGTGAGTAAAGTCCTTTCCAGGGTTCTGAGTGGTGGTCTAGGGAATTCTCAAACTGGAGGAGGTGAGGGTGGGAACCCACGACTTTGTTGCCCACCTGGCAGAAATGTGGGTGGTTTGGGCATCCATTTGTGGCTGGTGTCTGAAGCGGGAGTAGAGCATCAGAGACCTCCCTGGCTGTTGGTCTTGGAAAAGAACCTGAGCCACCCAGGCGTCCCTCAAAAACGCTTTAAGAAACAGCAAAGAAAGAAGCCATCAGGCACAAGAACTGGACTACGGTGTAAGAATCACTATGCAAGTTAGGATCTGGAGTGGAGAGAAATACTTCCCAGACAGAAGCAGGACGAGGCCGAGGCAGCCTCTCAAGTTGAGGTTGGAGATAGGGCAGGTTATTTGCTCACGCTTAGGGGGGTTGTAGCTGTTTCTTTCTTTTTTTAATTTTTATTTATTTATAATAGTCACAGAGAGAGAGAGAGAGAGAGAGAGGCAGAGACACAGGCAGAGAGAGAAGCAGGATTCATGCACCGGGATCCCGACGTGGGATTCGATCCCGGGTCTCCAGGATCGCGCCCTGGGCCAAAGGCAGGCGCCAAACCGCTGGGCCACCCAGGGATCCCCAGGAGTTGTAGCTCTTTCTGGTTGTTCCTCTCGGGGACTCTTGCACGCTCAAATTGTAACAAGCAGTTAAATGTATGACATTCGCAAAGCTCTTAGGCCGGCCTCCCCCTTGCTGTAAGTACTGGATAATCACCATTTGTGAAATAAAGAACTATTGGGGGCGCCTGGGTGGCTCCATGGTGGAGCCTCTGCCTTGGTCTCAGGTCCTGATGCTGGGATCGTAAGATCGAGGCTTGCACCGGGCCCTGGGGGGGGGGGGGGGGGGGATGTGGAGGGTGGAGGGGTGGAGGGGTCTGCTTCTCCCTCTGCCTGCCTCTCCCTCTGTGTCTCTCATGAAGGGTGGAGGGGTGGAGGGGTGGTCTGCTGGAGAGGGTGGAGGGGTGGTTTGTTGGAAGGGGTGGAGGGGGTGGAGGGGTCTGCTTCTCCCCCTGCCTGCCTCTCTGCCTCTCCCTCTGTGTCTCTCATGAAGGGTGGAGGGGTGGAGGGGTGGTCTGCTGGAGGGGGTGGAGGGGGTGGAGGGGTGGTTTGTTGGAGGGGGTGGAGGGTGGAGGGGGTGGAGGGGTCTGCTTCTCCCTCCGCCTGCCTCTCTGCCTCTCCCTCTATGTCTCTCATGAATGAATAAATAAAATGTAAATAAATAAGCAAAAAGCCAAAACCAACCTGTTTTTGTGTTTGGGACTGGGCCGCCCTTGGGGAGGGCGCGGAGAGCCCCTATCTGTGCTGAACATCTTGAGATCGGGTTATAAGGAGGTGCCCGGCTGGAGGGCTGCAGGGCGGACCGGGGGGCTCAGCGGCTTAGCGCCGCCTTGGGCCCAGGGCGTGACCCGGGGTCGCGGGATCGAGTCCCGCCTGGGGCTCCCTGCAAGGAGCCTGCTTCTCCCTCTGCCTGTGGCTCTGCCTCTCTCATGAATAAATAAATAAAATCTAAAATAAAATAAAATAAAATAAAATAAAATAAAATAAAATAAAATAAAATAAAAGGAGTCCGTAGAGGACCAGGCGGAGAACAGGCCGGACGAACAGAAGCAGGACGGGGGACAAGCGCGGCTCGCACGCCCTCCCGCGGCCCCGAGCCAGCCGCGCGCCTGCGCACTCCACGCGGTGGGGGGGCCGCCGCGGGGCAGGGCGGGACGGCCGCAGGCCTCCGGGGGAGGGCGGGGCCGCGGGGGACGGCGGGAGACCCTCCCCGGCCCGCGAGACGCGGCGGCGCTTCCGGGGGGGGGGGGGGGCGTGCGAGGAAACGTCGGGGACGCGGCAGCGCCGCCGCACTCGCGCTCCTCCCCGCGGGTCCCCCGCCGGCTCGGCCGGCCTGTCAGTGCGCACGCGCGGCCCCGCCCCCGCCGGGTGCCTCCCGGGCGCACGTGCGCGCCTGGTGCAAGAGAAGCTCGCGTGGGTCTTCTGCAGTGGGTGCCGCGGAGGCTTTGCGGTGACCCCAGTCCAGGTGCGAGGGGGAAGGGAAAAAAGTGGTACGTTTGCCCGCAGTGAAAACCAAACATCGGTTCAGAGGCAAACAGAAGCCTCCCAGAAAGAAAGTAAAAGATGGGGAGGGTAGGCTTGCAACGTCTTATCACACCTACAAGGTTAGTATCCCACGTAAATAAGATCAAAGCTTCAGCTTTATTTTTTTTAGATTTTAAAAATATTTCATTTAAATTCACTTTGCAAGCATATAGTATAATACCCAGTGCTCATCTCATCATTGTTGTTTTAAGATCCGTGTTTTTTTGTTTTTGTTTTTTTTTTTTTTAAGATCCTGTTTACCTGGGCACTTGGGATGGCTCAGTGCTTGGCCGTCTGCTGCCTTTGGCTCAGGTCGTGATCCCAGGGATCCTGGGATCCGGCCTCGGGCTCCTGCACAGGAGCCTGCTTTTCCCTCTGTCTCTCTGTGTGTCTCTCATGAGTAAATAAATAAAATCTTAAATTTACCCATTAGAAAGAGAACACAAACAGGGGAAGGGGCAAAGGGAGAGGGAGAAGCACATTGCCCCCTGAGCAGGGAGCCCTGCACGGACAGGCTGGATCCCAGGACCCAGGGTTCAGGACCCTAGCCAAAGGCAGCCTCTTAACCCACTGGGCCACCCAGGCTCTCCCAAAATTCCAATCTCAAAGAAGGCAAGAGACATGAATGGACAATCTGCAAAAAAAAATAGTGTAAAACTAGCCCTTAAATGAAAAGATGTTAGGTTCTCCTAATAAGAGAAATGCACGTTATTCTGAGATCTCATTTCTAAGCTAATCCAATTTGCAAAAGTCAAAAGCACGAGTAAAGGCGGCTGTGGGGGCACAGGCGCTACTCATACATTGCTGGTGGAAATGCAAGATGGTACAACTCCTCTAGGGGAGAGTTTGGCAACATTTAACAAAACTTATGATTTACCCTTTGACCCAGCAGTTTCACATCTAGAAACTCACCCTGGAGAAACATCTACACCAACATCACCCACAGAAAGTACATATATATATGTACAAGGTTACCTATTGCAGCATTACTTGCAAAGACAACATTCTGGAGACAATTTTAGTGCCAATGCATAGACAAGGGCTTGAACAAACTGGCACATGCACACAATGAAGTACTATGCAGTTGTTAGAATGAGAAAGATCTCCATGAACTGATACGGAGTGATTTCTAGGATATACTGGTGAAAAAAGTCAAATACAAGAAAGTACATGTACTACTTTTTGTGTAAAATAAGGGGAAATAAAATATTCGTGTATCTGCTTATTTTTGCTAAAAAAGAACACTTATGAAGAATCAACCAGAAACTAATTAATTGGTTACTTACAATGGATGAGTGGGAATGGGGAGAAACTCTTAAGGAATGACATGTATCTAAGCTTTTTTTTTTTTTTTTTTGGTAGTTTTGACTTTTATTTATTTTTTTAAAAGATTTTATTTATTCACTAGGGAGAGAGCACAAGCAGGGTGAGCAGCAGAGGGAGAGGGAGAAGCAGATTCCCTGCTGAGCAGGGATCCCTGTGTGGAGCTGGATCCCAGGGCCCTGGGACTATGACCCGAGCCAAAGGCAGCTGCTCAACCAACTGAGCCACCCGGGCGCCCCCGCTTTGACTTCTAGAAATGTGAATGTTTTTAATATTCAAAAAGTAAAATGAACAAAGATGGGAGAAGAGAAAACTAAAATTGAACGCAAACAAGTGAACAAATGAACTAAGTGGGTTAGTAAATTAACTGCAGGAGAGGAAGTAAACCCGAATTGCTTTTGACCACAAATCTTTGTATACCTTCTGTGTGTAAACAAGCACACAAAACTACACAGGAATTTGAACTTCACTTAGTTGGCAGTGGTCTGGTGTAGCAATTATGAAAATATGTCCTGTGTATTGTAGGATTTGGTAGATCGATAAGTATAATACTTTGGGGAGCCAGGATTCTCACTGGAAGTAGGGTGTCACGAACATGGAGGAAGGAATGGCAAGGAAGAGCTCTGTGGATTGGAATCTATTTCCTAGATCTCCCTGCTGAAAAAGCTGGGGGAACAGGGCCACTCCAAGAGCCATGAGCACTCCTTGCATCCCTATCTTGGTTTCTAAACACCATTGTCCACTAATCTTAGAGTAATGGCTCATTCTGGGAGGGGCAGGGAAAGATGCCACAGAGCCAGGATAGTCAGAAACAACAATACGAAGAAAGACTCAGAGTCTCACTGAATTTCAATCTGGAGGACGGGGGGACCAAGAACACTCGGATCCCAAGGCTTTGTCTCATCCAATTGTTACTTTATTTTATTTTAGATTTTATTTATTCATGAGAGACACACAGAGAGGCAGAGACATAGGCAGAGGGAGAAGCAGGCTTCCTCTGGGGAGCCCAGTGCGGGACTCGATCCCAGGACCCCAGGATCACGACCTGAGCCAAAGGCAATAGCTCAACCGCTGAGCCACCTGGGAGGCCTGCATCCAGCTTTTATGAAGAGAGCTAGCAGATAACAATCATGAATCTACTTTTTTAGCTATAGGAATGATAAACTTTGGGAAACAAAGCAAAACATGTTTTCTTCAAAGGGTAAAAGAATTGTCCTGCACAATACTTTGCAGTCGTGCCATATGACGTGCAAGGAGGTTATTAATTCAAGGAGGTGGAGCGGAAAAGCTCTATCTGGAGAACAAAGTGGTCAAGAGTCAGTGTACCAGCTCAGGACCTCATGTATCCCCAGTGTGCTGAGGACAACGAGATTCAGTTCTCAGATAAATTCCACAGCTGTTACCCACAGAAAGATCCACAGGAGCAGCTTGTGGTGCCAGTTGAAAGCAAGATGGTGCTCAAAGAATGATGGAGACAGGTCAGGGGCAGCCTGACAGGGCTTTCAATGGCCAATTTTTTTTATTTTTTTTATTTTTTTTAAAATTATTTATGTATTATAGTCACAGAGAGAGAGAGAGAGAGGCAGAGACACAGGCAGAGGGAGAAGCAGGCTCCATGCACCGGGAGCCTGATGTGGGATTCGATCCCGGGTCTCCAGGATCGCGCCCTGGGCCAAAGGCAGGCGCCAAACCGCTGCGCCACCCAGGGATCCCTCAATGGCCAATTTGGAACAATTTCTTAAAAAATATTTTATTTATGTATTCATGAGAGACACACAGAGAGAGACAGAGACATAGGCAGAGGGAGAAGCAGGCTCCATGCAAGGAGCCTGATGTGGGACTCGATTTCAGGACCCTGGGATCATGCCCTGAGCCAAAGCCAAGATGTTCAACCACTGAGCCACCCGGGCATCCCTAAATTTGAAGCACTTAGAAAACCGAATGAATAATGACAGCAGTGAATTACAACATTGGAACAAAAAAGGATCCATGAGTCCACAATGATATGAAAAAATAATCTTACAAACACATAAATAGAGGTAAAAGGAATAGCTCTTCTTTACAGTAGAGCACCAACTAATAAATGCTGAAGGAACAGCTGAGTTGGAAAAGTAACTGTATTGCAACTATTATAGCAATAAGTGACTCAAGCAGGAATCATTAATGGATGCTAACCCCTGGGTAAAAGCTAGTTGGGGAATATTACACAGTCCCACTCCACTGGAACCTTTATAGTGGAAAACTTGGGAGGCGGGTATCACCTTAACCATGATCAAAGTCAGTGTTATCAGTAAAGGTGACCTGACATTATGTGCCAAAAATGCATCACTTGATTGGGTCCTGAGGAAACGGATAAACTCAGATTGAAGGATAATAATACAGGCCTGACTCTCAATGTCAAAGCCACAAACGACAAAAAGACTAAGGAACTGTCCAGATTAAAGGGGAATAAAGAGGCATGACAACTGCAGGAAATGTGTGACTTTGGAAAAGATGATATTGGGCAGCCCCGGTGGCACAGCGGTTTAGCGCCTCCTGCAGTCCAGGGCGTGATCCTGGAGACCCTGGATTGAGTCCCACGTCGGGCTCCCGGCATGGAGCCTGCTTCTCCCTCTGCCTGTGTCTCTGCCTCTCTCTCTCTGTGTCTCTATGAATAAATAAATAAAATCTTAAAAAAAAAAAAAAAAGGAAAAGATGATATTGCTGTAAAGGATGTTATGGGGACAACTGGCAAAGTGTGACCATGTACTGAACCTGAGTTATTGGCACATCGGATCAGTGTTAGAATTTCTGAATTTGAACATTGCAAGGTGGTTACATAAGAGGACCTTCTTGTTCTTAGGAAATTCACCCTGAAATAATTGAGGGTGAACAGTCATGATTTCTGCAACTTAATCTCCACAGTGGTTCAGGGAAGAAGAAAAGTCTGTGTGGCACCTTGTACCACTTAGTGGATACATCCCAGGGTGCATAATATGTTTCCTACTGTGGAAGGTTTTTTTTTTTTTTAATTTATTTATTAATGATAGTTACAGAGAGAGAGAGAGGCAGAGACACAGGCAGAAGGAGAAGCAGGCTCCATGCACCGGGAGCCCGATGTGGGATTCGATCCCGGGTCTCCAGGATCGCGCCCTGGGCCAAAGGCAGGCGCCAAACCGCTGCGCCACCCAGGGATCCCTACTGTGGAAGGTTTACAGTTTTGCAATTAAGGGGCACCTGACTGGTGCAGTCGATAGAGCATCCCACTCTTGATCTGGGGTCGTGAGTTGAGCCCCATGTTGTGTGTAGGGATTGCTTTAAAGTAATCATTTTAAAGGACACCTGGGTGGTTGAGCATATACCTTCAGCTCAGATTGTGATCCTGGGGTCCTGGGATTGAGTCCCACATCAGGCTCTCTGTAGGGAGCCTGCTTCTTCCTCTGCCTGTGTCTCTGCCTCTCTCTCTGTGTCTCTCATGAAGAAATAAATAAAATCTTTTAAAAATTAATAATAATAATTTTTAAAAATAAAATTTTGCCAATTAAACACTCATAAGCAATGTTGCTAACGATATCTTTATGACTATAATTTCTTCTTTCATTACTGTTTTTAGAAGAAATGCCCACACAACTGTGAATCCCAAATCAAAGAGTGTACATGTTTTTATGGCCTTGAAGAAGCATAGTAGTTCGAGATGCCAAGAGTGGCTGATTTAAATAGAAGGCTGTAGGTAACAGGGGAGGTGACGGCATAGAGCTACAAATAGCAGGAGATTCTTTCAGAAAGCAGCTGCTCGAGCTCTTGGGCACAGGACTCTTGTATCACTAGGAAAACCTCCCAGACCAAGCTCACAGCAGATTTTGTAGGCTAGTAACACCCCTGCTGTTGTCCCACATGCCATGCATCGACTCCAAGCCACCATGGCCTAAATTTAGATTTTGGGCAATAAGGGATTTGTGATTAGCCAGCTCGTAGCCTCTAGAGGATTCTCTGAAGAACCACAATGTGAAGTTTTGTGTTCAAGAACTTCACAAATGGGGGCATATGGGTGGCTCAGTGGTTGAGCGTCTGCCTTTGACTCAGGTGGTGATCCCAGGGTCTGGGATCGAGTCCCACATCAGGCTCTCTGCAGGAAGCCTGCTTCTCCCTCTGCCGATGTCTCTGCCTCTCTCTGTGTGTCTCTCATGAATAAATAAAATCTCAAACAAAACAAAACAAAACAAAAATCTCAAAAAAACAAGACAAAACAAACCCAAACCCAAAAAACTCTGGTAATGGGAAGTACATTGGTCTAACTACTGTGGAGAACAGTTTGGCATTATCTTTGAGAACTGAATATTATTAGTTCAGCCCAGTAATCCCTCTGCTAGGTCCATACCTGGAGAAGTGTTTGCCCACGGGCTCCAGGAATAAGTAAGGGTGTGTGCAGAGTAGGGCTGCTGTTACAGCAAACAAACTGGAAATAACTCAGCGTCCATCAGCTGGACCAGGGCTAAACAAATGATGTTGTAGCCATGTGATGGAATATTATATAGCCATGAAAGTGCATATAAAGTGCAGCTCTGCAAAATTATATGTGTAAATCTTAGAAGCATTGCATGGAAAAGTGCAAGGCTCAGAAGTATGGTTATTTTTTTTTTAAAGATTTTATTTATTTATTCATGAGAGACACAGAGAGAGAGAGAGAGAGAGAGAGAGAGAGAGAGGCAGAGACATAGGCAGAGAGAGAAGCAGGCCCTATGCAGGGAGCCTGATGTGGGACTTGATCCTGGGACTCCAAGATCATGACCAGGGCCGAAGGCAGGCGCTAAACCGCTGAGCCACCCAGGGATCCCAGAAGTGTAGTTATTGAATAATATTTTTAAAAGCTAAAAGAAAACAATGTCCTGTGTAGGGATATATTCATTTTCATTCATGTATTTTTTAGGGGAACCTGAGTGGTTCATTTGGTTAAGCGTCTGCCTTAGGCTCAGGTCATGATTGCAGGGTCCTGGGATCGAGCCCCACACCCAGCTCTCTGCTTGGTGGGGAGCCTGCCTCTCCCTCTGCCTGCTGCTCTGCTTGTGCTCTCTCTCTCTCTGTCAAATAAATAAATAAAATCTTCGTTTTTTAAAGATTTTTTTTAAGCAAGGGAGTGATAAATGGAATATTGAGGATGAGAGTCATGAGTATGGGATGGGAAAGATAACAAGTATAGAGGTACTGGCAATAGTCTAGGGTTTTTTTTGTGTGTGTGCATTGTAAATCTCCTTCCTAGGTGAATAAATGCAAATGGCCAGTTAAACATTGAAAGAAAAAATGTTTTTCCAGTATTTCAAAAGGAAAGAAAAACTACTCTTAATTAAAAAAAATTTTTTTTTTAGATTTTATTTATTTATTTGGGAGAGAGAATGAGCATAAGCAGGGGGAGAGGGAGAAGAAGGCTCCCCTCCAAGCAGGGAGCCAGACGTGGGGCTAGATCTCAGGACTCTGGGATCATGATCTGAGGCGAAGGCAGATGCTTAACCCATTGAGCCACCCAGGTGCCCCGAAAAACCAGTCTTTTAGAGAAAGATACCATTTTTCATCAATCAAAGTAGTAAAGAATTATTTTTTGAGAGGGGGAGGGGCAAAGGGAGAGGGGAAGAAAGAGAATCTTAAGCAGGCTCCCCGCCCAGCACGGAGCCAGACTCAGGGCTCAATCTCGCCCTGAGATCATGACCTGAGTCGAAATTAAGAGTGAGATGATTCATCTACTGAGCCACCCAGACACCCCTAAAAGTAGTAAAGATTTTTTTTAAAGGCTATGTTAAAATAGCCCTTAGTCCTCTACTAGGAGATAAAATGAAGTTTGGCCTTAGGTTCCCATTGTCTTAGGCTTATATCCTTTGAACCCTGTAATTTCACTTAAAAGGACGCAGTAGGAATATATAAAGGACGCAGTAGGAATATATCCCCGAGAATTACCAAAAAGGTGGGAAAAAGTTTTGTATAGGACCATTCTCCTCAGCATTGTGTGAGCAGTCACTTGGGGGAGAAAACAATCCAACAATAGAAGAGTGGTTAACAGATCTCGGGAACACTCAAACATGGAATAGTTTGCAGCTGTCAGCAACTGTGTTCTTGAAGACAGAACCTGGTCACCTCTGAATTCTCCTGTTTTTACTAGAAACCTCAGCAGTGACGGGAATTCTCAACTTGAGGTTTTCTGTGACCTGGAGGCCATCCGTAGCCACTTAACTGGGAGTCAGACTCTATTTCTTTTCCCAGATGTTTAGTCTTTGCATTTATCTCATTTTGGTGGTGTTGGGGGGCGGGGAGCAGTATTCCTAATAGTCACCATGGGTCATTCTAGGTCTTACCACAGAATAATGAATTTCCTATTCCCTAAAACACAGATGGGGACGGCTCAGGTTCTTGCTTGACACTGCTGTGCTGAGAGAGAGAAGGCTTCAGGGTTCAGATGGCAAAATTAGGACCACATATAATCAAGGTAGTAATGGAAATCTAGTAAGTGCCCCTAGTAAAGGAACAGTAAATCCAGATGTCAGATACTCTTGCGGTGAAAGAAGCAGTTGGCACCTAGCATTGGGACAAGAAATCCAGTGAATAAGCAATTTTTAAAAATTTACTTTTTAAAATATTTATTTATTTAAAAAAGATTTTTATTTACCTATTCATGAGAGATACAGAGAGAGAGGCAGAGACACAGGCAGAGGGAGGAGCAGGCTTCACGCAGGGAGCCCGATGTGGGACTCAATCCCGGGTCTCCAGGATTACACCCTGGGCTGAAGGCAGGTGGTAAACCTCTGAGCCACCCAGGGATCCCCTATTTATTTATTTTTAAAGGTTTTATTTATTTATTCATGAGAGACACACAGAGAGAGAGAGGCAGAGACACAGGCAGAGGGAGAAGCAGCAGGCTCCATGCAGGGAGCCCCATGTGGGACCTGATGCCAGGTGTCCAGGAGCACACCCTGGGCCTAAGGCAGCGCTAAACAGCTGAGCCACCCGGGCAGCCCTATTTTTTATTTATTTAAGAGAGACAGAGAGAGACACACACACACACACACACAGATAGCGAGAGAGTAGCCCCAAGGAGAGGGAGAAGCTGGCTCCCCGCTGGGCAGGGAGCCAAATGCAGGGGGATCCCAGGACCCTGAGCTCATGACCTGAGCCCAAGTCAGATGCCTAACTGACCCAGGCACCCAAGCGCCCCTGAATAAGCACCTCCTTCACCAAACACCCTATCAAGAGCGGTCCCCTGTGGCTACTCCTCATTTTGCAAAACCTTCAGCCACCTTCAGTTCACTAAGTGCCGGGAATAAAGGCAGAACCTGCCCTTGCCCCCGGCGAGTTCCCAGCCTCAGAGAGAAGGCAGGCAGGCACGGGGTTCAAGCAACGACAAGGTGGGTGAGTGTTGTTGCTGGACGGGGCGGGGGTCCGGGATCCGGGGGCTCACCTGGCCTAGGGGTCCAGCGAGACCTCCCTGAAGAGGTGACATCTGGAGGTTTAAACCCAAGGGCAAAACCCAAGGGCAGGTAGGAGAGGCGGTGTTCTGGGCGCCGGGGAAGGGTGCTTGGCTGGAGCCAGGAACCCCGCCAGCGTGGCCGGAGCGGTCAGGACTGGGGTCGTGCTGCGGCCGTGGGTTCCCTACCTGGCCTTTGCCACAGTCTGTTTCCGATGCCCCCGCTGCCACCTGCCGTGTCCTTGGATGGGACGCCCCTGCCGGGCGGCAGGTGCGGGCAGGTAGCGGGGCCCCGGGCTTGGGCGACAGGTGTGCGCGGCGCCCCGGCCAGGTAAGGCGCCCAGGTAAGGCGCCCAGGTAAGGTGCCCGGCAGCGGCGTCCACGTCCCCCGGGGTGGGGTGGGGGCTCCCCGAGTACCGACCGGTTCTTCCGCTTTAGATCGAACTGTTATTCCCCGGGGGGGGGGGGCTATTTATAGAAAAGACTTGTTAGATCACCTCCTGCTCTTCTGCTTTTCTTTTTTTTTTCCTTATTCAAGATGCCTGACTGGGGGCTGGAGGCGACCGTCCTTCCAGGGCTGAAGTCGTGTTGGAAGCGGGCTGCTTAGAGCAGTTCCAGTTCAGCTGCGTCATCCGCTCTTGGCTCCTCCTGGAAACGGCCCTTTCTCGACTTAGGGATTCACCAGCATTTGTAAACAGGGTATGTGCTCGCCCCGTGGTCACCGAGTTGCTGCTTCCTTTTCCAAAGTCTGAGTTTCTCCTTTTATCCCACCAGGTTTACTGTTATTTTATTGTAAACTGCATGCAGTGCTTTTGAGGTTAAGAAGTGGGGTTTGCATAAACTTTTTTTTTTTAAGATTTTATTTATTCATGAGAGAGAGAAAGAGAGAGAGGCAGAGACAGAAGCAGAGGGAGAAGCAGGCTCCATGCAGGGAGCCCAATGTGGGACTGGATCCCGGGACTCCAGGATCATGCCCTGGGCCAAAGGCAGGCACTAAACCACTGAGCCACCCAGGGATCCCCATAAACTCATTTTTAAAAAGGATTTTTATTTATTCATGAGAGACACAGAGAGGCAGAGACAAAGGCAGAGGGAGAAGCTAGACCTCCTGCGGGGATTCCGTTGTGGGACTCGATCCCAGGACCCCAGATCACTACCTGATCCAGGGTGAAAGGCAGACACTCAACTGCTGAGCCACTCAGGCGTCCCTGCATAAACTGATTTATTTTTTTGTTTAGCTACATTATAGGGTTTATTTATTTATTTATTTATTTATTTATTTTTTCAAGTAGGCTCATGCCCATCAAGGAACCCATCCATCAGAACCGGAGATCAAGACCCTGAGATCAATACCTGAACTGAGATCAAGTCACACGCTTTACCAGCTGAGCCACCCAGGCGCCCCTATACGATACTTTTTTAATTGAAGTGTAGTTGACGATGTTTTAGGTGTGACACCTAGTGATTCGACTACTGTATGCATTATGCTACGTTCTCCACAAGTATAGCGTTTAAAAAACATGTTTGCATTTGAAAAAAAAATCACAGGTTGACATGCAAAAAGTAAGGGACACGGACAAGGGGCATGGCAGCTTTTCTGGACCCCTTCCTGGCATCTTGATGCTGGTGCCTCTATAAAGACACTGGTTCAGGGTGTGCCTGGGGGGCTCAGTTGATGAAGCATCTGCCTTCTGTTCAGGTCATGATCCCAGGGTCCTCAGATAGAGCATTGCATCCGGCTCCCTGCTCAATGAGGAGTCTGCTTCACCCTCTACCTCTGCTGCTCCCCCTGCTTGTGCTCTCTCTCTCTTTCTCTGTCAAATAAATAAATTAATACATAATAACAACAATAATAATAATAATAATAAAACAAAACCCAGACAACACAAGTTCAGTGAAAACAAGAAACAAAGCCATGCTGGCTTGGGAATGTAAGGGCTGCATGTAATGCTCCCATTCTCCCCGATTCTTTTCACCAAACTTTGCTTGCTAGACCCATGAAGTTTCCAGAGCAAAAGATGCTTTATAAGATGCTTTTCCATGCCTGAGAAAGGCAACTTGACCTACTTGAAAGGAGCTCTGCTTTGGGTAGACTGCAGCCCAATTCCTGTGCTGTTAGAAGGAGGTAATCCTACTCACCCTTAAGAGTTAGGAGGATGAAATGAAAGCGTCTTGCCCTTCTAGTCCCTTCCTGTTGACTCGTCCAGGTGGGCTATTCCTGGATCGGATCATCGCTACTCGGCCTTGTGTGCCCACCTCATTCTGAATCCTCAGCCAGCATCATGAGGACTCTGTTCTCCGGTAGAACCGTGGGACAAAGGCATCTGCCTACGGTCACATGGTCACTGTACCTGTCTGCATTTTTGCCCCTGGGGGGAGTCGGGGGTCTGGGGCAACATCTGAACCCAGAGAGCGGCCTCTGTTGCTTTGCCATGCAAACTGCAGCTCACAGGCTCAGCTCTGGGCTGCTAAGGGGATGCCCTGTGAATGCTGTCTTCATCTTGATTGTAGAGGTTTTAGTCAATTTCCACAGTCATTCATGTAACCTTTTTTTTTTTTTTTAAAAAGTTTATTTATTTGTTTATTCATTCATTCATTCATTCATGAGAGACAGAGGGGCAGAGACATAGGCAGAGGGAGAAGCAGGCCCTCTGTGGACTCAATACTGGGTCCTGGGACTCTGGGATCATGTCCTGAGCCAAGGGCAGATGCTCAACCACTGAGCCACCCGGGTGCCCCATTCATTTAACCTTTTTAACCAGTCTTTTAAAAGGGAGACCCTTTTTGTTCAGGAAATAGGAAGAGAACAGGTACTGGAGATGAGTGGCACTCACCTGTTTGCAGTTCAGTATCTGATCTATTGTGGCGGCTTAGACTTTTGAGCCTGCCGAGTGGTGTGTGTTTGTTTAATCTTCTGGAAGCTTATGGTACTAATCGCCCCCAACTGGAGGTCCTGTTTGATGGGCAGGAAACTATTCACAGATGGTGACTCCCTTCCCCCAACCAGGAATGATTTTTATATGCCTGGGACGGAAAGGATCACTCCCCTCTGTCAGATGAAGATAAATTTGCTTTCAGTGGAGGAAATTTTGTGAGCACTTCGCTCTCTAGTGGTTGACTAGGCAAAAGATTTAATAGTTCTAACCTCATCTTGCAAATTGAGGTATGAGCCAGTTTGGTTTCAAAAACTTTTATCGAGCACCCACTACGTGCTGGCACAGTGCTAAATACCAGGGTTATGAAAGTGAGTAAGACATCACTGCAATCAAGTCCTTGTAAAGTGAATCATGTTGTAAATGTATTGGGATCCCAGAATTTTAGAGGTCGAAGATGATCTGGTTTGTGTCACTCCTTCTTTTTTAAACAGTTGAAAACTGGGACCCAGAGAGATGAAGACCATATGGCTACTTAGGGGACAGACAAAGAAATTCAGGAGAGGGTCATCCCCTAATTTTTATGACTTTTTATTTTGAAATAATTTTAGACTTTCAAGAGTTGCAAAAATAGTACAGAATTCTTTGCCCAGTTTTCTCCAGTGTTAACATTTTACACAACCATGGATTTGTCAAAACTAGTACATCAACTAAGCCTCAGACTTCAGATTTCACTAGTTTTTCCACCAAGGTCCACTTAGTTTCAGGATCCAATCCAGGATACCACATAGCATTTATTATTATTATTTGAGTTATTTATTTATTTATTCATGAGAGACACAGAGAGACAGAGATATAGGCAGAGGGAGAAGCAGGCTCCCTGCAGAGAGCCTGATGTGGGACTTGATCCCCAGACCTGGGATCATGACCTGAGCCGAAGGCAGACACTCAACCACTGAGCCACCCAGGAGTCCCTAGCATTTATTATTATCATTATCATTATTATTACTTTTTATCATTATTACTTTTTAGATTTTCTAAAAATATAACACTTAGACTGTAGTTTTTAACTTTGGATTTTCCTATAGTTGAGGTTCTTTAAGATGTTATCGAGGGGCACCTGCTTCTCCCTCTGCCTCTCTGCCTGTCTCTCTATCATGAATAAATACATAAATAACATCTTTTTTAAAAAAAGATGTTATCAAATCAGTGACATTCAGCAGTTGTGTAGAAACCATATCCTAAGCCTTTTTCGGGTTTTGGAGTAGGCTGTTTCCAGGGCCAGCTGTTTGCTGGGAGGATCTTGATGAAATCTCACCTACAGCTTTTTGGATGTGTCCAAGGTCTGGACCATCCCAGCCTGTCTGATCTGGATACAAAAGGCTGCTCTCAGGGCTGGCGGTGCCACAGCCTAAACCTTCTGCCAATATTTCCTCTTGGATCTAGAGACTCATTTCTATTTATTATTGTTGTGGATAGAACTTTCTCTGCTCTCAGGTGCCTGGTTCATAAGGTGAAGGACTTTGGAGTCAGAAAGACAAATTTAGCCTCCAGTTTCCCCACCATTGTGATACCTGGACAAGTCTCTCAGCTGTTCCTCTGCAAGATGGGGACCACAGCCACCCTGCAGAGTTGAGAGGTCTAAATGTAAGAATATACATAGTGATCAGCATAGTGCATGGTGTGCTGATGTGCAATGAATAAAGAAGTGGATGGGGATTTCTGGGTGGCGCAGCGATTTGGCGCCTGCCTGGGTGGCTCAGTGGTTGAGCATCTGCTTTTGGCTCAAGGCTTGATCCTGGGGTCTTCTGCCTATGTCTCTGTGTCTCTCATGAATAAATAAATAAAATCTTAAAAAAAAAAAAGGATGGATGGCACTAGGGCAAGACTAGGCTGGCTGGGTACAATGGAAAGTCTTGAATGCCAGGTAAGACACTGAACTCACTGGGGGCAGGGGTGGACACTGAAGGGTTTGAGTAGGGGAGTGACGAGGTCAGAGTTGACTTTGGAAAGTTACAAGGTGGAGATGTACTGGGTTACAGAGCCGCGGGAAGCAGGAAGCACTCTGGGAATCATCAGGGGCTATCATGTTAGTGTCAGTGAGAGCAGAATGGGTATTTGGACTGGGCGAGGGGTGGGGTAGGAAGACGAACCTCTCAAGAGACAGTGTGGAGATGCCATTCACTGATATAGAGGCTGTGGGGTGAAGGTGGGACTCCAAGATGACTCCATTGTAGGTCCATACGAAAAGAAGGCTGAGGTCATTAACTGTAGCTAGAGAAATCAGGACAAAGAGGACATTTGTGGAGAAAAAAATACAGTGTGTTTTATTCGTGTTGCTCTTGAGACACCAACAGAATGTTCAAGTAGGTATGCAGAAGCAATGGTTGTGGTCCTGGCTAGTTACACATCATGCCCAAAGGGGTGGCCACTGAAACCCAGAGAGCAAACAGGACCACCCCAGAAGAAAATGTTCGTGAGGCCAGAAGCTGGGGGCAAAGACTCCCTCTAGACCATTTTTTTTTCCCAGAAATGGTCAGAGACAAGAGGAGGGCCTACTGAGAACTAGGATATATCAGTTTGTCCTTGCTGCCGTATTGCTTCTCGGCCTTTTGGCTAAGATCATGTGTCCTCGCTGCCGTAACATGGTACCACAGACTGGGCAGTTTCAACAGCCCAAATCTGTCCCCACAGTCTGGAGGCTAGAAGTCCCAGATCGGAGTACTGGCAAGTTGGTTTCTTCTGAAGATTTCCTCCTTTTGTCTTCACGTGGTCTTCCCTTTATGTGGATCTGTGTCCTGATCTCTCAGAAGGACACCAGTTCTCCTGGATCAGGGCCCACCCATAGGACTCATTTTTACCTTAATCACCATTTGAAAGGCCCATCTCCAAATACAATCATATTTTGTGGTACTGGGGATTAGAATTTCAACATTAGAATTTGGGTGGGGGGACACAGTTCAGCCTGTAACATAGAAACAGAAACGGCTAATGACCTTGTGGTCCTGAGGTTCAAGAGCCTACCTGAAAGGGGTCATCATGTCTGTCCGGAAAAACATTCAGGACCCATCATTTTGTGGAGCATTTTCCTTTCTCCAACTGCTGACATGTAGTTCTGGCTTATCGAGAGAAACTGATTTCTTCCTCCTGTTCTGCAGATGGGCCACACACACACAATTACATCTATTTATTTATAGATATGCTTCTGGAGAGAAGAGAGACAGACATGGAGAGAGGTGGGGAAGGGTCCTGCTGTGGGTATTCAGCATCCCCGTCCAGGCTACAAGGCCTCCCCCCCCCTTTTTTAAAATATTTTATATGTTTATTCATGAGAGATCCAGAAGAGAGGGGCAGAGACACGGGCAGAGGGAGAAGCAGGCTCCCCAGGAGAGCCCGATGCAGGACTCGATCCCAGGACCCTGGGATCACTGCCTGAGCCGAAAGCAGACACTCCTCCACTGAGCCACCCAGGTGAGCCACCTGTAAGTCCTTCCTAAATTAAATTTCCTTTTTATGTACTTCAGTTGTCTAACAATTTGTATAAATCTAGCAAATTAATAAGCTTATCAGTATGGCAAACCTGATGTCTTAGATGTTTCAATACTGTTTAAAAACTTAGTAAGATTACAAGGTAAGAGTAACCCATTTCAAATCAGATTTAGAAGGGTGTGCCTAAAATCGCCATATTCTTTAATACGTTTCAGGCATATCAATACCACATACACATGGATTCCTTATTAATCCAGAAATATTAATAATCTGTGGTTTTGTTTCTTCTAAGCCTGTCTATATTTGACTCAAAATTTTATTGGATTAGCAGATGGATATATTTTTAAGAAAACAGTTACTGTCCCAATTAATGGAGTCATTGATCATCAAAGAGTTTTGCTGGTTATTTCCGGAGTCTTTAGGAGACATCAAATCCTATCTGCTGTGGTCATACCAATGATTCTTTTTAATTTTTTAAAGATTTTTATTTATTCATGAGAGACACACAGGCAGAGAGACATAGACAGAGGGAGAAGTGGGTTCCCCACAGGGAGCCCAATGTGGGACTCATCCCCAGACCTGGGATCATGCCCTGAGCCCAAGGCAGCCGCTAAACCACCTAAAACATCTTGTACTGTTGTATTTTTAGGACTATCCCACTCTTCAGGAGTCTTAGAACGAGATGTGACTGAAATCTGGCTCTCTCTGCTTTGTCATCACAGCTTCCAGGGTCTTTGTATATGATTCTCACTTGGCTCAGAAATAACCTTCTAAAGGAAGAATTTATTTATTTTATTTATTAATGAGAGACACACAGAGAGGGGCAGAGACACAGGCAGAAGGAGAAGCAAGCCCCATACAGGGACCCCGGGATCATGCCCTGAGCCAAAGTCAGATGCTCAACTGCTGAGCCACCCAGGCGTTCCAGGACGAATTTACAATTTACTAATATTCATCAATAGGATAAATAAATCCTCTCTCTCTGTGTGTCTCTCATGAATAAATAAAATCTTAAAAAAAATAGGATGAGTCCGTAATACAAACATAATCAAATAACAAGGCTCAATAGTGTGTTATAGTTGACATTCTTTTAGAATACTTAAACTTTTATTGTGGCTCATGATGAGCTCATGTCTCTTCATAAATTTAATGCATTTCAATTTGATACTCAACTCAAATTGCCCTAATTTGGCTAGCAGGGGGGCGGCCCTTTGGGTTAGCTCCTGTATCCTTCTGACACCACCCTGTTTTTCTTTGAAGCTTACCTTCTCTCTGGCATGAAGTGTCTTGGCCTATCAGGTATTCCCTAACACCTGCACCAGCCATTTCTCCAAGGATCTCTGTTTTTTGTTTTTTTTTTTTTAATGGAAAAAATAGCAGGCATACAGGATCTGAGCACTCCGGTGCCTTTAAGGGTAAAATTGCTCTGAGGCCATCTTTGTGAACAAAGCTGGAAGAGATTTCTTTTTCTCTTAAAGCCATGAGTTTGCTATTTTCAATAGTTTGAGGTGTTCTGACTTAAAGTTCTTTTGATCTTTTGATTTTATCTCCTTTTCTCTTTTATAAAGTTGCTTTTTGCTTCATTTAAGTCTGATTGCTCTAAGACAATGTATTAATACGAGTATTAAAGCTCATACTGAATCATATACTGAATAGATATCAAGACTTTCTGTACAGTTCCTTTGGTTCTTAGTATTCTAGGAAGGATGTTTAGTAATTCATAATCCCCCCCCACCTCTCTCTTTTAAGCTTTTAAGTAGGCTCTATGCCCAACATGGGGCTTGAACTCCTGGCCTGGAGATCAAGAGTCCCATGCTCCACCAACTGAGCCAGCCAGGTACCCCAGTAATTCATAATCTCTTGCTTAGTGTGGCTCTTTACATATTCATGTGATGGAGAGTTTTGTTCCACTGTTTTCATCCTGCTTTCAGCTGAAGGGTGCTGGTATTCTAATAGCTAACAGTTTCAAGAATTTAAGAATTTAGCAAGCGATCCCCAGCCCCTCCAGATAGTGAAGGAGTGGGGAGGGCAGCCCATCTTGCCATTCTACTTTGAAATCAGCTCAATCTACAACATTCTTTTTAAGTTTCATTTCCTTATCACTGCATCCATGTACTGTCACTTAAAACATAGTTCTAAGATACACGTGTGTGTGTGATCTCCAGCAAATTAACTGGTTCAGCCTATTATTTAATTACAGATAATATTAGAATCAATACACTTTACACAGTTGGTAAATAAATCCAATCTTATAACTTAGATCTTCTTTTGAAATATATGTAGCATTCTTTTATCAACTTAGTATGTTACATATTGTTATATGAAGATTTATAATGAATAAATTCAAATGGTTTTCCCAGTTAGCATTATCTTGACCTACTTACTACCAGTCAATATGTTTGTTTTTACTGTAGGGTGACAGCTTTATTTTGGCATACCATGTAAGTAAGAAATAATGACACATTAAATATAGGCTCTTAAGGTTTTAGTATTTATTTTTAATTTTTTAAAAAGATTTTATTTTTATTTATTCATGAGAGATACAGAGAGAGAGGCAGAGACACAGGCAGAGGGAGAAGCAGGCTCTATGCAGGAAGCCCGATGTGGGACTCGATCCCAGGACTCCAGGATCACGACCTGAGCCCAAATCAGATGCTCAACCACTGAGCCACCCAGGTGTCCCTAATATTTATTTTTTAAAAAATATTTTATTTATTTTATCGAGTAGGGGGAGGGGCAGAGGGAGAGGAAGAAGCAGACTCCCTGTTGAGCAGGGAGCCAGATGCAAGACTCCATCCCCGAAGCCTCTCAGACACCCCTTAATTACAAACTGTGCAGAACTTAGAGTCCTTTTGATAAATGTAAAACTTCCAAAGGCAGTATTACTAGAAAACTAAAGTTTATATAAATAAAATGCAATTGAAATAATAAATTCTCAGCTTCCTTATATAATTAGTTATAAGGAATAATTTATGGAAATGCACAAGGCATTTAATACAAAATTTTCCTATTGGAATGAATGTTCTTAAAAATTGGGATTCCAGGGTAGCTCGGGTGGCTCAGCTGTTTAGCACTGCCTTTGGCCCAGGATGTGATCCTGGGGACCTGGGATCAAGTCCCGAGTCGGGTTCCCTACAGGGAGTCTGCTTCTCCCTCTGCTTGTGTCTCTGCCTTTCTCTGTGGGTCTCTCATGAATAAATACAATCTTAAAAAAAAAATTGGGATTCCAGAATTGATTTTCGACCAAGGTGAGGTGGTGGTTGGTTTGATCCCTACCTTCATGGGGCCTGGCATTTGCTAATCAGTAAGATTTAAAATGACAACTTTTTTCACCCCCTCAGGCCCTGATCACAGACCAAGCCTCAAATTTATTGTTTTGGTGGCAGCTTGTTTCTATCGGTCCACACTGAATATTTTTTGCATTTAAACCAATAATGAAAAGGATTAATGGCTTAAAAGTTTAATTTACTTAATGGTGAACTGCATATGGATAGTCTCCCTGAACTTTCTGGCTAATAAACACACATACTAATAAACACACACACACCATAGAGATTCAGACAAAGAAAAGCTCTTCATGCTACAGCCTTTATCAACAAAAACCTCATGATTTCAATTAAATTTGTATTTAAATCATTTTTATGGAGGATATTTTTTCAAACAGATGGTCATTTTTGAGACCCTGAGATCTCTCAATATCATTTGTTTTCAGCACTCCAACACTGATGTGGAGGGAATAAGTTCTTTTATATAAAGCAGAGACTATGTGATTCATTTGCTAAACGTTAACTGTTTACAGTTAGAGATTTTTAAAATTCAGCATCTACTAAATGCTTCCCACTAGCCTGGGATCGCTTCACAAACTGTCCTACTCAGCTCGGGCCATTTGACTGCATTCAGATTGCTTTCCAGATGCAGACAGAATTACTATAGTCAGCAGGATAGGCTTCCCCTGGGGAGGAAGTTATCTATTTAATTGGGGTGGGGGTGCAGGACAGCTCCTCTGGGTGATACTCTTGGTTAACACTCTGCCTTTTCCCCAAATTATCATTTCCAGGGTATTCTAGAGACTTTGAGTCAGCTTTTCTGGTAGAAAGGCAGGCATGGTGACGAGTTACTGAGTTGGTGTTCAGCCTCTGGCAGGTGAGTGCTACAATTCCTTTCTGTAGTGATATTCTTATAAACGACAGCCTTGCTTTTAAATTCCTAGTCTGTGGTCTATTCCTAGTCTGTTCTCCACAATAATTTGGAATAATCTGCTCAAGAGTCCAGAGCGTGACAGAGGTGGATTTCAATAGTGTTGCTCAAATTTTAATGTTTGTGGATCTCGTGGGGATTTTGTGAAAGCACAGATGGTGCTTCCATGGGTCTGGGGTGGTCTGGGGCTCTGCATTTCTAGTGAGCTCCCAGGTGATGCCAGTGCTGCTGGTCCAGGCACTACACTTTGAGTGGTGAGGGACCATAAGGTGTCAATCAGATATGCACACAGTGAGACCCCCTGATGTCTTATTTTTGCACCCTTCCCCTTTTCCTTTGCTGTCTGGGGATGATGAAGCCAAGCTCCAGCCTTGAGCTGTTATCCTTATTTTACGAGGGATCATAAACAGAGCCTGCCATTTGCCTGTTTAACTTCTCTGACTCCTCTGCCTTCCTTTGCTCCTTCCTGGGCCTGAATGGTAATGGTGCTCTTTGGTCTAAGGGCCAAGAAGGAACCTCACCGACTTCCCAGTTCACGTTTGCCCACTGTGGTCCCTATGCTTTATAACCCACGGCTGTACGTAGAATTGATCCTCACATTTCCCCATGATGTCTTCTGAGACCATGATTTCTTGAAGCATCTAAAGGCAAGCCTGGAAAGTTCTCTTCTGGCTTGCTGGACTTATGGTGTTTGGGAAGGTGGGGTTACAAAGCTCTTAAGGAACTTGGAAAAACGAGAGATGCTTGTGACCTTCAGGTGGAAGAGATGACCTCTTCATACCGAGCAGAGTGGAGAGGCTGTGTTCTTAGGGCCATAATTCAGCAAACCCCAAAAAGGCCATTTGAAGGGTTTGTCCAGTAACATATCAGGGTTTATCACTTTGCAAAGCTTTTTCACTTTCTCATTCCTAACTTGTAAGCCCTGTGTTATCCTGGAGGGGCTAAGGGCTCCCTCAGGGGGACTCATTCATATTTCTTCCTCCAGGGACACAATGACAAAACTTCAGGCCTTGTGACCATGCCAGAAACTTGCTTCCCAACTGTCACTGTCCTGCAGGGAAGGGGAAGATACAGCTTCAGCCTTGCTTATTGGTTACTGTCTTTCTTCTATTTCTGGTCCACTGTGACGCTTATCTTGTTTTTGAATCTGCTTCTTTCTTTTCAGAATTTCTCTCTCCCTCTTATTTATTTTTAAAATTTTATTTATTTATTCATGAGAGACACAGAGAGAGAGGCAGAGATAGGCAGAGGTAGAAGCAGGCTCCCTACAGGAAGCCCGCTGTGGGACTTGATCCCGGAACTTGGGGGATCACGTCCTGAGCCGAAGGCAGATGCTCAACTGCTGAGCCACCCAGGCGTCCCCGGAATCTCTTTTTAAAAATCTGTTGTTGCTGTATGCACTGGGAAAAAGTTCCTATGCCTTCCAACCAAAAATCTGAAGTTGTGAAAGTGGGTTTTCTATACTCCTGTTTTTTTTTTTTTTTATTAAAGATTTTATTTATTTATTCATGAGAGACACAGAGAGAGAGAAAAAAAGGGGGGGGGGAGAGAGAGAGAGGCAGAGACACAGGCAGGAGGAGAAGCAGGCTCCGTGCAGGAAGCCTGATATGGGATTTGATCCTGGGACTCTAGGATCACACCCTGAGCCAAAGGCAGATGCTCAATCACTGAGCCACCAAGGCATCCCCATACTGCTGTTTTAAAGCAGATGAATAGGGGCACCTGGGTGGCATAGTCGGTTAAGCGGCTGCCTTTGGCTCTGGTAGTGATCTCAAGATCTTGAGATCTTGGGATCCAGGGCCTCCTTAGGCTCCCTGCTCAGCAGGGAGTCTGCTTCTCTCTATGCCTCTGCCCCTCCCCCAGCTCATTCTTTCTCTCTCTCAAATAAATCCAATCTTAAAAAAAAAAAAAATAAAAGGCTGATGAATAAATGGTCAGGGCACTTTAAAAATCTACCCTTGGATTAAGTAAGATGTGGGAGTGGTGTACCGGATTGCTGCTGCAGTATTCATTCCACTTATAGCAAAGGCCAGAGTAGGAAGCAACACAGGGAAAATCTTTGCTATGTTTCAGAGTGGCTGGGGGCACTTTTTTTTTCCCCCCCAAACTGCCTTTTATTACTTTTTTTAAGATTTATTTTAGAGAGAGAGCATGTGCAATGAGCTTGTGGGAGATGGGCAGAGGTGGAGGGAGAGAAGAGAATCTCAAGCTGACTCCCTACTGAGTGCAGACCCAGACAGAGGGTTCAATCCCAAGACCCTGAGATCATGACCTGAGCCAAAATCAGGAGTCGGACACTTAATTCACTGAGCTACCCAGGCACCCCGCAAAGTGCCTTTTTACATGACGTTCCATGGGAGAGATCTCTGTCACTCTCAGGAATAATTATGCTTCTCTTAGGGAGCAAGGACACTGACTCATAATTGTTAAGTTTCCCTTTTTCTTCTGGTCTTTGGATGCTCACAAATTGGTGACCCACATGTACGAGAACAGCAGGCAGCCTTTTTCGTGCGGGTCTGCCTTCAACTTTTCAGTCTTTATTTGGAGTCCAGATGTATATATAATCGTTTTTATGAATTAATGTAATCATTTTTGCAAGAAGGCCTAGAAAAATCTAATAAACCAGCCTCACCTTATTTTCCCAACTGGACTGGGTAGATGCTATATGGTAGCTGAATCCCAGTATGGTACTGGTTAATGTACACATATCCACAGCCCCTACTTCAATCTGCCTCCCAGCTCTCCTGAGAAAGGGAGGCAAGATTTTGGCCAAATGGGCCTAACCCCATGGTCTCCAACCTATCAACCTCCTCTTTTTAATGTGTCCTTTCTCCCTTCATCATAACTCCTCCACCCCCAGTGTGGGGTTGGGGGGTAAGAGTGGACGCTAGCTCAGGACTCTCTCCTCACCCCCAACTCAGCCTCCCTCCATTATCACCCGGCCCCTCGGGGAGGCCTCTCTCCTCCCTCCATCCTCACCCCACAACCCCAAGCACAGCCTCCCTCCATCCTCAACCCCATTTTGAAAGGCCTCTCTTCTTCCTCCATCCTCACCCCCTCCAAGAGAGACATCCCTCCATCCTCACCCCCCCAGCTCAGCCTCCCTCCTCCCTCACCCCACAACCCCAAGCATGGCCTCCCTCCATCCTCCCCCCTCCCCCCAGCTCAGCCTCCCTCCTCCCTCCATCCTCACCCCCCTCCGCCCAGTTCAGCCTCCCTCCTCCCTCCATCCTCACCCCACAACTCCAAGCTCAGCCTCCCTCCTCCCTCCATCCTCACCCCCCTCCGCCCAGTTCAGCCTCCCTCCTCCCTCCATCCTCCCCACCTCTGCCCAGTTCAGCCTCCCTCCTCCCTCCATCCTCCCCCCTCCCCCCATCCTCACCCCCCTCCGCCCAGTTCAGCCTCCCTCCTCCCTCCATCCTCCCCCCTCCCCCCAGCTCAGCCTCCCTCCTCCCTCCATCCTCACCCCCTCCGCCCAGCTCAGCCTCCCTCCTCCCTCCATCCTCCCCCCTCCCCCCAGCTCAGCCTCCCTCCTCCCTCCATCCTCACCCCCCTCCGCCCAGTTCAGCCTCCCTCCTCCCTCCATCCTCCCCCCTCCCCCCAGCTCAGCCTCCCTCCTCCCTCCATCCTCACCCCCCTCCGCCCAGCTCAGCCTCCCTCCTCCCTCCATCCTCACCCCACAACTCCAAGCACGGCCTCCCTCCATCCTCCTCCCCCCCCCCCCCCCCCCCGCGAGGCCTCCCTCCCTTCCTCCCTCCCTCCCCCCTCCCCTCCGCGGCCCGCGCGGCCTCACCCCTATGGCGCGGCCTCTTCCGGCCGGCGGGAGGGCGGGCGGCGGGGCGGGGCGGGGCCGGGCGGGAGGGGCGAGCCGGTGGAGCGAGCGTCCCGGGCTGGCGCCCCGCCGCCGGCCGGCCATGCTCATCACGCTGTGCTACCTGTACCTGTGGGCGCGCTGGGGGCGCCGGCCGGCCGCGCTCGTGCGCGCCACGGTGCAGCGGCTGCGCGCCTCCCGCTGCTCCTTCACCTTCTGCGGCGCCGCGGCGCGGCCCCGGGACGCCCGCGTGTGTCTGAGCCGCGGCGGCCGCGTCTTCTGCGTCGGGGAGAGCCAGGTGGGCGGGCGCGGGGCCGGAGTGGGGGGCGGCGAGGGGGCGGGGCCTCGGCGCGCGGGGGCGGGGCCTCGGCGCGCGGGGGCGGGGCCTCGGCGCGCGGGGGCGGGGGCCTCGGCGCGCGGGGGCGGGGCCTCGGCGGGCAGCGGGCCGGAAGCTGCCGCGGGCTCAGCGCTGCTCTCCGGGCGGTGCGGGCGGTGCGGGCGGTGCGGGCGGTGCGGGCGGTGCGGGCGGTGCGGGCGGTGCGAGCCCGGGGGCCGCGGACTCGGGGTTCGGGGGGCCGGGGTCGGGGCTCCTCTGCGCGGACCTGCGGGGAGCAGGCGTGCGGGCGGAGCGCCCGGGGAGGCCCGCCTGGCCCCCGCCTTTCCAGGTCAGGCGGTCCGCGCTGCCCACCTGCAGCGTCCTGCGACCTCCTCTGCCCTGCGGGCCGGAGTTGGGCTGAACCTGCCTTCGCAGGAGGACGGCAGATCCTCAGCCGCTGTCGCTGATCTCCGAGGCCACAGAAACGGCCCGGTCGCTGGCGGGTTTTACTAACCAGCCCCACACATTGTCTTGGCACCTCTTTTATTTCGGTTTGCACGTAGGCTTTAATTGTTTTGACCCAGTGCTTGGCCGGATAGCTGCGCGCTGAGCAGGCTCTTCCCCCTGCCGGCCCTGGGGTCTGCGCAAATCCCCCTTCTGTAAAGGGGGCAACACTTCTGTGCGCTCAGCAGTTGGACGTGGACCTGACTTCAGTGCGGTTCTGCGCACATTTCCCATCACTAACACTTCCCATTAATATTTAAGAGTGTTTGCTTTTTTAAAAAGATATTTTTTATTTATTCACGAGAGACAGAGACACAGGCAGAGGGAGAAGCAGGCTCCATGCAGGGAGCCCGACGTGGGACTCGACCCCGGGTCTCCAGGATCATGACCTGGGCCGAAGGCAGGGGCTAAACTGCTGAGCCACCCAGGGATCCCCCAATAGTGTCTGCTTTTAATCGGTTTGTTTCCCTTTCCTCTTCCTTCCGAAAAGTTGGCTCACTTTTAGCATCGAAGTAAGATTTTCTTTGTGTGGGAAGCCATAACACCCACGTGGGAATTAAAATCTTATCTTAGGTTTGAATACTTTGTTTATGCCTAAGTATGAAATTATACCCAGCTTCTAGCAAATCAAAAATACCCTTCCTTGTTAGTATACTATGGCACACAGAAAATGAGATGAGTAACTCTTCTAGTCCTGAGAGAGTGCTTAGTTAGTACCACCTAGATGCAGGATGGGGAGACATTCATTCCACCTGAGAGCCTAATTAATTAATTAGGGCTTAATTCTCTCAAGGAACCTGGATGGAAAGAACAAAATAAGGAAAAATTGAGAGGGTGCATTTTTCTATTGCAGTGGTTTCCTTTTTTTTTTTTTTTTAATTTTTATTTATTTATGATAGACACACAGAGAGAGAGAGAGAGAGGCAGAGACATAGGCAGAGGGAGAAGCAGGCTCCATGCACCAGGAGCCTGATGTGGGATTCGATCCCGGGTCTCCAGGATCGCGCCCTGGGCCAAAGGCAAGCGCCAAACCACTGCGCCACCCAGGGATCCCTATTGCAGTGGTTTCCAATCAGGATTCATTTACTTAAATAACCATTAAGATTTCAATTAGAGTAAACATTTTGGACATTCACCCTATGTCAGATGCTCAGATATCATCATCTCAAGGAGATGTTCCTCGTTCTTCAGACTAGAGGGGACGGAGCCGGTGCTGTGCCCACATAAACTTTATTTTTTTTTTCCACCTAAACTTTAAATCACCCTTCATATTTCCAGTTTTTATCTTTATCTCCCTAGGAATTGGGTCTGTTTAGCTTAGCAGCTTGCCTTGGGAATAGTCACTTAGCATTTCAGTGAATGAAGGAGTGGTTAGTGGTTGTTGGGTTTTAGCGCCGATGTTTAAGGCCTGTAATTGGAAAACTTGACTTTTTGTGGTTAGCTACTGTTCATTTCAGTTGTAAAATATGGTAGGGCTACTGATTTGGTTGGCTAGGTACCTTGGCAGTCCACCTGGGCTGAAGTTAACTTTACAGAAATGAATCTTAGGTCTCCTGTTGTCTTCTTAACATCACATATTTAGACTTGGGTGCATAGAATTTGTATGTTTATATAATTGAAGCTCCCGCAGAAATTGATAACTAGAATCAAAGAGTTTATACAAACTGGAAATTTAAGGATGTTTTGTTTAATATACACACATTCCGTGTTTGAGTAACGTGGACAGTCTGTTTTTTGTTAACTTAAAAAATTTTTCTTTTTAAGAATTTATTCATTTATTCATGAGAGACACACACACAGAGAGGCAGAGTCATAGGCAGAGGGAGAAGCAGGCTCCCTGCGAGGATCCTGATGTGGCACTGGATCTGGGACCATGGGATCACGCCCTGAGCCAAAGGCAGAGGCTCAACCACTGAGCCACCCAGGTGCCCTTTGTTGTTAACTTCTGTATTGATAATTATGTTTACCCACAGAGTTTTTTCTCCCCCCAATTTTTTTTTTTAAGATTTTATTTACTCATTCATGAGAAACACAAAGGAGAGAGAGAGAGAGGCAGAGACACAGGCAGAAGGAGAAGCAGACTCCACGCAGGGAGCCCCACGTGGGACTCGATCCTGGGTCTCCAGGATCAGGCCCTGGACTGCAGGCGGCGCTAAACCGCTGAGCCACCTGGGCTGCCCCTCCCCCCAATTTTTATTCACTAATTTGTTCAGTAGATTTTTATCAATATTCTACTATGAGCCAGGTTACTAGGCCAGGTGGAAACGCTTTTTGATCCTCCCAGCAAGGGCAGATTTGAACTGGTAAGCAGTGGGTGGAGCCTGACCTTTTTTTTTGGGGGGGGGGGTAGTGGTAGGGCTCATCCCTTGCAGCCTTAGATTTCAGCTTTTCTGCTCTTGATATCCCTTTATTAGTGGGTTAAAGCCTTTTCAAATTTATTTGCTACCTTTTTAGAGAGATTTCAGGAGGGAGAGCACAGATAAACGACATATCCAATCTGATAACCGATGTTGATGCTATCTATAATCCCTAGAGGAAATGGAAGACTTCTTCAGGCTCCTGTTAATAATGCACTTCTTTTACCAGCTTGCACTTCTGAGCCTCCGCACCTTTAAATGTGCTTCGGAGTTGTGATTTGGAAAGCTCCTCATGCCTTAAGCAGTCAGGCATGGTGGGGGTGAGCCCAGCTTCACAATTAATGGTGGATCACAAATATCTATAGATGTTAAAGTCACAAGTCGTAGAAGGGATGCTGCAGGTGTTTAAATAGTCACAATTCGGGGATCCCTGGGTGGTTCAGTGGTTTAGCGCCTGCCTTCGGTCCAGGGCGTGATCCTGGAGTCCTGGCATCGAGTCCAGCATCGGGCTCCCTGCGTGGAGCCTGCTTCTCCCTCTGCCTGTGTCTCTGCCTCTCTTTCTCTGTGTCTCTCATGAATAAATAAATAAAATCTTAAAAAAAATAAATAGTTACAATTCAGTAAGAGATGCAGGGTTAATGTGGTGTATAGGAGACCACCTGAGAACCTTATTTAGATCCCGTCTGGAATTACAGAGAGAAGGTCCTGGTTGTTGATATAAGTGGCAATTGTGGTTTGAAGTGATATTAAATAATCTTTTTTTTAAATAAAAATTTATTAAAAAAAAAAAAAGGGATCCCTGGGTGGCGCAGCGGTTTGGCGCCTGCCTTTGGCCCAGGGCGCGATCTTGGAGACCCGGGATCGAATCCCACGTCGGGCTCCCGGTGCATGGAGCCTGCTTCTCCCTCTGCCTATGTCTCTGCCTCTCTCTCTCTCTCTCTCTCTGTGTGTGTGACTATCATAAATAAATAAAAATTCATAAAAAAAAAAAATCTTTTTTTGTGTGTTTCTTTCCCTCTGTCCAGTCCATCGATGACTTGAACAAGTGGGCCCTGTTTATTGTCTCTCCATTTATACTGGAAGCGGAACACATAGCATTTGTGACAGAGAGCATTTGGGTGCAAGGTGAGAGTTTACAGAGACCATCTTCCTCTTCAGAAACCGTGAGTAACATGTTTTTTGTTGTTTTTTTAATCAAAGAAACTCTTTATTTTAGATTTTATTTGTTTATTCATGAGAGACACAGTGAGAGAGAGAGAGAGGCAGAGACATTAGGCAGAGGGAGAAGCAGGTTTCCTGTGGGGAGCCTGATGTGGGACTTGATCCCAGGACCCCAGGATCACACCCTGAGCCCAAGGCAGACTCTCAACCACTGAGTGACCCTAGCAAACTATGTCTTAACCAAAAGTAAATTTGATTTCTCCCTTGTTCTTTCCTAGCCTTTGTGACTCCCTTTCTTTTATGGATGTTTTGGGTTAAAGAAAAACATATTACTAAAATTATTTTCATCTGTTTCTTTTTATTTTGTAGTGTGGCTGCTAGAAAAACTGCCTGGGTGGCTTATGTTACGTTTTCATCGGGCAGCGCTGCTTGCTGCTCAAGGGACATCCAATCCGTCCTCCACTTCCTTCAAATTGGCCAAAGTGGTTAATTTATATCACCCTGTCCTTCCTAGATATCTCTCCTGGATATCCTCCTAGATATCCTCTCCTTTTTATCTCTAAAAACACCTCAAACCTGATAACCTGTCCCAAAGTAGTTGTTTCTATTTCTCTGTTGGAAAAAAAGGATAGTCTCAGGAACATCCCAACCTGTTCTTCTTCTCACCTCCTGCCTCCTTCCTGCGATGAAGGTCCAAATTCTACAGAGCGCCCCCTCCCCAGGTGTCTGAGCTTCATTTCCGTTCCTCATTTCGTGATCAGCTTTAGACCATGAAAGTGTCATCCTGTCTTGTGTCTGTGGGTTTTCCTCTTGATGGCCAGAGTTCTCTTTCTAGATACAAATCCAGGGAAGCAGGCTCTTGCTCAAGCTTCACTGGATGCTTTTCACCAGACACAGTCATGCCCTTAGGCTCATGGAAGTCTGGCCCTAAGCCACCGTTGTGGGTTTCTTACCCTTGGCTTCTGTGATGAGTCCTTGCCTTGCTGCCTTCGCTTGGCCACAGGGCCACCATGTGATTCCTCCTCCTGCTGCATAATCCAGTAGGGGTTTTACTGATGCTCACCACAGTCACTGGACTTGTATTTTACAAACACCATCTTTAAGACATTTTATTGGGATGAAAGAAGAGGAAGAGAGGAGGAAGACTAGAAGTAATGGACTAGAATTCAAAGTGGACTGAAATAAGGACCACAAGATAGGGGCCTAGGGTTTGGTGGGTGTCCTGAGAGCTCTCAGTGCACGGGGACACCCCATTTCCTCCTGCAGGCCCCTGATGTTTTATCCAGCTTTCTATAGACTTAGCATAATAATAATGCCATTTATCCAGCCCCTGCTAGGCATTTTACATACGTTGCTCCAAAGCTTACAATTTTGTATGATATTATTCTTGTTATTTTAAAGAGAAGAAAACCAAAGCCCTAAGGTTAAAGGGCATTTCTAAAGCCACCAGCAGCCAAGTGACAGATAAAGCTTTAAGCAGTGTTTGTACTCTTTTTAGTAGCCAGAGGAATGGGTTAGTAGTTTTAAAGAGATCTAGATATTGCCGTTTCTTAGTCGTAATAGCAAAGCATATATTAACCTGAGGCCAATCCAGCAATGCTTCTAGCTCTTTCTCTGTTTGGTAGAAAGATGCTTACTGATGATATGAAGGGTTTTTTTTGGCGAACTCAAGTGTAATTTTTTTTTTTAAGTGTAATTTTTATATGCAGAAATGATTATTCAGGAACTTTCTTTTTGTTTAAAACAATGATTTTATTTTATTTTTTTAAAGATTTTATTTATTTATTTATTTATTTATTTATTTATTTATTTATTCATTCATTCATTCATGAGAGACACAGAGAGAGGCAGAGACACAGGCAGAGGGAGAAGCAGGCTCCACGCAGAGAGCCCAACATGGGACTCGATCCCTGGTCCCCAGGATCACACCCTGAGCTGAGGGCGGCGCTAAACCGCTGAGCCACCCGAGGTGCCCTAAAACGATGATTTTCAGTGTCTTAAAATTACAAATTAAATAGTCAATTAGGTTGAATCGTGAAATTGCCAACTCTTGGCTTTTTAAAATTTTAATACATGAAGAGTCCATTCATGGTAACCTAATTGTTCTAATTTGGGCTTTTAAGTCCTAATTTACCATTCTTAGAGCAAAAATTTGTGATCACTTCTAATGCAATTTCTGAATAATATTTATCTTGTTTACAAGCTCAAATATCTTAAAACATTGTGTTTTATTTTTGGACCCTAGCTGCACAGACTTGGATTAATCCTAATCCTTGAGCAAAATGTATTCTCATCATTGGCTCATGCATGGCCCTCGTTCACTGATGAATTTGAAATTATATAATAAATACCCACGAATTCACCACTGAGTATGGAAATGGAACATGTACCTATGTGATCCCCCAGAGTCTTTCCATTCATTCTGCCTCCCCTTCCTCCATTATCTCCCTCCCCAAACTAGTTTCTTTTTAGGTATGTAAGTCATCTGCGTGAGCAAATAAGCATCTTTCTGAACACTTACGTAATTCTTATAAATCACTGAACTTAGAGTAAGCTTGATGTTTTCTTATATATGCTAATATTGCATGTATATTTAATATGTTTCAACCTAAAATCAAGGCCAAAATTTCTAAAACATTGCCATTAACATAAAATATGCACAGATTCCTTTTTATTTTTTTATTTTTATTTTTTCAGATTCCTTTTAAAAAATTTTTTTATTTATTTATTCATGAGAGACACACAGAGAGGGAGAGAGGCAGAGACACGGGCAGAGGGAGAAGCAGGCTCCATGCAGGGAGCCCGATGTGGGACTTGATCCCAGGCCTCCAGGATCACACCCTGGGCTTAAGGCAGGCGCTCAAATACTGAGCCACCCAGGGATTCCCTGCACAGATTCCTTCTTAACCCAAATATATAACTGCTGTGCTCTTGATGTCCTAGATCACTGTTCCTTAATTGTATGTCTTTATGGGGCTAGAAGAGGTAGGGCATCTGAAGGAACATAGTTACTGTGTTATGCAGGCTACAGGCTAAGCTACTGTAACCGATCCAGCACTGCAGGACAGCAAACAAGCTAGAAGTTTCTATGTCTCTCAGGAGGTGCTCTGTAAGGCCATCCAGGGACCCAGTTCCCTTCTATCATATTCCTCTGTCATCTCCCCTCTGCCAGCCTCCTTCACTAGCTTGGTAAAGGCTGAGTGGGACTACCCCTTGCCACTGTTGTCCATCTCATGCACATTCTAGCCCTCAGGCTGGGGGAAGGGAGAGGGTGGGGGCCAGCAAGCTTCCTCTTTAAAAACTCTGAGCCAGAAATTTCATGGGCCACTTCTGCTCCTGTCCTGTTTGCTACAGGGCAGGCTGAGAACCACAGACCTAACTAGACAGCCATGGGTTGAAGGGAAGAAAGAAAGACTAGATATTGGGAGATAATTAGCATTTCTCACAGTTATTTCATTTAACATATGTCCTAGTGAAGGTTTCATTAAGATCTGGCATAGTAGCAACAACTTCTTTATTAATTTTCTGAGGTAGAAAGATGCTTACCTACTGAAGAAGACAGCTATTGTCCAGTTAATTTATTTTATTTATGATCAGAGGGTTTGGTAGGTCTTGGCAACCAGGAGCCAGGGACATCCAGAGCTATTTTTTTTGACCATTCTGGGTATTACACCACACTCCACTTAAAAGTTGGGCCTTAAATCTTGAAAAGGAGTTGATCTTGGGCACCTGGCTGGCTTAGTTAGTAGAGTGTGCAAGTCTTGATCTCAGTGTTGTGAGTTCAAGCCCCGCGTTGGGCACAGAACCTACTTTAAAAAAAGGAATTGATCTCCTAGCCTGCTGTCTCCTCACAAACTCTGCAGTTCTCATTTGGGTTGATTGCTTAATGGAATTTTGCATATTGGAGGGCTTTTATGAATATGTATTTTGCAATTAATTCTAAAGTCATTGGAGTTTAACAGGACCCTAAGATATTAAATTGGAAATGCATATGTAAGAAAGATTTTTTTTTTTAAGATTTTATTTATTAGAGAGAGCACAAGAAGATGCATGGGGGGTGGGGCAGAGGGAGAGGGAGAAGCAGACTCCCTGCTGAGCAGAGAGCCTGATGCAGGGCTCAGTCCTAGGACCCTGGCATCTTGACCTCATTCTACAGACCCCAACAACAAATAAATGAATCTTAATTCAGTTTTGTTTTATTTTATTCATTTATTTTTTAAAAGATTTTATTTATTTATTCTCACACAAAGAGGGAGAGAGAGGCAGAGACACAGGCAGAGGGAGAAGCATGCTCCATGCAGGGAGCCCAACGTAGGACTCGATCCCAGGTCTCCAGGATCAGGCCCTGGGCTGAAGGCGGCGCTAAACCGCTGAGCCACCCGGGCTGCCCTTAATTCAGTTTTACACAAAAAATAGCATTTATACATTCATCTTTTCACTAATTCATTAACATATTTATTGAACATCTACTGTGTTCCAATTTATTTTGCCTGGTGCCATAACAAATACTGATGGAACATGGTCAGTTCAGCTTAATTTTCAATATCTTCTGTAATGATATTAGTAGTCCTGTTTAGTAAGAATTGAGGACCCAAAAGTCATACATAATTCTTTTGTTGCCACAAATTCACTTATGTTCCTGTACTCAATATCAAGGCATTCATTTATTCATCCGGGGTTCATTAAGTGTCAGATTGTATGCCAGAGAGTTATGTGTCCTATGGAGATGAAAGATGTATTCAGAAATAACGGTCCTCATCAACTTAAGGAGCTCACAGTGTGGGAGGGAAAACTGCTAAGTATATGAACAATTGAAATTCACTGTGATTGGGGTACCTGGGTGACTCAGTCGGTTAAGTGTCTGCCTTCAGCACAGGTCATGATCCTGGGGTCTTGGGATGGAGCCCCACATCAGGTTTCCTGCTCAGTGGGGAGTTTGGTTCTTCCTCTTCCTCTGCCCCTCCCCCCTGCTTATGCTTTCTCATTCTGTCAAAGAAATAAAATTGTTGGGATCCCTGGGTGGTGCAGCGGTTGGGCGCCTGCCTTTGGCCCAGGGCGCGATCCTGGAGACCCGGGATCGAGTCCCACGTCAGGCTCCCGGTGCATGGAGCCTGCTTCTCTTCCTCTGCCTGTGTCTCTGCCTCTCACTCTCTCTGTGACTATCATAAATAAATAAAAATTAAAAAAAAAAGAAATAAAATTGTTAAAAAAATATATAGTTCACCATGATAAGTGCAATGGGAGGGCATGTGTGGGGGGGTGAGGGCAACCTATCTAATAGGTCAGGAAGGACTTTCCAGGGGAGATAATATCTGAGTTTTAATATATATATATATGTATGTGTATATATATATGTGTGTGTATATATATATATATATATATATATATATATATATATATATTTTAAAGATTTTATTTGTTCATGAGAGACATAGAGAGAGAGAGGCAGAGACACAGGCAGAGGGAGAAGCAGGCTCCATGCAGGAAGCCCGACGTGGGACCCGATCCCGGGTCTCCAGGATCACGCCCTGGGCCAAAGGCAGGCACCAAACCTCTGAGCCACCCGGGGATCCCTGAGTTTTAATATTTTATTTATTATTCACGAGAGACACAGAGAGGCAGAGACACAGGTAGAGGGAGAAGCAGGCTCCATGCAGAGAGCCTGATGTGGGACTTGATCCCAGGACCCCGGGATCATGCCCTGAGTCTAAGGCAGGTGCTCAACCACTGAGCCACCCAGATGCCCTAGCAGGCAGCTCTTTATGCTGGGGTTGTGAGTTTGAGCCCCACATTGGGTGTAGAGATTACTTAAAAATAAAATCTTAAAAAAAAAAAATTACCAAGCAGGTTCTCTCATCAGTCATAGAGTAGAGAAGCTTGCAGACCAAGTTAGGATATATGAATCACACAGTTATGAAATAATTTCAAAGCATGCAGCAAGAAAGATCTGGGGTTAGCTCACACTTAGGATTAGGTGCCTGCAGAGTGGAAGGACTACACACCTGAATCCTGGGCTCTGCAGTGTTTACACATCCTGCTTTCCTGCTTCCTCGCTGTATCAGCCTATCAGCCTTCCTTGCCAAGGGTGTGGTTACAAGGGCCATAGATGAGGTTAAGCGGTGGGGGGAGCGTGGCGGGGGGGCGCTTCAGCAGTTGGAGGGTGCGACTAGCACACACTTGTTCTGTTGGGGAGACTGAGAACATGCAGCTGGAAGAGCTGTGTGCCAGCTGCACTTTTCATCAGTTTCCAGGCAGACCATTGTGGGGCCCTCATGAGTGGCTGATTTAGGGATGATAGAATTGTCAACCTGGAGGTGGCATGATTTGTGTCTTATTAATATTTAGAATTGGGACACCTGGGTGGCTCAGCGGTTTGGTGCCTACCTTTGGCCTGGGGCGTGGTCCTGGAGTCCCAGGATCGAGTCCCATGTCCAGCTCCCTGCATGGAGCCTGCTTCTCCCTCTGCCTGTGTCTCTGCCTCTCTCTCTCTCTCTCTCTGTGTCTCTCATGAATAAGTAAATAAAATCTTAAAAAAAAAAAAAAAAAAAAAAGGAAAGGACAAAAGAGATTATTATCCCTGGTCAGAAGGTCATGGACAGACCAAGTAAATCCTAAATATTTTTTTAAAGGTTTTTTATTTATGTATTTATTCATGAGAGATACAGAGAAAGAGGCAGAGACACAGGCAGAGGGAGAAGCAGGCTCCATGCAGGGAGCTGGACATGGGACTCGATCCTGGGTCTTCAGGATCACGCCCTGGGCTGAAGGCAGGTGCTAAACCGCTGAACCACCCAGGGATCCTCTCCTTTCCTTTTTATCTGTGTTTATGACACATATGTTCCATTGATTTCATCTGCCTTTAGCATGTCTTATAAGTTACTGGCTTGGTGTGTGTTTCATTCATGCTGTGTGTTTTTCTTGTTCTCTATGTAGCAGAGCTGAACATTCATCAGGAGTGCAAATGCACGTAATACACAGATCACAAAAGGTTTATATGCACTCACTGGGCCCAGTTGAGGCACCGTAGCCTCACGGAACAGAATTGAACTGTCCATGCCAAGCCCTGCTCACACTGAGACTGAGCAAAATAAATGATCAGTGTATGTCACTAAATTTTGGGGTGGTTTGTGCAGTGGGTCACAAGAATACTTGGGATGTCTTTTATTTTTAATTAAAAAAATTTTTAAAAAAGATTTTATGTATTCATGAGAGACATAGAGATAGGCAGAGACATAGGAGGAGGGAGAAATAGGCTTCCTATGGTGAACCTGATGTGAAACTCGATCCCAAGATTCTGGGATCAGGACCTGAGCCAAAGGCAGACTCTCAACCGCTAAGCCACCCAGGTGCCCCTTGGGAGGTGTTTTAAAATTTCTGCTCTTGGGGGATCCCTGGGTGGCTCAGGGGTTTGGCTCCTGCCTTCGGCCCAGGGCCTGATCCTGGAGTCCTGGGATCAAGTCCTGCATTGGGCTCCCTCCGTGGAGCCTGCTTCTGCCTGTGTCTCTGCCCCTCTCTCTCTGTGTCTCTCATGAATAAATAAAGCCTTTTTAAAAAATAAAATAAAATAAAATTTCTGCTCTTTGGGACGCCTGGGTGGCTCAGCGGTTGAGAGTCTGCCTTCGGCCCAGGACATGATCCTGGAGTCCCAGGATCGAGTCCTGCATCGGGCTCCCTGTGTGGAGCCTGCTTCTCCCTCTGCCTGTGTCTCTGCCCCTCTCTCTCTTTCTCTCTCTGTGTCTTTCATGAATAAATAAATAAAATCTTTAAACAACAACAACAACAACAACAAAAACGTCTGCTCTTTCTCAGCTTACCAGCATCAGTGGGATGGGCATGTGATGTGAGCAATAGTGGCTGCAATGCTAAGGCAGTATACCTTGGACAGTGTGGACACCTCCAGGACATAAGTAATATCAAAAGGGTGTGACAACAGGGTACTTCTATTATTTTCTGCCTGACTAACTCTCAGGTATTCAGAAAATTAAGGTCTCTAGACCCCCCATTTCCTTGAGTGTCTGGTCAGCCGTGTTTTTGCAGTACAACTTGGTTTCACCCGTCAGCTTATCATGTCCGCTCTTGCTTGCCATGCAGTTGTGACATCCTTTATGCTGTCCCTTGATTTTCCAACACCCTTCTCCTAACAGTACCATAGGGCATATTTCCAAGAAATAGAGCGCCAGAATGAAGTTTGTAGTCGTCCTTTGTCCTTTGGGTTTCCAAACCTGAAGGCCACCAGGATAACCACACATCAGAAGCAACCTCCTACCTTTGTTCTCTGAGCTTCCCATCTTCCCATCTCTGCATGTCTCCTTCCTCTCAGTTTATTACTAGAAACTTTAAAACCTAACATGTAATTAAGTTGGTTTGGAAGAAAGGAACAAGAGCCAGATATGTTAGTGCCATCAGGTATCTGACTCTGCAGAACTGATGGTCTTCGTTTAGACCGAAGTTGTGTTATTCTGGGTTTTTGGTGGAGCCAGCCTAGCAGGGCACGGATGTGGGTGTGTGCACATACAGGTACCTGTGTACAGTTACATATATGCGTGAGGGAGCAGGGAGGGATGGTATGGGGGGCGAGAAAAATTTATTTTAAGGAATTGACTCAGCTGATTGTGGAGTCTGCAAGTCCAGAATTTGCAGGCACACCGAGGGGTGGGGACACTCAGGGAAGAGTAAGTGTGGCTGCTTGTGGCAGGGGGTCATTGGGGGGCGGAGTTCCATCTTTCTTGGGGAATGCTCTCTTGAGCATTCTGAGTCTTTTTCTCTGAAGGTCTTCAACTGATTGGATGAAGCCCACCCGCATTATGGAGGATAATCTGTTTTACTCAAAGTCCACTGATTTATTTATAAAATATTTATTTCTTTTAGAGAGAGAGAGAGAGAACATGCACGTGAGCAGGGTGAGGGGCAGAGGGAGAGGGAGAGAGTCCTCAAGCAGATTCCTGGCTGAGCACGGAGCCCGACACATGGGGCTCAATCCCAGGACCCCAAGGTCATGACCTGAGCCAAAATCAGGAGTTGGAAATTCAACCAACTGAGCCACCCAGGTGACACCAAAGTCCACGGATTGATTTATTTATTTATCTTTAGAGATTTTTATTTATTTATTCATGAGAGACACACAGAGAGAGGCAGAGACACAGGCAGAGGGAGAAGCAGGCTCCCTGTAGGGAGCCGGGTGCGGGACTCGATCCCTGATTCGTGGACTGGGATCATGCCCTGAGCCGAAAGCAGACGCTCAACTGCTGAGCCACCCAGGTAACACCAAAGTCCACTGATTTAAATGATAATCACATGACGGGGTACCGGGGTGGCTCATTTGTTTGCGTCTCCAGCTCTTGCTTTCGCTCCAGGTCATGATCTCAGGCTCTCTGAATGTGGAGCCTGCTTGAAATTCTCCCACTCTCCCTCTGCCCTTTGGCTCCCTCCGTCTCTTAAAAAAAGAAATGTTAATCACATCTAAAAAATACCTTTCCGGCCACATCTGGACTGAAATTTGGCCACACGCCTGGGTGCCATGGCCTAGCTGAGTTGACACATGAAATTAACCATCACCTGGTTGACGCTCAGCTGACTGTTGAGATCTCTGTTCCCGCATTTGCCGCAGGCCACCTTGGGAAGGAGAGTTTGTTGAAGAGCCACCCCCGAGAATTTAACGTGCCCCTTGGTCCTGGGCCTTCCTGTGGCCGCGTGTTGAGTTGAGCAGGTGCATCACTGCCTCCTGTCATTGACGAAACTACAAAGTCACGAGCTTTGGTTATGGAAGGGATTTCTGGCAGGAAATCCATTTGTGTTTAGGGCTGACCAGGGCTTCCTTCCCTTTGATCTTTGGGAGCAAGCCTTTGGTCTGACTTCCCCTTTCTTTCTCAATCCCTTTGTTCCCAACTCGAAGTGCAAACTGGAAGCGCCCTGTTTGCTTTTAGACAAACAGCCCTGGATGTGTCGGTGACAGTGTGGCTTTGCTTTGATGGAGCACACGGCACTGCTTGAGGAGTTTGCATGGTCTGTGGCTCGTGGACCATGTTTCTACAAAAAGGAAATGCACTTAGGTGAGGAAACAGCTGGCTGTGTTGAGAAACCTGATCAGAGGGATGTGTGTATTGTTCTCTGGTGGCTTCCTGTCCATCCCAGCGCTTGGCTTATCTCCCCCTTCTCTCCTCCTTCAAGGGTGTCTGAGAATTTCATTATTGGCTCCTTTGACACTAAATGCTTACTGTGAGGCATAGCTCCACACCACTGGCTGTTCCAGCAGGGTGCTCAGTCAACTTTTGAGCAACTGGGCAGGGTTTCCACTGGCTGGTGATGCCTCCTCCTCCTCTGATTGCCTGCAATGTGCTGTTAGCTTCAGGCAGGAGGTTGGTTGTGCTGTTCCCTTTCTACATTTCCCATCCCCCCTTATCTGCACGGTCAAGCTCTTGCCCAGGCCATAGTTTATCTTCTCATCCTCCTGAGTGGACATCCTTCCTCCATTCTTGAAGCTGGAAATCAGCTACATATTTGTGTGAATTGTCAGCATCTGCTGTCCTCCCAGATCAGAGGTGTCGGATTTGAGATGCTGAGTCCCCCTGAAACGCTGGTCAGGTGAACCCTGACCCTGAACTCTGGCTGCATGTCTGGCGGGACGTGGAGAAGTCGGTGATCAAATGGAGGGCAGGCCACATATAGAGCTAGAAGAAAATTCTGAGGCTTCTCTTTCTCCAGATATCCTAGACCTGTTAGTGGGTTTCAATCTTTAGACCATGAAGACTTGACTCGCATTTATTAAGTTCCCCCCCACAAAAAAGAAAGTTTTTCCCAGCGTTATTTCAGTGGCTTCTCAAATGAGGAACATTAGATTCAATTTGAATTCTAAGGAGAGACATGCAATAATAAGGAGTAAGATTTTGTGGGTTCGGGTTCACCCTTGGAGGGCCACAATCCTTTGTGCTATCTATAACTTTTTTCACCCTCCCTCACCCCCCTCCATCATCCTCAAACTAGTTTTTGCCCACTCAGGGGGTTATGGTCCCTGCTGAGAATACCTGCTTTGAGGACTCCAGGTTTGTTTGTTTGTTTGTTTATTTAAAGATTCTTTTTATTTATTAATGAGAATCAGAGAGAGGCAGAGACATAGGCAGGGGGAGAAGCAGTCTCCCTGCAGGGAGCCTGATGTGGGACTCGATCCCGGGACTCTGGGATCGTGACCTAAGCCAAAGGCAGACGCTCAACCACTGAGCCGTTGAGCCGGCCACATGTCCCTTTGTTCATTTTTTAAAGATTTTGTTCTTTTGAAAGAGTGAGAGAGCGCCAGCAGGGGGGGAGGGGGGAGGGGCAGAGGGAGAGGGAGAAGTAGGGAGCTAAGTAGGGAGCCCTATGCAGGATTCCATCTCAGGACCCTGGGGTCATGACCCAAGCCTAATGAAGGGCAGATGCTTAACCAACTGAGCCACCCAGGGACCCCCACTTTGTCTATTTTTAAATTGGGTATTTTGTCTTTATTGTAGGAGCTTTTTCTATATTTTTATACATTATGGATACAAGTCTTTTATCAGATAAGTGATTTGCAAATATTTTCTCCCATTTTGTGGATTGTCTTTCTTTCCACTGTCTTGCAGCTTTTCTTTGAAGCCCAAAGATTTTGATGAAGCCCAATTTATGTTTTTTCTTTTCTTGCATGTACTTTTGGTGTCCTGAGAAACCATTGCCTGATCTGAGGTCATGATGATGTAGGCCCTGTTTTCTTCTAAGAATTTTGTAGTTTTAGCTCTTATATTGAGGATCTGACCCAGTTTGAGTTGATTTTTGTACCTAGTAAATGGCATGAGGTAGGGGTCTATTTTTGTTCTTTTGCACATAGTTACCTGGTTGTACCAGCACTGTCTGTTGAAAAGATTGTTCTTTCCCCATTGAATGGTCTTGGCAGCCTTGTCCCAAATCAGTTGTCTGTAGGCGTATGTATTTATTTCTGTGCTCTCAGTCCCATTGCATTGATCTATATGTCTGTCCTTATGCCAGTTGGACCTTGACTTTTGAATGCCACGTCTCCTGAGTGAGCAAGTTCCCTAAAGGCAGAGGAGGTTGGGCTTGTGGGAACTCCCCTTACCGCTCTAAGGTTCAGAATTCATCCCAGCATCGGGCGGGGCAGTGCTTCATTATCTAGTTGTTTCTATAGCACTTTCAAGATGTTTTATTGATGTTATCCAGCACTTTCTCATTGTTCTCAGTAAGTGTTAGTTCTAAAAACCTAGCCTATCAATTTAAAAAATGGAATTCAAAATTATTTATCTCAGATTATGAAATTTGGGGCAGTTTGTTATGGGAAACAGGGAAATCATTCTTGGCATCTTAAAAAAAAAGACCATTCTAGTCACTTGCTTTTATTTTTATTTTTTTGCTTTTATTTTTATGTTTTTGTTTTACTTTATAAAAGATTTTATTTATTCATGAGAGACACGGAGGCAGAGACACAGAGGGAGAAGCAGGCTCCCTATGGGGAACCCCATGCAGGACTCCATCCCAAGACCCTGGGATCATACCCTGAGCCAAAGGCAGATACTCAACCACTGGTGCCCTAGTCACTTGCTTTTAAAGCCAGATTCATAATAGCTAATAATCGTGGCTTTCATCACTTGGGCACTTTGCTGCCCCCAGGCCTTCCGCTGGGGGCATTATATACTCTTGGATCTCATTAACATAACAAACCTATAAGATGACTGAGTATTAATATCACTATTCCTGTTTTATGAGTAAGGAAGCTGGGACTCCCGAGACTTGCCTGAAGACACACAGCAAAGATGAGCTGAGTTTGACCCAGACCCAGGTCCCTGACACCAGAGCCAGGCTCTTAACCCCCAGGGGCTCCAGTCCTTGTCCCAGGTCACCTTCTTCACTGACAAAAACTGGAACGCGTTCGGGACTGCATTTTTCCTGAGCTCCTTTTCCCTGTCTCCCTAGTGGTGGAAATGTGATCTGGGACATGCAGGAGCTCTCTAGAGGGTCCTGGACAGTGGTTTCCCAGTTTTAGGAAATCAAGGGGGAGCCCCGTGTAGAACCTCAGAGTTCTGGGCTGCGGTTGCAGAGAGAGCACCGTGTCGGGATGGGCCGTGCTCCCACTGTTGGGGTGCAGTGGGCCTCCGACCACACTGGAGCCAAAGCTGGTCTTCAGATTATGTTATAAATCACTGCATGGGGTGCCTGGGGGGCTCAGTCGGCTAGGCAGGCTAGGCATTCTGCCTTCAGCACAAGTCTCCATCCCAGGGGTCCTGGGATCAAGCCCTCATTGGGCTCCCTGCTCAGTGGGGAGCCTGCTTGCTTTCCCTCTACCTCTGCCGCTCCCCTTGCTTGTGCTATCTCGGTCTCTGTCAAATAAATAAAATCTTTAAAAAAGAAATTACTGGATATTGCAGACCTGTTGCTTTCTCCTAATTCCTGTTACTGAAGGGCACATTGGTGTGTTTCCATGTCTGGCAAATGGCCCTTTCCCCTTTCAGCTCCTTGAAAAGCAGTTGAGACTTCAGTTGCTTTTATTATTTTATTTTATTTTATTTTATTTTATTATTTTATTTTATTATTTTATTTTATTTTATTATTTTATTATTTTGTAGATTTTATTTATTTATTCATGAGAGACACAGAGAGAGGCAGAGACATAGGTAGAGGAGAGGTAGGCTCCTTACAGGGGAGCCTGATGCGGGACTGGATCCCAGGACCTTGGGATCATGACCTGAGCTGAAGGTAGATGCTCAACCACTGAGCCTCCCAGGTGCCCTTAAGACTTCAATTGCTTTTAAAAGAGAGGGTTGTATTTAGTGCTTTGGAAGCCCTGTTGTCAGTTAGAAACAAGAATGTTCCAGCCGGAACAAATTGGATGTTAATAAAACACAATATCCAGTAGCTCATTATGTTTAACTGTAATTTATCGGTAGGAGCTGAAGGGAAGAGTAAAGTATCTGCTTATTTCAGAGAAGAACAATCTCACTGTCCTTTTCTCTCTCCTCCCTCACCCCTGTTTCTCAGATTGTGAAGTGGTCCGACTGCTGTTTGCCATTAGCTTGCAGACCTGGGGATCCTTATCAATTAATCGCTGAAGCAAGCGTGGATGACTTCAGTAAGCTGGGGGTGGCATTCATGGAAGATAGACTCCAGATGGCTGATGGCCTGATACCTCAAAAGATTGTTTGTAAGTGACTTTAGAAGTGTTTCCATCAGGGATGCCTGGCTAGCTCAGTCACAAGAGTAGGCAACTCTTGAGCTCTGGGTTGTGAGTTTGAGGCTCATGCTGGGTGTAGAGATTACTTAAATAAATAGAAACATTTTTAAAATATATTTTTATCATACCAGGAGATCCATTGATTATTAGCTTAAGGACCGTTGAACCCTCTTGTTTGGTGTGGTTTAAGGCAAGTATGCATCTTCAGTTTAATGCACTCAACGGGTTGGATATATTTATAATACAAGGTTCATACATGTGTTAGGGTTTTTTGAGATGCTTATCTCTAAGTATATCAATAGTGCTTTCTTAAAAAATTAAAAAAAAATTTTAAGATTTTATTTTTTCACAAAAGACACAGAGAGAAAGGCGGAGACATAGGCAGAGAGAAAAGCAGGCTTCTTGCAGGGAGCCCGATGCAGGACTCCATCCCCAGACTGGGATCACGCCCTGAGCCGAAGGCAGAGGCTCAACCACTGAGCCACCTGGGCGTCCCTCAGTAGTGCTTTTAAAATTCTCTTTTTTATTTAAGTGGACTCCACGCTGGGCCCAACTTAGGGCTTGAACTCACAACCCAGAGACCTGGATCTGAGCTGAGATCAAGAATAGCACGCTTACTCGACTGAGGCACCCAGGTGCCCCAGTGATTTTTAAATTCTTAAACAAGGATTTCCCATGATTGCATCGTCCATGGGATGGTGTGCAAATGTAGAACCCATATAATGTTTGTTTTACACAATCTAAAAAGCATAACTAGTTCCTAGACTATAGTTTGACTGAATGTAAAGCATAGCCAATGTTAGTACAAAGTTCTTAATCTAACAGTTTTTAACTTGAAAAATATGTATCACAATATTTTGAGATACATCTTTTTCTCAGGAAACGTGAAAAATGTCTTCATTCATTAGGTTTATTTTTATTTTAAATTTTTATTTTTCAAAAAAGATTTTATTTTTTGAGAGACAGAGAGAGAGCGAATGAGCAAGCAAGCATGAACAGGAGGAGGGCAGAGGGAGAAGCAGACTCCCTCCTGCTGAATGGGGAGCTCAACGTGGGACTGGATCCTGGGACTCAGGGATCACGATCTGAGCTGAGGAGAGATGCTTAAGTGACCGAGCCACCCAAGCAACCCCCTTAATTAGGTTTAAAATTGAGTTTCTATGTCCATGAAAGTCTTCATTTGTATCTTGAGCAAATGAGTGTTACCAGCTCAGGAAATTCTTGTAAATCATTTAATTTCCCAATTTGGCACGTGCATGCGCCTGATACTGTGTCAGATTCGTAACAAGTGCTCAATAAATGTTTTTGAATCAATGATTGGAAGGAAGCTTCTATTCCAGTCCTGAGATAAGATACTGGAAAGACCCTTTTCCCATAGTGATGATTCTACAAAGTGTCCTGAGAGCCCCTGCTGCCTGGAGGTATGCATGGATACACTAGATAGCTGCCTGTTTTTGTTTCTTGGTTTCATTATCTTATTAGGACACCCAAGAAATTGATTCCATAAGTAAGGCACACTTACCTCTCTGAAGCCCACCTTCTTAACCTGCCAACAAGGGGGTCTGGGGCTTCCCGGCTCACATGGGAAAGGTGTTGTGGACACCTGGATTTCACCGTTGGGATTGTCGGGTGCACCCTCCTAACATATGGGAACAATGCCATGGTGCCAGTGGATGCTGCAGACCTGCGGTGGGGGCGCAGGTGGTCTCCAGTGGGTGGGCTGCCCTGGAGCAGAAGTCATGGAGTGCAGAGAGCACTGGGAGGTTTTGAACTGAACCGTGTGACAAATCAGAACGGCTGACGGCTTGTCTCTTCTGTTTGTGTTTTAGCAGTGCATTTGCAGGACTGTACTCTGAAGGCGCTTGAGACCTCAAACAAGCAAGCCCATATCCTACAGCAGAATCCTGAACCTTCCACCGAGAGTAAGCCAGAGCCGGACATTATGGAGTACATCGGTAAAGATGACCCCAAGGTTCTTCGTGCCCATCCCACACAGGGGGAAGCTGGTACCTCTGGCAGTGAGCCAGCTGAGGAGGATGACAAAGGAGTAGGCTCCGCTGAGCACTGTCCCCTCCATCTGTCTAGTTGCCATGAGTGTTTGGAGCTTGAGAATAGCACCATTGAATCTGTCAAGTTTGCATCTGCAGAGAACATTCCAGATCTTCCCTATGATCACAGTGGTGGTTTGGAGGATGTTGCTGATGACAGCTGCCCGGAGAGAGAAGGGAGGAGAGTCAACATCACAGGAAAGGCACCCAACATCCTCTTCTACGTGGGCTCTACCTCCCAGGAATCCCTGGGCAGGTTCCAGGAGGTCCGGTCTGTTCTGGCTGACTGTGTGGACACCGACAGCTATACACTCTACCACCTGTCAAAGGAAAGTGCCCTCAGAGACCCGTGGTCAGACAACTGTCTGTTGTTGGTCATTGCTACCAGGGAGGCTATTCCTGCAGACCTCTCCCAGAAGTTCATGGCCTACCTTTCTGAAGGAGGGAAAGTGTTGGGCCTGTGTTCGTCCTTCACACTTGCTGGCTTCCAGGTGATGAGCAAGAGCACGCTCAAGGAAACAGTCCAGAACTTGGTTTTCTCCAAGGCTGACCAGACCCAGGTGAAGCTCAGCATCCTGAGCAGCGGCTTCGTTTACGAGGATTGCTCTGGAGGGCAGCTCAGCCCGGGCCAGCTCCAGGGTCACCTGGAGAATGAGGACAAAGACAGGCTGATAGTGCAAGTGCCTTTTGGGACACGTGGAGGAGAAGCCGTTCTTTGCCAGGTATGAAGGCTGGCATCCATGTAGTGATCTTTGGGGATCTCTGAGAGTATGCTCTTTAAGGCATAAAGACCCTTTAAGAAGGGTCAAAACAGTCTGTGCTTTGTCGGGTAGTTTTGAGCCTTGGCTGGGAGTTTTTGCTGATGCTGAGTAGGTTTAGATGAGGGCTTTCCTGTCGGTAGAAATATCCCATTTCACCAAAATGCTTGGGATGGAGGAATGAAGCAGAGGCTGTCATGGCTAATTAAAGACTGCTAGTAAACCAAGAATCAGTCAGAAAATTCTTTCCTGTTTTGATCTATACTGGTAATAATCTTTACAAAATACATTAGTCTATTTGGTCTCAAAGCACACTGTGGTCAATATAATGGAACCTTTTAATTAATGTAGGGAGTTGAGCACCTCTGGCTGGTGATTTTCAGTGTTAATAACCATCACATTACAATGTTGTAGCTGATGCAGCGGAAATGCTCACCAACTGCTGGGGTGGTGAGTGTTGAAAACACTTCAAATCCTCGGTTCTTTTATGATTTTGTCACTCTTAAAGTCTAAATGCTGAGCAAAATTTCAGAGAGGAGAATATTGAAGCAGTTTAGATTTATGGCATATTAATACAACTGACCCCTGAATCACATGGCTTTGAACTGCATGGATCCTCTTGTGTGGAATTTTTTGGCTAAATACAGTTCAGTACTGTAAATGTATTCTCTGTTCCTTATGATTTTCTGTTTTTCTTCTTTTTTTCAAACTGCTTTTTTTAAAAAAAATATTTTATTTATTCATGAGAGACAGAGAGAGGCAGAGACACAGGCAGAGAGGGACAAGCAGGCTCCCTGCAAGGACCCTGATGCAGGACTCGATCCCAGGACCCTGGGGTCATGCCCTGAGCCAAATGCAGAGGCTCAATCACTGAGCCACCCAGGTGCTCCTGTTGTTGTTTATTTTCATTTCATATGCATCCTAGGAGCGAAATCTCTTGGGTTTTCTGACCAAACATTCTTCAGGGGGTTATAAATTTGTTTTCTTTACTATTCTAAAGCCCATTCATTTGTTCTTAAGATAATACTCAGGCAAAGATGCATATAATTAAGAAATCTGGACATCAGGATAGACAAATATGTACAAGCTAAGCAGGTTTCATATAGGTTGAAAAGCACATGAATTAGTTTGGAGGCCTAATAAATGTTCCTCTTATCTTTTTCTCTGCAAAGATGGTAACTATAGCAACTGTGCATTCCCAGAAAATCCACTTAAAAACCCGACTTCCTAGAGCTGTATTTCAGTTTTGAATAGTGACTTTTACCACCCCTGTGCACAGACTTGTACTAGAAAATTGATTCGGCACTGCTATGATCCATTTCTCTGTGTTACATGGCAGCTCTGCTTGCTGCACCATTTAAATTGACCCCGTTACTGTCATAAAATTTGATACTGCATGCATTGCTCTAGAAAAAAAGGCAATACGATGCAGCTTCAAAAATCAGATTCAGAGGATTAGAATGTCATTTTTGATTTTCAGTGACTTCCAGTCTCTGTGTGACAGGGTCACTGCTTTTTCCTCAGACCTGTGTCACTATAATACCTTGCCGCCGAGATCAGCCAATAAATGTTATCACGGGCTGGTTAGTTTCCTCTTTCCCTGGTCAGTTTCATCGTCTTTATCTCTAATAAATCGAGGAATGATGTAACCCAGTAAGAGGGGGCACAGCACTTCAAGGGCAAACCACAGCCACACAGTGGGTGGTGGTCTCACGGCCAAGGAGCTGCATGTGGATGCCTTTACCATTCGTCATAAGGAAAAAGGAAATTTTCGGGTGCTTGCTGTAATGATTAGGTTTGCAGGTGAAATTTAAGGCTGCGGATTAATGCTGACATTTGGTTATCAAAGCGACCGAGACTTTGGCATGAAGTTGGCCAAATAGATTTAAAAATAATTTATTTCCGGGATGCCTGGGTGGCTCTGTGGTTGTGCATCTGCCTTTGGCTCAGGGCTTGATCCTGAGGTCCTGGGATCAAGTCCTGCATCTGGCTCCCCGCAGGGAGCCTGTTTTTCCCTCTGCCTGTGTCTCTGCCTCTCTCTCTGTGTTTTTCATGAATAAATATATAAAAATCTAAAAAAAAAAAATTATTTCCTTATTTAGCTTTAGCACATGGCAGTAGCAATCTGACTTTTACAGCAGGGTTTCTCCACCACTGCACTGCTGACATTTTGGGCTGATCTCTTGTCACGAAGTCATCCTGTCCCATGCACTGTAGGGTGTCAGCAGAGCTACACATTACATGCCAGTAGCAACCCCCTCCCCCCCTAGCCAATTTGTGACTGGAGACGTTTTAGTTCTGGCTTTTGGTCTAGGCAAAAAGCCTTAATTTTAGAAGAAGCCAAGTTATGGGAATGGACCCATCAGTATGGTAATAGTATGACAGCTGGAGGATGAGACGTTTCTTGGGTACCACAGAGGACCAGAAGTGCAAATCCAGAAGCACACACTCTCCTGTCCTGTGAATTGAGGTAGAGAGCCAAAGGAGGTCTGTCTTTTCACTTCTGTTTTATTTATTTATTTTTAAAGTATTTATTCATGAGAGACACACAGAGACACAGAGGCAGAGACACAGGCAGAGGAAGAAGCAGGCTCCTGACGTGAGACTTGATCCTGGATCTCAGGATCATGCCCTGGATCGAAGGCAGATGCTCAACCGCTGAGCCACCCAGGCGTCCCTCACTTCCATTTTAGAAGCACCTCCTCTTGAAGCCCACGATAGCACTCCTCACACAGTGTCAGTGGTTGTCCGTTGTCTTACCTCCTGCAGCTCTTGAGGCCTGCTCGTGGGATGAGTGTTCCTTTTCCTCCTTGGCATCTCTCATGCATGACTGTGAGTTCACACCTCACTGCATGTGCTTCTTGAATCTTCTGGGTATTGACTCAGCCTGGGCTGTGTGTGTGCCATTAATCACGCTCACCACCTCTGCTCTGGGCCCAGGTCCGGGGAGAACTTCGCTTATTTTATTTCTGCCACCTGTTAGGGGTCATCTCCAGGAGAGCCACTTGCTCACGTGCTTGCATTGAACACGACCCACTGCTGTGCTCATTGGAGCAGCACTGGCTTTGCCCACTGGAGAGGAGAGGCCACATTTAGGGAGAGAACGCAGGGAAGGAGACTTGGATTCCTTGAAGGATTTCAGTTCTCTGCCTCAGCCTCTCTCCAGGGCTGTTTGGAGGACAGACTTGGGGGACAGACTCACTCCTGCTCCTGGACGACAGGAGCAGCCGTCTGCTGGCCCGCTGTGGTGTGGGGCCATGCTGGACTTCTCTACAAACCTCAGACTGGCATCAATTTTGAATAGCTGGATCACTTTGGACAGTATATTTGGATGGTTAAATCTTGGGTGGGAATTGAGGGATATTATATTGCTCGAAGCCTGGCACCTTGCTTTTTATTTTATCATGCTCCTATGATATCAGGTCAGGAGCTCCACATACATCAGATATCTACAGCTGATCCTTGGCAAAGGTAAGATAAAATCAAGCAAACAGGCTTAGGTTGTTCAATATTCTGGGACCCTCCAGGGCTCTTTTTTTTTGTTTTGTTTTCTTTTAAGATTTTATTTATTTATTCATGAGAGACACACACAGAGAGAGAGAAAGGCACAGACACAGGCAGAGGGAGAAGCAGGCTCCATTCCATGCAGGGAGCCTGACGTGGGACTCAATCCCGGGTCTCCAGGACCACACCCTGGGCTGAAGGCAGTGCCAAACCGCTTAGCCACCCGGGCTGCCCCCACCCTCCAGGGCTCTAATCGGATCTTTTTTTTTTTTTTTCTTTTTCTTTTTTTTTCTAATCGGATCTTAAGAGGACCAGAGGTTCTTGTTCCTTCAGAACAAGATACAGAGGGGTCTGGTGGGGCTGTTTGATTGATTGAAAAAATATTTTTATTTATTTTTAAAAGATTTTATTTATTCATTCATGAGAGACACATAGGCAGAGACACAGGCAGAGGGAGAAGCAGGCTCCATGCAGGGAGCCCGATGTGGAACTCTATCCCAGGACCCTGGGATCACGACCTGAGCTGAAGTCAGATGTTCAACCACTGAACCACTCAGGTGCCCCTAAAAAAGGTTTTATGTATTAGAGAGAGAGAGAGAAAGAGAAAGGAAACACAAGCTGGGAGGAGGGGCAGAGAGAGCAGCAGACTCCACTGAGCAGAGAGCTGGATGCGGGGCTCAATTCCAGGACCCTGAGGTGATGACCTGAGCCAAAGGCAGATGCTCAACCCACTGAGCCACCCAGGTGCCTCCCAATGGGGCTAGTTTAATTTGAAGTGGACGGCAAAGCCTGAACTAAATAGATGAAGTCTTGAATCTTAAATTCAATCCAGGTGAAGGAGGATGGGGCGGGAGGGCCTTTCTGGGGTCCCCCAAACCCCGCTTCTTCTGTCTGAATGCATGCAAACACTCTTCCAGTGGTGAGCGAGGCTACTGTCCATCCTGGGGTTGATTCCTGGTGGTTATGACTCAGGTAGAGTGAGGGTTTCAACATGACCCCTGGCCTCCCGGAGGTCGGCAGCGACCTTAATTGGGTTCTCAGCACAATCATATTTCTCCATGTTTTGGTGGAATCATCAAGGTAAGCAACTTGCCCAAGGTCCCCTGACTGGTCAGTGATAAAAGTTGGGACCCAGATGGAATCCGATTACTATCCAGGCTCATTTCCAGCAACCGCCTTTCTGCCCGGCCGCTGTGATTTCATTCGGCTCCTTTGAGTCTCTTTAACTGCTGTTGTTACTCTCCAAATGTTCAAGTTCAGTGTTTCCATACTGTTGATAATTCGAAGGATTCCTGTTCAGGTTTTCAGAAAAGCCAGGGAATCACCGTTTCCCGTAAGGTGGGTAAGTGCCCCCCGGTTTACCAGGTGGTGTCTTTTCCCCTCAGGCGCACCTAGAACTACCTCCCAGCTCTTCAGTGGTGCAAGGCCAGGAGGATTTTAATCTGCTCAAATCAAGCAATCTCAGAAGATATGAAGTCCTTAGGGAGATCCTGACCACGCTCGGCCTAAACTGTGACATGAAACAAATTCCTGCCTTGACGCCTCTTTACTTACTGCCTGTGGCAGAGGTGAGTGCGGAGCTCTGGTGGGACGGAGACCCTGCTCCTCTGTGGTTTCAATTGTGATTTCTGCTTTTATTATTTTTATTTTTAAAAAAATTTTAAAGGATTTTATTTATTTATTCATGAGAGACACAGAGAGAGAGGCAGAGACACAGGCAGAGGGAGAAGCAGGCTCCTTGTGGGAAGCCTGATGTGGGACTCGATCCCAGGACCCCCGGGATCAAGACCTGAGCCAAAGGCAGGTGCTCAACCACTGAGCCACCCATGCCCCTCTGCCTTTTTTTTTTTTTTTTTTTCCTGCTTTTATTCTAACGTCAGGTTTGGGAACCGTCGTAAAGCCAGCCAAGTATAACTGGTATTTTTGGTGTTTGTGTGTGAGGGAGGGAGAGAAGCGGTTCTGGCTTAAAGGTCGTGGCTCAGTCACTTTAGGGGGCACAGGGGACACTCTTTTATGTGTCAAGAGCATCTTTGGAAACCACAGTTTATTCATTTGGGATGAAAACCTTTGCTTTGATCCGGGCCTTTCTCAGTGAGTATTTGGATGGCAAAATCCCAAGTTTTGTTTCATTTACGCCGATGTCTGCCATCTTGTGGCAGAAGGGGCTCTGGGTTTCAGTTTCTGTCTCCTGGTTGTGTCTACAAGGAAAATGCAGGAATTGTCCCCGGCTTTTGTCTGCTTTTGATGCCTGCGGTTGTTACCTGGTTTGCACAGGTCGCCACATTCTCTGGGGGTGTCTCCTCCTGCTGACCCCTTTGCTTTGCCAGGCTGTCAGTTTCTTATTAATTGTGGCAAATTATTTTGTGGGTCTTTTCCTGGTCTCCGTTAAATAGGGAAATTTGAGTGTTTAATAGATATCACCATGCAGTTTCAGCAAATGCCTGATAGTCCAGGTGATGCCAAACACCAAACTTACCTGCTTTCCCTTGAGAAGAACAAAGTATACTTCCTACCTCAACCTTTTAATTTTTTTAAGATTTTATTTATTTATTCATGACAGACAAGAGACACACACAGAGAGAGGCAGAGACACAGGCAGAGGGAGAAACAGGCTCCATGCAGGGAGCCCGATGCAGGACTCGATCCCTGGTCTCCAGGATCAGGCCCAGGGCTGAAGGTGGCACTGGGCCACCGGGGCTCAACCTTTTTAAAAGGGAAGAAAGTCCCTTTGGATTCTACTCTGCCCCTTGGCATACTTAGTTTTCGGAGGAAAGCAGAGCAGTGGGGTCTCTGGGTGGGATGTGCTCACTTGGAGAAGGCAGGTATAAACTCCAAGGCAGGTAGGATTAGGGTACCTTATACGATTGATTATGTGAAGTTTCCAAGAAATAATGTATGTTAAAGTTTTATGTGAATTGTATTATTTAAAAGACAGTCAAATTATTAATATTATAATTAGACTGTTTGGAGTTTTAATAAGTTGCATGTATATAATGTACTTAAAAGTGCCTGGTGTCTAGTTTTAAAAAGATTTTGGGTAATGTTTTAAATTTTAAAAGTGAATGATACTGCAATGGATGATTTTTTCCCATTTAAGAAACATTCTTTTTTCTTTTCTTTCTTTTAAACAGTACTCAGCTTTTATTATTTTTTTCATTCTTTTTTTTTTTTAAGATTTTTATTTATTTGTTTGACGGAGAGAGTACACAAGGAGGGGGTCAGGCATAGGGAGAGGGAGAAGCAGGCTCCCCACTGAACAGGGAGCCTCCCAGGGGACACGGTTCCAGGACCCTGGGAGAGTTACTTGAGCAGAAGGCAGATGCTTAACCAATTGTGCCACCCAGGTACCCAAAGAAACATTCTTTTATAGTATTTTCATGATGGTGTTTAGCTAGTTTGTATTCTTTATTTTAATGTTTTATTAAAATTTTTTAAAGTTTATTTATTTTAGTAATCTCTACACCCGTCGTGGAGCTTGTATTCACCACCCCACCCCAAGGTCAAGAGTTACGATTGAGCCAGCCAGGTGCCCCCTACTCTTTTTTAATGGGTGCTCTTGGGAATCCATAGTATGACTTTGGTTTGTGGCTTGATCTCAGGAATTCAAAGCCCCACATCATTTGTCTCTGTTTTAAATGTTTAGTTAATAGAGGGAAAGCAGCGAATCCATCTTGTGACTTTTATCAAAATAAAGTGGGTCCCCAGAGTTTCACTTCCTGTAGACGGCCCACTTATTGTCCTCCCACTTTGGAGAGATGGGACAGAGCCTGTGGTAAGGGTCACTGGTCCCAGGTGAGTTGTCCTGGGACTGTCACTGTCCTAAATCATCTCTCTCTGCCCTTTCCTGGTCGTGGAGGGCTGAGTCTGGAAATGTGAGGGAGTGCCTGCTTCTTCTGGGGTCATGGAGCAAGATAGACCAGGCTTGCCGTTGGCAGTACTCCTTGACCTTTCCTGGGAATTCCGACTGGGAATCCTGAGCACACTGGTCTTGGGACTTGCCCTTCTGGACTCTTGGATGTATCAATGAAGAGGAAATAGTGTTCTCAATGTTTGAACTCTAGGCATTTCTTGTGTTTCTTTAGGATGGGTATAACCTGAAAGGCCTGAGCAGGGGCTTTGTATTGCGTGTCTGCTTATATTAATGTCCCCGGTAGATGCTTCGTGGTTTTTTTCCATTGGGTTCTCTAAACTGCCTGTGGGTGGGTAGGTGGGGGGATACGTTTCCCTGACTGATTGGTGACCCTCATTCACAGACCTTGGGGATGAAGTGCTTGAACACCATTAAAGCAAGTATTTGTTCTTTGTGTGGATACACAGACACCCCACATAGACTCCAGGACTACTAAGTTCCTCCTTACAGAATAACTTTGGGAGCAAACACTTTTCAGAAATGTTCTTTCCTCATTTCGGGCCTTCCAGTGGGTCTGGTTGCTCTTGGATCTCTATGCCGTGGATTACTTTTTCTCCCTACTGCTTTTCTCTGACTTCCTTTTTACTCTGGGAGCCCAAGGAACTGAGTGCGTGGGTATACGGTTGTTGTGTGTACCCTCATTCCTTAGAGGATATACTCTATCCTCCTTCTAGAAGACTTTGAATCTGCTGTCAAAGGAAATATAAGAATTCAGGGTGTGAGGGTATGTTTTCCTGGAGTACATATTCCTTAAAGGATTATCAGGCAAATGAATGTGAAGGTAGACCAGGACAGACTTCGATGATCATTCTGGAGGCAGCCGCCGAATTCCTTGGGGTCTTCTCCAAATGCCGAGGTGACGACATCTAGGGATGTGGTCTAGTCATTGTGCCGATGGCTTAGCACTTAGAGATGGTTTGGGATGATAGTTTGGGAAGAGATTTGGGTGGTACTTTGTATTTGGTTTTCTTTCCTGCAGCCTCCTTACAAGATCTCGTAGATCCCTGTGGAATTAAGGCATGTGGAGAGGCTGCTGGCATCCCAGCATCCGTACTACATGGCCCATCCTTGGCTCCATCACCTGCCCTGAGGATTCTGTGCCTGCGCTGGCTCCTGCTCCCTTGAAAGTACTCTGTGCTCTTGGGAATCGCCCACCTGTCACCGCACGGTGTCGCTGCTGAGCTAGGCTGCCTGGTGAACAGACTCCCTAGGCTGGGAAGGAGTTCAGAGACTAAAAAAAGTCTCTGCACCAGCTGCACATACTTTAGTAGTTTCCCATTATATTGGTGGCACTTTCTTTTGGATCTGTAGGAATTATTTCAGTGTCACAGTCCGCATTCGTCTTTCATTAAGCATTTTGCTTTGTCCTACGTGCTATTATAGGATGGAATATGAAAGAACAAACATCCTAGTTATCTGGATAGTTTTACTGCATCCCAGCTGTGTTTGCATAGTTTGGTGCCTAGGCCCTTGCTCTTTTAGATGGTACGGAAGATTGATGAGGCACCTATAAGCTTCCACATTACTACGCTACAAATAGAAAAGAATAGCACGGAGATGGAAAAAAACACTCCCCTAAAGTACAGTCGACTCTTGGTGTTTGCTGGGACTGTGTTCTGAGACCTTTACTGGCATCCACACACCCCAGCAACATGTGATTTCCCCTATAAAATCCAGTCATCTATGGCCTCATAAGCGTCACCATGCATGACACCTGAAGGAAGCAGGGCTCTGCGAGGTACAGCCCCTGGGTGACTGGGAACTTCCCGTTTAATTTTTTTTTTAAAGATTAATTTATTTATTCATGAAAGACACAGGCTGAGAGAGAGAGAGGCAGAGACACAGGCAGAGGGAGAAGCAGGCTCCTTGCAGGGAGCCTGATGAGGGACTCGATCCCAGATCCTGGGATCACAACCTGAGCCGAAGGCAGGCGCCCAACTGCTGAGTCACCCAGGCATCCCGAGTTCCCGTTTAATTGAAACTCCCAGGGGCAGGATTGAAATTCAGGCCTCAGCAAAATGATTCTCTGTCAAAGCAAACAAAACACATGAGCACTGTACACCACAGACATGTCTACAGAAAGAAAGACTGGAAGGAAGTACAGAACACATAGGGTATATTTCCGGGTGGTGGGCTTCTGGGTGATTATACTAAACTTTTGTATTTCCTAAATTTTCTGTAAGGTACATGTATTATTTTTATAACAAGCAAAACCAGTTATTAAAAATACACACAAGTTACTGTTATTGGATTTTGAAGGCATCCCGTAAGTGATCACAGCTCGAGTGTTAAAAAGCAAGGACACTTGGATAGATATGGATAGTTTATTTAATATTCAACATCTATTTTAATTACTTTAAAAGCATTAGCTTTGTGGTGCCTGCGTGGCTTAGTTGGTTAAGCATCTGTCTTCAGCTCAGGTCATGATCTCGGGGTCTTGGGATCGAGCCCCACGTTGGGGACTCAGCGGGAAGCCTGCTTCTCCCTCTCCCTCCACCTGCCACTCTCCCTGCTTGTGCTCTCAGTCTCTCTCTCTATCAAATAAATAAATAAAATCTTCAATAAAATAATAAAAGTGTTAGCTTTGTTAGTCATGACTTGACTCTGGTGATTGGCTAGTTATGGCTACACTGCTAGGTTTAATTGTGGCTCTCACCTTCCTATGCGGGCACCTCTGGGCTTCAGCTATGCATTCACATCTGTGGATGGAGGGGATTTCTGGTGGTCCCGGAGGTCCTGGTGGAAGTTCATAATTCGAATGCCCCCCACCCCTATTTGGATGTTTCTCGATGGAACCCCTCGAACTATTTCTCAAAGAAGACCCAGATGTGCTGATGCCTACACAGTGAGTCCTTTCAAACCATTAACTTCCTTCCTGGAGGTGTGAGTAGAGGGAGAGGCTCAGAGCATACGTGATTGACCCCAGATTACTGGGTGGCCACCACGCTGACCTCCTGCCATGGGTGCTGCTGCGGGTGCTGCCGGGAAGTTAGCAGGAATACACTTTCCCTGTGGGGGACTGCTGTGTGTTTGTGAGTGACCTGGATTTGATAGAAAAACATAGCTTGTTCCTTTGCAGAACAAAGTCCCATGGAAAAACTCGCCCTCTTGTTTCCAGGTTTCTGGGCTCTGTTTCATTTTTATCTCTGCCCGGGGAGGGTGTGCAGTGAGCCCGAGGGGTTTGTGCTTGGGAGTGTGGGCAGCTGGTTGATCAGGACAAGCCAGGATGGGATCTCAGTGCAGAGCGCACTGCCAGTGGGTCTCTTTCGATGCCCCAGGGGAAGGGGGAGAGGATGGGACTGCGCACAGCCGGCCTGGCATGCTCTCCTACCCTGGGACATCACCGCTCGGGGATCTGGAGCTTTCTGAAATTACAAAGCTGGCCTTCTTTTGGGTGTTCCTTGTGGCTGGTAGCTGATGGTATGGAGGCCTCCTAAGAGTGTTGGCAGGAGTCCTGCCAGAGAGAGGGCATGCAGTTCCTTCACCTTGGGGTGGTGACGTAAAACCGTAACAAGAAGTGACAATTGGGGTTGTTGTTAGAGCATCTGGGCAGACATTGTCATGTTGTGTGTACGTGTGTAATTTTGGTGTTGTGGGATGGGTCCTGTAGGCTTTAAAACAAAAAGTAATATCACATTTCATTTTGATTCAACCCCAAATCATTTGCCGTGGAATACCTCCTCCCACACCCCAAAAAAAGCAGGTAGGAGCAGTTTCGGTGTCTGCAAATGTATTAAAAATCTAGTGTAGTCCCTTCCAGCAGGGAGTTACTTTTCCGATGTTGATTGCTTTCAGAGGGAACAGACTGAATCGTACCCCATGGTTCTCATTCCTTCTCCTCTAACTGATCTCTTCATTGAGCAAACATCCGAGTGCCTACTACGTGTGAGACCTCCCTGTGGACGTTTCTGGAAGAGAGATACAGTCCCATCTCCATCTTGCATGCGGTGTAGGTAACCAGGTGCCTCCCCAGGTGGCCTCATCTGTGGCCCTGACAGGTGGGAAGGCAGGGCAGGGGTCCTTACCCCTGGAAGAGCAGGTTGGCTTGTGGGGTAGCAAAGCATCTCACATATTTTTCTGAGTTAATCAGAATTCTCCAACAACAACCAAAAAAATCAAACACCCTTTGCTTTCGGTGTTTTCGGCGTATTTGGCATGGCATCCTCCCTGCTTCCCCCTTTAAATCTTAGTTTTGAGTCTCAGATCAGTACGGCGAGATGGAAACTTCTAGTGCTACTTTAAATACAGCTTAGAAAATAATTTTTAGAGATCCAAATTAGAGAGAAACTCAGAATTCCAGGTGCGCCCTGAATAGCTTTTGACATGTGGCTGACGTGGTGGTGTGGCAGCGATTTTACAATACGGCACCAGCTAAAGAGCAGCTGGCAGATTAAAGCAAACATTTAAAAGCTTTTATAGCTATGAATGTTTAGGGGTCCTTCATAGACCTTTCTCTCCTTTCTTTCTTCCTTCACCTAAACTGGAAATTTTTTGTTCATTTTAACTGCCTTCCTGTTATCGAACATAATACCTGTGGCAAAGGCGTTATGATGGGATTTGATGCTGAAATGCAAAAGAGATAATACGGGGGGTGTTTCCCTTAGCGGCCTTTTATTTTAGTCTTTTTTTTGGAGGGTGGTGGTGGGGAGAGGCTTCTCAGCTACTGCGTAAACCCGATATTTTTTATTTGCATCAAATTGTTATTTGCATCTTATTTTCACAAGAATGTTTCCAAAGCAGACTCCTGCAGAGTAAATACTTCTGGGCCCCAGTCCAGGCGGGGACTGATAACGTGGTCGTGGGAGACCCAGGCAGACGCAGCTTTGGCGGTTTTGCACTTGGAATGGGCGCCGTTCTAGCTCGGATCTTGCCGCCTGGCCTGGGGAAGCGGGGTGGGCCAGAGGGAGCTTCTTTCTCTGCCCTTTCCTCCTGCGGGTAGCACCCTAGCTCGGAAGGGCGCTTTTATTTCCTCAAGACTATTTATATCCACCGTTTATGCAGTCACAGATCTGTGGATGGGAAACAGGCCCTTTTGGAATAAAAAGTCCTCCAAGACCAAATGGTTTCTGTCTCCTACACCAGCTCCCTAATAGCTGCCATGTGTGAGCGGGTCCGGATTATGGTGCTGCCTCCTGGGGAAGCCGATTGAAGCTGTCTCCAGAAGTCTTGCAACGTTCTTAGGAGCAGATTTTTGTCTCTGGGGCCTACAAAGTACGTCCCCGGGAATGAGCCCCACGGGCCCGGGGCTGGCGGGCCCGGCCCAAGGGGCCTCTTGAGCTCAGGTGCGGAGCCGCTGGGCCCGCCCCGCCCGGTGCCGAGCTGCCCGGGGCCCGCGGGGCTGGGCACCGAGACCCGAGCCCGGCCCCAAGCCGCTGGTCCCCGGGGGTGTCTGCTGCAGCCGCGGGGAGCACATTCTGCTTCTGTTCGTGTCGATAATTCGGGAATGTCTCTCCAGGAATGAAAAAAACGATCACGTTTCGGGGTCGCCAAGCTGTCGCGCAGTTGGTGGCCCCGTATAGCGTGTGATCCTGTTTCCCCTGCCCCGGGTGGGAGGGTAGAGGCCCCCCGGGTGCCAGGGCGGGGGTGCTCCTGGGTCGGACCCCCGCGGGGAGGCTGCCGGGGCAGGACGGGGCCGAAGATCTCTGTGGCTCCCTCGCCAGCGCGGGCCAGCTGGGCAGCAGGAAAACGCGGCTCAGGTTAGTCTGTTTGTCTGTCTGTCTGTCTCGGAGATCAGGGGAGGGTGTAACCGCTTTCTCAGTGTGTTCTTGTTCTGGCTCCTCGCAGCTGCCTGTGAGCCGGTGCGTCTTTCCAGATGCTGCTGTGCCACGTCTGGCCACACACAGCCTTCCAGATACTGGATGTTTCTAGAAAAGCTCTGTATTATCCTTCTGCTTGTCTTGTATTTTTCTTTCTTAAAACGTTTCCACGCATTGGTTTAATAATACAGTCAGCAGGAGAAATACTGGAGTATAGATTATAATTTTGGTTCCTTTTTTTTTTTTAAGATTTTATTTATTTTTTCATGAGAGACACAGAGAGCGAGGCAGAGACACAGGCAGAGGGAGAAGCAGGCTCCACGCAGGGAGCCCGATGCAGGACTCGATCCCAGGACCCCAGGCTCACGACCCGAGCCACAGGCAGATGCTCAACCACTGAGCCATCCACGTGCCCCTGTAATTTTGGTTCTTATTGATTGTTGGAGATATTGCCCCACACAAAAAATTCTAGAGGTCAAACCCCACAGGGTGACCTGAGGAATGGAATGAATGAAACGTCTTTAGAATATTTGTTGTAATTGGTAATTTTTAGTGGTATTTGAGTCTTGACAATTTTAACATATGAATTAACAGATAAAAAAATAAATGAATTGGTAAGTGGAATACATGCAACTATTCCTATGTTTGCTTTAAGAAAACTTCTAGAAAATACTATAAGATTGCTGAAATAGAACCTTTCTTTGTGCAGACGTCTTTTTCCCCTGAGGATGAGAAATTTAGATGAAAATATCTACAGAAGCACCTGGGTGGGTCAGTCAGTTAAGTATCGGCCCTGCGCTCAGGTCATGATCTCGGGGTCCTGGCATCGAGCCCCATATCGGGCTCCCTGCTTAGCGAGGAGTCTGCATTTTTTTTCATTCTCCCTCTGTGCTCTCTCACTCTCTCTCATAAATAAAATCTTTAAAAAATAAATATGTTAAAAAATATCTACAGATCCCTGCTAAAAAGAAAAGCTATTTTCTCATTGGCATATGGAGATGTATAGCATGATCTTGTGTTATGTGTGTAAGTCCTCCGATGTGTCTCCTGTATATGTGTCTGGGTGTGGGGAAATAGGGCTCCTGGGTAAAGAGAATGATTGTGTTGGCACTTGGCTCTTGCACCTCCAAGGTTTAAATTCAGATTCTTTTTTTTTTTTTTAAGATTTTATTTGTTCATGGGAGGCAGAGACAGAGGGAGAGGCAGGTTCCCTGTGGAGCAGGGAGTCTGATGTGGGACTGAATCCCAGGACCCCTGAGCCAAAGGTATACGCTCAACCAACTGAGCCACCCAGGCGCCCCATAAATTCAGAATGTCTTGCAAAAGCAGACTGGTACTGGCCGTCACAGGTCAGCAGGATCACCAGATTCTGGACTGGTGCCTTGCTGGGCTGTGTTTGTTGGTGTCAGACTCCACGGGTCTTTCTTTCCTGAGCCCTGAACTATGAAAGTGTGTAGTTTAAACCTACTTGCCTCCTGTAGGCAAAGTAAAATTTGAAAATTAACATTAAAATTGAAATTGAGTATTCTTTTAAGAAAACTTGTAAAGTTTTCCTTTTTTAACGCCATAGGAAAGTATTTGACAAGTTGTTTTCGTCTTTGAGCGCAAATGAATCCTCCACACGGCAGTTTATTAGTGAGTAATTGAATGGTGCCACTACTAATCCCCCTTCCTGTTTTTATTCTCAGTAAATAAGGAAACACAGCTTTTAAAAGAAAACACCAATTGTGGTTTCATAAATTAAAAAATGATGCTCTGGTGCGTGTTTTTTTTTTTTTTTTTTTTTTTTTTTTTAGGGATGGGGGAATGCCCAGACTCTTTCTGCCTTAGAATTGTCTAGATTATTACTCGAGTTTATTGTTTTCCACAGCCAACCTTCTACGTGAAGATTGAAGTTTTTCCTCAGGCTTTTTTTAGTTCTGTAAAGTGCCTTAAAGGTCAAAGTGTGTAATTTTTAAAAAAGATTTATTCATGAGAGACACACACACAGGAGGGAGGCAGAGACACAGGCAGAGGGAGAAGTGGGCTCCATGCAGGGAGCCCGACACAGGACTCGATCCCGGGGTCTCCAGGATCACGCCCTGGGCCGAAGGCAGGTGCTAAACTGTTGAGTCACCCAGGGATCCCCAAAGTGTGTAATTTTGAAGATTCTCTTCTGCATGTATTTTGTTTTGGTGATGTTGGGATTACATGTGATGTCTCAGTTTGGCCAAATGAGTGTGTCACAAAAGGTGGCTATTTATTTATTTATTTATTTATTTATTTATTTATTTAATTTATTTTTTAAAAGGTGGCTTTTTAAAGGACTGTCCACTGTCACCAGCTTCTCATTACTTTAACAATCTCTGTTCTGTTGTGGGAGGGAGATGAGATGACCATTCATGTTCTTTCCAGGACTCCAGTTTTCACGCTAGTCCCAGCAAAGCAATCAGATCCATATATATATATATGTGTGTTTGTGTGTGTGTGTGTGTGTGTGTAGTTTTTTAACTTTTAGATCGTTCCTCTGGATGCATTTTTTGGGTAAGGATTCGTGGTTATTACCATTTTCATCTTTATACTGGAACAATTTGAAACCATCAGTAGGTGCCTTTGCACAGTTAATTGAAAGACAACAAAAGAATGTTCTGCTCTGCTCTCTGCTCTATTTTAATTCAGTTTTTTTCTCAGATTGATTCTCTTATTAAGATTTATCTGTGCCGTATATAGGAGCCTCAAATTTACAAGCAAGTTATGGTTTCAAAATCTGTGTGCTAAGTTGGCTGTTTTAAAACATGGTTATTTATGTTAGTTGGGTTTCCTTACCAGCTCCCATACGTTCTCACGTTCCATAACACAATTAAATACCATCTTGCGGGGCTGCTTCTGTCAGACTCTGGCCTGGTGGATCTTGAATGCACTGGGGATGCAGAACACCTCTTTCTATCTCTCCGAGGTTTGACTTGGAATACCGTAGCTCTGACTCAGACGTTGCCCAAAACTGTCCTGTCGGACACCTACTAATATCGTGAAACCTATGGTACGTCTGTGTCCTTACAGGGAATCTGTGAATTTGTGTTGGTACGTTAATATATTTCTCATATTTAAGAAACATTTTTTTTCTATTTTCGTAGTAACTGCTGTACTGTACCCACATGTAAAAGGAAACGCTTTGTAGACAATTTTAAATGTACAAAAGTTAACAGAAAATTTAATGAACTCATGAGCTCAATCCCTCTTCTTCACAGATTTCTATTTCTGGCCAATCTTATTTTGTTTTATCCTGCCTGTCCCTTCTCCGCATCATTTTGAAACAAATCCCAGCTATTGCTATTAGATCTTTCATCGGCAAATATTTCAGTCTGTGTTTCTGAAAGATAAGAGCTCTGTGTAAAATCATGACCAGAAGACCACGGACACACCTAAAATAAATCAGTTCCTTTGCATAATCTCATATCCAGTTGGTGTTCTGTTTTCCAACTGGACTTACGTAAGGATGGGCTGTATTATCCATGCATCGTGTGTAAGTGTGTCAGTTTCTCTATACAACAAATGCAAGAAGGAAGAAACTAGATAGAAGCCAGTGTAGCTTTTGAGGGGAAGTGATTTAGAAAGTTGATTTCCCGTGTCTCTTGAAATGCCATATTTTAGCCCTTGTTCTGGAAACAGCAGCAAATAATCATTTGCAATCGCATGCAAAACAACCGTGCACAGAAATACAGGAGTTTTGTCTGATGTGTGCTGGTGCAGAGCTAGGCATGAGTTTCCCTCCCTCTCTTTTCTGCACCAGAAGTCCTGGTTTCTTCAACGGGGACGGTATTGATTTCTGCTCCGTATGCTTTCGGTTCGGGTTGATATTTAGCCTTTGACCCAGCCACTTTCTTACAATAAACAGTTTGTTGATGAGAGCAGCTGCCCACCAGATTGTTTCCAGATTGTTCTCTCCTGGCTGTGGTGAGAGCACACCTTATGAAGACGTCGGCTCGAAGTTTAGGGCTTCCACTTCTTGTAGCCCTCCGCCTGTGAAGCCAACTGTCAGCCTCTCAGCATTCTTCTAGTCCTATCCAGTAAGATGGTGAATCCACCACCCTAGAAATCAGGCCTTGTTTACAAGCTTGACTACTTAAAACAACAAAAAGCCAAGCTTGACTACTTTATTTTATTCTCTGATGGAAGGATAGCATTTTTTTTCTAGAAGTTTCTGCCGTATGGAGCAATTCTTTTTATTCCAAGAAGAATTCCCAGTATTTGGTCTGTGGAAATTAATGGTATCTGGTGATGCTGTGTAGGGAAGTTGACAGAGCATGCTTTATTTTGCATAGGAGGCTGTGCTCTTGAATATTTACGGGTTTTCTACACAATTAAGGCATGAGGTAACGTTCCAGCTAAGGTAAGTATTACCTGCCTGGTTTTATTATCTTGCCCTTTCGAAATGAATTCTCATTTTTTCTACTCTTGGAAGACAGTACTACTTTTTTTTTTTTAAATGCAAGCGACAGGTAACCTAATGACTTGGCAATTTATGTGACCCAAAAGTGCACCTCAGTTTGAATTTTTGCTGCTTCCCTAATCGCCCCCCAGCTGTTACCTAGAAGTGGACTGTCTGCTTACAGCAACCTTCATTAAGGAAAGGTCGGAGCTTTCAAGCCTCAGAGCCAACACTTTTCACTAAACTGGCCACCAGGGGCTGCTGTCAGAATGGTGAGTCTGAGCTCACCTCCCTAGAGGCAAGTTTACTTTTTCTACAACCAGTAAATTTTGTTAAGCTACCAATCCTGGTTTCAAACCTCAGGTCTCACTACACAGCCTCCAGTCACCAAGCATGCTTACAGCTGTATCCCTTCCAGCCAGGTATTACGTAGGACCTGGACCCAATTCAAGACCTAAGATTAAGACTTGTGTGTTTTTCATTCAGTGCCAATAAGCTGTTATTAATACACCGATTCCACATATACTGAAAAGCTTCACGAACGTACTGGGGTTTGTGTTCAGGGAGAGTAGGTCCTACGTTTGGATCATTCAAGAGCCAGGCCTCTGGAGGAATGGCCCATGACGATGGAAATCTGGATTTTCAGGGAAGTGTTTCTTTCTTACCCGGAGTGGCCTTAGCATCCCTGTCCCAATGCAGGGGTCATGCTGTTTCAACTAAAATGTGAAACGCTAGAAGATGTTCTTGGTGGTGGTTTTGTTTTTTTGATTTTTTTTTTTAATTTTTAGTTTTTTGTTATAAGAGCCTTGGGAGCAAATCCCTTCTTTTGTCTTCAGCTTTTTATTTAGAGGAAAAGAAATTCTAAGAAAGGGTGAAAGAATAGTACATAAACCACATGTAGCTTTCACCTTGGTTTACCCTTGTTAACATTTTGCTACATTTTCTTGAGAAAGAAGGTTTTGTTTTGTTTTTTTGGAAGATACATACTTTACTGCACACAACTTGTAAGTTATTTATGAAAGCATGAGACTTTGACATTGTTGCTTCTAGGAGTTGGCAACGAGTGGTGCTAGTTTGCACTTGGCCCTGGGCTTGTTTTCTTTATTTGAAGTAAACCAGTACCCTACTGGTTTGTAGTGGTTCTGGATGGCTGGTCGTCGCCCTACTGGGCTGTGCTATGGGCACATCCCATCTTCACCTTGGCCAGCATGTACAGAATTCTTATGATATAATATATTTAAAAAATCCTGAATTACAGAACATGAAACATCTTGAAGCCACGTGTTGGGAGGACAACTAGTTGATCTTTTATGCCCAACAAAGGATTTCTACCCCCGATCTAAGAAAATTCCACTGATGACCACGTCATGAGTATAGGATTTACAGTTTTTCTTTCAACTTTCTAACCCAAGTATTGTGCCTTGGGAACCTTAGATCTGATTGCTTGCTTCCATAAGAACTTTTTTTTTCCCCCTTTTTTTGGGGTAAACCGTAAGTAGTGTACAAACGCTGTTGTATTATTTATGTGAATATCTGTCTGCCCCATTAAACTGTAATACAAGATCATTTGAAAGCAAGGACCATATGTTGTTAATCTCTATGCCCCTTCCCAGTATTTGGCCTATAGTAGGCATTTAGTAAGAGCGTTTTGTTTGAACACTTAAGCGCTTTGGCTTTTCCCACTAACGTATTGTGAAACGCTTCCCCTGCTCCTGAGTCTGGGACACCCCAGGGGCCTCAGGGGGACAGGCTAGCAGCAAACAGCCCACCCAGTGCAGACTGGCTGCCCGTCCCATCTAGTTCTGCCACTGTTTATCCAGGTATGATGGGAATTTCATAAACAACCCTGTTAAACCCGCATCTGGGTGCGGGTGTTAAACAGATTCAGAGAATCCGCTGTTGACTGAGCCTGAGGAACACTGACAAGGTGGAGTTTAGGAGAAAGACCAAAGAGTTTTATCTGTTATAAATGTGCTTTCCCATTTAGAAACTACTGGGTCCACTAGCTGCCCCTTGCCATGAAGTAGGGAGTATGCTCTTGTGAATGCAGCGAGGACAATGTCCTGTGCCCCTCTTGGCCCCAGGGTGGATTCTCTGAGCTTTTTACAGGGTCCTGGTGACAGTCAGTCAAACAGATGAACCTTTGCTAAAATGAGTGGTTGGTTGGCATAGGAGGCTCTTGGCCTTCTATGAGTGCACCTCCAGCCGGCTCCATCTCTTCTTTACAGGTAACCTATTGTTATTGGAAAATAGTACTCAATACTGTTATTAAGTATTTCTTAATATTGGAATCCTGGAGATGATGGTACAGTTTTTTTTTTTAAGTCTTTTAATTTTTTAAAAGATTTTATTTGTCAGAGAGAGAGTGTATAAGCAGGGGGAGTGGGTGAGGGAGAAGAGCTTCCCTGCCAAGCAGGATGCCCAATGCAGGGTCTGATCCCAGGACCACCATCTGAGCCGAAGGCAGTTGCTTAACTGACTGAGCCCCCCAGGCGCCATGATGATGGTACAATTTTTTTAAAAGATTTTATTTATTTATTCATGAGACACACACACACACACACACACACACACACAGAGGCAGAGACACAGGCAGAGGGAGAAGCAGGCTCCATGCAGGAAGCCTGATGTGGGACTTGATCCCAGGTCTCCAGGATCATGCCCTGGCTGAAGGCAGCACTAAACCGGTGAGCCACCCGGACTGCCCCATGATGGTACAATTTTAACTGAGCATTAAACATTTGGGGCTAAACATAGAAGAGTTTTTTCATTTATTCATGAGAGACACAGGCAGAGACACAGGCAGAGGGAGAAGCAGGCTCCCTGGGGGGAGCCCGATGTGGGACTCGATCCCAGGACGCCAGAATCACAACCTGAGCCCAAGGCAGATGCTCAACCACTGAGCCACCCAGGCGCCCCCTTAAACATAGAATCCTGAAGCTGAGCCTTGGATGTTAAAACTGCAAAGGATGTTTGGAGTTTCTTGTTTTCCAAATGAAGAAACTGAGGCCCAGCATGGGCAGTGCCTGCCAGCTGGCCCAGTAGTGGAGCTGCTGACCCGATGCTGTGCTGGGCTCCGCTGCTTCTATGCACAGCACGCTGGGCAGATGCTGGGTGGAATGTTCAAGACGGGCCCTCGATGCAGCCCTGCGCCTGGCATGGCATCATCCACATCTGGGTGCGGGTCAGCAGGCCACGCTGCCCGGGCCGTCCCCACTCGCGCGGGCCCCAGCTTCCCCGCCGCGGCCCTGCTCCGCCAGGAGCTGTTTGTGTTGGACCGGGACAAAGGGCGGGCGTTTCACACAGGCAGGCTTAATGAAGGCTCTGGAGACTTCTGCGGATGTACAGCCCAAACCCACGAGCCCCGTCAGTGGAAGTTAGCGCCTCTCGTGTGGAAGCGGTGGGCGAGCCCCGACCCCAGAACGCCCCCCTTTCCTTTAGGGCCGCCCACGGCTTTCTCCTGCTCTGCGCCCTCGCAGAATAGATTGCACCTCTCAAACGAGCCCGTTTGGCCCAGCGGAGGTGTGATGCCTGTAAAAGCAGCCTTGTTAGAAATGCCTTATTCATTACCTCTGTTTTACTACTCCACCCGAGCCTTTTGTGGTCTTCACTAGTTGGCAGGTAACAAAAAATGCAGTAAATCCGTGGCCTTTCAGAGCCTGAGCGATACCTTTACGTAATAAAAGGAATACAGTTTAATAGACATTTATTGAGCGTCTACTGTGTCCCAGGCCTGGCAACCTAGAATGACTGCGACGTGGCCCGCTCATGAGGGACTCCTGTCCTTGGGATTTGGAGACCTAATGCCGTCTGTCCTGAGTCCTTTGCAGTTGCTGGGTTACTGTCCCCGGTGTGGTCTCGATGCTAACAAAGGGTCAGCTCGTGCAGAAATTCATCTTGCTGCCGGGTCCAGGTTGGGCCTCAGAGCCAGTTTTCAGAGAGCGCTCCCCCAGCCAGCTCCGAGCAGCTGTGGGTTCCCCCTTGGCGGATGTGTTGGCCACTGCCCAGTTTCCCCCGTCTCCTTGTTCTCTACCCCTTCCCGGCCTCTGGTTGCTCTCAGCTGCAAGGTTGCCCGGGCTGGAGGTGAGCGAAGTGGACACCTTTCCTCCGCCCTCCTGGCTTTCGGCCCTTGTGGGCAGCTCTGTCCTCTTGATCCTTCAGGCCCATCCCTGGCCCAGGCGCTTCCCCATCCCTTAGCTCTTTGCTTCTCTTCCTTGCCCACAGTTCCGTAAGTGGCTTCTTAGTGGAACCCTTCTGGATGAACTATCTCTGTCCCTCGGAAACCAGAGTAGTGAGTGATAACTCATTTAAATGATAAAAACTTTCTTTGTGTAAATGTCCTAGTCTGGGCTTGCCTAAGTAGACAGAGTTGATTAATGGTAGGCCCAAGCTTCAAATTTAAGTCTCTATTGCCAAACATTTTACTCTCTCCCACGCACTCTGGCTCTAAGCCACATATATTTGTTTTATCACTATTTCATAGTTACATGTTATATCGAATTTGTATCTTTCTTTGTGAGGCCCTGAGCATTTGCTTGCAGTAAGTAGGCAGTTCCTATGTTGGGTTGGGTCCTCTTGCTGACCGTGAGATAGGAATTAGTGCAGGGATTTGGGAACCAGGCAGATTGAGCTTCTTGAGTTTGATTCCAACTCTGACTTACTGCCTGTGGGGCTTGGGCATCATTAATGTGGAGGACCTTGGATGGCACACCGGCTGTCCCTTCATGTCCTCTCTGTGTGCAGCGCAGATCGATGGGGGCAGAGCAAAGGATTGAGACCTTGGTCCCTCTTTTTCTTATTGAGCTAAAATAATTGAAACATCAAATATGCTATTAACCATTTTTAAGTGTAGAACTCAGTAGCATTAATTTCTTTCACAAGGTTGTGTAGACATTCCCACTGTCTATTTCCAGAAATCTGTCATCACAGAAACTCTGTACCAATTAATCGGTAACTCCCCATTCCTTTATTGCCTCAGCTCCTGGTAACCTCTCTATTCTACTTGTTGTTTCTGTGAATTTGCCTGTGCTAGATATTTCATATAATAGGAATCATGGTATTTGTCCTTTTGGATCTGGCTTGTTTCACTTAGCATAATATATTTTTTTAAAGATTTTATTTATTTATTCATGAGAGACACACACACAGAGAGGCAGAGACATAGGCAGAGGGAGAAGCAGGCTCCATGCAGGGAGCCCGATGTGGGACTTGATCCCGGGACTCCAGGATCATGCCCTGGGCTGAAGGGCAGGGCTCAACTGCTGAGCCACCCAGGGATTCCCACTTAGCATAATATTTTTAAGGTCCATTCATGACATGGCATCTATCAGAACTTATTCCTTGGTGTGGTTTAACGAATACTCCGTTGTATGTATCAACCACATTTCATTTGTCTGTTTGTCTGTTAATTCATCTGTCAACACTTAGCTTATTTTTACCTTTTGGCTATGATGGACGGTGTTGCTGTGAACATTGGTGTTCAGGTATCTGTTTGTGCTTTTACTTCTTTTGGGTATACCTCTGGGAATGGAATTGCTGGACCGTATGTTAATACTCCGTTTAACTTCTGAGGAACTGCCAAGTTTGACCCCTTCTATCTTAAGAGTCAGTATCACTGGACTCACTCGGAGGAATTAAGATGGACTTAACGGGGAAGAAGCCTCATTGAGGGCCCCATGGGAGATCTTGCTCCGTTGATGCAACACTTGATATAGGACCAAGATGAGTGATCTCAAACTCAAATGCCTCTGGGGCAGAAGAGTGTGTGTCCCAAAGTCATAAGGGTGGTGCTGCTTGGTCCCAGCCAGTTACTGCCATGTGGGAAAGAGTTTCCATTTAATCCAAAGCAAGAGGATATTTGTTGTGAAATATTCTGATTTTTATGTGTTAGCAACCAGTTCAAAATGAGTGGGCCAAATAAAACACATCCCTTGTGGGATCATTTTGGCTTGTGGGTGTCTTTTGGCAGTGGGTGACCTGGATGTTTGTGGGGATAGGTTGGTTTCAACAGTGTGTCACTTAAGCTAGAAGCCCCTCCAGGTTCAGTCCATTCATTCTGGGGTAACCATGCTTGCTTGGGACTGATGGCTGAGCATATTTGGGGGAACAGGAAAGCAGGGGTCTTGGGAACCGAAACTGGGATGCATTCCTATCCAAAGAGGAATCTGGACAAGTTAGGTGGGGAATGATCAGACTGTGGGGTCAGTGGGGCTGGGACAGAAGTGTCTGCCTAGGGGACCAGTCAGGTAGGGAGGAGAACACTCATCTCAGACCCTGCTCTGCTTGGTACTGGTGCTCAGAATAAAAGTTGACCCAGAGGTTGCCAAATGAGCAGTTCCTGCCTTAAATGAGGTCGGGACCAAGAACCATCCTGCCCTTCCAGGAGTGACATCTTTTGATTATAAAGATCCACTACCTTGTGTGCCTTTAGACTTGCATAAAGACAGAGTCAATGTGAAATTGTCTGTGAAAATTTTGTTTGGAAAATACTAAGACTTGAGTTGCTTCATATAAATTCCATGAGAATATCTGCTCCTTGATAGTATTTAACTGAAAATGAGACACCCGTGAAAAGAGCTTGTATTCCATGTCTTTGTGGATTCATTTCCTGATGCCCACTTCTGGTTGCCTAGCAGCTGACAGTGTTATGACTGAAGCACAACTAATTCGATTATTTACAATGAGGCAAATGTCCCTGAGATAGAAAACCTTTATCAGTTAAGATCAGTTATTTGGAGTTTCTTGGGAAGAGGAACACCTACACCCAGATGGCACAATAAATATTTTGAATCCATTGCTGAGTTAGAGGGGTGGCTGTATTTCATCCAGTGGATCTTGTTAGATGGGTGAATGTAGCAAATAGGATGAGAGATGGGGTGAAGTGCTCTAATGTGGTGTGACGCAGAATACTGTACATCTCTGATCTCAGTTGCACTTCCTGTAGCAGACTTACTAACTAACCTTAGTCACTCCTGTGTGTTTGCACTGAGTGTAAAAGTAATAAGCATTCATTTCTTCAGAAATTGGGATGCTGGTGTTTTTTGGACATGAGTTACTAAAGAGTTTTGTGGACTTCAGTTATCGTTTAGTGTTGCATGAACTTGTTATTTACATTTTTCAAAAAAATCAACTCTAAGTATGATTTATATTCAAGAAAGTGCACTCATTTCAGTGTAGGGTTTGATAATGTACATGCCTGTGTAACCACCATTACAATCAAGATATAGAACAGTCCAGTGTCCTACAAGATTCACTCCTTCTTTTCCTCAGTCAGCCCTCCTCCACTCTGTATCCCCATGTGACAAGCTTCAGCAAACTTGGATCTGCTTATCACTATATAGATTAGATTGGTCTTTTTTAAAGTTTCTGAATTAAATCATATGGTAGCTACTTTTCTGTGTCTTTTCTTTTTTCTTTTTTCTTTTTTTTGTCTTTTCTTTTTTAAAAACCAGCATATGTTTTTGAGATTCATCCGTGTTGTTGCATATGTGAGTAGTTCATTCCCTTTTATTGCCTAGTAGTGTTGTATTGTATGAATAAGCCATTAACTTATCTACTCATTCACCTGTTTGTGGACATTGGGATTGTTTGTAAATTTTGGCTATTGTGACTAAAGTTGCTATGACCATTCATGTACAAGTCCTTTGTGTGGATGTGTTTTTATTTCTTTTGGGTAAATACTTAGGAATAGAATTTCTGGGCCATATGGTAAGTGTACGTTTAATTTGGTAAGAAACTGCCGAATTGTTTTCCAGAATTATTGTAACATTAAAAAAAAAGATTTATTTATTTATTTATTAGAGAAAGAGAGAGAGAAAACATGAGCAGGGGGAGGGGCAAAGAGAGAAAGAGAGAGAAGCAGACTCCCTGCTGAGTGCGGAGCCCAATACAGGACTCCATCTCTTGATCCTGAGATTGTGACCTAAGCCGAAATAAAGAGTTGGACTCCTTATCCAGGTGCAGGTGCCCCATGCAGGTGCCCTCACTGTACCATTTTATATTCACATCAGTAATCTCTATAAGTTCCAGTTATTTCATGTCTTTGCCAAAACTAGATATTATCAGAACTTAAAATTTTATCCATTCTAATGGATGTGTAGTGGTAGCATGTTATGGTTTTAATTTGCATTTCCTTGGTGACAAATGATGCTAAGCAAGTTTTCATGTGCTTATTGGCCAGCTGATGTTTTCTTTTGGGTAGTGTCTGCTCATGTCTTTTCATTGATGTTCTAAGTTGAAAATAAATTTTCTATAATTCTGTCAGCCTCTCTACATGGAGCCTGCTTCTTCCTCTACCTGTGTCTCTGCCTCTCTCTCTCTGTCTCTGTGTGTCTCTCATGAATAAATAAAATCTTAAAAAAAATTTCCTATAATTCTGATTTAAGGGTTCTTCTTATCTTATGGATGCAAATCTTTTGTCAGATATATGTATTGAGAATAGTTTCTCTCAGTCTGTTGTTTGTCTTTTCATATTTCTTAATATTATCTCTTGAGCAGCAATTCTTAATTTTAATAAAATTTAATTTATTATCTTCTTTTATGGTTCATATTTTTTATTTATCTGAGAAGGGCTTTATCTGTCCCAAAGTCAGAAAGTTTCTCTCATTTATTTTATTTTGGAAGTATCATATTTGGGTCTGTAATTCGTTTCAAGTTTTGTATACCTGGAAGGTGTAAAGGCCAAGGCTTTGTTTTGTCTTGTTTTGTTTTTTTTTGCATATGGATGTTCAATTGTTTCAGCACCATGTATTGAAAGATGATACTTTTTCAAGTGAATTACCTTGGCACTTTTATAAAAAATCAATTGCATATGTATGTGTGGCTCTATTTCTGTCCTCTGTTCTGTTTCAGTAATCTGTATCTGTATGCTAATATTATACAGTCTTGATTGCTGCAGTTTTAGAATAAATCTTGAAGTCAGATAATGTAAGACTTTCTTCCCAAAGTTGTTTGACCATTCTAGGTCTTTTCCCATTTCTGTGCAAGTTTTATTTTTTATTTATTTATTTTTTTAAAGATTTTATTTATTTATTGATGAGAGACACAGAGAGAGAAAGAGAGAGAGAGAGAGAGGCAGAGACATAGGCAGAGGGAGAAGCAGGCTCCATGCAGGGAGCTGGACATGGGACTTGATCCTGGGTCTCCAGGATCACACCCTGGGCTGAAAGTGGCACTAAACTGCTGGGCCACCGAGGCTGCCCTTGTGCAAGTTTTAGAATCAACTTATCAACTTCTGCAAAAAAAGCCTGGGGTTTTGATTGAGATTGCATTGAATCCATAAATCAATTTGGAGAACAAATGACATCTTAATATTATTGTGTTTTTTGATTCATGAACATGGTATATCTCTTAATTATTCAGGGCTTTTAACATTTTTAATTCAGGACTGTTTTGTAGTTTTCAGTGTATAGGTCTGACACATTTTGTTTAATTTATCCCTAAATGTTTCAGATCTATTGACTCCATTTAAAATGGTGTGTAAAAAAAAATTTCAGACTTCAAGTACTCATTGTAAGTATATAGAAATATACCTAATTTTGTATATTGATCTTGTATTTTGCAACCTTGCTAAACTTGTTTGCTAGTCTAGTACTTTTTTAAAAAGATTTTTATTTATTTTTTTCATGAGAGACACATAGAGAGAGGCAGAGACAGGCAGAGGGAGAAGCAGGCTTCCTGCAGGGAGCCTGATGTGGGACTCGATCCCAGGACCCTGGGATCACGACCTGAGCCAAAAGCAGATGCTCAACCACTGAGCAACCCAGGTACCCTAGTCTAGTACTTTTTTTGTGTGGGTACCTGTCATCTTGTCCCACACATTTCTTATTGGGATGTGTTTTCATGCCATGTGCAACACGTCTCAATAAGAAATATAAAGCCATATTCACCTTTCTTGAGAATGGCTAATGTTTCCCTACTGCTGTGACTAATTCAAAGGGCTAGCATTTATGTGACTATAAAACATTCAGTTTTTGATTTTTTTTAAGACTTTATTTATTCATAGAGACACAGAGAGAGAGAGAGAGAGAGAGAGAGGGAGGCAGAGACACAGGCAGAGGGAGAAACAAGCACCATGCAGAGAGCCTGATATGGGACTCGATCCAGGGTCCCCAGGATCACACACTGGGCTGCAGGCGGCGCTAAACCACTGTGCCACTGGGGCTGCCCCAGTTTTTGGTTTCACCTGAATTGTATTCAATTAGCTTGAAATCTTAAGGAAAGGTAAATACTATATTGTTGTGCTTTAAATATTAACAAAATAACACTAATTGGAAGGCTTTTATGAATTTCATTGTGAAATTTGATAGCAGTTGTTTTGTTTTCAGTAGGACCAATGGGTCCAAAGATTTCAGATTTCTTTTTGAGGCTTATGTATCCATATCAAGACCTCTTATCAGTGCCTTTTTTGGATTTTTACCTCTTGGAATACATATCTATATCTGTACCTATATCTATATCTGTATCTATCTATAACTTGTGGAGTTTTTCTTTTTAAAGATTTTATTTCTCTATTCAGGACAGACACAGAAAGAGAGAGGTAGAGACCTAGGCAAAGGGAGAAGCAGGCTCCCTGTGGGGAGCCTGATGCAGGACTCCATCCCAGGACCCCGGGATCACAACTGGAGCCAAAGGCAGACACTCAACTACTGAGCCACCCAGGTGCCACTGGAATTTTTCTTTTTTCTTTTTTTAAGATTTTATTTATTTACTAATGAGAGACACACAGAGAGAGAGGCAGAGACACAAGCAGAGGGAGAAGCAGGCTTCATGTAGGAAGCCCGATGTGGGACTCAATTCTGGGACTCTGGGATCATGCCCTGAGCCAAAGGCAGACACTCAACCACTGAGCCACTCAGGTGTTTCACGAATTTTTCTTACTAAGGATTTTCATATGGATTTAAATAGTAGACGCTTATTAAGCATGGACTATTTGTTAGATCTGGGTGCCATGGATACAGTTGGGAGTAAGACAGAAATGTGTATATGTTGTCTTTATGGAGCTTACATTCTAGCAAGACAGTGGACATTGAATAAATGGTTATATAAATTATAGAATTGTAATTTGTTAAGTGCTATAAAGTCACTGTTTATGAATAAGAGTTCTAATCTAGATTGGGAGGGTCATGGGTCAGAGAAGTCTTCCCTAAAGAAGTGACATTTTTGCTACACTCTGGTGATTGAATTCAAAAAGTTAGGTAGATTTGGGGGTGGCATTTCCATACTGTCTTGGTGGTCATTAGTAGAGTTAAGCTAAGAATCATGAATTAATTCTTTTCTCCTATATATGTTAGCAACTACTTCTGCAGTAAGTCATTGTAACTTGAGTGCATCTGAGAGGATGTATCAGGCAGGTTGGCATCAAACAGGTAGTAATTTTGATAGGTCTTGCAACCAGAATTTTATTACCCTGTTCAGGGATGATGGAAGGAGGAGCCTAAGTGCTTTCTGTGTACTCAGTTTTATTTGATAACTTTAAGTTGTATTTCACTATAGTGAATATAAATATTTGGGAAATTTATAGGTGGTCTACAGTTATTTTTCTTAAGAGGTTCCAGATCTCTTTTTATATCTTTTAGATTATATTTGTTCTGAGTGATTTACTTGGCTGTGGGTAAGTCCTGAGAGATTATGTGAAAGAGGCAAAAGAACAAAAACCCATGTGCCTTGCTTTCATCAATTTTATTTTGCATGTTTGTGTATCTTTTAAGTATTGCTTTCAAAAACAAATAATTTCGGGCAGCCCGGGTGGCTCAGCAGTTTAGAGCCGGCCTTTGGCCCAGGGTGTGATCCTGGAGCCCTGGGATCGAGTCCCATGTCAGGCTCCCTGCATGGAGCCTGCTTCTCCCTCTGCCTGTGTCTCTGCCTCTCTCTCTCCCTGTGTCTCTCATGAATAAATAAATAAAATGTTTTTAAAAAAAAACAAATAATTTGGAATATTACTTTGGTAATTAGTAGGCATAATAGTGATAATGCAATTCCTTGAGAATCTGGCTCCTAACTTGTATGCAAATAAGAATAAGTGGTTAAATTTGACAGGTCAGGTTGATCCACTTTGCCAAAAGGATGTGTATATTTGAATAGTTTGAATGAATTTTTTAGGCACTTGTCATACTAGGTTTTAGTTGTGTGTATACAGACCAGTCTTTCCTTCTCTCTTTATTCTGTGGTACTATTCTTGAGACCTAGTTGGCTGCTCCATATGTATTTCTTAGATGAACGAGTGTAGGTGACCAGTAGGATAATTCCCTCCAGAAAAGATTGCCTGCGTTATTCCCTTTCTGAAAGTGCTACCCAGTTCTAGCTGTTTCTTTTTGGTTTCATTGACTTCGAATGGAGAGTTACATTGCCTATAGCTGCTGAGAAACCATTTAACTCTTTGCTGGAGTTAATGAAACCTGCAGTTAGTTAAGAGGTACTTGTTATCCAGATTATTTCCCCTTTTTGTGATTTAACCTATTCACCCATAGGTGTCCGTAGCTTTTGTGCTGCTCTTGTGACCTCTGACTCTCCTGGGGAATGTGATGAAGGCATTTCAGAGCTGTTCACTTTATGTTTTAGGAGCATTAACCAAAGTTTAAGGCATTGGTTATAACTAACAGCCAGATTTGAGGTTTGGAGGCATCTTAGTTCAGGCTGCTGAAACAGAATAGCATAGACCAGATGGGGGCTTATAAACAACAGACATTTATTTCTCACTTCTGGAGTCTCCACATCTGAGATCAAGCTGGCCTGTTTGGTTCTGGGGAGAACACTCTATTGGGGTGCAGAGAGCTGTCTTTTTACTGTGTCCATGCTTGATGGAAAGGGCGAGGGGAGTTGCTTCTATAAGAGCCGTTGGGGATTTCAATTTCAATGTGAATTCTAGGGGGACACAGATGTTCAGTCCATAACAGAGGGTTCCTTTTGTATGTTTATTTATTCATTCTGTCTCTTCCTCCAATAGAATTTATATCAAAGAAATCATAGTGAAAAAAAAAAACAAAGAAATCATAGTGAACAGGGAATATTGTATTTAAAATTTATCCTGAGGGACACCTGAGTGGCTCAGTTGGTTAAGGGTCTGCCTTCGGCTCAGGTCATGATCCTTGGGTCCTGGGATCGAGCCCTGCGTCGGGCTCCTTGCTCGCTGCGGAGATTGCTTGAGATTCTTACTCCCTCTCTCTCTGCTTATGCTCTGTTATTGGCGCTTACTCTCAAATTAATAAAATCTTAAAAAAAAAAACTTATCTTGGTTCTTCCTGCAAAGATGGAAAGTTAGTACTGTAGCTTCTGGTAGCTCACTTCAGCTTTTCGCCTTCTGACAGCTTTTCTGGTACTTGTTCAAACAGAATCATTTTGTATTTTGTGCTCCTCCTGGGCACTTTGCTTTTCCCTCTGGAACCATCCTCTCCGGTTTTGTTCTGGAGTGCTCCTCTAGCTGTCCTCCCCATTGGATTGTGACTTCCTAGGCCAGGATTATCCTGTTATTTATCTTCATATCTCCATCCCAGCCTCATTTACAGTAGGTCAGGTTACTTTGCTGCTTTATATACCCCCCTCAGCTTCCTCTTCATCTATTCTGTGAAGCTCTGTAGCGGAGTGTGGCTGGATAAAAGCAGAGAATTGTGCGCCCTGCTTACTCTGAAGTCAGAAACACTAACCTGGAGTGGACCCTGAATACTTCTACTTGTTCATTCAGTTTCCCCCACTTCCTTCCTTTTCTCACTCTGCCCTCTCAAACCTCTTTCTTTCTTTTCACTCTTAGCTGTTGATCTTGCACTTTATTTACTGAGGAAAAACAGGAGGAATCCGAAGATGATGTCAACAGCCTTCGGCACAGGACTCCTCCCTCCCTCCTTGCGGCCTGAGAGCAGAGTAGTGGTAGATGAGTTCGCAGGGCTGTCCTGGATGGCTGTCTGGCCAGCCGGAGTGAGGGAGGGCTGCGAATCAGTGGGGAAACAGGCTGGCTGTCTCCAGTGGGGATGTGAACCCCATCCGTCCAGTGGATGAAGGCTCTGCTCCTGAAGTTGACCTCTGTGCTTGAGCATTAGGATGCAGCCCTCACCTGTTCACCTGTTACGTTTCTGAATTGGACAGTTCACATCATCATTAAGACACATGCTGTTATTACTCTTATTTAACCAAACCATACCTGTTTGGACTCCCTTCCTCCCAGTAGCCACTGCCCCAGTCTTTTTTTTTTCCCCTAGAGGAAATTCCTTCCCAAATTTTGTTCCTAGAGTCTGTGGTTTCTTTCCTTCCCCTGTTAATATCAGACTTGCCTGCACCAGATAGGCCCTGCCTTGCAGCCTGGTGGTTACTGCTCAGGCCTCTTCTTACTGCCCTACCATCATCTTCTTGTCTTGCTGCCTGTGAAACTGGGCCCAGAACTGCCAGGGCACTCCTGCACTCTACACATACACAGACACACACACACACACACACACACACACACACACACACACACACACTTGATTTTCCTTTGCCTTCTCAGTGTCCTGTGCAGACTCCTCCTCATCTCTCTGACATCTAAGCATTGATACCCGGTGTGGGTTGAATTTTGTTCCCCTAAAAGGTACATTGAAGTCCTGATCTCCAGAACCTATGAATGTGACCTTATTTGGAAATAAGGTCTTTGCAGACATAATCCAGTTAAGATGAGGTCACGAGGGCTGGCCCTAATCCAATATGGCTAGTGTCCTTTTAAGAAGAGGACAAGAGACACAGACAGAGGGAAGGGAGCCGGGGATTGCCAGCAACACCAGAAGCTGGGAGAGAAGCCTAGAACAGATTTTCTCCTAGAGCTGTCAGAGGGAGTGTGGCCCCGCCGACACCTTGATTTTGGATTTCCAGCCTCCAGAACTGTGAGAGAATGCATTTCTGCTATGCCCTCTAGTTTATGGTGCTTTGTAATGGCAGCCCCAGGAAACCAGTGGAACCCCTCTTTTTATGGATACTCTCTCATTGCTCTCAGCCTGTCTCCTGGCTTCAAATTATCAGGTGTAGTCTGGAAATATCCCAAATTTATGTCCTTGGTGTGCACCTCTCCCCTAAGTCCCTAACTGACACGTCCTGCTTATTCTCTGCTTCCATGCATTTCTTTACTTCCTTTATTTTTAAATTTTATTTATTTATTTGATTTAAATTCATTTTGCCAACATATAGTATAACATCCAGTCCTCATCACATCAGGTGCCCTTCTTAGTGCTCATCACCCAGTTACGCCATCCCCCACCCCTCTCCCCTCCAGCAACCCTCGGTTAGTTTCCTAGAGTTAAGAGTCTCTCATGGCTTGTCTTCTCTGATTTTTTCCCCATTCAGTTCTCCTCCTTCCCATATGATCTTCTGCACTATTTTTTATATTTAGCATGTAAGTGAAACTGTATGATAATTGTCTTTCTTTGCATGACTTATTTCACTTAGCATTTCCCCCATGCATTTTTTAAAGATTTTATTTATTTATTCATTGAAAGACAGAGAGAGAGAGGCAGGAACACAGGCAGAGGGAGAAGCAGGCTCCTCACAGGGAGTCTGATGCGGGACTCAATCCCAGAACCTGGAACCCCGGGATCATGCCCTGAGCCAAAGATAGATGCTCAACTGCTGAGCCACCCAGGTGTCCCTTCCCCATGCGTTTCTAACCAATATTTCAAATGTGATGTGCCCAGAACTGACTCTTCCCATCCAAACCTGTTCCTTCCCTCAGTATTTCTGGTGGCAGTTCCATCCTTCTAGGTGCTTAGGCCAGAAATCTTGGGCTCTTTTTTTTTTTTTTTTTTAAAGAGAAGTGAGCTTTTATCTCCTTGTTTTACAAATAAAGTTGGCCGAATCAGTTGTGTGGACTCATTTTTGACTCCTCATTTCCTCTAACGTCCCAGATGTGATTTGTCAGCGAATCTTGCAGCCTCTACCGCAGACTCGTATGGCCACTGGTGCACCTGTGCAGGCATTATCATCTCCCTCCTGGGAACATCAGAGGGTTCCTGACTGGTGGTGTCTGTTCCCACTTGTTTGCTTCCCCCTTAATCTGTTCTTTTTTTTTTTTTTTTAATTTTTTTAATTTTTTTTTCCTTAATCTGTTCTTGGTACAGTTGGCTAAGTGAGTGATCCTGCTGTGACTGTGACCAGGAAGTCACTGCACACCCTTTCTGGAAGCCTCTAGGGCTCCTCATTGCCCCCAGAGTGAAAGCCCAAGTCCCCACGGTAGACCTGATGGCTCTGTCCAGTGTGGGTGCCTCTACCCCCAACTCCATCCACTGGACTCCTTGTCCTCCTGGCACTTCCCTGCCGCATCGTGCTCCCTTGGAGCCTCTGCTCTTCCTTGGAATTGTCTGTATAAATAAAGAAGAATGATGTGATTCCCATATGTTATGTGATCCTACCTTCTTTCTCTCCATCTCTGCGTCCTGGGTTCGTCTGCACAATGGCTTACCTCCAACATTTTTTTTTAAATTTATTTATTCATGAGAGAGATAGAGAGAGAGAGAGGCAGAGACACAGGAGGAGGGAGAAGCAGGCTCCATGCCGGGAGCCCGACGCGGGACTCGATCCCGGGACTCCAGGACCGCACCTGGGCCAAAGGCAGGCGCCAAACCGCCGAGCCACCCAGGGATCCCCTTACCTCCAACATTTCTTATCTCTCCTCTCTGCTTATCATCTCTCCTTGGCACTTAGGACTTACTAACGTTTGATGTCTTGTGCTGCTGAATTTTTCAAAATTATCTGACTCCCATGCTAGAGTGTAAGCCTTTTGAGGATGAGAACTTTGGCCCCTTTGTTCAATATTGACTCTCAGAACTAGGAATGTTTATCATATGGTAGGGACCCTATAATATCATAATGCTTGTTGAATGAATGCACAGAACATTTTACTTGAATCTGATGTTTTTTATCATAGTTAATGTTTATTTTACCATTTTCTTGTGTGTGTTTTATTTTACCTTTTTAACACCTTTTTTTAATTTTTAAAAATATTTATTTAAAGAGAGAGAAACAGTGTGTGTGAGTGGGGGAGGGGCAAAGGGGGAAGGAGAGGGAGAAGCCTACTCCGTGCTGAGTGTGTAGAGCTTGACACAGGGCTCGATCTCATGACTCTGAGGTCATTACCTGAGCTGAAACCAAGAGTCGGTACCTTAACCAACTGAGCCTCCCAGGCATCCCAACTGTCTGATTTTAATACATTTGGTATTGGCCTCTCGGGGTAGTAACTCCTCTCTGATCCCATGTTTCCCTGGTGCCCCACCTTGTACCCCACCCTGAAGGGAAGTCCTCCAGGGCTCGAGAGGATGTTGCAGCCTTCCAGGAGCCTCCAAGACCCCTTCTTGTTTTAGGAATTAGAACTCTGTTCTGGGTTAGGCAAGGTTTCTGGAAGATTCTATCTCCCTCCCAACCCCCTCCCCCCCGGACCCATATTCAGACAAAGAGAAAGCAGCTGTTGGGTTCCCCATTATTTTCTGATGTAAAAGTCATGTCCCTCCCCCCCCCTACTGGTGACCTGTCAGTGGCTGGTGGTGGGTCAGCTTGTCTAGGAGAACAGGGTGGAGGTCCTCCAGTGGTGGAGAGTGATAGCTATTGTCTTAGTACTTTGTCTTCCCTGGCTGGCTTTCTTTCTTAAAGATTTTGTTCATTTATTCATGAGAGACACACAGAGAGAGGCAGAGACACAGGCAGAGGGAGATGAAGGCTCCTCGCAGGGAGCCCGATGTGGGGCTTGACCCCAGGACCCTGGGATCACGCCCTGAGCCAAAGGCAGATGCTCAACCACTGAGCCACCCAGATGGCCCTTCTGTGACTGCTTTCACTGGCATTTTACAGTATTTCCCCAGCCTAGGAGGAGGAATTTCCTTGAGAGGTGAAAGTATAAAGCTGTACATTTCCTGCAAAATGCACAGACTAGAGAATTACTAAGGAGCTCTAGAGCTGGAGAAGACTTTAAGGATATAGGACATAATGCTGGATAGAAAATTTAATAAGGAGCTATATTTTTTTCTTTGGATCCTGGCTTCTGAATGGTTTGTAGTTGACCCTTGAACAATGTGATGATTAGGAGAATCCCCCCCCCATCCCTACCAGTGTAGGTTGAAAATCCACAGCATATAATTTTGCCTTTCCCAAAACCTAACTGGTAATAGCTTACTATTAACTGGAAACCTTACCAATGGCATAAACGGTCGATTAACCCATATTTTGCATGCTGTGTGTATTATATACAGTATCCTTACAATAAGGTAAGCTAGAGAAAAGAAAAAGTTATTGAGAAAAGCATAAGGAAGAGAACGTAATTTACAGCACTGAACAGTGTTTACCGAAATAAGCCCATGTATAAGTGGACCTGCATAGTGTAGACATACTCCAAATACTTCCTGTCTATCGTATGATAGCGTAGATGTTTGGAATATGTTACTTAGCTCTCACTGGTCATGAATTAGGAAGTACTTACATTACCAAGTGGCATTTTAGGGAAAGGCTACCGTCACCTAATGTAATGCCAAATTATGACCTCTTCATTTCTTTATAATGCAGGAAATCTTGGACCCTCTTATGCAGTGGCTGGGGGAACATGTGGATCCTGAAGGAGTAATAAAATCCGGCAAGCTCTCCCTTAAGTTTCTTTCATCCTACACGTCTGAAATAGAAATCACCCCATCTGCTCTACCTGTGGTCACGGACGTGGGCGCCTTCTCTTCGGAAAATTTTAACCTAGAGATCTACCGACAAAATCTGCAGACAAAGCGACTTGGGAAAGTTATTCTGTTTGCCGAGGTGACGCCCACCACGATGAACCTTCTGGACGGGTAAGTTTTGTGGCCGGATATTGTGTACCTACTAAGAGGAGTCCAGTTATGTTGATTGTCCTGTCTGACTGGTGCTGGGGGAGAAGGGGTAGAGGGAACGAAGGATTACTCCCAATAATCCCATTAGCAAAAAGATGGGAGTTCCCTTATCCTGGAAGAGGTAAAATGTAGGAAGAAAAATTGAGAAATGTTTCTTGATCACAGGTTTGTACCTCAAAACAAGGGGATTTTGTGAATCATGACTCTCTTCCTTTGCTAGTGGGCTTTTCAGATGATCCTTGGAAAAAACTTCATGAAAAAATATCTTCAGCCAGTGGCGATATTACTCAGTTTATCCTTTTATTTGTGTGTGGTCATAGCCGGCGTCTAACACTTAGTCGAAGGTGTTTTGAGGGGGTTAGCACATTTGAACGACAGGTGAACTGTGTTAAATTGAAACAAATTGGAAATTTCGAAATTCGCAAACCCATTTTGATATGTTCCTACCCAATCCATTTTGTAAGTGCTCTGTAATCCCATTTACATGTTCGAGGGTTTGTTTTTTTTTTTTTTTTAAAGATTTTATTTTATTTACTCATGAGAGATACAGAGCGAGCGAGAGAGAGGCAGAGGGAAGCAGGCTCCATGCAGGGAGCCCAACTCGGGACTCGATCCTGGGTCTCCAGGATCAGGCCCTGGGCTGCAGGTGGTGCTAAACTGCTGTGCCACGGGGGCTCCCTCCCCCCCCCTTTTTTTTTTAAAGATTTATTTATTTATTCATGAAAGACAGAGACAGTCAGAGACACCGGCAGAGGGAGAAGCAGACTCCTTGCAGGAAGCCCGATGTGGGACTCAATCCCAGATCCCGGGATCATGCCCTGATCCGAAGGCAGATACCCAACTGCTGAGCCACCCGGGCGTCCCAAGATGTTCGAGATTTATTCTTACTGAGCTTTCCTTCTTATTTCTTCTGTTTCTTGGACTTCAGTTAAAGTTAAAAAAAACATCAACCAGATGAAAGTACTTAAATTAGTATTAATCAGTACTCTTATATTGAGATCATTTAAAAAGTAGGCTTATAGAGGGAGTGAGTAAGAAAGGCATCTTCCTTCAACATGGGTTTAAAGTTTCAGGAATGTAAGACTCCAAAATAAACCACAAAGCACTGGATTCCCAGTTTCTGGGCTTTTTCACTCATGGGACTACACAATTAGATGCATAATTCACAGTAGGGAAATATTTTGGTCTTTCTTATTATTTTCTGGAATTTGATAATATGTTCATATAAAATGATGAGATAACCTTAGCATATTCTTGTTCATATAAAATGATGAGATAACCTTAGCATTTTCTTGATGGTCATACTCAGAGTCGTGGAACTGGCAGTTTTGTGTGAAGAGTATATAGGGGAAGCATTCGTGTCGTGGGATTGGTAGAGCCAGGCGGGTGTAATGGGAATGGGAATATGAGCCATGGTAATGAACAGTTCTTGTTTTGCCGGGTTATTGTGTGTTGTCATGGGTACTTTCTTTATTAGTGTTCCCAACCTCTTCTGTTTCCCGTACTACCTGGGCCCTTGCTCTTCGACGAGAAGGAAAAAGCCCGTGTTTGTATATGGAACAATCGTTACTTGCGCGTGTGAACTCTCTGGTAATCCTTTATTACTCAAGAGAACACTATGTTGAAAAGGTGACCTGTTATAATTATATTTTCCAAATAAAAGAATCAGACATGGTATTTGCTATAAGGTTTGGGGAGATTAAGTTTATTATTATTTTTTTAATTTAATTTTTTCAAGGATTTTATTTATTCATGAAAGACACAGAGAGAAGCAGAGACACAGGCAGAGGGAGAAGCGGGTTCCCTGTGAGGAGCCGGATGAGGGAGTCGATCCCAGGATTTCAGGATTATGCCCTGAGCCAAAGGCAGATGCTCAATTACTGAGCCACCCCAGTGCCCGGGAGGTTAAGTTTAGATTGGAAAACACTGGCACTTCTTGTCCATTTTTGTTGGGCAATAGTGAAGAATATTTTATGTTGGGACGATCTTGAGCCACTGGAATTATGGCCTCTGAGCTCCTGTAGTGGGCAGCGCATTACTGAGGGGACTGCAAGCCCTCTAGAGTGGATGGCCTGTCGCCTGTGTAATCAGATGGTTGGGTTTTCTTACACCCTTGTGAACACATGTTTTAGAATGGAAAAAGAAATGCCAGGTAAATACTGCTTTAGTACCCTTGAATACTGGTAAGTTCCTTTTTGATAATGAACTCTTTTTTTCCCCTTAAATTCTGTGTTAAGCAGCATGAGTCTGTAAAAGCGTGTAGCTGAGCGTCACAACCGCGGAGTCGGAATCTTCTGTAGGATGAAGTTTTTATTTTTATAAAAGAGAAAAATATTTTGACTTTTCCAAGGGCATTTAGGAAGCTTCTTTGTTTCTCTTCTTGCCTGGTCTCTGTAGAACACAGAGAATGAAATAGCTTTGATGATTAATGATTAATCCCTCTCCTTGGCACAGAGCAGATATTGCATAAATAAATAGTGGCCGCTCACCGTAACTTACAGATGTCCTCTCCCACTGCTCGCATGGCTTCCTTCCTAACACTAAGAGATAAAGTTACTCACTGCAGCCTCGTGAGTCAGCAGGCCTGGTGAGAAGTTCCTGGGGGTGGGGTGGGGTGGATGGGTTGTAGTCTTTTTTAGGAGAAGGAATTTGAAGAGGTCACCTTGATGCCAAAAACTCAGTTGTCCACCAAGGGACCATGAGATAGATAGATGAAACATATGGCTTATTACTTTTTAAGAGTAAGACTGAAACCATTTCTTTTCTTTCTTTCTTTCTTTTTTTTTTTTAAAGATTTATTTATTTGTTTTTGAGAAGAGAGAACATGAGAGCAGGGGGAGGGGCAGAGGGTGAGAGAGAATCTCCAGCAGATTCTGCACCGAGTGGGGAGCCCGATGCGGGGCTTGATCCCTCGACCCTGAGATTGTGACCTGAGCTGAAGTCAAGAGTTACATGCTTAACTGATTAACCCACCCAGGTGCTCCAGGCCAAAACCATTTCTATAGCTAATATTATATTTGATCCCATATGAGCTATCCTCTTGGAAGTACAATCTATTGTGATTATAATAATACCAGCTAACATGTATTAAAACCTTTTATTTTCCAGACACTGCTTCAATGTACTTTATATGTATCAACCAATTTCATACATTATCTCTTAGTGCCTAGGGTCATCAGAGTCAAACTCTGGTTTCATGCCAGCACGTAGAAAGCTGCATATCAGAATTTACTGTATATGGAACTGTTCCTGTTGATTGACCACATCAATAGATCCATTATGCAGAACAAGGAGAATTTTCAAAAGAATGGCCTGGGTCTGAACTCCATGTGTGTTTCTTTCTTTATGTCTCTCACTTCTGTGGCTCTTTCCTAATGGTCTGGAATAGAGGTAAAATTTAAATTAGATAATAGACCTTTATTATAAGGTTTCTTTTTTTTTAATGTTTTATTTATTTATTCATGAAAGACACAGAGAGAGGCAGAGACACAGGCAGAGGGAGAAGTGGGCTCCCTGTAGGGAGCCCAACGCAGGACTTGATTCCCAGACCTGGGATCATGACCTGAGCCGAAGGCAAACGCTCAACTACCGAGCCACCCAGGCGTCCCTATTATGAGGTTTCTAAAATCTTTTTTCTCTGCCTCCAACACCCCAATGCACTGTGCTGCTGTGAGTGAAATGGGGACCATGAGATACCCTGGGCAGGGAGTGGAAAGTCTCCCTGGGGTGGTGGTAGGTAAGTTCCTGGTCATGCTCTCTAGCCTGTTGTCCTTGGGTTGTGGCTTTGCCTTTTAAGAGGGTCCTGACTGTATCATATTTGAGATATACATCAGAGGGAATGGGCTTCTGACACCCACTCTCTGTGAGGGCTCAGGGTTGGTGTTCTTAGGGTGAAATCATGGCCTTCTAGGTCAGCCTTACGGTTTCCATAGAGATAGAAGTTTCTGAAGACTGTAATAGGCCTCTGATGGTTCTGTGTGAATAACCATCAAAGAAAAATCATGGGCGAAAATAATTATTTGAGTACTAACATTAATTCTGTGTCACTGCCTACTCAGTGCCATTAGAGGTGTTTTTCTTATGTTACTAGTGCAAATTGAGGACGATTTGGAAATTTCTCTTCTGACAAATACTTCAGAGGGCATCCTACTTTCTCCTTTGGCTACAAACCCAGTTAACCTACCGTGGCCCTGAGACAGGCATTGAAAGCTTCCATTTGATCTCAAGGTATGAAAGCTGGCTGGTGTGAAAGCCATGCACCACCTTCACGCTGGCCCCTAAACTGTGAACTTTAAAGGTGTGTTAGTAATTCAGCAGAGGGGAAGGAGCTCTGGGGAAAGGGAGTAACTGGGGGGGCGAGGGGGGGGGATAAGGCAGCTGCTTGCTGGCAACTAAATCAAGGCAATTGAAGGGCCTTGTGGGCTCCCCTCTCCAAATATAAGAAGTGAAAGCCATGTCAGTGGGTAATGTTCCCCTAATAGTGGCCCAGCTACTCACCAGTCTGATTAGGACAGATAATTTCACCCTGTATTTCCTGTTCTAGTCCTTTTCCCTGGCATGTATTTCTGACCCTGAAATGGGTTCTCTACTCCATTGTCAGGGTAACCTTTTGGATGTAATGCTGGATTTGATTGCCTTTAGACACCTTTCTTTTTCTTTCTGCCCTGTTTCCTGATAGATTTTCCTGTGACCAGTTAGCTCAGCTGATTGGATAGGGCCCAAGGGCATGGGTTCAGTACTGTGTCTGGACCAGTGAACTTTACAATGTCCCACAGTCACGTCCTACAGCTGTGCACCCCGGAAGCCATTTATAAATGTGAGCTATTGGTGGTGGTGGGGTCTACACCACCCAGTGGTGGCAATAGATGGTGCTAATCCATCATCACTGCTGGGAGAAATAACTCCAAGTTGCGTGGTTGGGATACTACATTGTGTCTCATCTCATGATAAGTTTCAGCTGTGGAGAAGACATTAGGCTAGACCACAGAGCACAGAGCTTGGGAGTAACTGAGTTATGATATATATATTTTAAAGATTTTACTTATTTATTCATGAGAGACACACACACAGAGGCAGAAACATAAGTAGAGCGAAAAGCAGGCTCCCACTGGGGAGCCCGATGTGGGACTCGATCTCATGACCCTGGGGATCACGACCTGAGCCAAAGGCAGATGCTCAACCCCTGAGCCACCCAGGTGCCCCAAGTTATGATAATTTTGGAATTGTCACTTATTAGATTTTGACTCATATCATCTTTTTCGATGACTTGTGCCAAGTCACTGTCAGATGTTGAAATAACTCCTGTGTGAAGCCACAGTTGATGGCGAGTCAGATGGACACAAACTTGTTGATACTGGTTTCCTTTGCATATACTGCTATATCCCCAATAAACACACCCAGGGCGGCCACTTTTTTATTTGTAAAGAATAATACATATTTCCTTATTAAACAAGTTGTTTATTTTCTTACTATTGTTTAAGTCCCTGGGTTTTTCAGGCTGACGCTTGCCTTCCTCATTCATGGAATAAGCATTTACGATGTGCCTGCTATATGCCAGGAACTGTGTTAGGTGCATGAAGGAGAATGATGGAGAAGGTACTACCCCAGCCTTACAGTGCATTGGAAGACTCAAATTGCAGCGCACGTTCAGTCCATACACGTTGTGGGCACCCTTCTTGTTCTGAGCGTGAGGGCTTCCGGTAGAGAGAAGCAGGCATAGTAGGTAACGTGTTGGAGGGAAGGAAGTAAGGAAGTAGACTGGTCAGTGAATTTTTTTTTTTGAGTAGTTACTATGTGTCAGGCATCATTCCTTTTTTTTTTTTTTTTTGGCTTTTTTTTAAAATAATAAATTTATTTTTTATTGGTTTCAATTTGCCAACATACAGAATAACACCCAGTGCTCATCCTGTCAAGTGCCCCCCTCAGTGCCCGCCACCCAGTCACCCCCACCCCCTGCCCTCCTCCCCTTCCACCACCCCTAGTTCGTTTCCCAGAGTTAGGAGTCTTCCATGTTCTTTTTTTTTTTTTTTTTTTTTTTGAGTCTTCCATGTTCTATCTCTCTTTCTGGTATTTCCTACCCATTTCTTCTCCATAAATCTCCCGGTCTGGTGAGCAGAATGCTAGAACCGAATATTTTATCATGCCCTGGCTCTGTAACCGTGACAATATCCCTCCCCTGGGCCTTGCTCTCAGCTGTGAGATCTGGGGCACTGGACCCTCCCTCGATCGGGTGATCTTCCTGAGTCGGTCTCTTTCACCAGCCAGCCTTGCTCCAGCACCTCTGGAAGGCTGAATTGGTTTTGTGAATTAGGCTCACTTTGCATGGGAGACAGTGGACTTCCTGCAGGCAAATGGAGTGAAATGGAAAAACAATCCCATAACACAGTTTTGGAAAACATTTTGGGGGAATCACTTCGGGGAGCACTGCCACCATCATTTCAGAAAGAGGATTTTTGTTTCAGCATTTAGGGCCCATCCTAGCTTCTTGCCACTCTGCATGTGTGTCCACTCAGTCCCAAATATCTCTTTTCCCTTTTCTGCTCTTCTGGTTCTGTTCCCCTAACTCGCTCTCCTGCACACCCTCCTCCCCTGAAGTCGAGGCCTGAGAGACAGAAATTGGGCTGGAACTAATTTAATGGCTGAGTGACCTCACAGTAGAGAAACAGCCGGATCCTAATAGGGGTCTTTGTCTACATTTCCACCCTGGCTGGTAGCATGCCAGTCAAGAGTCAAGCTAGAGACACAGGTGGAAGCGATTAGACCTGTCATAAGGTTTGAAAAATTGATTCTGGAGGCGAAGTGAATAGATTGAACTTGACAGTGTTGTCCTAAAGATTCTAAGGGAAAATTCTGTAGTTTAATTTGAAATCCCTTGATTATTCATTAGCTTTCCAGATGGCTTTTGTTGACGTTTTACATATTAATGCCTGTATTGTGTTATTGGTGTACTCTTAATGTGCACATAGGTAATGAGCAAAGAATAAATACATGGGTAAGTGTCCCAAATTAATGGGATGTTGGTATAATTGTGAAATAAAGGGTTTTTAAGAAGTTGATTGCTTTGGAATAATTAGTGTGAGCTTTTTTATGGGCCAATTTGGTACTTCTAAAGTGAAAATTATTGAAGTATTTTAAAGAAACCTTCATTTTAATGTTTACTTCTAAATTAAGGTTTAGAATATAACTCTAGCCTTTGACTCTAGAGGTCACGACTGAAGGGCTGGTGATTTTGGCAAGTTCTCCATCAAATGCTTCCCTCCCCCCCGAAATTCAACACCTGAATAAGTTAACCTTTCACATGCCAAGCTCCTGGAAGTGAATTTTGAAGTGGCCCATTATTTTCCAGAGATGCCTCCACATTAATTTTTAGTGTTTTAGGATGTTTGCTTTCACATTCTGTAGCTGATTTTTTTTTTTTTAAAGCGGGGTAAACTCATTGTGAGGCTTGCCATTTTGTGATGGTTGCAACATGTGTTGTCTGGGTAGCATTTTCATTAGAATTGGACCTTATTTGTCTCTCTTATCATTAAACAACATTTAACTATTGGATAACCTGAAGCGTCCCAGGTTTTGCTGTACAGAAGAGTGAGGGTGAATATAACCATCCAGCGATGGCCATGTGAGCAGTGAACATCGTTGGCTTCAGGGGCATGCAGGACAGGCTGCCCAGCCATGGCGGTGCTTCTTCTGGACCCCACCCACAATGGAAGCTCTTCCTCTGGAGCCTTCTTCCAAACACACTGCACAGTCTCATGTTCTCAGTGGTGGTGATTTTTAATCTTTTGAGGGTATGCCAGACTAAAAAACCAAAACCAAAATCAAACCAAACCATACCAAACACAAAACCCTAAAATACTATCGTGAGGTATCCACTGTGGGAAGTATTTGCAGAAACAACTAGTTCCCCATGGTTTACTCATTTTTAATTCCTGAGGATAGGCTTACTGGTTTGACCTAGGGGCTTAGATCAGAGGATGTACTAGGTTGGAATTCCAGTTTTGCCTTTTACTACATGAGTGATCTTGAGTAAATCAGAAACCATGCAGGCCACCATTTACTTATCCTTAATCTTCATCACATGCTCTTCAATGGCAGTGCTGTGAGTGTCTGTGAAACAGATCAGCATTGTCTTTGCCCCAGATTGTAATATGTGTTTTCTTGGGGTGGAGTTTTTGTTGAAGATTTTGGCAGTTTTTTCTCATCATGCATGAAGCATGATGGCTCATCACTAGTTACTATCTTGCCAAAAATGTGTTGTTTTAGTCCAGCTTTTCTTGAAAGATGAGAAAACATAGTTCATTGTCTGTGTTTGTATTACCCTTGAAATATGTGGAGCCAGTTTTCCCCCCTTCTTTTAATCACATTTGTTCTTTTTTTAAATCTTCACAATTTATTATTTTCATAGGTAACAACAGTCATTTGGAAAGAGCCAGAACATCAACTCTTTGAACATTTTCATCCATCTCACGATATACCTTGTGTATCACCCATATCTTCCTTGAACCCCTAAATTTCTCGTGCTGCTCAGAAATACATGTGTTTGATGTCACACGATTGTTTTGAGTTAAACGTCTCAGATAAACTTAAAACTCTGCAGAATTGCTCAGCTGTATACTGCTGATACATATATATTTGATACTCATTTTGTCAGATGCCTCTGTTATATTCAAACGAATAATAAAATGCCATAAAGGGTAATTAAATGAGGTTTGGGGCTGGAAAAGGCTTTCAGTAAAGAAGGTGACAGCAAATTCCCTAAACATGTTTTTCCCTGGTTCAGATGCATCTTAGAAAGCCAAGTGTTAGCTGCAATTTAGAAGCGAACCGAGTCCTCTGATGGCTGGGAATGTTTTCACTCTTAGTTATTGAGTGCAGAGGAGTGGTTTCTTAATGACAGGGAGGGCCCAGAGTGGACAGATAAGAAATCTGGGGTCAGGGTAGCACATGGTGCTGACAGCATCTCACGCCTCTGAGCATCGCTGGCAAATTCCATGACTTCTCATCTTGAAACGAGCAAACTGTAGTGATGCCCACTCATAGGAATGCCACTCATGTTGAGAGGGCCAAAGGGAGGGGTGAAATGAGGAGCCCTTTGCTCAGTGGTCGGTAAGTGCTGGTTGTATCTCCTCTTTGCCCACTGAGATGGGTACAGATGGAGACTGATGATAACCATCTACTCTAAAACACAAAAATGAAGATTGAGAATGTGTCCCAAGGTTCTACTGTAGTAAAAAAATGTATGACAAGAAAGCAGCATTTAAAAAACTTGGTTATGTGACAACATGGACAGGATGTCATGCTAAGTGAGAGAAGTTGGATGGAGAAGGAGAAGTACTGTGTGATGTCACTTGTATGTGGGATCTTGAAAAGCCAGGCTTGTAAGAACAGAGAGTAGAATGGTGGTTACCAGGGAATGGGGGTGGGGTGGGGTGGGGGGGGTGGGAGCTTGGAGCAGATGTTGTTTAAGAGCACAAACTTGTAATGAATGAGTTGTTCTTAAGTAAGTCCTCATGATCTAATGCACAGCACAGTGAATGTAAACAGGACCATATTATAATTGTCAAACATACTTTGAGACTAGAACATATTCCAACCACTAAAAAAAAAAAAAAAAAAAAAAAAGAATAAGTAATGTGAGGGGCGTCTTGATGGCTCAGTCAGTGAAACATCTGACTCTTGATCTCAGGGTTGTGAGTTTGAGTTCTGTGTAGGGCATGGAGCCTACTTAAAACCAAAAAAACAGAGATGATAAGTAATAGAGGTGCCAATTATTGCTACAATAGCAATCACATTACAACAGATAAGTGTATCCAGTTAACACCTACATCATAAATGTACACAGTATTATATGTCAAATGTGCTTCATTTAAAAAAAGTAAAACTCAGGCAGCCCCGGGGGCTTAGCGGTTTAGCGCCACCTTCAGCCCGGGGTGTGATCCTGGAGACCCGGGATCGAGTCTCGCGTCGGGCTCCCTGCATGGAGCCTGCTTCTCCCTCTGCCTGTGTCTCTGCCTCTCTCTTTCTCATTCGCTGTGTCTCTAATAAATAAATAAAATCTTTAAAAAATAAATAAAAATAAAAAAGGTAAAACTCAATGCAGGAAAAAAGTAAAACAGTTTATGAATTCACATTTTTTTAAAAGATTTTATTTATTTATTCATGAGAGACACAGAGAGAGGCAGAGACACAGGCAGAGGGAGAAGCAGGCTCCATGCAGGGAGCCCGATGCGGGACTGAATCCCTGGACCCCAGGATCATGCCCTGAGCCAAAGGCAGACTCTCAATCACTGAGCCATCCAGGTGCCCCTAGTTTCTAAGTGGAAAATTTTTAAATATTCTTAGATTTTGATATTCATGATCATTCAAGTATGGCCACTTACCTGTATACATGTGAGGAAGTAGAGGCTGAACTGTGGGTTGAAACATTTGTTTTCGTAAAAATGTGTTAGGTGATCAAGCAGATCTTTTTCCCTTGGCCTCTTCTGCATACCTCTCCCCCATTCCCTTTCCTCCCCCGACATGGCTTTGTGACTCAGAAAAATTTCTGTTTTTCTTTCACATAAAACACTTACCTGCTTTGGAGGTGAGGGTTGATTTGCTTTCATCTGCCCCTTTAAAATCTTTTACACACCTACCATTTGTCCACACACACTCGGAGCTCTGAAATGCCCTTGTTTCTGCTTTTTGTTTTGGAGAGAAGCATGTTCTGTTTCTGCATGAGGGGGATTCCATCACTCTGAGACCCAGACGCCACATTTTTTCTGCATTGCACAAGGGGTCATTCATCATTTTCATTTTTTGTTTGGCTCTCCCACAAGAGTATTCAAATTAGCGAGAAGGAAAATGATGAAGTCATTGCCTGGCAGAGAAGTGTTTTCTCGGGATGTGGGAAGGGTAGAGGAGACAAGAGAAGAGGAAGGGATTATGCTGAGGTCTGTCCCTACTTCTTTTTCTGGCCTTTGGCTCTAGAGGTCACCTGGATACTAATGTAGTTTTCCCAGCTTAAAATTGGGTAAAAGAGTGTGAACAGAATTTACCCCAAAATGAAACTACATGGTGGGATCGTGGTGTCAGTGACCTTGGAAACTTAGACCGTAATTTTATCTCTGTCATTCTCACACACCAGCTGTGTGATGTTGGGGGAACCACCCAAATTCTCTGGATCCGTTTCCTTATCTGTAAAATGAGAGGGTTGTACTAGATCTGTGGCTTGATTTTATATGTATATTTTAAGCAGTAAAGCCCCTTTTTACATGAACTACCCCCCCCCGCCCCACCCCACCCCACCCCATCCCACGCCATACAAATGGGGCTGGAGAGCCTTCTAGAGCCTGGTTCCTCAGGTCATGGGTGTCAGTCGAGACCACTGGCCAACAAAGTGCCCAAGGTCTTGTCACCTGGACACTCAGGCCCAGCTGACAGGGACAATTAAATTGTAATGGCAGGCTGACATGGTTGACTGGACTGTTTTTCTTTCTTTTTGAAAGCAATTTTTAATTAATTAATTTAAAAAGATTTTAATTATTTATTTAGAGTGTGAACTGGGGGAGAGGCAGATGGAGAGGGAGAGAGAGAATCTCAAGCAGAGTCTGTGCTGGGGGTGGAGCCTGACACAGGGCCCAATCCCATGATCCTGAGATCATGACCTGAGCTGAAATCAAGAGTTGAATGGTTAGCTGACTGAGCCCCCCTGGAGCCCCTGGACTGTTTCTTTTTATACCCTGCCTTGTTCCAAGAAGATTTAAGGCAATGGGGATTGAAGTATATCTGTTATGAGATAAGCTCTTTCTCCTGTTGTAGGTGCAACTACACAACCCAAAGGGATTATACTGTGTTTCTTTTGTTGTTACTGTGAGTCATGTCAAAGTTATGCACGTATTAGTCATAAAATCAGCGCCATTCAGTTTTCTGACCTTCCCCAGACTGAAAATGAGAACTGAATGACTGGGGTCCCCTCTGGAACCCAGGGAAGCCTGGCTAGATCCCCTGCCCCTGTTAAGCTAAGTAGCTGTTATCTTGGGGTGATTATCCAGTGATTAGTCAGATGTCTCCAGTTAACAGATGAGTAATGTCTGAGAGGAGAAGTCTCTGCTGAAGTAGCTTGGGTTTCAAACACCCAGACTCCGAGAGGGGAATCTCAGCTTTGGTGGAGAAACTTGCATATTGCCTGTTAGGATTATAAATCTCTGATGAGCACCTCCCCTTACAAAGTATTGTTTCTGTTTCTGTTTAGAAGCTCAGTTAAAAGGCTTCCTGTAGCTTTCTGTATAGATGTTGTTCCTTTCTTTCCCTTCCCTTCTTTTTGTTGCAATGTATGGTGCCTCCCAACTGTTGATGATCATCGGAGGCTGTCTTGGGGTTCTGCAGGCAGGTCAGTGGAGGTGGAACCCCCTGGTAAGATTGGAAGCACTTTTCCTGTTTTGCTGTGGCACCTGGAAACTGTCATGAAACAAATCAAATCTGTTCAGCACAACGTTGTCATAGCTGGCATCTCGTAAACCCGAAATCAGACCAACGATGAATACCAAAACTCTCATGGTCTCTTAGATCTGGGGGTGGCACCTGAAAGGCCAACTACCTGAATGCCCTCTGCACTGTTTCAGATGTTTCTGAATCCTTCATGGTGAGCAACTTTATGGCATTGTTCAATTTACAGATAATTTATTGAGCTGTTACACCTTCAGGCAGCTCATCCCAGCATCTTAGGACTAGTGCTGTCCTAAAGGGATGGGTCCTTTAAAACTCGTCCCATTCCTTTTTTTTTTTTTTTTTAATTTTTATTTATTTATGATAGTCACAGAGAGAGAGAGAGAGGCAGAGACACAGGCGGAGGGAGAAGCAGGCTCCATGCACCGGGAGCCTGATATGGGATTCGATCCCGGGTCTCCAGGATCGCGCCCTGGGCCAAAGGCAGGCGCCAAACTGCTGCGCCACCCAGGGATCCCACTTGTCCCATTCCAAAGAGGAAGTCTGGCCATGGATCTAAGTCAAGAAAATTTATTTAACTTTCTCCCAAATGATAGTTAAAAGATCTGTTAATTAGTTAAGATGGTTTAAGATATTTGAGGATCATTATTGACTGTTTTAATCCCCATATCACCTTTTCTCTCAGCATCTCCAGAAATGAACATTTAGTTATATCGCCATTTTGGGGATGAAAATTTTAGGTCTGAAGGACCAAAAGTCTTGACATAAAGCCAGCCAGTGTACATAAACTAATTATTTTTTCTGAAAGTATTTTTTTTTTTTTAGTTATAAAAAGAATTCTTGACCATTATGGAAAACTAGACAATATAGTAATTTATACTAAGGAAATGAAATTCATCTGTTACCCCACCACCTACAAATGACCATATTAATCTTTTCGTATATTTTCTTCTAGTCTGTTTTCATCCTACACAATACATGTAAGACTGTGATTATGTTGTTTATGAAATAATCACTTCCCATGCAATCAGATAGTCTGCTAAAAACACGTCTTTTGTTCTGTGCATATAGTTTGGCCATGATTTATTTAAGCAATCTCCAGTGAATGCTCTCCTGTCATTTCCAGCATTTTTCTCTTCTAAATAATAAGCATATTTCTTTTTGAGGCAACGGTTCTGTATAATTCTTTAGTTGACCCCATTACAATATTTCTTTTCCAGAAGATAATTGGAAAATTATAAAACAAAAGCAGACATTGCTAGAAGTTGAATGGGATGAGGCTAATAATACTTGTTGTTTATAACATTTCATGTTATTTCATCACCATTATATAATTCACATTGTTTCATCTTTTGTCCACGGAGATGCCATGCCTTAATAATAGCTGAAATTAATCTGGCATGTACTGTGTGGTAGGTACTGTGCATTACGTGCATTTTCCCCATTCAGTCTTTACCAGAACCCTAGGAGATAGGTACCATTATGTGGTTCCCATTTTAAGAAATGAGAGAGCTATTGCTTGGAGGGTTGAAATGGCCAGAGCCACACGAAGAGTTAAGTGGTAGAACCAGCATTTAAAAGATTTGTGTGAGAGCTTTAATTCCTAGCCCCTAATACTATATTATTACAGGTGCTTTTTTGAAATCCTAATACACTATATCCCCCATCCTTCCAACGTCTGTGCATATTACTAATCTTGTTATAATAGAAAATCAGATTACCTTGCATATCTAATTCTTGGTGATTTTCTTAAGTTTGTTAGGAGATTTTTTGTGGAGGGGTATAATGGGAGTCATAGTTAAAGTCCCAGTTCTTGAGCTTACTGGTGAGACATCTTACTTAACTTGTTTGCTCTTCTGTACCATTATCTGTAAAACATGGACAGTAATACCTATATTCCTGGGTTAAATAGAAGGGTACATGTGAAAGTCTCAGTTCAGTTCCTGGTACTCATGTTGTACTAGGTACTACATAGAAGTAATTTCCTTATTTCCTTGAATTTCAACAGGGATAGGCCATCTCTAATTAGTAATTTCCTTTAAAAATTAGAATGGCATTTTTTTTCTTTTAGCTTGTCTAGTTCACAATAACCCTTCAAAGATCAACTGTATGGATATAATGATATTTTCCTCATGTTCTCAAGTTCTGTGAACTTGAAAATAGAATAATAATAATTATCCAATTTGAAGAAGAGAGAAAAAGACTAGGGAAAAAATCAAGGAACCTGTGGGATAATCTAAAAATATCCAATATATAGTAATTGGCATCCCACAAGAAGAGAGACAGATGAGGCAGAAAGAAATATTTGAGGAAACAATGGCCACGTGATCCCCCAAGTTGGTAAAAGACATGAATTGGCAAGTTCAATATGTTCAGCAAACCATGAACAGGATGAAGCTGATGAAAGTACACCAGAACACATCATAGTTGAACTGCTGAAGACAAAGATAAAGGGAAAGTATTGAAAGCAGCCAGAGGAAAACATTGCTTTACATGCAGAGGAATGATGAGTTGAACATGCACAATTTATCATCAGAAATCATGGAAGCCCAAAAAGAATGGGACAGTATTTGTAAAGGGCTCCAAGAAAAAAAAACACAACCCTGTCAACCCAGAATTCTACACCCAGCAAAAATAGGCTTCAACAGTGAAGGCAAAATACACTCCCAGATAAAAGGACACTAAGATAAATTGTTATAGTGCAGATCCACTGGATAGAATGCCAATGGGAGTGCCAGGGAGTAGAGGGAACTACGCCAGAGGGGAACTTGGATTCTTCAAGAAGAAACGAAACAGCAAATATCTGAATAAATTTACAGTACCTTTCCCTACTTAATTTCTTTTTTTTTTTTTTAAGACTTTATTTATTTATTCATGAGAGACACAGAGAGAGAAAGAAAGAGAAAGAGGGAGAGGCAGAAACACAGGCAGAGGAAGAAGCAGGCTCCATGCAGAGAGCCTGATGTGGGACTTGATCCCGGGACTCCAGGATTGCGCCCCAGACCAAAAGCAGGCACTAAACTGCTGAGCCACCCGGGGATCCCCCTTACTTAATTTCTTTAAAGCAGTATGACTTAAAAATTTTTTTTTTTGTTTATTTATCTAAGAGCACAAAAGGGTTTGGGGAGGGGCACAGGAAGAGGGAGAAGCAGGCTCCATGCTGAGCAGGGAGCCCAATGTGGTGCTTGATCCCAAGACCCTGGAATTGTGACCTGAGCCGAAGGCTAATGCCTAACCAACTGAGCCTCCCAGGCGCCCCAATATATGACTGTTTACAGCAAAAATTATAACATCTGGCATCACCTGTGTATGCTGGTGGTGTACATATAACAACTCTAGCATAAAGGAAAGTAGAAGAGGAGTAAATGGAACTATATGGTGGCAGTATTTCTACATCTGATGTGAAATGGTATAAACTTGATAGATGTGTCCATTAAGCATTTATATTGTAATCACTAGAAATGTAAGGCAAAGGGGTGTCTAGGTGGCTCAGTTAGTTAAGGGTCCGACTCTTGATTTAGGCTGAGGTCATAATCTTAACGTCAGGAGATCGAGCCCTGTATTGCATTCCATGCTTAGCGGGGAATCTACTTGAGATTCTTTCTCTCTCTCTCCCTCTGCCCCTCCCCTCACACAAAATCTCTCTTTATTTTATTTATTTATTTTTTAATTTTTATTTATTTATGATAGTCACACAGAGAGAGAGAGAGGCAGAGACATAGGCAGAGGGAGAAGCAGGCTCCATGCACCGGGAGCCCGACGTGGGATTCAATCCCGGGTCTCCAGGATTGCTCCCTGGGCCACAGGCAGGTGCCAAACCGCTGCGCCACCCAGGGATCCCCCAAAATCTCTCTTTAAATAAATTAATTAATTAAAAGAAATCTTTTTGCCTTATGAAACATAAGGCAAGGAAGTATAGCTAAAAAGCAAGTAGATAAACTAAAAATCCAAATAATTCAAAAGAAGGCAGGAAAAAAGGAATATTGGAATGAAAAATAGAAGGAAAAACAAAAATGAACAAAATGTCAGGCATAATTCAGCTAAATGATAAGCGACTAAACACTGCAGTTAAAAGTCAGAGTGTCAGAATGGATACAAAAAAAAAGAAAAAAGCAAGACCTGAGTATATGTTCTCTTTAAGACTTAAGCATCCTTAATTATAAAGATGTAGATAGATTAAAAGCAGAGGGATGGAAAAAGATATTCCACGCAAACAGCAAGCTTCAGAAGGCGGATGTAACTTTATTAACATCCAATAAAACAGACTTTAGGACAAAGAATAAGGAGAGATAAGGAATAGTTCATCAGGATAAAAGGGTCATTTCACTGAGAAAACATAACAATCATAGTTGTGTATTTGCCTGATAACAGAGCTTCAAAAAAATGAGGAGAAAATTAATAGAATTAAGAGAAAAACAGGTAAATCCACCATCACAGTTGGAGATTTGAGTACCAGTTTCTTAACAGGTGCTAGAACAACTAACCAAAAATAAGTGAAAAACAAAAGATCTGAATAACATTATCAACTCCCATCACCTAATTGGCGTTTATAGAACACGACATCCAGCTGAATGCACACACTCTTCAAGTGCACCTGGTATATTCATTCGCCAAGGTAGATTATATGCTGGGCCGTAAAATATGTCTCCATAAAAATAAAGTGATTGAAATCACATAGAGCAAGTGATTGAAATCACATAGAGCAAGACACACCTTCTCTGTCCACAATGGAATCAACATAGAAGTCAGTAACAAAAATGTATCTAGGAAAAATCACAAACATTTTAAAATTAAACAACACGACATCTAAATAATCCATGGATCAAGGAAGAATCACGATAGAAATTAGAAACCTTTCTGCGTTTTTTTTTTTAATTTTTAATTTTTTAATTTTTAAAATTTAAAAAGATTTTAATTATTCACCAGAGACACACACAGAGAGGGGCAGAGACACAGGCAGAGGGAGAAGCAGGCTCTGTGCAGGGAGCTTGATGTGGGACTCGATCCTGAGACCTCGAGATCATGCCCTGAGCTGAAGGCAGTTGCTCAACCACTGAACCACCCAGGCGTCCTGAAACCTTTCAAAGTTAAGGAATATCTAAATAGAGATACTATGATTGTAGAAGAGAAGATTCAGTATTAAGATGCCAGTTTGCTTTAAATTGATTTATGAATTCAATACAAGTTTAATCAAAATTATAAGAGGAGTTTTAGTAGAAAGGTGGAAGCTGATTCTAAATTTTACATATAATTTACATAAAAGTGCAAGGACACTGCAACAGAGAGTAATTTTAAACAAGAACAAAGTTGGAGAAGTCATATTCTCTGGCTTTAAGAATAACTGTAAAATTGTAATTAATTAAGGCATGTCATATTGACATTAACAAGAGATAGATCAAGAGAACAGTATATTTCAGAAATAGACCATTTGATTGGTTTTTTTATAAAGGTTTTTTTTTTAATAGACCATTAATTGGCCATTTGATTTTTGTAATAGGTGTCAAAACAATCCAAAGGAGAAAGGAAGGTCTTTTCAAGAAATGGTGCTGGCATAACCTTATGCATAGTTCTCATAGGAAAGTAAGTGAATCTTAGCCCTTATATCACATCATACACTGGGATTGATTTGATAGATCATAGACCTTAATCCAAGAGCTAAAATTAAAATGCTTCTAAAGGAAAATAAAGTATTTTCGTGACTTTTAGTGGTATGTAGAGATTTTATGAACTGGTTACCAAAAGCAGTAACCATTAAAAAAATTAACAAGTGAGACTTCATAAAAATGGAAATGGTATGCTCTTCAAAAAGATAGTGATAAAATGAATAGAGCGCCATGCTGGCAGATAATATTTGCACAAACCTGTATTTGACAAAAACTGGTATCTGTGATACATAAAGAATATTTACAACTGAATAATCAAATGACAAACAGCTCAGTTATAACATGTGAACGATGCTTGACAAAATAGGAATGCCAGCAGCCACGTAAGCACATGAAAAGACCCTTAACATTTTCTGTCTTCAGGAAAATGCAAATTAAAACCAGAATGAGATCCCACTGCACACCCCCACATCCACCAGATTAGCTAAAAATAGAAGAGACTGATCGCATCAAATATTGGTGAGGATGTGGAACAACCACAATTCCTAAACATCTCATTGTTGGCAGGAATATAAAATGGTATAGCCACTTTGGAAAAGTGATGGGTTTTTTATAAAGTTTTTTTTTTTTTTAAATTAAAGTAAACATGTACTTCCTTTCTGACCCAACAGTCCTCTGCCTTCCTAGTTATTCACCCAGGCTAAATGAAAATATGTGTGTACATGTGTTGTATGTCATTGTTCATAGCAGCTTAATTTTTAATAGCCAAAACCTGGGAACAGCCCCCACATCTGCCAAACATATAAATGGATACATTGTAGCATATTCATACACTTGAATATCACTCAGCAATAAGAAAGGTTGGACTGCTGATAGATCTATCAACTTGCAGGAATCTCAAAAACTATATGCACAGGGCGCCTGGGCGGCTGAGCAGCTGAGCTTCTGCCTTTGGCTCAGGTCATGATCCCGGTGATGATATCCCTGCAGGTAAATTTTACATACAAACTAATATATTGAAATCTAGTGAAATGCAGGCTTAAGGGGCACCTGGGTGGCTCAATGGTTGAGCATCTGCCTTTGGCTCAGGGCATGATCCTGGGGTCCTGGGATCGAGTCCTGTGTCGGGCTTCCCACAGGGAGCCTGCTTCTCCCTCTGCCTATGTCTCTGCTTCTTTCTCTGTGTCTCTTGAATAAATAAATAAAATCTTTTTTAAAAATGCAGGCTTAAGTATTAAGAGGGGGAAATCTGAAATTTATGTTGAAATGCATGAAGCATCAGTGGATGCATAGACTGGTTGATAGGTATGTACTAAGGCAAGTATAAGAGAGTATAAATGGTAGACTATTACTGGGCAGGGGATACATGAGCGGATGCTCCAAAATTCACCCTTGCTGTAATGTGTTCTTGTTTTTTGTAATAAGTGAATTACTGGGGAAGAGTTGTAAAAATAGTCGTGATAGTATACTTAAAATAAATTTACAAACAAATAAATTAATAAATTCACGAAAGTTGGAGTTCTGTAAACACTTGGCATCCCCAGTTACATAGGAGAGGCACATCATAAAAGGAAATGTGTGTTGTTTCCTACATTCACACAGTTTTCACCATTCTTTCTCTTGCTTCAATGTACACAATCCCCCCACCCGCCTCCCCGCCTTCCGGGAACAAAACAGCTTAAAGGATATGAAAAGTATGAAGTTAACACTGAAGTGTTCCTTTTGGTGACTTGCTGGATTATTTACTCCTTAGGTATTGGGTATTCTGAGTACTAAAATTTAAAACAAAAATCACAGTCTGTATTCTCGTTTTCTGAAATCCCAGGGGTCTAATTTCTCTTTATTTATGCCCCTAGTGAAAATATTTTAAAAATCTAAATTTGTCTGCACATAAAGTTTTCATTTCTCACACCTCATATGGTCCAGGCTGCTGTCATGGCCTTTACAAGTGTGTGCCGAATAGGAGGCTCCCTGCTGGGCACACGCGAGTCTCAGGGTTGTTGTAAAGTGTTCAACCCCGTGTTAAAAAGAAAAGATATAATTAGCAGCGTTCTCGTTATTTAAAATATTCTCATTAATGTGTATTCTGATGTAATTTTACTCCACAGTTGCTCAAAAGAGCCTCTCCAAGGCTCCAGCTGGAGGCGGGTGAGGGGGGTAGGTGCTTCTGCCCTCCAGTGTCCTTTCAGTCGTGGTAGATTGAGGAGCTGGCCTTCTTCTCTTAGTGCTTGGAATTTAGTCTTTTTTTTTTTTTTTTTAAATCATACCAATTTTATTAGAATTCGTATGCTTTATTTTTTCTTTTTAAGATTTTATTTATTTATTCATGAGAGACACAGAGAGAGAGGTGAGACACAGGCAGAGGGAGAAGCAGGCTCCCTGTGGGGAGCCCGACACAGGACTGGATCCCAGGACTCCAGGATCACAATCTGAGCCAAAGGCAGGTGCTCAACCACTGAGTCACCCAGGCATCCTTGGATTTTAGTCTTTGAGATCTCTAGCTCATCACTTTATTGGGAATTCTTCTCATAAGTAGTCTTTAAGATATTTTTTGTAATGAGCTGCCTGGGAAGCTCAGTCAGTGAAGTGTCTGACTCTTGATTTTGGCTCAGGTCATGATCTCAGGGTCGTGGGATTGAGTCCTGCCCGTGTCAGGCTCCTCGCTCATGCCGGGAGCCTGCTGGAAGATTCTCTCTCCCTCTGCCCCTCCGCCTGCTTGTATGCACTCTCTCTCTCTCTCAAATAACTAAATCTTTTTTTAAAAGATATTTTTCCTAACGTGGTGTTTTGTCGTGAAGCAATTTCTACCCCTCCCCCCCACCCCTTCCCTGTCCTTAAGACTTTGAGGGACACTTTCCACTCTTCATTCCTTAGCAGTGATCTCTGGGAGGAGACTGAGATGAAAACCCATATTATCTCCAAATTGAGCCGATTTGCCAACAATTGATGGAATGATGGCACAGGTAGTAATGCATCTTCTTTCTCTTTCTTTTTATCCCCTTTTTTCTTTTCTTTTTTTTTTTCTTAAGATCTTTATTTATTTATTCATGGGAGACACAGAGAGAGAGGCAGAGACACAGGCAGAGGGAGAAGCAGGCTCCTTGTGGGGAGCCCGATGCAGGACTCAATCCCAGGACCCCGGGATCACACCCTGAGCCAAAGGCAGGCACTCAACCACTGAGCCACCCAGGCATCCCTTCTTTCTCTTCCTTGATAGTCTAGTTTTTACATGAATTGTGACCTATATTCTGGGAAATGGGAAGGAGCAAGGTGCTCCTCTGGGTAGAAATCCTTGTGAGTAATAACTAATCAAGGTAATGAGCGAATGGCTAATAACCAGAGGGAGACTGTTGTTTCCTGAGGCTGTGTATAAGGCCCACTGGTTAGAACTTTCCAAAATTTCTCTTTTCCCCCTCCCCATGCATCTCCATGGTATTAAAAGGCCTGATGTGCGTCTGAGGAGACACAGTGGTCAGACTGGTGGTGGCCAGAGGCTGTGTTCCCGACAAAACGAAAGCAGCCAGATCTTGCCAAGGACCTTCGGTGTCAATTTCCCAAGTCCTGAAATGAGCAGCACGTGTGAGCTTTGGTGTGGAATTATTTTAAAACCACAGCAGGCAGCTTTTACTCTTTAGATCCTTTGCCGTTTGGGGTTGCCATAGATACTGGGGGTTCAGAGCTTTTGTTTTAAAGGGGGGAGGGTCTCTGCTGTTCCTGTCTCTGTCCTAGTCCTCCAGAAATTAGGCTCCCTTATTGTTCATAAAATAATTCTAGGTGGGATGACCTCCATTTCCTTTTTTTTTTTGTTTTTTTTTTTTTTGTTTTTTATTTTTAGAAATTAAGGGGATGGGATTTGATGTACTACCGTGAGGCAGTGCTATATTCTCAGAGCCTGTGGCTCAGCTCCACCGATATAAACACGAGATTAAGGATGTCAGCAAATTTTGAGTGAAGGATTAACAAAATAAGGCTATGGCATCAGAAAAAGACTTTCTTATGGGGTTGGATAATTTAATAGGGACAAAGTGAATCTGGTAAAGATGAGAAATTATTGGAGGTGATTTTTCTCTGAGTTCCATGGAACTTCTTAAGCATACCTTCTTTTTCTGTCAGTGTTTTGTTTTGATTTCTAAGGCAAAGGACATTTTGAAAACACGAAATGCAGTTTACTTGGGTAATCTGTAGAAAAGAAATGAGATTTGAAAATTGAAAGCTCTTTTCTGGCACATAGAAGATAGCTGGAAGATACTTGTCTAAAATTAAACCTCTTTCCCCTAAAAAATGGACTCAGATCATTAAAAAAAAAAAAAAAAAAAAGTTGTGATTTTGCTTTTAAACATTCCAGCCGAGGCATGAATCCGAGGAATCAGAGCCCAGACACAGTCTCTCCAGTTTTCATGGGAAGAAAAGTGCAGCTTGTAGGGAGGAGGGGCTGCTGTTAACCCCCGAACCTCCGCCCCAGCTCCTGGCCAAGGCCAGTGCGCTCCTGGCCTGGGGAATGGGCTGCTCCCAGAGTCTGGAGACCCCCAGACGGGCAGGACCACACTCCACTGAGACAGTTCTCTGCTTATTCGGGGCAGTTGTCCGCCCCCTTTCCAGGGTGTGGGTGGCAGGCAAACAATATTTTCTTGATGCTTTTCTCCATTATGATTTTTATTTTGGTGAACATTTTTTTTCTTTTTTAAAGATTTTATTTATTTATTCATGAGAGAGAGAGAGGCAGAGACAGGCAGAAGGCAGGCTCCATGCAGGGAGCCCGATGTGGGACTCGATCCCAGGACACCAGGATCACCCCCTGGGCTGAAGGCAGGCGCTCAACTGCTGAGCCACCTAGGGATTCCCCTGGTGGTCATTTTCTTTCTGCTCTGTGGAAGGATGTATTTGCTAGAGTTACATTGGGATCAAAATACAGGCTCAGTGGAGAATTGAGAGGCAAGATGTCATTGGTACTGAAAATCATCCAGTTGTATAGATTGTTTTCATTTTTCAAATGATGGATGTAATACATGAATGTATTTTGCTTTCATAAAATTAAAAATTGCAACTAATGTTAAAATTCACCCCGGTCCTGTTTTCTTTACCCTGGCACATCCCATCCCCTATTTCCACCTCTGTGATCACTGTTGGGAGGTTGATCTGTCTTTTTCAAGGACTTTTCTATATAGTGTTATATAACAGGTGTCTGGCTATATGCTTCTATATTGAGATTAAAGACTAAGTTGCTATGTAGCAAGTGGCCTAGCAACAAGTTGGCTTTAAAAGAAAGGCATTGGGACACCTGGGTGGCTCAGCAGTTGAGCGTCTGCCTTCTCCAGGGTGTGATCCTGGGTCCCACATCGGGCTCCCTGCAGGGAGCCTGCTTCTCCCTCTGCCTATGTCTCTGCCTCTCTGTGTGTGTCTCCAATCAATAAATAAATAAAATCTTTTCTTTTTTAAAGATTTATTTATTTATTCATGAGACACCCCCCCACACACATACACACACACACAGAGGCAGAGACACAGGCAGAGGGAGAAGTAGGCTCCCTGCAGGGAGCCCGATGTGGGACTTGATCCCTGGACTCGAGGATTACGCCCTGAGCCGAAGGAGGACACTTAACCGACTGAGCCACCCAGATGTCCCTAAATAAATAAAATCTTAAAAAAAAAAAAAAAAAGCATTCAGTTTGGCCTCATACAAGAGTCCAGGATAAGTAGACTAGGTCGTTGGGCTGCTGTGTTCCCTGCGGTCATTCAGGGCCCCAGGCTGACAGTGGCGCTGTGTCTTTAACGTGTGGCTTTCCAGGTCAGTCTGGTCATTGCTGTTCTATCTGGTGGGAATGGCAAAAGGGTGGAAATAGCGGGCCAGGGATGTTCTCTTATGGAGAGCTGGAGTGGCACACCCGACTGTCCTTTGGCAAGAGCCTGGTCCCAGCCAGCCCGGCTGGAAGGAGATGTACGGGGCGCCAGGAAGAAGGGAGGATAGGTGCGGGGCACTGCTCTCTATCTTTGCTGCTGCAATATTGTGTCATTCACCAGGCGTCTTGGAGACGCACCTGCTACAGTGTATCAATCCAGCCTGTTCCTTTTCACTGCCTGGTGATACTTCACTGCCAGGTGATACTCCACAGTAAGAACAGGCCACTCTTGTTTAATATTTCCTACTAATGCATAGTTAGCTGAGTATACCAGTTGCTCTTAGATTTGGTGTTGCAATGCCCTTACATCCCCCGGGTCGTTGTGGACACGTGTGATATTTCTCTCCTGTGGGAACTGGGTCATCGGGGGTGTGTCTTTAGTCTTGATAGCTTTTCTTAAACTGCCAACCAAACCGAGTGGATATGCCAGTTTACACTTTGGCCCCCGGAATTTGAGGGAACATGTTTCTGTACAGTGGCCTTGTCAGCTGATTCCTGCATTTCAATTCTGATGACTAGGGAGTTAATAGCACCCTCCCTAACCCACCCTCAAAAAAAAAAAAAAAAAAAAAAAAAAAAAGAAAAGAAAAAGAAAGAAAAACACTAGGCTGATAGTTCTTCGGAGAAATATTTATTACTGAGTAGATTCGTTAGGGCAGAACACCTTTTCTTTTTTTAAACTGCTCCACTTTTTGACTTTGTTTTATAGCTGGCATCTAATACTCATTTATTTCTACTTAGTTACCCAATTTAGAAATCTGCGGTTGAAGATGATAGTTAAAGATGAAACCAAATTATTTAAAGGAAATGAAAGTTACCTTTTGATTTAGAACCAGCTGCCTTGGGAGCAAGATTGCTTTTGAGGAATTTATGATCGAAGGAATGTGATCCCTGTGTTTCCGCTGTGGATTTGCTTAAATCATGAGAACAGTCCTCGAAATTTGAGGAACTGCGCCTTTCATGGGCCAGAGCGGGAGATGCAGTGCACGCGGAGCTGCTTGGGTCGGATCAGCTGCACGGCTGGGAGTTGGAGCTTTGCACAAATCTGTGCCCTTTTGGTAGAGACGCACTTATACACCACCCTCATGTACGGTGCCGTAACATAATCGAAACGGTGGTTGGATCAGAAGAGCGTGGTTACGGTCACCTGTGTGTGTGTCGAGGTCTTTATTTGCCAGCGTGTGAATTTCGTGAATTTCATGAATCTCATTTTAGAGGAAGATGAATTTCTTCCAAGCCTCAGGTGGACCCGTTTGATTTCATCTTCACCATTTTCTGCCTTTCCCTTCCCCCTGCCGCTCTCCAGAAACTTCAGTGCCTTATTACTCCACCGCTACTAACCAAACTAATTTTGTCCAGATTGGAAGGTTATAAAATTTATACAATTCAGGCTCACAAAAGTAAGATAGCACATGTGAACCCAAGAAGCTGTTAGTTATGAAGCTCTTTTCCTTTCTGAAAGGAAAGTAGTTTTAAGCTTCGCTGAACGGATCTATGAAAAAGGTTGAGTATTATTTTACAATAATTTTGGACTTTCATGACTGGAAATTAAATACAGCAGTTTTAGAGGTATATTTTACTTGAACTTTTACAAGCTCAGGCCATGTTTTTATTAAAAAATCGGACTCAGCACCTTATATGGAGTACAATACCAGATGTGAGATATAAGGGAAGTTCCAGGGGCCATCTGCTTACTGTGTATTAAAAACTTGTGTGGTAGCTGATGTCATATGAAGTGCATATGATAAGGGAATAATTTTGAGTTATGAGACCGTATCAGAATGATGGTGATGGAATGGTCAGAATGTTCTATCACATCTACTGTTTGTTTGGAAGCCCTGGGGTTGAAATGGTGGCCTTTTGTTTTCAGAACAACAACACAACACTGTGCAAAGAGATTCTGCAGAGAGATTCTGGGGTGCATTGAGGGAGAAGCAGGGACTGGCAAGGGGACAGCCAAGGAAGGTGAATACTTTCGGTTCATGGACTTTTTTTTTTTTTTAAGATTTTATTATTTATTCATGAAAGGCAGAGAGAGAGAGAGGCAGAGACACAGGCAGAAGGAGAAGCAGGCTCCCGGCGGGGAGCACGATGCAGGACTCGATCCTAGGACCCCAGGATCACGCCCTGAACCCAAGGCGGACGCTCAACCACTGAGCCACCCAGGTGCCCCGTTTCATGGGCTTTCAGGGGACAGGTGGCAGAGTTCTGATTTGTGGAGCTCAGCTCAGTGTTGTTATTTTTTTTTAAGCCCTTCTTGATCTTTTCTATCTTTTTCACCCTTTTCTGGCCTTGCTGTGTTCCTGCTTCCCTGTCCATTCTTGGTGTCAATAGGAGCAAAGCCTCCTTTATAGGTTTAACCTGAGTGGTAGACAGTGGTCTGCCCATGCGTGCCTTGGAGCAGTGGTCTTTCAGCAGTGCTTTCTGGGGTCTGCCAGTGGGGAGGGTTCAGATTCCAGACCCTGAGCCTCCGTGTGGACTCGTCCCTGAAATCCACACCTGCGGTGGGGCCTCAGGTGGATTTTTAATCCACACTCACCCACGCACCCACCCACCCTTTTTGTTATGGATGGAGGCTTGCCTGAGCTGGAGCATAGCCTCTGGGGTGGCAAACAGAAGAGCAGTATGAAATATTGATGTCAGAAAGTGAATGCCACCAGGTGGCTGTTCCTTTCTGCCCCTTGGGTGATTTCCAGGTCTTTAGACAAAATTGAAGGAAGACCTACCGCATCTGTCAGCTGACAGGTCATTAAAAAAAGATTCTTCGATGATACATAAGGGTGTGATTTTTGGCAAATGTGTTGGAAGGAGTTTAAAGAGTTGAGTGACCTTGCTGTAATAAAACTCCTTCTATTTCCCCATACTTACGTATGTGAATAAGGTTTCTCAGTGTTTAATGTGTGAAAGTGGAAAGAAGGGATGGGCTTGCTGTTGTCTCCTCTCTCATAAGCAATAAGGAATATCCAGCCATGGATGCAGTAAAGAAGAAGGGTCCATTCATTTCCTAACAGATGTATTTCCAGTGGATTCCAAGTTTTAAGGTGTATGATTTTTATCAAAATTTGAAATGTCAATATTTTGATCAGTTCTCTACTATTGATAATTATAAGTCAACTTGCAATAAAAAATTTTTTAGATTACTTATTTATTTATTCATGAGAGACACACACAGAGAGGCAGAGACACAGGCAGAAGGAGAAGCAGGCCCCGTGTAGGGAGCCTGATGTGGGACTCGATCCCAGGACCCCAGAATCACACCTTGGGCTGAAGGCAGGTGCTAAACCGCTGAGCCACCCAGGGATCCCTGCAATAAAAATATTTTTAAAAGACTTTATTTATTTATTCATGAGAGACACACAGAAAGAGGCAGAGACACAGGCAGAGGGAGAAGAAGGCTCCCTGTGAGGAGCCCGATGTGGGACTCGATCCCAGGACCCCGGGATCACGACCTGAGCCGAAGGCAGACACTTCGACTGAGCCACCCAGGTGCCCCTGTTCATGTACTTTTAAAATAGATGATTGTGGGCAACACATTTTTGTGGAACTTTGATTCCTTTGAATACATTTAAGAGTGGTATACTAGTTTTATTTAAAATATCAATGTCTACCCTAAGCCAGAAATTCCAGCCTTTGGAGCTATCCAAGCTTATACTGAAAACCATTATATGTCAACTTAAAAATATGCAAGACATAGTTTTTTGTGAATTTTTAGGGTGATATGCAAGCTAAAGATCTGAAGACCACTGCTTTGGGGCACATAACTCAGCCATAGCAGAGTTCCCCAAGTCATAGTAGCATTTCTTCACTCCAGGGTAGGAGGTTGAAAGGCACTAGTTGGTCTTGGGCAGCACAACTTCTCAAAGAGGAAATAATATAAAGAGAATGTTAAGCAAGTTTATGTGTTGTTTTATAGTAATTTTCAGTTTTCATAACTTTGCTGAAAAAAAAAGTCTATGTGCACGATGTTCAGGGATGCAGTCTCTCCAGTGATCTCTTGAAGTGCACATCTGATCACTTCCCTTCCTTTCTCAAAAACTCACAAGGTCTGCATTTCCTCCACAAAAGCCCAATCTGTAGCATGCCACTTGGCTCCAGCCTTTCTTTTCAGCCCTGGGTCTGCCTACGACCCTGCCCGTGACCCTGCTGCTACTTTCAGTTTCACGAAAACACCTGCTGTATCCTGAAACTGGATCTTTGAATGTGCTAGTCCCACTGCCTAACTGCCTTCCCCACTGTTTCCTATCTGCTTCATGCTCACGGGGCAAGCTCGGTCAGCTGTGTACTCTGGATGCCTCATCCTTGTCTCCAGGTAGAGTCAGGAGCTCTCTCCTTAGACCCTTATGCATCTTGACATCACACCGGTGCCCGTGTGCCATGTGTCCCCCCCGACTACACACACCCAGAGGCAGGATTAGCGTTCTGTGTGTGCCACACCAGGCCTGGGAGAGTAACGAGCACTCGTATTATGGTTGCATGTACATTTTTGGCTTGTGGGATTTGGGGAATTTGTGGCAGCTAAGAAATGGCAAGTGTTGACTTAGGGGTGTGGCTTGGCTTGGTGGAAAGAATCGTCCAGAGACCTTGGGGCTTCACTTCATCCATCACTGAGTTGCTTTTGCTTTGCCAAGCCACCCGGCCCTGCCCCTGCCTGCTTCCTTCTCTTGTCTGTCAAACATATAAGTGCTTGATTAGAGGTTCTTTCATCCCCTTCCAGGTCTGAAAGCTGAGATTACAGGTTCTGTAGGGCTCACAGGCTGTGGCTGTGAGGTGGGAAAATGCAGAGAGCAGGAGGGTGAGAGACACGGATGCCGAGCATTTCTGAGCTTGTAGGGGAGAATGTGAGATTAAAGAATACAGAAAATCTTAGAAAATTTTGAGGGAAAACAGACCTGGTCATGAGCACATGAAAAGATGCTCAACATCATTAGCGGTCAAGAAAGTGCAAATCAAGACCATAAGGAGAGGCTACCTCTCCCCTACGAAGATGGCTATAATAAAAGAGACACACAGTAAGAAGTATGAGTGAGTATGTGGAGGAATTAGAACCCTCATACACTGCTGGTGCCAATGGAAAATGTTACAGTGACTTTGGAAGAAACATTCTGGCAGTTCCTCCAAAGATGAAACATAGAGCTCCCGTGTGACCCAGCTGCTGGACTGATAGGTATCTACCCAAGAGAAATGAAACATGGGTGGGTCTGCATAAAATTTGTAGGTGGATATTTGTAGCAATATTATTCATGGTAGCCAATTGGTGGAATAACCCAATGCCCATCAGTAGATGAATGCAGTAATGAAACATGGTCCATCCACACAATGGAATATTATTCAGCCATAAAATGAAATGAAGCACTCGTCCATACTGCACATGGATGGACTTGGAAACATTATGCTGAGTAAAGGAATGCTGGTCACAAAAGACTGCACGTTGTATGATCCTTCATATGAAATTTCCAGAATAGGGCGCCTGGGTGGCTCAGTGGTTGAGTGTCTGCCTTTGGCTCAGGTGATAGTCCCGGGGTCCTGGGATCGAGTCCCACATCGGGCTCCCCACAGGGAGCCTGCTTCTCTCTCTGCCTGTGTCTCTACTCCTCTCTCTGTGTCTCTTGTGAATAAATGAATAAAATATTTTTAAAAAGTGCAGAATAGGCTCATCCATAGAGACGCAAAGTAAGATTATTGTAGTTGCCAGGGGTTGGCAGATGCAGGGATTGAATGTTAATGCGTAGGGGGTTATTTTGGGGGGAGTTCATAAGAATATTCTGGAATTACATAGTGATGGTGGTTCTGTGACTTTGAGGATACACTAAAAGCCACTGAATAGTGTATACACCCCCCCCCCCCAACACTTAATGAAACTTACCAAAGTTATTTCCCAAATCCTTAACTGCATTGTTTGGTTTCAGTTTTCCTTTCCTGAAGCCTTCCTCTAGGGCTGCTGCACTGTTGCGATTTGGAGACATCCCCTCTGCTACCTCCCTGGGATGGTTATTTGTGTCTCTTCTATTGGGTCCCCTCTCTCATGGCCTCCTCATTTTTTGCCTTTCCAGTTGTGCAGGAGTCAGCAAGAGGTCTTTATTGAGCACTTTGATGTACTAACGGGCTTTCCAGTGCCTTCCTCCCCTCCCTCTTATTGTGTAGGTGAAGGAGCCAAGGCCAGAGAAGGTCAGTAGATTCATCCCTCACAGGTAATCATGCCTCCCTCTGCCTCCCCTCCTGTCTGAGGGTGCAGAGTCCATTTGGTGATGCGATCTCAGTCGCAGGAGTCTCCGGAGGGGGCCCTCACTGCTGGTCCTGTGGAGCTCTGGCTGGGCCCCTCGCTCATCTTCTGCTGGGGTCCAGGACTTCTCCCGGATGGCCACTGTGGCTTTTGGTAGCAGCTGCCTGTCTTCTAATCCCTTTTGTCTTTGACAGTTTTTTTTTTGTTTTTATTTAGATTCCAGTTAGTTAACATACAATTGTATTTGATGCTTTTCTTTTTTTTTAATTTTTAATTTTTTTGGGGTGCCTGAGTGGGTCAGTGGTTGGGGGTCTACCTTCGGCTCAGGGCATGATCCTGGAGTACCGGGATCAAGTTCCCGATGTGGGATTCAATCTTGGATCCTGGGATCACGCTCTGAGCTGAAGGCAGATGCTCAGCCACTGAGCCACCCAGGTGTCCCTAATTTATTATTTTTTAAGATTTTATTTATCTCTTCATGAGACACACATGGAAAAAGGCAGAGACATAGGCAGAAGGACAAGCAGGATCCTTGCGGGGAGCCCGATGTGGGACTCGATCCCAGGACCCTGGGATCATGACCCGAGTCAAAGGCAGATGGCTCAACTACTGGGCCACCCAGAAATCACTATTTTTAATTTTTAATTTTATTTTAATTTTATTTTTTTATTTTTTATTTTTATTTTAATTTTATTATTTTATTTTTATTTTATTTTTATTTTATTCATCAAAAGATGAATGGATAAAGAAGATGTGGTTTATGTATACAATAGAATATTACTCAGCCATTAGAAATGACAAATACCCACCATTTGCTTCAACGTGAATGGAACTGGAGGGTATTATGCTGAGTGAAGTAAGTCAATCGGAGAAGGACAAACATATGTTCTCATTCATTTGGGGAATATAAATAATAGTGAAAGGGAATATAAGGGAAGGGAGAAGAAATGTGTGGGAAATATCAAAAAGGGAGACAGAACATAGAGACTCCTAACTCTGGGAAACGAACTAGGGGTGGTGGAAGGGGAAGAGGGCGGGGGGTGGGGGTGAATGGGTGATGGGCACTGAGGGGGGCACTTGAGGGGATGAGCACTGGGTGTTATTCTGTATGTTGGCAAATTGAACACCAATAAAAAATAAATTTATTATAAAATTTTTTAAAAATTTAAATTCAATTAGCCAACATAGAGTACATCATTAGTTTTATTTATTTATTTATTTATTTATTTATTTATTTATTATTTACTTATTTATTTATTTATTTTACATCATTAGTTTTAGATGGAGATTTGAAGAATTCATCAATTGTGTATTCGACACTTTTAATTCTCCATTGTGTGGCTTCATGTTGAACCACTACTCCAGCCCTGTGTGGCCCAGATGCCCCGTCCCATTCCTTTGCGGGACTTAGTGTGATTGCAAGGTCTGCTGGGATCCTTGAACACCTCATTGCTTCCCATGTCCGTTTTTGCGATACTTCAAGCTTCCTATTTTAAAAGAAAGATAAGCATAAAGATTCACCAGTTGCTAACATTTTGCCACATTTGCTTTCTCTTTTTCAGTCAATGAATGAGTACACACGTGTTGAGTATGTGTGTATCCTGAGCCCTCATGCCCTCTTGACCCTACATGTTAAGAACAAGACTTTCTCTTGTGTAACTACAGCACGTCGTGTAACTCAGCACGTTTAATGTTGGTACAATGTCATTTTCTTTCTCTTTTCTTTTCTTTTCTTTTTTCTTTTTCCTTCCTTCCTTTCTTCCTTCCTTCCTGATTTTTTATTTATTCATTTGAGAGAGAGAGGGAGAGAACAGGAGCAGGTGGTAGGATCAGAGACAGAGGGAGGAGTAGACTCCCTGCTGAGAAGCCTGATGCAGGGCTCCATCCCAGGACCCGGGATCACAACCTGAGACGAAGGCAGAGGCTTAACTGAGCCACCCAGGCACCCCTCAAAGTCTTTTTCCAATAGTGTGTATCCACACATTGCCCGTTGTCCCAGCCACATCCCCTGTGGTCATCTAACCTCATTCCAGAATCGCTCATTGCATGTGTGGCTGCATCTCTGGAGTCTCATATAATCTGGAGCATTCCCCCAGCCTTCCTTTGTCATCCTGGTATTGACGTGGGGAAGAATATAGGATTTGATTCAAGCCTTTGGGGGCAGGAACACAACCCATGTGTTGTCATGTCCTCAGGGCATCCCATTGGGAGGCTCAGGGCACCAGCTGTCCCGCATGAGGTTCACGTTCACCCACACATCATTGCTTTCCTTTTGTAATAAATAGGTGATCTGTGAGGGAGACGCTTTGAGGCTAGTTCAGACTTTCACTCCACACATTTATTTATTTATTTATTTATTTATTTATTTATTTATTTACTTTTTCACTCCATACTTATATTATGATTCTTGCAGAAATCAGGTGGCAAAATGACGAGATTCTCTTTTACTCTATTTGTTGACATTCTTTGGAAGAAATAGCTTTTCTTGGGGTACCTGGCTGGCTCCTTGGTGGAGCACAGTATTCTTGATCTCGGGGTTGTAAGTTTGAGCCCCATGTTGGGTGTAGAGATAACTTAAAAATAAAATCTTAAAAAAAAGAAATAGCTTTTCTTATTCTTTATTCATTCATTTGTTTATGTCAGTACAAATGTGTGGATTTTAATTTTGTCCAAGGGCTTATAATGCATTAGGTATTATTTTGGTGCACACAGTGTCCCAGATTGGCCCAAGAATAATTCCCCTTCAAGATAATTCCTGTGTCCTTTGATGGATCCACACCACCATGTCTTGAACCATTCCTTGTTTTCTGGCATAAGAATCCACTGTTTTTTTTTTTTTTTCTTTGAGAGGAGAGAGAGAGGGAGAGGGAGTGTGAGAGGGGGAGAAGGAGAGGGAGAGAATCCCAAGTAGGCTCCATTCCCAGATGGACCCTGACTCAGGGCTCAATCTCACCACCCTGAGATCACGACCTGATCTGAAATCATGAGTCAGATGCTTAACTGACTATGCCATCCAGGTGCCCCCAGAATCAACTTTAAAAAAATGTTTTATATTGCTACCTATCCCAGTTTGCTGTAGCATCTTTATATGCTCTGCTGGTTTACATTTCATTTTTCCATCATTAATTTCAGACACAGTTTTTTGCTGGTAAAGGGGGCATCTTATTATCCATAGCTGCAGTGTATTGACTAAACCTGGTGAGACCCGTCAAGTCTGACTTCATTTTACTAAAACCTCCTTCCCTACAGCATCATTGTAGTATCACCCCAAACTATTTCTCCACAGCCTTCTGGGAAGACCAATTGGTAGATGTGAAATCTATTAGGAGAAGAGTCATTTTTAGCATTGACCTCTTCTTGGAAAGAGAGGATTCTTAGGAATTCTTATTTTGTTCTTTATGTTCTCCTTTATTTTCCAAATTTTGTACCACAGACATGAATTACTGGTAGAGTAAGAAAAAGTGTAATTAATTTTTTGAAGTAATTAATGGATTATGCAAAAACAATTTCTATAAAGCTTTCACCTTCCTGGCTTCCACTTATGTTAAGATCTGACAAAACCATAGCATGTGTATCAAAAAATCATAGCATGTGTACCAAAGACCTTCACTTTGGTACAGTTACTGTGGTGGGGGTTCGCAGGACCACCCCCACTGATTTTCTAGGAGAAGTCATAGGACATGCAGTGCTACTCATGGCTATTGTTTATTACAGTGGGGGGAATACAAAGCAAAATCAGCAAAGGGGAAAGGTGTATGGGTGAGGCCTGGAGGAAACTGGGTGCAAGTTTCCCAGTGTCTTTTCCCATGGGTTCAATAGGACATATTTAATTTCCCCAGCAATGAGCAGTGGACAACAGACACAGAATACTATCTATCAGAGAAGCTCATTAGAGACAGTGCTCAGGGTTGTTACTGGGGCCGGGTCATGTAAGTACTCTCCGCCTGGTTCACATCAAAATTTTATACTCCCAGAAGGAAAGAGAATGTTCAGCATAAGCCATATTGTTTGAACAGACAGTACAGAGACAGTAAGCCACCCTGTAAGTTAGGAAATGGTGAGAAATCCAAGTTCCCAGAAGCCAATCAAGGACCACCTTGTAAGCTGGCCTTTCTAAGGGTAGTGTAAGGTCCTGTGTTAACTCCTTTCTCGATAGCTGTTAACCAGTGTTGCAGAACTTACTGGTTTTCACTGGTCTTTCCACTGATACCTTTTTCCTGTTTCATCCAATCCAGGATGTCACCTTGCATGGTTCATCATGTCTCCTTGGTGTCTTCTAATTTGTGACTATTCCTCTGTGGTTCCTTGTCTTTCACGACCTTGACACTTTTGAGATAGAATGCCTCTCAGTTTGGGTCTGTCTCATGTCTTCTTAGGATTAGATTGAGTTTGTGCATTTGGGGATGAGTATCACAAGTGATAGACTTCTTGTTACATCATCTTGGTGCATGATATCTGTGGCATGATGCCAACCTTGACCACCAGGCTAGGGTGGCATCTGCCAGGATTCTGTTTTTCCTTTTGTGATTAATAAATATTTCAAGGGAAATATTTTGACACCACAATTTACTATTTTAGTGTAGAAAATCTCCAATAAATACAGAAACAGAATATTCTAGTGAAACTCCTGTGTGTTATCACTTGCCATCAGCAGTTACCAACTTGTGGCTGATCTTATTTCATCTGTATTCTTACCTCCTTTCCATCTTCCATCCTATAATTTTGTGAAGCATTCCCTAGCAAGATGAGCTTTGTGGATGGCAAGAAAGGGTTGGAGAATTACCCCCCTCTATGCATCCTGCATTTTCACTCCCTCATGCCCGTTTCTGGCTCTTGAATGGCATGGTTGCATCTGCTCCTGGAAGTAGCAGTGAGTTAGTGGCTCATTCTTTCCTTGGGGCTGTGCAGTTGGGTTGCCCAAGATTGACAGCCAACTGTACTCCCTGGGTGACTGTGGCAGTGTGAACAGCTCCTCGCTTCTCTATTTCATTTTCTGAATTGTAAATTAGAGAAAGAAAATCTAGCTTACTGTTGTCATCTGGGTTAAATGAACTATATGAAGCTCTAGAACAATGCCTGGCATGCTCTCCATGCTCAGCTTAAGTATTACAGAGAAGGCGTTCAAGAAGAAACTTAGTCTTCACCTCATGGAAAGATCCCATCCCATATTACAAATTACTTAAAATACCTAACTAAACACATGTACAACCCAGATCCTTATCAGTGGATGAATGAATGGATAAACAAGATGTAGTCTGTCTGTATAATGGAATATTATTCAGTCTTAACAAAGAATGAAGTTCTGATCCACATGCAACATGGATGAACCATGAAAATATTATGCTTAGTGAAAGAAGCTAGACACAAAAGACCACACTGTATATAATTTTATTTATATGAAATGTCTAGAAAAGACAAATCCATAGAGATACAGAGTAAATGGGTGTTGCCAGGAGATGGGGTGGGGGGATGGTGAGCAATTGCTAATGGGTAGGGATTTTCTTTTTGGGGTGATGAGACTGTTCTGGAATCAGATAGTGGTGGAGATTGCCCAATTCCGTGAATGCGTATTTATCTTTATTTTAGACAGGGAGTGCGCACACATATGAGCAGATTTAAGATTCTCTATGATCCATTTGTAACCTGTATCTTCCCTAAAAAGTGATATGTCCCATGATTCCTCAGCTTAATTGTTACCTACCACTGTGTAACAAACACGCATGGGGGAGGGACAGGGAGAGAGAAAGAATCTCAAGCAGACTCTACACTCAGCGTGGAGCCCATCCCAGGCTCTCACGATCCTGAGATCATGACCTGAGCTGAAATCAAGAGTCAGACGCTTAACCAGCTGAGCCACCCAGGTACCCAATTCTGTGAATATATTAAGACCACTGACTCTTACACTTGAAAAGGGTGAATTTATGGTATTTGAATTATATCTCAACGAAACTGTTATTTTTTTTTTAAATAAGTGGTATATATAAATTTAGAAGTGTTCATCAGAAGTGATGTAACAGGTAAGTACTATTTAAAAAGAAAATCTAATAAACAACTCTTGGTGAAAAAGTACTTCCATATCTGGAAGCACTGTGAGCAGCGAGGCAATGCCCAGGGTAGCTAACCAGCCACTCACTGGTAGATTATCTGGGCTGAGCCCAGAGGGTTTGGGGTTGTGCGGAGCTAGGGGGCGCCGTTGAAGCTATCTGGTCCAGAATTTCCTTGCATTTGCCTCCACTTGGGCTGTGGAGACACAGCCACGTTATAAGGTAGGTTATATGTGCTCCTTAACGACGGGGGCCTGCATTTCATTCCTCTTTGTCATATCCTGTCTCCGAGCCCTTAGCACACAACCTGGTCAGCATTCCATAAATGTCTGCCGAAATAAAATGAAGTAATTTTTCTGTCAACATATCCACCATTGGGAGAGGTGAAAAATTGAGAAAATGAATAGAATGTGTTTAACTTATTTTCACACTCATTTTATTGAAGCTCTCTGTAAAAATAAACCCATGTGGATGGTAATTGATTGAGTGATAATTTCTAAGTAGCAAAGTGTTAAAGTAGATAAGTGCCTCCTACTGTGGAGAAATTGCCTGGCCAAAATCTGAACCGCTGAGGTGTTTATTTTAACACTGGGAAACATTTATTACTCTAAACTTGTTTCCATTCATACACAGCATCTATCATACCAGATGTGCCATGTCTAAAGTAGACATGGTTTTAAAAATGCAGAAATCCCTCTATCAGGTGAATTTCTAAAAGTAATAAGTTTCCTTTTTATTTATTGCCTGTTTCTTCATCCACTTTTCCTTCTAAAGTAAAGCTAAAGTTCTAATTTGCCTTGGTTTTTTTTTTTTTGAACATACACAAAAATTAACAGCATTGTGGCATATTTTTCTCAATTAAAAATAGCTTAAATTAAAATTTGAATGTCTCCAGAGAGAACTTGGGGTTGAGGTCTTATGAGGAATGAAGCATCAGTGGTTTTCCCCCGCACATTGGTCTGAGTTCACCATTTCATTAATTCAAACCTGGTCTTAGGTGGCCAGTTTGGGGGAAGGGGTGCTTCCCAGAGGGGGTGTGGCTTCCCATGGGGGGCATGCATGGCCTTGGAGTCTGATGAACCGGGTTTGAGTCTGGTTCTATCACTTACTACCTGGGTGACGTTGGGGAAATTATATGACTTCTCTCTGTTTAGTTTTCTCATCTGAAAAATCAGAAATAATGATGCCTATTCAGACAGAATGAGATGAAATCAAACACTAAATCTGATGCCAGGGACAGAGCAGGTGCTCAATGAAAATCAGCCCTTCCCCCAACACGTACACATACAGCGTACATGTGTGCATGCATACAGGGATACCTGTGCATTCTTATTCTTGCCCTGTTAATTCTGACCTGAGTCCTGCCATATACTGGGCTCTGGATGAATATTGGTTCAAAAAGTAATGTGACCTGCAAGGAGCAATTCTAGGATGAGGTGTACAGGTCAGTGTCACCCTCCAGGCAGGCATTAGCCTCCATGATGTGACTGAGGATTGCTAGACCACTTTTCCCATTTCCCTGTCACTGTGCTAGAACACCAGTAGTTAAGCGGTGTTGCTGCTGGACGTTTCCATGTGAACACAGTTGGGAAGCGTGGTTCATGAAGCCCAACTTTGACACTACTTACAATCCTTGTTCAACATCCTCACAGTTTCAGTTTAAACTACAGCCACAAGTTCAAGGGGTCATGTTGGGTTTGTGGTTGGATGCTCTTTAAACACAAGACAACCTGTATCAAAGGCAGTTCTGGAAATGCAAAGAGTATTAGGCTGTTACCCGGGGAGGGCGTTGCACTGCACAGTGATGCCCTGTCAGCTATAGTTTTGAGACAAACTTTTGAGATTAAAAGATTAAAAAAAATCCTCAGTCCTTCTGCTCCTGTGAAGAACCAGATGGCCACTGTCACCCTGGTTTCCTTCCTTCTGTGGAACACGTGCATGTCTGCAGGGCACATGGCAGTGGCGGGGAGTGGTGGGTGCAGGTCTGGACCCAGAGATGGTGAAAAGCCAGAGAGTGAGGTGGGCATTCTGCTGAGATGCTGGAAAACCAAGTCAGGTAAGGAAGGATGTGAAAGACAGTGAAGTTCAAGGAAGGGCTGAGTGAAGGGAAGTTCACAGACCTCGTGGGAAACGGGCCCCAGCAGATCAGAGCCTGCTGCCCCTGTCCTGAGCCCGGAGAGGGTGGGAGAGAAGAGTCAGTGAGCTGATTCACTTGGGAAGTGGGGGTTAGACTCCTGTGTGTGGTGCATATGCTGTCCTTCATGGGAAGGCTCTTGTCCACGCATGTGTGTGGTCTGCTGTCTCCCTGTGGATCTCGCTCTGATGTCCCCATGCCACCCTGATGACCGCAGGCACCGCCCTGCCCCAAGGACCCCTGTCCACGCTTCTCCCTGACCTCCTGCCCTTGTCTTGTTTATCCCCTCTCCCCCTCCCTCCAAAATTTAAAGCTGTCAAGGTCAGGGATTTGTGTGCTGCTATATCCCCTGAGCCTGGGTGAATTGGGCTCCGTGAATGTTTGTTGAATGAGCAGGTGCATTTAGAAAACACACTCAGGGCTGTCTGGATGGTTTCCCCTCAGTCCTGTTTTTTTTTCTTTTTTCTTTTTTTTTTAAAGAGATTGATCTTTCCAACTTCGATTTTACCAGCCGTGGCTCCTCTTACAAAAGAGGCTTGGTGGTTAGGGAGAGAGTCCCACTTTATATTCCAAGTAATGCTGAACCAGTAGCTACTCTTGGGATTTTCTGTGTTTTGGAGATATATCAAAAATAGGTTCCAGATGTGTTAAAGAATTGACGATAAAAACACGAGAAAGGAGAAGACAGTAAATGGGATACTTAGTCATGCTCATGACAAGATAAGGTTTCTTAAGTGTGTGGACAACCGATGGGATTTTTCTAGAAATTAAAAAAAAATTAAAAAAAATTTTTTAAAGGTTTTATTTATTTATTCATGAGAGACACACAGAGAGAGGCAGAGATACAGGCAAGCTGGAGGGAGAGGGAGAAGCAAGCTCCCTGTGAGGAGGGCCAGTGCAGGACTTGATCCCAGGACCCTTGGATCATGACCCTAGTCAAAGCAGACGCTCAACCACTGAGCCACCCAGGTGCCCCAAGAGCTGGGCTTTTGCAGAGAAAACAGGGCCACTATGTTTTGACAAGGGGAGCTTGTGCGAAGCGAGCAGAGCACAGGCCCCTGGGAATGCCAACATGGAGGGAGCAGTGAGCATCTGGGGAGCCTCCGGGAGGGCCCTGGAGGTTTGTGGTAGGCAAACGAAGCGGGGGGCCGATGCCAGGGCCTTGACACTACTGCTCACTGTTTTACCAAGGCCTCATTGCAACTGGCTGGTCTCAGAGCTGGGCCAGGCTCCCTCACATATGCACAGACAAAACACCGACTTGAATCCTTATGGGCCTCTTCAGAACAGGACTAGTGGTGAGAAAACACAGCCCAGGGGATGGAGGTTCTGTGTATTTCTCCTACCTGCCTTCTGCCTTCCCATCTCCTGCTTTGGGATAGGGTTGGACAGAAAGAAAGGAAAGGAGAAAGGATCTAAAGGTTTATTTATTTTCTTGTTGCTGAAGCAACTAACGTAGAACTGGCATACCTAGGGTGCCTGACCATAAATAAGAGATAAAATGTCCTGAGACAACTGTTTAAACGAACCTCCGTAGTAGTGAAGACTTAGAAACATCAGTTGACCTCTTTCAGTGCAAAGCATTCCTTACTTTGCATGGCCAAAGCTGTGTGTGTCAGAGCTGTGACCTTGCTTTTGCAGGGCATGTGAGGACAGAGTTTCCGTATGCACGAAGTCCAGCTAACATGCATCCCACAAAGGGAGAACTGCCTGTGTTAATAAATAAATACACTTAAGGCCATCAAAGTATGACCTCACCAGGGAAAAGTGTGGTGTGTGTGTGTGTCTTTGTGTGTGTGTGTGTGTCTGTGTGGTTTCACATGCTAGTAAATCTTAGCTCCTTTGAGCTAGTTTTCTGATTTCAAAATACATTAGCCATTTCATGCTCTGGCTCATACCCACCTCATAACTAGAGGTGAGGGAACATGATCCCTAGATGTGGTTTTCTCTTAACTAGGTGATTATTGGTGGTGGGTGCTATTTGGGCATTCATGTATTTTTTTTTCCTCCTATTTTTCCTTTTGTTGCTGTGGGGGCTGTATTACATCGCCTGATGATATACTTCCTACAACAGGTTATGTTTTAATGCTTTTTCAGAGTGTTAATTGGCTCCGGAGGGTTTCAAAGCACTATTGGTGCTTTGCTCTTGGTATGGTATGTGTTATTTATGTCTTTCTCAACCATAGAAGCCATGGTATTTACATCTAATCTGAGACAGATTCTATTTTAGAAAGTCTCACCTATGATTATTGCCATTTGTCTGTCCTTTAAAACTAAAGCCGTCCGCAGTCTAAATACCAGAAGTGCTCCATAACTTCAGGCACGGTTTTAACACGGCAGGAATCCCACCCCGGTGTTCTGGCCTGCCTTTTCCCCAGCAGCTCTTTACCATGTGAGTAACTCTACATAAAGTAGTGGTTTCCAACCAAATTAGACCCATACCAAAGTTTTCTTCACCAGCTTTTTTGAGATAATTGGATGTCAATTATACAATTCAGCCATTTAAAGCATACAGTTCAGTGGTTTTTAGTATATTCACACATGTGGAACCATCACCACAGTCAATTTTTGAACATTTTCATCAACCCAAAGAGAAACCCCGTCCCCATTAGCAATCCTCCTGCCCCTTCCCAGCCCTAAGCAACCTCTATAGATTTGCCTGAATCTGGATGTTTCATATGAATGGAATTATGGCAACACTTGGCCCTGTGTGTCTGGCTTCTTTCACTTAGCCTAAGTGAAAGGGTCATCCTTGTGTATACCTCTTTTTATAATAAATATTTTGTGTTGCTATCATTTAACCTCTTAAAGTTGAATTCTTAGACTGTGTAACCGATCTACACACATAACTTAAAAATTTAGTATATCCTGGGAGCACCTGGCTGGCTCCATCAGTAGAGCACATGACTCTTGATCTCAGGATCATGAGGTCAAACCCCACCTTGGGTGTAGAGATTACTTAAAAAGAAAAAAAAGAAAAGAAAAAATTAGTATAATCTAAACATAAAACAGGCAAAAAGTAAAGAAAAATAATGTGCATTTTAATACAGGCTCCTATGTACGAGTGTTTGAGAAGACACAATGAGGTAGTTAGATGCACCTGGACCTAAAATCATGCATACAATGGCCTTGCAACAGATGGACTCATAAGGATGTGTTGCCTTTGGCTGTTCAGACGCCACAAATGGTGTTGCCTTAGGTGATCTGATTTTACGTAATGGGAAACATCTCTGTACTTCGTTTGGACTTTACCTATCTCCCCTTGATTTTTGTGCATCCTTGGACAATTAAGGATATGATAAAACTGTACAGAAAGTACTTTTTGTTCACAGGTAATGGTAAAATCAGACTCTCATGGTAGATTGTTATGAACAAGTTTCTCATCTATGCGAGTGACCAGCAGGACATTAAAATTTTGTTTCAGAAGGTGAGAGGGTCTTTGATTGTGCGCTGCAGGGCAGTGGAAGTCCCTGAACACTAAATTCTGGTCACTGTTAATGACTCCAAAAAATGGCATTCTGAAATGTCCCCTAGGGGGCAATCCTGCACCCATAGAGGACCTTGCTCTGGGGGCTACTTTGTGACATGGGCTTCAGCAATGAATATCTCTCATTAAGCTTTTTCCTCCCTGAACTGGTCAAATTATTGGCCATCCTCTTATTAATGGGAGGAAAGCTGGTACCTTTTTCAGGCAGGATGAAGAGGGAATACTCTGTCTGATTGTCTGTGTCCCCCACCACCCCAAGATCCTGCTAGATGTCCACATCTGTTCTGAAATGTTATGTTGTCAGAGGTCCTAGGAGCCACGCAGTCTGCATCTCCTTTTGATGCTTACTGCGACTGTTGCACGGTATAAATTATCTTCTGATGGGGACATCCTCCTAAGCATCCCTCGCTGTGCCCGGGTCGGGGGGAGCTGGAGAGCATTTCTCTCTGCGGTGGAGGAATGGACGGGACGCTGTTATACTGTGGTTGTTAAACTTTCTCACTTGTGTCCCCCTAAAATAATTTTGGAAATCTCTAAATCCCCTTACATGTGGTTTACTTGACATCTAACAATTTCCATCTGAAATTTAAATAATTGTGAAGGATGTAATTTTCAATGTATGATGAATATTGATGTTCAAGAGCATAGTGTCTCTTTCGGAGATTTATCCATGACTCTAACTGCCATGCCTATTTTAGGCCATGAAAAGGTATATGAAGCTCTTCTTTATTAGCCAAAAGTTTATGGTTTTGTTTTATTTCCTTGAACTCATATTGCCTTTCCAGTTCCCCTATAGAATTTTATTTTATTTTTTATTTTATTTTTTTCCTCTATAGAATTTTATACTAATGTAACACACTTAGATGTTTGGAAGTCATTTTTATTGATCACTCTAATATATTACTCTCAACAACAATGTGCAATTTTCTGTGAACATAGGCTTTAAAGATAAAAATTTCTTCTGGATTGAGTTCTCCTTATAATGATTAGTGGTATACAATATATGAAAAACAAATACACTGTAAATTTTGACAAATGCTTATTCGACCTAACTAAATTTTTGCGGGAAATAGAGCTCTGAATGAAATGGATCGGGTCATTGGTTTCAGTTCAGTTTTCTGTGGATGGACATGACTTTTTCACAGAATGAGACTGTTCAGCATTAATTTTCTTCTTTTTTATATAAGTAATGAATGAGAAATTATGTTCACATTAAAAACATAGATGGGAATGGAAATATTTCTCCTTCATCGTCATCGTCTTCTATAGCATTGTAACTCAGGTTTTTGAAAGGTTTTCAATTTATATGCTAAAAATGGCATTTTCTCTCTCTCAATAATTTTTACCCATCTGTCAGCTAATAACTCAGGTCTGCCATCAGTCTTCATTTTTGTTGAATACAAAAAGCTGGAAACTACCCGATTTATCCAAGATACCTGAGAGACTCTACTATTACTTACCAAATTGTCTTAATTATACTGATTATTGCTTCATTTAGAGACACCTTAGCTTAATCTACTTAACAGTAGTTGAGAAAGTTGAAGTAATTTTGACTCATCCTCGTCAACACAATAGGTATATTTTTAAACAAAATGCTTTTATTTTATCCCATGTTTTATATATACTTTCATAAACACCTTGGAGTTCTTCCAATTTTGGGAAACTACCTGCCATAGAACCTAATTGACGAAGCCAGTCCTCACTGACAAACCTCTTAGCCAAACAAGACTTGCTTTAGAAAGTCCACCTTCCTTTTTGAATTTAGGTAAACATGTTAGTATTTATGCCCCAGCGGCCACATCTCACTTCATTCCAATTTAAAGATGAAATGAGGCATGCAGTTTGCCCCCTGGATGACATAAGGTGCCCTATCTTAAATAGCTCTCTTTGGTGTTTCTCTGGGAGTAAAGTATTCTTGAATAGCAACTAGGTCATGGAAGAGGCAAATTAAAGTGAAAGTTGTCTTCACTCCATCTACCTGACCCTAGAACAAACCTCAGTCCAGAATGCTGCAGCATGGATCAAAATACTTCATTTCTAAATGCCACCCTTTGCATTTTGGGTCTATAATGGGAAACGATCTCTGGTTTGTGGTGTTGGTTTAAAGGATCTTTGTACAGTCATCAATGTTTTGCATTAGCCCTTTGTTACCCCTCTAGTTTTTTTTTTTTTTTAAGATTTTATTTATTTATTCATGAGAGACAGAGAGAGGCAGAGACACAGGCAGAGGGAGAAGCAGGCTCCCTGCAGGGAGCCCAATGTGGGACTCCATCCCAGGACCCCAGGATCATGACCTGAGCCAAAGGCAGATGCTCAGCCACTGAGCCACCCAGGTACCCCTGGGAGGTTTTTATATCTCAGGCTGTGCCCCTCAGTTAGACCCAGGGAGGGTGAGAGGTATGCCTTTCCTTGTCATGTGGGAGGGAGGCAGTGGTTTAAGAGGAGGTTTAGGGATCCCTGGGTGGCGCAGCGGTTTGGCGCCTGCCTTTGGCCCAGGGCGCGATCCTGGAGACCCGGGATCAAATCCCACATCGGGCTCCCGGTGCATGGAGCCTGCTTCTCCCTCTGCCTATGTCTCTGCCTCTCTCTCTCTGTGACTATCATAAATAAATAAATAAATAAATAATTAATTAAAAAAAAAAAAGAGGAGGTTTAAAGGTAGAGCTTGTGTGTGTGCTTGGACTCCAATCCATTCTGAAATAGATTTGTGTTAGCAGAGAATGCTGATGGCATGTTGGGCCTCTGGGGGTATTTTCTCTTAAAGCTGATGAGCCTACATGTCCTCCTGGATAGATGTTTTGCCCCATTTGAAGATGGCTGTGTTTTAGGACATTCTCAGTCCTCCGTGATCTTGAGAATCTTGTAGCTGTGGTGTGCACAGAGTCCTAGAAAGCCAAAGAATTGTAAAAAGTTGCTCTTGGCATTCAGAAGTTAGAGAACTCCTGTCTTTTCTCCCTTTTCCCATCTCTCCCTCCCCTTCTTCTGCTCTACTCTTCCCTGATAGTTATTTAAGGCAATTTATAAGGATGCTAAAATCTGTCAGATCCTGATTTAAAATTGGGTGGGGAGAAAGGAGAAGCAATGGTAGAGACATACAGCGGTTGGGGAAACACACCCACAGCAATGGTAGGAACGCATAACAATGATGCACAAAATAAAGACTAGCTATCTGCACCCAAGAGTTGTCAGGCAGATCGATCCCTTTGCAGAAGATGCCCAGTGTGTACCAGGATGTGGATGGGGTCTCAAGGCCACGGGGTATGGCTTAAGAAACAGGTTGTAGAGGGAGACTCACCAGCCAAGGATCAGGTCCTGACCCCTCTGGTCCCCAGGGGAGAGGTGTACTGGTCCTGTGATGGGATGAAGTGGGTGTACATTCTGGAGAAGGACACTCGCTGTTCCCCTCTTGCGCTTGTTTTGTATGGGACTAGTAAGAGCCCCCTTGTCAGTCAGATAACGGGTGGTCTGGCACCAAGCAGCAGGACCCTAGGTGCCAGCTGTTTACAGGAATGGTTTGGGAAATCAGCTACCTTGCATGTGGAAACTTGGGAGCCCATAGGAAGCTGGGATGGCCTTTTCTGCCAGGAGAAGAGGCCTGCGGTCCCACACAAGAAGCTGACAGAAGGGATGAACCCTCAGTCCCATATGGCTTGTCCAGGTAACCCAGAGGGAATTCATGGCTAAGTTTCCATGAATCTAGTTATTTGACCAGAGCGATCCATTTTTTTTCAGAGCCAGCTCCCTGGGACATCCCAGCAAGTCTAGGGAGGGACGGGAGCCCCAAGGTGCAGGGTACAGAGTGTGGGCTTGCTCTCCCCTTTCCTCCAACTCCCCAATCAGGGTGGAAGTCCTCTGGTCTTTTATTTAAGTAATCTCTACTTTTTAAAGTAACTCTTTATTTAAGTAATCTCTACACTCAACGTGGAGCTCAAACCCACAACCCTAAGATCAAGAGTCACATGCTCCACTGACTGAGCCAGCCTGGTGCCCCCAAGCTAGCTTTTCAGTAGATTCTGAGTACTTTAGGGCTGAAGACATTTTGCATCAAAGTGAATTTTAATTTGTGGCAAAAACAACTTGAGAATTTGTACAAGTCAGGGTTGGTGATTGCGGATGACAGAAATTGACGTGTATCACTTGACCAGAAAAGGAATGGGTTGGAGCCTGGACCTTGGGTAGCTTACAAAAGCAAGGGGGAGTTTGGAGGAGGAGGCTGGTAGAGCCAGTTTGAAAGCAAAGGTGGGCAGAGCCACAATCCAGCAGCTCGAGCGGGGCCGGAGGAGGCTCAGTCCTGCCTGTGCCCACCGCCCCTGAAGTTTAGGCTGTCCGGGCTCTCTAGCCAGAGAGACTCTGGGCCTGCAAGTCTCCAGCCTCTGTGGCCTCTTCCCTCCCAGACGCCCTCCCCCCCAAGGGGCTCCTCCACCCACAGAAAGGAGGTGCAGGGGTTTGGTTTGAAAGCTGCCAAAGTCATTCTTTTCTGTTAGACCCTAATGAGATTATGATTATGTTTAACAACTGGTTCAGATGGTGAAATTTCATAGATCTTTTACCTTTTGAAAGAAGTGAAATTTATATCTATATGCACATATATTTATGGAGCTCCTCTTTATAAACAATAACAAGTGAGCCTCTTGCCACACAATTATTGATTATCCGATTGCAGACAAAGAGGCCTTTTCCAGGTATGTTACTGAGAACCTGGGGTTCTCTAAGTGGGTTTTATCCTCCCCAAACTGGGCATGTAGCAAACTACTTTCGTTCAACATTTTCTGGGTCATTGTTAAAATAACATAGCTTAAATGGAATTTATTCACAGTGCTGTTATATCAATATATTCTTTATTATTTTAGGATTAGCTTTCCGTGTATAACAAGAATGTTGTTATTGTCTTCAGAGGGGATTTTATTATTTCCATTCTAGAATGGGCCTTTCATTCCTTCACCACCTCCGGTTTCTCCTTCATTAACTAAGAAGCAAATTAGACTTGCATTTAGTTGATGTCTGCCAAATGTTATTTTTAGAAGCCTTCTCACCTCTTTCTCGCTCCTCCGGGATTTCTTCTTTCTTTCCTTAACTCTGCTTTGCCCTCTCAATCATTGCAATCAAGATCAGTGCCCTCCCGATATTAGTTCAATATGTAAAACAGATTGTTTATTTGCTCTTGGGATAGGAAAGCTCTTTTGAAGCTTAAAAACCCAGGGAAAAAATGATAAAAGGAAAGGTTGGTAGGTTTCTCTATGGTAATAGATTTCTATATGTCAAATAACACTATGGAAATGGGTGACCGATGGAGAAAACATATTTGGAACACAAATAGTAATCAAAGGGTTAATGTTTTCAGTACACAGAAATGTTTCACAATTGAAAAATGGGTAAAGGAAGTAAGTAAGCAGTCCATTCCCAGTGGAATCAATCAGGTGACCAGTAAAAGTGTGGAAAAACATCTGAATATCATTATTAATAAAAATGGAAAAGTACATAATTTTTGCACTCTAAACTGTGAAGATTGAGAAGTATTTGGGCAAAGGTGTGGCAAAACAGGCATTTCACACTGTTGGTGCAGAATTAATACAGCCTTTCTAGTGTGTCTTGTGTAACACACATCTTAAAATTTGCATATATTTTGATCCAATGATGCAGTTTGTCGAATTTAACCCAAGAAGATGAAGTAGGCCCAGAAATATATATGTGTGCACATTCATTGCTCTACTTTCTGTAAATAAACACAGAGATTGCCTCAGTGCCTAGGAATAGGAGGTTAGATTTTTTAATCTATGAAACTGTTATAATTGGTAAAAACCACGAAAAAAAAAAACAGATAAAAAACCAATACCCACAGTATGACCCAATTACTTAAAAAAAAAAAGGGTCTGTGTATGCATTGAGAGATGAGAAAAGTTAACTAGAGTATATTAAAGGCAGTTTTCTTTGGGTGATGGAATTATGGGAGACATCCCCAGCTTCTTTGTGATTTTTCTGAATTTTCTAAAATTTCTTCTGTGAGTATATATATTGCTGCTATAAACCAGGAAGAAAAAACAATAAATCCTGTTGAAGGAAAAAGAGAAGCCAATGTTTTTGCAATGTAGAGTATTAGGAAGATGCTGGTCTTGTCTTTCTAGCTCAGTGATATCCAGGTCTTTGGAGGTTTTTTAATTTAATTTTTATTTTTTAAAAATATTTTATTTATTTATTCATGAGAGACAGAGAGAGAGGCAGAGGGAGAGGCAGGTCCCCCACAGGGAGCCTGATGTGGGACTCGATCCCGGGACCCTGGGGTCATGACCTGAGCTGAAGGTGGATGCTCAACCATTGAGCCATCCAGGCGTCCCTGGAGTTTTGACTCAAATCGTATTTTGGGTTTTGCAACCTACCATATGCAGTATTTTAAAGAAAAGTGATCTTTGAGAACTCATATTGAGGTACCTTGGTATCAGTTACTTAGCTTATTTGCAGGCCTATTATTTGGATAGTAAATAAGATGCTAATATTGCATATCTACTCATAACGCTGACTCTAACTTTCTGTGCTGATGCGGTTGGCACTATGAAATTCCCTTTTAAATGATTCACAGAGGTGGGTCCGTATTGGAACTCAGATGCTCGTGAATTTAGTGTGCTGCTGACTCCCAGCTCTTTCCTTTTTAAACCAAATCCTGTGCTGAACACTTGATTTTTTTCTTTTAACAGCAATTTTTATTTCGATGTTAAAAAGATTCCTAGCATCTGGTGACATTGAGATATTCTGAACCCCAGGTAGTAATGCCCACCCCGAAAGTTCCTGCCTGAAGCTTTTCGCTTACAAGACTGTGTTAATTTGTTGCAAAAGAGAAGAAAGTAGTCATTTTATATTGCGGTAACTCGCACTGTTTTAAAAGGGGGGTTTTTTAAATTAGCTGAAGCTGGAGAGCCAAAACAGTGAGCCAAATGAATTAGATTTTTTGTGTTTTCGAAAAGGTTACAGAAGTCGCAAGAGCTGTTCTTGGAATGGCCTTGTGCAAATCCCCTGGCATGCCGGCCACAGGATGAGCGGACAGCTCTAAGTCTGGCATTGTTGGACCAATTGAGCAAAGACAGGGTTTATTGACAGGAATTTTGCTGAAGAAGCACATGGAGTTGAGCTGTTTGCTCTCAGGTTTAGCAGTTGTTTAGACAAGCAGGGCTCTTTATTCTTGCTCAGACCTGAGCCAGCCGAGCCTCAAGGTTGAGAAGTAAAAAAGGGAATAGAAGAAGAGAAAGTTCTTTCTCAACTTCGATTTCTCTGCGTTATATTGACTTTCCTTCAACATTTGTTGTTGTTGTTGTTCTTAATGCCATTTCTTCCCATCCTGCTGCTTAGAGGACTCTTTTTTTTTTTTTAGAACTTGCTTTAAGTTTTCATTATCCAGTTTTTTTTTGTTGTTGTTGTTGCATCAAAAACAAAGCAAACAATAATGATAACATTGACAACAGAAAAAAAAAAAAAAAGGAATACATACTCCCTTTACCCCCCAAACAAACAAATAGTAACTCAAGAGAACCATCCCCTTTGTCCCCACCCCAGTTGGGAACACATTCAGGACCCTTACCCACGTCTTGGTGGAGGTCCTGAAGGTCTTAGAAGGAGAGCAGAAGGGTACCTCGTGGCCCAGGGTTGAGCGGCTGCCTTCGGCTCAGGTCATGATCCTGGGGTCTTAGGATCGACTCCCACATTGGGCTCCCCACAGGGAGCCTGCATCTCCCTCTGCCTATGCCTCTGCCTCTCTCTCTGTCTCTCGTGAATAAATAAAAAAAATAAAATATTAAAATAAGGAGGGCAGAAACGCAACATTTATTGAATGCTCACTGTGTACAATCTGGGAAATGAACATTCATTGAGTACTTGCTCAATAAATCAACTTGTGTATCAACTTGTAATGCTCTGGAAAGTAGTGATACTCCTACTTTTTAGATGAAGAAGTAAACTTTGAGGTCACTCAGCTGGAATGTACAGAATTTGAATTCAGGTTTGTCTAACCTTGCTTCTCCCCCCCCTTTATAAAGAGAATAATTTTGTGGTCTGGGTCACCAAAAAAAAAGGGGGTGTGTGTCAAAATATGCCTGGTGGCCAAAACTCTTGAGCTCATGGGAAAGAACGTGGGTCAAGATTATTTCTCATCCCTATCAAAGCAGGCGTTTTGGTGGCTGGGATACTTGGACTTTTATACCTACTTAGCGGTCTTAAAAATCCAGCCATTCAGCTTTCAGCTTCAGGGAAAGTTTACCTAATAGAGTTTGGGATGGACGCCCCTTGTCTTTGCTCTAACCTGTGTCTCCCTCTGAGTCTTGCTGTATTCCTGGGACAAGCTGTTGAGTGGCACAGGAGTCTTGGGCTTCAGAGCACCGGCCTAGAATTTCCTAGAAGGCCTAGAATTTCCTAGAAGAGTGTTCCCAGTATCACCTGGGATGTGCATGAACTTTTCATACCCTAGGGCATTTTTGGTTTTTGCATACCCGGATCTGGGAGACTAAAGTTTACCACTGTTTGGTCGTAAACCTGATGGTTTCCCCACCAGGGCTGGTGAGGGTGCTTGTGGTAGAAATAGCCAGCGCTCCCTGTTGCAAAGTCTGCACAGCTGAGAGTGCTAAGTTGCATGTCACAGTACTGACTTTTCTGGGAGTGACGCCTGCCCCCGTTCATTCTGCTTATTCATTCCTGCCCTGGGAGCTTGTAACAGCAGACCCCCTTGGCCAGTCTGGGAGCCGAACAGCAGCTGTGAAGGGTGGAAGGGGAAGAGAAAGAAAACAGAGTCATCCCGAAGAAAAAGGTGTGCAGCTCGTGCCTGCAACAGAGAATCTGTGCCTATTAAAAAAAAAATCACAATCAAAATGGACAAAAGTTGTTCTTAAACCCATTTCCCGTGCTTTAAAGAAAAACACTGTGGTTGGAGAAAATAGAAGTATAAAAAACTCAAGTCCATGTAAGCTTGAAAAGAAACCTGCGGTGGTGGATTTGCACATCGGTCTTAATTGGCCCAATTGACCTTCCCTGCTGTATTTACAATTGCCTTAAAATTGTAAGCAGATGTTTGAAACCCCTTCTTTAATAGGTCTGCAACATCTGTTTCACCACCGCTGCTGCCCACCAAAGCAGTCATAATTAGGGAGCACCTAATGCATACATCTTTTCTTATGGACCCAATCGATCGGATTTCTCCCTGAGGTATTAAAGTCGACCCTTATTCTTGCTTTTATTTGAATACGTTTTGCATTATTTTTTCTTACACAGAAGAACCGTATGCCAGCCCGGTACAAAAACCCCAAGATAGCCGGTCTCTCTAGTGAGTTTTTAAAATTGTGTTTGTACAGGCATCAACAGTGGCTGAAAGATGTTTGCAGGAGCAACTGGAAACCCTTGAAAATGTGTGAAAGCTTTTGTTCTTTCCTTTTGTGTTCTAAACGAGGCATTTCCTGAAAAACAGCAAGGTAAACGTGTGGAAATCTTAAAAGTTGGGAGGGAGCATTATTTATTTTATTTATTCATTTCTAATGAATAGATTTCATTGCTTAGAGCAGCTTTAGTATTTATAGAAACATTAAGCAGAAAATAGAGTTCCCATATATTCCCTTCCTTCTCTCTTCCTATTCCTGTTATTAACATCTTGAGTTAGTGTGGCTTGTTTGTTAGAATGGATGAACCTATATTGATACATCATTATTAGTTATAAGTACCATTTACATTACTGTTCCCCTTCATTGGTTTGTACGTTCTTTGGGTTTGGACAAAGTATGATGGGACCAGTCCACCATTACAGTATCACACCACCTGGTTCCATTGCCCTAAAGAATCCCCTTTGCTCCACTTGTGGGAGGGAGCATTATTGACTAAAGTATTCCTGAGGATGTGTTTACTTTAAAAGAAATTATTGGGTGCGCCTGGGTGGCTCAGTGGTTGAGCATCTGCCTTTGGCTCACAGTGTGATCCCAGGGTCCTGGGATTGAGTTCCACTTCAGGTTCCCTGCATGGAGCCTGCTTCTCCCTCTATCTCTCTACCTATCTCTCTCTGTGTTTCTCAGGAATAAATAAATAAAATCATAAAAAAAAAAAGAAAGAAAAGAAATTATTGGGATGCCTGGGTGGCTCAGTCGGTTAAGTGTCTGCCTTTGGCTCAGGTCATGGTTGCAGGGTCCTGGGATCGAGTCCTGCATCAGGCTCCCTGCTCATCAGTCTGCTTCTCCCTCTCCCTTTTAGCCTCCCCCTGCTGTGTGCTCTCTCTCTCAAATAAATCTATAAAAAAATAAAAAAATTATTTCTCATACATAGCGACCTGAAGAAATGGTCATTTTGATCTTTTAGAACTGACTATATAAAACTTCAGAGAACTTTATTTTTTCCACATGCTTTCCAGTTTAAGAAAACTTTGCATGTATTTTTATAGATTTTACTATGGTATGATGTATCCTTAATAATTAGAACATTCTATAAATAGCTAGCATTCATTTCAGTCGCTTACAAATAAATTAATCTTTGAAGGAGTCATTTATTTAAGATTGTATCTTTAATGTGAATACTTATTTTAAATGACTTGCCTGAGGTAAGGTGTGGTTAATGGAAAGGGTTCAGTGTCCATTGGTTCATTTTAGCTCTGGATCCCGAGGTGGGTTTCTTTTTTTTTAATCTGAAGATTACATCCATACAGATGATAGCCAAAGTCTAGAAGTGAAGAAATAATGGCAGGGAAAAACACCCAGTTTCAAACATGTGAAAAGCATCAGAGAGATGCCAGGCCCAGAAATAAGTGAAGAAATCATGGATGGGGGCTATGTGTTGCATTTGGCACGTGTCCCTTTTCCACGTAGGCTGGTGGTATTCAGGGCCGGGACTAGAGTTTTATGTGCTGCTCTCGGTGCATGGCCTCGAGTGGGGTATGGACTTTTTGTTTTGATCAGTGATAGAGGTGGATTTTTTAGAAAATTATTTTTATGAAAGTATAATATGCCTATAGAAAGGTACACATATCCTAAGGGCGCAGCATCTGAATTTTTACATACTAAACTCATGCATGTAAGCAGATGAAGACATAGAAAGGTCTAGCATCCTAGAGGCCCCCGTCACGATCCCTTCTGGTCATGGTCTCCCTGAGAGGCACTACACTACCACTGAGTTTTGCCTGGTCTTGTTCTTGACAGGTGTAGAAACGTACAGCAGGGACTCTGTGTTCCTCCCTGTCCGTCCATGGGCTTGCTTTGTTGAGCAATCCTCATTGCTATTATGTACTCCACGGAGTGAACATTCCACAATTTGTTTATCCGTTCTACTACTGATGGGCTTTCAGGTCGTTTCTGGTTTGGGGCTTTTAGCAGTTGTGCAGTTGCGAACACTCTGGTTCTTCTGGTGAATGTATGCAACCATATGTTGAGTGTATACCCAGGAGCAGAACGGCAGGGCTGTAAGGTGCGCACACGTCAGCCTCAGTGTTTGCTGCTCAGTCTGCTACACAGTTTTCCAGCCAGCCGTGTGAGAGTTCTGGGTCAGTAGACTCTCAAGGTCACCCCTAGCATTCTTGTTTGATGACCCTGTGTTATGAACAGAAGGATTTCTAGGATGCCTGGCTTGACCTGTGGCCAGGGAGCAGAGCCAGGCCAACGTGGGACGCAACTACCACTCGTAATTGTCTGCTGTGAGCCAGGCATTGTGCGTAGTCCTTTGACATACATTCGTTCACAAGACTTGTAAATTGTATTAGGCCCATTTTACAGATCAGAAGACTTGCAACTAAGATGATCTGGTTTGTCCAGGGTCCCATGTGACTGAGGACAGACCCAAATCCCAGCCCAGAACCCAAATTGACTCCTGTGCTCTTAGCTACCATATTGGGCAGCCCTTTGCCGTGTTCAAGGGCTGACTAAATTCTTGCCTTCCAAGGAAAGTTGCAATATGTGACTTCTCCATAACACGGGGAGGCTGTTATTGTTAGTCTTTGTTGGGGCCTCAAATGTACAAAGCATTTTACCGTTACTGTAGTAATAGTAAACTATGTGATGATGAACCAGGACTATTTATTGCCAAATTTTGTGAACTCTCAGTCTTCACACACATTGTAAGTTGTTCCTAATATTCGGACAATGGTTTTTTTTTGTGTTGTTTATTTTGTTTGTAGATAGGACAGTTACCTAAGTATAAGCCAACTGAGTTGAAATATTTTTGGCAAATTAAGAAACACCTTTAATTTATAGCAGTTAGATGGAAAATAAGTAAATATCCCCTGAGCATTCTGAGTGTGTGCGTTTGTGTGTCTTGGGCTTTCTCAATTTTAAATTGAGATATAACTTACATATTGTAAAATTCACCCTCCCCAGACAGTTTTATCTTCATATCACTTCTCCATCCCTCTGAGAAAAATGAGAATCTTAATGGATTTCTTTTTAAAGACTACAAACTTAGCCTAAAAGCAGTATTATTATTTACAGTATGTATTTCCTTCTCATCCTTTTAGGAATATTATTTTATAATGTCCTTCTATCTTACCAGATGATGGCTTTAATTTCAAAATATGGGAGGAATGCCTGGGTGGCTCAGTTGGCTAAGTGTTTGCCTTCGTTCGGCTCAGGTCATGATCCCAAGATTCTGGGATTGAGTCTGTGTTGGGCTTCCTGCTCAGTGGGGAATCTGCTTCTCCCTCTCTCTATGAGCCTCCCCAGTATTCATGCTTTCTCTCTTTCATTTAAATAAAATCTTTAAAAAGGAATATGGGAGAAATTTATCATTTTTGTATATCACAATCCCAGTGTAAGCATTTCAAAAGAAATCATTATTATCCATTTTAATCAATATATTAAGATTCAGAGGACACCTTTTTTTTTTTTGATATTTGAATATATTCCCATGGAGAGTGTTTTTTGAGTTCCCATCAATGGCTGTGGAAGCAAAGCTGCTTCAACAATAAAGGGAGATGGTATTAGAAAGGACTCCCTTTTTCCAGAGATAGGTGATTTTTATATTTGGGACTAGTTTTTTTTTTTTTTTTTGTCTTAAACCAAATTTAAGTGTTAGGCAATATGCCTGTCTCATTCTGTGATTATGTAAAAATGAGCAATGAAAGTCCTACCAGGATAAATAAATCTCTAACATGTTACACATTTCTTCAATCAAGCCACACATACTTTTTCTGTTTATGAGCTATTTAAGATCCATCTTTAACCTTTATTGTGAGTAATGGGGGTCTTACTAAATATTAGAGTTTGTTTATATTTTGAGGGTTTTTTTTCCCCTTACCTTGGAAAGCACTTGTGCTAGCAAATTACAAGGGGACCATTTATAAGCTAAATAACACTTTTGTTATTCACTAGCTTTGGCACCCAGTGAAATAAATGTTAGCTTTAGAATTTATCATCAAGGTAATAGGCAGTATTGTGCTATCTTGAGTTTTATGTGTGTTAATGCAATTGGGTTGGAAAAGACCCATGTAACATCATTTCAGATCCACACTTGGATTTGAGGAGGCTTCCTGTATCTTAAAACACTGTGAAATTTTCAAAAGCATGCTCATAAGGTGTGAATCATGAGTTTGAACCATCTTCCTATGAACTTTTTGGCCATTTGGATTTCTTCTGTGATGTGCCTGTTAACTTTCTTTCCTTTCCTTCATATTTTGAGCGTTGGCTTTGAAGTTCTTATATCTCGTGTACATCTCCTCCTTTCCGAGTTCAGTAATCTCCTGCTATCATCTGTTCTCCCACTGTCCTTTCTTCCCTGGAGGGCTGCTACCTGTCTCTTCTACGTCCTTCCAAGAATTGCACTTCCTAATTGAGCTGACGTGTGCTTGTGTTTGTATATAAAGTGGAGTCCCTGCCCTTATCCACGGGAAGACCTCCATTGTGTGCCTGAGACTGCGGATAGTACCAGACCCTACACAGTTGACCCCTAAGCAATGTAGAGATTGGGGCACCAATCCCTGCATACCTTTTGACTCCTTGAAGACAGAACTACTAACAGCCTGATGTTGACCGACACCTTACCAATCACACAGGCAGTTAACACAGATTTTGCATGTTATAATTATAGACTGTATCCTCATCGTAAGGTAAACGAAAGAAAATGTTATTAACATTATAAGAAAGAAAAATACATTTACAGTGCCTCACTATAAAAAATCCACATATAAGTGGACCTATGCATTTCAAACCCATGTTGTTCAAGGGTCAATTGTACCTGTGTTTTTTCGTAGACATACCTATGATAAATTTTATCTTATCAATTAGACAAAGAGACTGACAACAGTGATTAATCATAGAATAGTTATAACAATATACTGTAACGAAAGTTACGCAACTGTGGTCTTTCAAAATAATTACTCTAGTGCACTCACCCTTCTTCTTGTGATGATGGGAGATGATGAAATGCCTCTGTGATGAGATGAAGTGAGGTAAATGGTGTAGGCATGTGACCTAGTGTTAGGCTACTGTTGACCTTCTGATGGTAGATCATAAGGGGAATCATTTGCTTCTGGACTCTGGTTGATCGTGGGTCACTGAAACCGCAGAAAGCAAAACTGTGGATAAGGTGGGGAATGCTGTAGAAAGAAAAGCACATTCTCACAAAATAATGAGTCATTAAAAATGTGTTTGGAAGGATTTTAGTGTTGGGCACCTTTCCAGCCTACCTCCTTTTTTTTTTTTTTTTTTTAAGATTTTATTTATTTTTTCGTGAGAGACACAGAGAGAGAGCCAGAGACATAGTGGAGGGAGACTCAGGCTCCCTGAGGGAAGCCTGATGGAGAACTCAATCCCAGGACTCCAGGATCATGACCCGAGCCAAAGGCAGATGCTCAGCCACTGAGCCACCCAGGTGCCCCTCCAGCCTACCTCCTCACATGTGAACTTAAGAAGATGGTCAATAATTTCAGACTCATTTCTGAAAGCTAGCCATCCACGTGTGACTGAATGAGATTTTCTGCCTTTCAATCCAGGGTTTACTGAAGCAGCACTGAAGAATATGTCATTGTTTCATGAAGTGACATGCTAATGCTGTCCATTGACCTCCTGTGTCTTTTCAACCATGGGCATTTGCACAGTGGTTGACTCCATGAAGCCGTGTTCATTTCAATCCCATTTAATTTTAGAGCCCAAATGCTTAGGTTGCCATAAAGATGAGAAGTTGATTCCTGTTACTGTTGAAGTGATGTTTCTTGGCTGCTCAGAAATGTGAATCGTTTATCTGTGTATCTGGAATGTATTAGTTTCTTGGGGCTGCTGAAACAAATTACCATAACTGGGTGGCTTAAAACAACAGAAAATTATTCTCTTACAGTTCTGGAGGGCAGAAGTCTGAAATCAAGATGTTGGCAGGGCCATGCTCCCTCTGAAGGCTCCCGGGGAGTATCTGTTATTTGCAACTTCTAGCTTCTTCTGGTATTTCTTGGAGTTCTATGGCTTGTGGATTCATCATTCTGTCTCTGCCTTGGTCTTCATGTGGGCTTCTCCGTGTGTTTTGTGTCTTTTCCTCTTCTGTCTCTTCTAAGGACATGTGTCATTGGATTTAGAGCCCACCTCGGGATTCAGGATGACCTCACCTCAAGATCTTTAATTACATCTGCAAATCCCTTCTTTCCAAATGAGGAAACGCTTCACAGAGTCTGGGTATTGGAACTTGAGCATATATTTGGGGAGACAGGAGGTGCCATGCTTCAGCCCACCACAGAAGGAAAGGAAACTTGCATTACTAAGAAGCTGATGGCAGGAAGGGCAATTAAATCTCACTGGCCAGTTTCCTGGGAGGGTGGAGGCTTGTGAGGAAAGGGTGCTGGGTGCAGGGAGAGCACAGGCGTGCCGTCCTTTGGTGGTTTGAAATCCAACTGCCACCTAGGTTACACTAGTCAACTAAAAGTAGGATGAAATGACCTAAAAATAGTTCCTAAGTATTCTCTGGCTTGAAAAATTGGCCCAGATTCCCATGTTACTTAAGAAGTGGGGAAAGAAAAACTTGGGAAACTATCAACTGCCTAAATGGTCATTACCTAAGGATTATTCAGATTTTGGCTTTGTTTCAGGAAACATATTCATTTTGTTTTCAACTTATATTTTGTTCCGTTCCCCACCCTCCCACCTCCAACCCCCAGTGTAAGAACTTGGTTATTAGCTCTATAGCATATCAGGGTTTCACCAGGGGCTGGGCTGTGCTGAGCCCACCAACACAAAAGTGGCTTTCATTATTGAGCTTGATACAAGGTTCATGATTGCAGCTGACTTGCACATTTCTCTAAAATTATACTTTTATGAAAAACCAACACTTCCAATGTGTAAAAATTACCACTCATTTCTTCATGTTTGACCACTGTGGATCTTACTAATGTTTGTTCTTCTATGGACTAACGTTACTGGGAGGAGAATTTTCTTTTTTTTTTTTAAATTATCATTCCGTTCCTGCTGATACTTTTGTGAGCTTGATATTAAGAAGTTGTGGTAATAGCACCCAGTAGATAAATTAAACATTAATTCCCTCTTGATTAATAAAATGTTTTCTCTGGGATTCAGCCACTTTCATTCTGTTTGGACTTTTCCTTGGCACGGACATAGCCAAGATGTCTTTTGTGTTGTGTTTTTAAATATGTAAAACAGTGTGTATTTGGGGAAATTTTGAGTTGCCTATTAGTTGAGATTTCTATTTAAAAGGGTCTTCAGGTTATAAAAACTCATCTAATATAGTGCATAGTTTTTGTCATGCTTTAGGTCTTCACAAAGCTTTTAATATGTATGCTGCCGAAATGAGCACTTCACAAAACCTTTCTAAATGCCTTTATTTAAAAAAGATTTTATTTATTCATGAGAGACACAGAGAGGCAGAGACCTAGGCAGAGGGAGAAGCAGGCTTCCTGTGGGGAGCCCGATGAGGGACTCAGTCCCAGGACCCTGGGATCACACCCTGAGCCAAAGGCAAATACTCAATCACTGAGCCACCCAGGTGTCCCTATAAATACTTTTCTAAACAATAAGGTCAGATCCCAGTTCTTGGTACTTGTGTATGTTGATCATTGGTCAGCGGACATCTTTGGTACAGTTCCTACATGAGAAACTTGGATCATTCCTTGACACTTACTGCCTTTAAAAAAAAAAAAAATCAAGGTTTTCACTATACTGGTAAGCAAAATAGTGGTCCTGTTCTAGCCTCAGAGTGAGCATGGTTCTTTTTCCTGTTTTACAGTAGAAAAACAGATTAACTCACTTGGATGGAAGGGCTGACCATAGAGTGCTGTCAGCCCTTCTGAGTATGGAGCTATATAAGCAGGGCTGTGTTCCAGAACAGTCCTGTGATAGTGGCTGGGGATAGTGGTTGACTGCCTCAGGGGAAGTTTTTGGAGGCTATCTCACTAATCAAAGCAAACCATAATAAGGCTGAAATTCTACAGTGCATTGGGCATAGGAATTGGGAACAGGTCAGGGGCATATTTGCATGCGATTATTGAGAAGATGAGTTAGACATGGGGAGGGTTAGCTAGAGGATGAATATAAGCCAAGTGACTCCTGGTTGGACTAAAAAAATGGGAATCTGTTCTTTGCAACTGTAACTGAAGTACCAAGAGGCCCACAGAAAGAGGGCACCGCTCTGACATGCCTGAATGGATATTTTTGTGTCTAAAAATGTCCTGGTGCTCATGATTGCTGGCAAAACAGGACATCTTTATAGTGGCTAATTAGACTACTCAAGTAGCATGCCTGCCTGGGGACAGCTGATCCAGGGCGTGCGGGAGCCCTGTACTCCTGTGACACCTGATCTCGGCCCTCACTTGGGATGTCACGGACTTGGGAGACACACCCAGGTCCATAAACAAGGGGAGCAGGGAGCCCTGGCATGGCCTTGCTGAGGGATTGAGGCCCCACAGAGAGAAGCGCCTTCCCTGGGTCTTGCACGGAGCAGCGATAGCGCCCTGCAGTCCAGAGGAACTTTCTGAACTATATTTGGGTTTACGGGCCAGGGAGGGGCAAAGTTATAAAATTACTGCTTCCAAGTGTAATCTAGAGAAATTGTGACTTCATATTACAGCTTTGACATATGCTCTGCATTTAATCTTACTGCTAATAAAATACACTTTAGCTGTCAGTTGGTTTTAATCAGAATTTTGACCCCAAAGGTGATAGTTATGATTGCTGCTTTTTTTGCCGCCTGATTTCTGTGGGATTCATGTGAGGAGTATTCAGTACTGGAAAGTTTCTTGGCTCCGTAAAACTCTTGACATAATGTGAAATTAAAGTCTTTGTCACAATATTTAGAAAAGACAAAGCTGTAATTTTGCTTTACTGATAAATCTGAGTCAGGCGCCTTGGAATCCCTGGGTTTTCAATCTTGGAAGCAGTTGCCTGGTGTGCTGGAAAACAGCTTCTCCCCAGCGCTTGGGTTCCAAATGGGGTTCCATATGGTCAGGGCACTGGGAATGGGACACCAGGCTGAAGACCTTCATCAGGGCACCTAGGAGGACTGCCATCTCCTTGAGAAGTCTTCAGGCAGGCAAGGCAGCGCTGCACCTGTTCCTGGTCCCATGCAACTCCCGATTGATAATTCCTCATTTCTTAAGAACTTGGCTCTTGTTTTTCAACCTTACAATTTATTTTTGTCTTTATTTTTAAAGGTTTTATGTGTTTATTCAAGAGAGACATAGAGAGAGGGGGAGAGACACAGGCAGAGGGAGAAGCAGGCTCCATGCAGGGAGCCCGATGCAAGACTCCATCCTGGGACACCAGGATCACACCCTGAGCCAAAGGCAGATGCTCAACCGCTGAGCCACCCAGGTGCCCCTTACAATTTATTTTTGAACTCAGAATATGAAGCCTTAGAATATGTACTGGAAGAGTCTCCTTGTACAGCCTTAAGGTGTGGGGCCACCCAACAGCATGCAGACATGCTTGCAGAGTCCCGCTTCCCCCTGGTTCTGCTCATCGCAGCCTTGCCTAGGTCACTGACTCTCGGTCTTTCTCACGATAGGTCATGCTTGCACTTGCTTGGTCCTGTAGTCCGTTGCACCTGTTCCCTGTCTGTCTTGAATTGAGCAGTCTCTGGCTCTCGCCTGTCAGTCACCCTCAAACTTGGTCACGCCCATTCTGAGTTACTTTCTTCTTTTTCTCTTTTATACCTCTACTCACAACCAGGGAGGAAAATGCACTTTTGCTTTTGGAATGAAAGAACCTCAATGTGCAGGAACTAGGGGGCTCCTGGTATTTATTCATGGAGAGCCCCGGTGTGCCAGGTGATAAATACGGAGTCTAGCAAATCTCTTTAGTTGGGAAAAACATGTCAGGGAGGAGTTTCACTTCTCAAAACTTAAGACCATAGTTTCTGAGCTAATTTTGGTGGCTGGAAATACTTTCGAGCATGATGTGGGACTCAATCCCAGGACCCGGGGATCACGACCTGAGCCAAAGGCAGATGCTCAACCACTGAGCCACCCAGGTGTCCCTGGAAACACTTTCAAGGTAAAGTTATTTCAGTCATAATTCTGGTGTAGGAGATGTTAGATCCTCTACCTTTTTTTTCTTTTAAAGATTGATTTTATTTGAGGCAGAGGGAGAGGGAGAAGCAGGCTTCCCATTGAGCAGGGAGCCCCATGCAGGGCTCAATCCCAGGATGCTGGAACCACAATCCCAGCCAAAGGCAGATGCTCAAACAGCTGAGCCACTCAGGTGCCCCTCTTCTACCACTTTCTTACTTTGGAACTTTTTCCTTTTTTTAATCTGATTTATCCCTTTCTGGGTTGGCTGTGCTGTTCTCTTCTCCTCCTTCCTCTGCCTTCCCCCTCTTTTCTACCTGCATCTTCTCCTTTTCCTCTTCCCCTTCCTCTTCTTCCTTCCCCTCTCCTTACTATTTATAGCATATCACTATATTCATGAATATGAATATCATATTTCATACTATTGAGATCTCCATATAGAAGCAGGTCTGAATCAAATGTTTAGTTTCAAAAGGTTTGTTAAAAGCTTTCCTACTTTTTGGGGGTTCTATGCTATCTTTGTGTCTTATATTATCCTCTGAGGGGAGAAAGTTCACTTCTTTTGGCCTTTCCAGAAACTGGAAAATAAAGAGCAAACTCCTCTACTTCCCTTAGTCATCCAAACAGTGAAACCAAGAATCAAGTCTAGAGAAGGTGGCTGTGAATCTGGAACTTGTTCACAGTTTCTTTCGAGGTTCATGCTGCAGTGAGGCCTACTTTTTTGAAGGAACATGGTTTTGTTTTCCTATTTACCTTTGAGGATCCATTTTGCTGGCTCAAGTTGGCATAACAGTCATTTTTTAAATGAGAGAAAGAAACTTAAAGGTAATAACAAGCAAGGAGTTAGGGAATGACCATCAATATCAGGTCTGAGGATCTGCCACTTACTGGTTCTGCCACTTACTGACTTACTAGCTTACTAGTTAGGTTACTGAATCTCTCTGTGACTCATTTTCTTATCCATAAAGCAAGGATAGTGTGTTGAGTATTAAATGAGCAATGGCTGTTAAGTGCTCAGAACCATGCCTGGCATACAATAGTTTACCTGTGGCCAAAGGAATCCTTGACTAGGCTGCAAGTGAAGTCGGGAGTCATAGTATCCACTAACTTTGTTTCATTTCTAACCGACTTTCTTCCTATATTAACTGAGTCAGATGTTAAGGAGAAAAGCTTTCCAATTGTGTGATCTACATTAGACCCTTCATCAAGATTTTCTGATACTCTGCTTGCTGGGGTTCCAAGTCAAGTAGACAGTAGGGTAAATCCTTGTGTTCTTTTCTTTCCATCTTTTCTTTCTCTTGAGGTATTTCTTGGACCTTTTCACCCTTTCATTAGGTTATAAGTCCGATCACATAAAAGGCAGAAGGCCACTCACCACGCAGTAGACAAGTGAGAGGTAGCAGTAACCTACCTGGCTGGGACTTTCTGGCTTGGCTTCAAAGGACCAGGCCTTCGGTATTGAACTGAGCCTGAATGTTGATTTATGTGCAAGAACACATCCCTTGGGGAATAGAAAGGAGTTTTTTTTCCTTCTACCATGGTAGTAGAAGGGTTGAAAATCTGAGCTATAGAGCTCAGCTGTGTTCTGTATCTGAGGCTGCTCTTTTTTTTTAAATTTTAATAAAGGTTTATTATGTCAGAGATAGAGCACACATGTGAGTAGGGCAGAGGGAGAGGGGGAAAGAAAGAATCCTTAAGTAGATTCCCTGCTGAGCACAGAGCACGATAAGGGGCTCCATCCCAGGACCCTGAGATCATGACCTGGAGATGAAATCAAGAGCCAACTACTTAACCAACTGAGCCACCAGGCTACTTACCTTATATTTACTCAATTATCCTGATGCTCATAGACTAAGGTAAGTCATTGTAGAACACTACTAATGAACTTCCTGAGAAGGGATGATTCAGAACCTATTTCTGGAACCAAGGATATGAAAAACTGTATTTTTTTTTAACTTAAAATTATTTCCTTCTACCTATAAAGAACACCTAATTCCAAAAAACTCAATTCCTAAATACTAACATAAAAATATATACACACACACACACATATATATGAAATAATTTTTAATGTCCAGACACAAAATAGCTCTTTTGATGGAAAGACTTTATTTCTGCATTCTGAAACTTTTAACTTCTTTCCTTCTGCTGGACTACCCTCAAAGATTTCGGTTTCTCCTATTTTTCTTAAAATTTTTCAATACCACTTGAAAAAATGGTTTTCTACAACATGTCATGTGGTCATTTAGCTACTTGAGAGTGTTAATTGTAGTTAAGATAACTGGGCCTACTATTTGATTTAATATCAGGAAACAATATTTAAGAAAAACTATTGGCACTTCTAGTTCAAGGTGGTAATCTGCACACATTTATTTTCTTCTTGCGCCCCCGTTAAAATGACTGTATGTGCATAAAATTTAAACATCTACAACATCAGAGAACATAAGAGGTGGTTATCATCAGATGAGATTTAAACCAATTTCTGGAAGATGGAAAGCAGATGGAAGTCTGGTGCTGATGAAGCCTAGGGGACACATGGAGACCTGCGACTGTGGAGGGGTTGGTCCCCCTGGTAGAGCTCTCGTGAGCTCTGGATTTGGAGGGCATCTACTACAGAGGGCTGAAAACAGGGCCTGGCTGTATGATGAGTTGTCAGTATCCTCTCTCCTCTGCCTCCACCACAGAATGGTAGTTAGTTTTACCCCAAGCAAAACATTCATCTGATTCTTATCTTTAAAGAAATGAAATGACCTTCTGATGATAACTAGGGCGGTTAGTATGACATAGGTATCACAGAGTAAAGCCCTTCTCATCCTGGAATTTAGAGATCCTCAGTGTATACTTGTGCTAAAGTGAAACTTGTCTGTTGACAAGCCCTGTGTATCACACAGAGCTCTCTGCTGTTAAGCATGTGTGCATGCACGCACACGCATGCGCACACACACACACACACAGAGGTATATGGATCTATTTTTGAAAAGGAACATGAGATTTCTGAATCACAGAGCAGACCTTGTGATACAGAGCTTCTCAGTGCTCCAGTCTCCACGGGATGACACAGTAAAAGGCTGATGTGTATTTTTTTTTCCAGGGCTCTTATAACAACCACAGACTAGGTGGCTTAATAATAGAAATTTATTTTCTGACAGTTCTAGGAGCTAGAAGTCTGAGAGCAAGATGTCAGTTGGATTGGTTCCTTCGGAAGGCTGTGAGGGAAGGCCTCCCTTCTTGGTTGGTGGATGGCCGTCTTCTCCCTGTGTCTTTACATTGTTTTCCCTCTGTACATGTCTGTGTCCAAATTTCTTATTATGGGTCTGTGGTAGACACCAATCATATTTGATTTAGGCCCACCATAAGGGTCTCATTTTAAGTGAATCAACTGTAAAGACCCCATCTCCAAACAAAGCCACATTCTGAGATACTGGAGGTTAGGACTTCAACATATGAATGTTGGTGTGGTGGACAATTCAGTCCATGGTACCCTGCATGTGCAGCTGGACTGTACCATAGGAAACGAATCCCAGAATTATGAGACATGGATCCTCTTTGGGGTGGCTAGCATATCCACCTCTCCTTCCCTATGGGGACAGAGAGACAGAAGGACAGAGACTGACTTTAGACTATAAGCAAGTCTTCTCTCAGAAGAGGAGAAGGTGGGGACAACATGGAAGGTCCCTAGGTTTTTACTACCCTGGAATGTAAACAAATGGCCCCAGGGAGATTTATCTAAATCTCTCTGGAACAATATACTCTCTATAGCTTCCAGGGGATGTTTTCTTCTATTCAATCATGTTGACGAGGACTCTTTTTTAAAAAAATTTATTTATTTACTCATGAGAGACACAGAGAGAGAGGCACAGGCAGAGAGAGAGAAGCAGGCTCCCTATAGGGAGCCCGATAAGGGATTCGATCCCAGGACCTGGGATCATTCCCTGAGCCACCCAGGTATCCCTGGCCAGGACTTTTTGGTGTGAATGCTTGCACTGTGCAGAAATGTGAAAATATCTTTGGAGAATTGTCTTCTAACATCAGTCTTTTTAATTTTTTTAAAAGATTTTATTTATTTATTCATGAGACACACAGAGAGAGGCAGACATAGGCAGTGGGAGAAGCAGGCTCCCTGCGGAGAGTCTGATGAGGGACTTGGTCCCGGGATCCCAGGATCATGACCCTAGCCGAAGGGAGACACTCAACCACTGAGCCACCCAGGTGCCCCATACATCAGTCTTTTTATTACTGCAGGTTTGAATATAAATGGAAAACCAAAGGTAACCAAATATGTTATTAAAGCTTACAATGAGGGGCATCTGGATGGCTGAGTCAGGTAAGCATCTGCCTTTGGCTCAGGTCATGATCTCAGGGTCCTGGGATCAAAGCCCCACATTGGGCTCCCTGCTTAGCCTGCTTCTCCCTCTGCCTCCCTCTCCCTTTGTCTGCTGCTCCCCCTGCTTGTGTATGCTCTGTCTCTTTCTGTATAATAAATAAAAATTTACAATGAAAAAGACCAAGATAAACAAGAAAACTGACGACTGATGGAAAAAGAGCTAATTTAATGAATAGAATTTACAAACCTCTAATTAGGGTATAAATGTTTAGTCAAGAACATTTCATCCTTGAAACAAGAATAAAATTCTTTTTTAAAAAAATTTTTTAAAATTTTTATTTATTTATGATAGTCACACAGAGAGAGAGAGAGAGAGAGGCAGAGACATAGGCAGAAGGAGAAGCAGGCTCCACGCACCGGGAGCCCGACGCGGGATTCGATCCCGGGTCTCCAGGATCGTGCCCTGGGCCAAAGGCAGGCGCTAGACCGCTGCGCCACCCAAAGATCCCAAGAATAAAATTCTGTTAAAGAGTTATAATATTGAAAGTGTATGGCAATTCTCAGGCAGAGTAAGAATATAATCCAGAAAATGTTCTAGGTAAGGACTAAAACTAACTGCATGTGGCCATTTAAATTTAAATTAATAAATACTAAATTTAGAATTTAAGTCCTTAGTTCCTTAGCCTACTTTCAATTACTCAATAATCATATGTAGTGAGCAGCTTTATTATTGTACAGTGGAGACTTATAGAAAATTTCTATTGCAGAAAAAGGGAGATGAGAGAAAAAGGTGGGGTATACTTGTCAGATAGATAATACATGAAGACATGACTTCATGTTGAAAGGCCTTACATAAAACCAAGCAGAGTGGCTTTTTAAAAGACATACCTGGACATATCAGTGTGAAATTTCAGGGACCCAAGGATAAAGGGCATATGCTAAAAACTTCCAGAGGAGGATAGATACAAATATCTATGAAGGAAATAGAATTGGTAATGCTAAAATTCCAACATAAAATAATTTTGAGTCTGAAATTTTTAAAATTAATTTTTGGTGTGTACAACTTAGTGATTGGACAAATTTATACATTGTGCTACGTACACCACAAGTGCCCATACAGTGCTGTTATGGTATCACAGATTATATTCCTTATGCTGTGCCTTTTATTCCCATGACTAATTCATTCCATAACTGGAAGCCTATCTCCCCGACTCCCCTTCACCCATTTTACCCAACCCCGTCTCTCCTCCCCACTGGCAACCATCAGTTTATTCTCTGTATTTATTAGTCTCATTCTGTTTTTTGTTTGTTTACTCATTTGTTGTTGTTTTTTATTTTTGATTCCACATACGAATGAAATCATATGGTATTTGTCTTTCTCAGTCTGACTTATTTTACTTAACATGATACCCTCTAGGTCCTGAGTTTAGAGTTTTGTTTCAATTCAAACACTCAATTGAATTTGAACACAGATAAAAAGATTTGGGGACACTCAAAGACTTAGAAAGTTAGCTTAATATATACCTTTTCTTAGCCAGTTACTTGAGGTTATGCTGTGGCAAGCCAAAAATGAAACCAAGAAAGATGAAAGCATGAGGTCCAGAAAATAGTGAGTCCAAGGATCTAACCATGAAAGCATTGAAAGGCAGTCCTGGGAAGACAGTCATACAGAAGGCCTGTTCAGAATAGAACGGGACAGAGTACTTCAGGAGGAAAATGTCCAGAACCAAAAGGAAATTGATGCTGTGTGTAAGTACGTACTGTGATTGGGAGTTCAGGTATACTCGTCTCCTAGAGATGCTCTAATGAATTGCCACAAGCTGGGCAGCTTAAAAAACAACAGAAATTTATTCTCTCACAGTTCTAGAGACCAGAGATATGAAATCAAGGTATTCTCAAGAGCTGTGTTCCTTATGGAGGCTCTATGGAGAGAATCCTGTCTTTACCTCTTTCAGCTTCTAGTGGTTGCTGGCTTCCTTGGCTTGTGGCCACATCACTCCAGTCTCTGCCTTCATCTTCCTCTGTCTGTGTCTTTCTGTCTTCTGTCTCTTAAAATGACACTTGTCATTGGCTTTAGCGCCCACATGGGTAATCCAACATGATCTTATCGGCAAAGAAACTTTTTTAGGTTAAGATAACATTCAGAGATTCCAGATATTTGGACACGGACATATCTTTTGGGGGACTACCATTCCCAATCTACTACATAACAATATCTGTTAGAATACAAAAAAAGAGGGGTTTCTTTTTTATTTTGAAATGAAAAACATTCTCCATTAGATGGCACAGTGAGCCCATTGAGAAGGAAGTGTAATTCTAGCATACTATTTGGCTCTGTAACAAATAATATCTATGTAGTTAATAATGTAAAATATGTGTCATAACATAAAAAGTTGGTGTGTATCAACTTCTAGAATTAACCTATAGACAGATAACAAAAGATACAATGGTTGCTACTGAATGGAGATTATATGTCAGAAATTTGGTAATGTAATGGGTAGCAGAGTAGGAGGAGAAGTGCAGTGGGAAGTTGAGCACTGATGTACCTCTTTCACAAACTGAGCAGCAAGACACAGTGTGGTTGGTATGTTATCTGAAATTTCACAGGAGTTTAGTCCAAGATCTGGCAACAGATGCATAACAGACAAGGGGAGACAAGATGGATGTCAGGTGAGTGAAGTCTTCATTGCATGACGTGAAAGGACAACATGTAAATTTGCCAAATCATGAAAACCAGTAAGGATCTGTTAGAACCAGTTAAATAAAGCATGCTGCATTTTTTAAGAGTATTTATTATATTAGTTTAGGAATTCAGCTAGATCCCAAGGGAATTTTTAATCACACATTTTCCATGATTAGTAGTATGATCTGATAATCACACATTTGTCTTCCATGAGGGGTTCAAAATTTAAAAAGAAGTATTTTGTAATTTCTTGAAAACTCAGTTCTGCAGTAATATTTTCATTATACTTTCTTTTCCAGTAAGTGAGATCAAAGGAGTGATCCTGAAAATTATGCTTATGGTGGACTTAAGTAAAAAGGATTTATGCAATCAAATTTACAGATTGTTTTTTATTGATCACAACTTTTATGCTAGGGATCAATTGTAATCTACTTGGCATCTTTAATTGCTTATCCACTTAAAAAATTAACTCTGGTGGATGGAAGGACCCCTTCTAATGTGAATTGTTTTTGCTATTAGTGAAAATATGGTATTACGTTCTCTGTTATAGTCAGGGGGAAAAAAAGAAAGAATTGCTGAATAGGCCATTACCCCTTTGTATAAAAGGAATAATGAAGGAAAGAAAGGTCTCTCTTGAGCAGTTTCATTCAGCACATTCTTTAACATCTGCAGGGTATTGGTCCTGCCTGCTCTAACAAAGCATAACCACTCATTCATTCCACAAACTTCTGAGTACCATCAATGTACCAAGCATTGAACTCTTGGGAAATACAAGTATGAATATTCTTTTAAGAAATTTAGTCCTATTAGAAATACTTCACCCTATTGGTGATATGCTCTATCCTGGTATCTGGTTTTTATTCAGTTCCTTCTGAACTTCTGAATCAGACCTGAGCCTGCACATAAGAGCAAAATGTAGTTTCCTTTCTTCAGTTCTTAGAACATGAGAAATCTATAGAAATAATGCTCATCAACTGAGTGTCTTTCTACTGAGGGAATTATTTGCTGATCTTTTCCAGGTTAGCAGTATTTTGCACTTCCCAGTTGAATATGCTCGCTGAAGAGCTCTTGTTGACCTTTAGTACTTTTCTTAACTTATTGCCCCTTGTCCTTTTTCACCTTCACAACAGAGTTTGGTGTAAGCTCCTCATGGATTTTACTAGGCACCTGCCACCAAACGTCTGCATCCTCCCATATCTCCTTGGTCCTCCTTAGTGCACTATCCCTTCTCAGTTACTAGATCTACCATCAACACTCTTTATCCACACCTTTGACTATCCTTTCTTTGCTCTTCTTTTTTCCTTTTGCCTACAAACATGCCTAGTTTGTGTTTATACTTATTTAGCCCTTAACGTTGGGCCCTTTATCACCCCCATATTTCCCTTTCTCTCATTTGAATATTTATTCTATATTCACCATATAAACTTTGACTGGGAGGCAGTATAACAGTATGAAATCCCAGTTCCTTGCTAACCCTGTAAACCTGGACAAGCTCCCTTGTTTGTGAAATGGTATTAATGATATTATGTATTTATTCAGGCTGTTGTGAAAAGGTTATTAACAGTACTTGACATGATGAAAAACTTGATGTAACCATTCTAGAAAATGTCATGTGATAGAACTTTACTCTTTATCCAGTTGGAGGTGAAGAAGGACACCAACTGGGTACATGGTAGTCATGGTAGTCAGGCTTGGTTCCAGGTCTCTTTAGTGGGAAGGGAATGGATGCAGGGATTGGGTACTTGGGATCAGTCAGAAGGCCTGAGATACTGACTCTGGGCCAGCTCCAACAGTGACCTAGAAACCAGCCCCTGAAGTGGTCTTCCCCGAGGAATGGGAGGAATCAGAGGAACCACCAGAACCGGTGACCTCAGGAGCATGACTGAGACCAGGGGGCAGGTCCCCACTGCCACTGCACCTGCTTGCAACACCCTTGTGGCCTTGGGACACTCGCTCTGCTGTTCCTACTGGGTTGGGGACTGGATGTGCACAATAGCCAAACTGACAGGAGGTGGGGGACGGGTGTCTCTGCCTCTCTTCCTCCTTCCAAATCTCGTGTGAGCACATCTAACTGGCAAATCTATGTCCATTGCCTCCAAAGCCTTACCTGTAGGGAGTCTGAGAATGCCATTTTTAATTTTTTCAGCCACTGCAGGACAGGAAGTCAATCTAGAGGGAAGATGGAAGGATTTGGGGTATAAGGTCTCCTTATCTATCCCAGTGGTCAGCAAAGGCTTCTTAAAGAAGGAAGGCTTCGGCTTGGTCTTTAGGGATAAATGGGATTTGGATCAAAGACACATATTCTGGGTTGGCTCTACTTTGTCCATCTGTTTTCTTACCTATCATTGGGTAATCAGGTCCTTCTTCCTCTTTTAGCCTCTTTTCCTGGCCCCAAAGTTCATCTTCAGAAAAGGCTTCTCCCATTGCCCTCATTTCCATCCGCAACCCTTCTCCTGAGGTAGTTCCTCTGTAAAGTGCCGCAGAGAACTTCACCAAACTCTGGACCAAATCCAAGCTCTTCTTTGTGTTTAAAGACTCTTCACGGAGGCACCGGAGATCTATTGCTTCCTGTACTTCTTCCTTAGCACACTTAGCCTGGCTCTTCCTTTCATCTCAGGCCCAAGTGCCTGACGACTCTTTCATGTGCCTGCTTGCTGTTGCCTCTGTGTCCTCGTTGAAACAGCAGCATCACACGCCTGGGGTGCTCTTTCCTTGTCTGTTCCCCAAGCAGTTTTGCAGCTCCTGAGACCCCTCTCTTGGGGATGCCTTCCCACACGAGCACTGGCATGCTTTTGTCTCACAGGAAGGGTTATGCTTGAGTATGTATATATTCTTTTTTTTTTTTTTTTAATTTATGATAGTCACAGAGAGAGAGAGAGAGAGAGAGGCAGAGACACAGGCAGAGGGAGAAGCAGGCTCCATGCACCGGGAGCCCGACATGGGATTCGATCCCGGGTCTCCAGGATCGCGCCCTGGGCCAAAGGCAGGCGCCAAACTGCTGCGCCACCCAGGGATCCCGAGTATGTATATATTCTAAGTTACGTTTTATGAATATTTTCATGCTAAATTATAAATACACATGCATGGGATTGATTTGTCACTTAAAAACTTAAAATTGGTATTTGGCATATACCTTTCATGTATTTGGAAAAAAACAACTCAACAGCAACATAACAGAATGGAAATTAGGGAAATTGACAAAAACAACACCAAATCTTAAAGATCAAAAAGAAGGAAAACCCCCCAAAAAACCCCAAACCAAAAATCAAAACACTGTGTCATCATCAGAAAAGCTCTCCCAGTCAGGTGCCCTACCCTTCTTATGAGAAATCTCAATTTCTGGAACTCTAAGCACATGAGAAAAATAAAGAATGAGCTGAGAGAGAGGAGGAGAAAGATTAAAAGGTTCATTCACTGAAAAAAGTACTTAAATCAATAGTAGTAAAAGGTGATTATGTATTTTAAATGTTGGCCTACGGCAGCTTGGGTGGCTCAGCGGTTTAGTGTCGCCTTCAGCCCAGGGCATGATCCTGGAGACCTGGGATCGAGTCCCACGTCGGGCTCCCTGCATGGAGCCTGCTTTGCTTCTCCCTCTGCCTATGTCTCTGCCTCTGTCTGTCTGTCTCTCTCTCTTTTTTTTTTTTTTAAATTTTTATTTATTTATGATAGTCACAGAGAGAGAGAGAGAGGCAGAGACACAGGCAGAGGGAGAAGCAGGCTCCATGCACTGGGAGCCCGACGTGGGATTCGATCCCGGGTCTCCAGGATCGCGCTGGGCCAAAGGCAGGCGCCAAACCGCTGCGCCACCCAGGGATCCCTGTCTCTCTCTCATGAATAAATAAATCAAATCTTAAAAAAAAAAATGTTGGCCTAAAAGAATTGAAATTTACTGAAGCTTGTCAAGAATCATTTCACATGGTGTTCAGTGTAATGCAAAAACACGATTTTTGATAGATTTACCATCATTGTCACTTTCACATTAAAATCAGAGTGAATAGAGTGAAAATAGGATCCTCTCCATTTCATATTTTTATATCACTTTTATTCTAATCCCTTATAGTGGTTGAACAAACTCCCCTCTCCCATCCAGGTAATTCCAGTCCTCAGTTATGTGGAGAGGATGCCCCTCACTTTACCATCCCTCCTCCATGTTCCCTCTGCCCTCCGAGGTATTGCTTGCCAGAATGCCAGATTTCAAGTTCCGTCCTCACTGTTTAGAGCTACATTTCATCAGCGGGCATCTCTCATCCTTGAAATAGTTCTCATTTCCTGCCTGCCACTTGTTGCATGGTGGCCAAATCCCTGTAGCCCCATAGCCTTTCTGCAGCATCACTGATATCATTATGCAGTCTGCGGATGATGGTCACAGTCATCCATCTGTGCTCCCAGTTATGCTCATTCTGCTGACAGAATAATGGAGTCCTGGGACTGGGAGAGACGTGGGGATCCACAAGATCCCAAGCAACACTGATAGGACCAAAATTACCTCCTGAATTTTAACTGAATCAAGAAGTCTAAGTGATTTGTAACACGACTGAAGCTCATCTTTTAAAAATCACAATATAAATGCCTATGTGTGCACACCCACGTCAGAACCAAACCAATCTCGAGAACAGGCTGTAATTATTTTTTTAATTAAAAAAATATTTAAATTTATTCATTCATGAGAAAGAGAGAGAGAGGCAGAGGGAGAATCAGGCTCCTTGTGGGGAGCCTGATGCGGGACTCGACTCCAGGACCCCGGGATCACGACCTGTGCCAAAGGCAGATCCTCAACCACTGAGCCATCCAGGTGCCCTGTAATTATTTTTTAATAGGAAACTAATTTGAAATCTAGGCAGTATAATTTTCAGAGTTCCATAATGGCCAATCAGTTCTTTTTGTCTTAAAATGACAAATTTATTGTCTCATAGTTCTTGAGGTTAGAAATTTAAATGTCATTTCAGATTGCTGTACATATCACCATGGTATTTGCATCCTGTTTCAATAACCTCGGCTCTACCCAGGCCAGTCTGAGCTCAGTATTAACCATACAGCCCCCCTACCTGCACTATGGGTTATATAGTATAATGGTTAAGAGCTTTAACAAAGCCACATAACCAGCATTTAGATGGAAGCACCTCTATGTACCAGCTCTAAGTCACTGATTTAAATCTGGCCCCAGGAATAGGAGGAAAACGCTACCCTTTACTCTTGTAGCTTCTGTTGCTCTCCTGGTTAGGAGGAGTGCACATGTCTGTACTCTGCTGGGCTTCTGCCTCTCACCCAGGTTCCGTCTTTGGTTCTGGTCCTTTGTTAAGTCTCTGAAGGAGAATGTCTCATATAGTATGGGCAAGAGAATACCTACAAGAAGCAAAAATTCTGCATGAGATAGCAGAGGTGGCTTCATATTTGGCCTTGACCATCCCGAATGGCATCCAGGAGAGTGGCAGGGAAACCAGGTGAGGAGGCAGGTAGTCCATGGGTTATTTGCTGAAATGCCTCTTTGATGGCTTGTTAATGGGCTTTCATCAATAGCTTATACTAAAAGATTTCTCTCTCCATCTGTGCTACCAGGGAGGCCACAAGTAGAGTGGCCTGTTAATGTGTTTCCGATATTCTGATTTTTCCTCCTGTTTTTTTTCTGTTGAGAAGTGACAATATCTCAGTACTAATTATAATTCTGTTCACCGTCCTCTATCCTCCTTATTGGTCTTCCAGCAAGCATGGCATTCACATTCTCTTTCATTTCTCTTGATGTCATGGTGTTAGGTGCACAGAGAACCTCTGAGGGCAACAAATGGAGTTTTGTCCTCCATGGATGGGAGGGGAAACCGCTAAATAGGCCTTGTCTACATAGTTCAAATGCAGAGAAAAAGATTTATGTAGATAATGCAAACACAAAAACCCAGTTGAGTTTAATTTATACAGGTGACTCTGACTCTGTGCATCTGATGATAAGAGGCCTGTGAACTAGATTACATCACACGTGTCGTGCCCTGCAGCACGTGGGTGCATACTTGGACACACACTGTCTCCTAGCTCCAAGACAAAATGCAAAAAGACAGGCACATACATCCTGTATGAGAGCACACATACATCCTGTATGCCTGAAGGTGGTAAATGGACTGTTTGTCTTTTCATAGACCACGTTCACACATACCTGTATTTACAGTCCAGGGTACATGAAAGGATTCAATAAGTCTTCTTGAATCCTTGATGAAGTTAAAAAATTAGTATTTGTAGTTTACATGGAAATTATCACATATGGTAAAGAGGTATCCATAATGCTTGACATAATTCCTTATAATGAAACACATGCAAGAGGGTGTGTCACAGGCATAGGTAAGTTCAGAGGGGAGAGAAGATGGTGTGTCAGCAAAACGCAAGTAATTCTGTATGAACAGAGGAGTATTACCTCCCAGACCATCCATTGATTCAGTAAATATTTACCCAGTTTCCACTCTGCCTGGCATTGTGCATTATTATCCAAACAAATAAGAGATGTAGTTTTGGTTGGTTTGGGTTTAATACGATTACTGTTTCACCAGCTCTAAAAGATACATTTTTAACACTTCTGAAATTGAGATGTATGTTACAATCAGTGGGGACTTAGATACAAAAAAAAATAAAAATAAAAAGCTGTTAGTCACTATTATATTTGGCAGTGCTTTGAAAAGGAAGAAAGGGGGTGGGGAGAAGTCCAGGCTCACAGGTCAAGAAAACCTGAGCAGTTATGCACTTGCTTATAGAACAGGTAAATCCAGGAGTCATATACTAACTTTTATTTGGGTATTTTCATTTCTTTTAGCCTTACCGTGAATTAAATGCTGTACTTATTGATAGTTTAAAAAAATACTTGCTTTTTAAATCATTATCCTGCTGTGACTAAACCTAAACGCTTAGATCTTGTCCTTTTCTTATTCTTCCATTTTCTGGGCATTTGCCAGGCACGGACAGTTAACCTCGATGACCATATTTTTAAAATACAATGAGTGGTAAAATTCATGGTAAGTATTACCTAGATACCACATCTGTATCTGCATCTCTGTATCCCCATACAAGTTGTTGATTGATTTGGGCAAACGTGTACATGTGCTGGTTGCTGTCACACATGCTAAGCCCATCACAAAGAAAACCACTGGGGCACTTTGGTAGTTCAGTGGTTGAGTGTCTGTCTTTGGCTCAGGACATGATGCCGGGGTCCTGGGATTGAGCCCTGCATCAGGCTCAGCCTGCTTCTCCCTCTGCTTATATCTCTGCCTCTCTCTGTCTCTTATGAATAAATAAAAATCTTAAAAAATAAAAAAGAAAACCATTAAGTTGCCATATCATTAAAAACATGTAAATGTAAAATTATTCCAAAATAAAAAGTTTATTTAAAAAAACACAAAAATATCAGGGGCACCTGACTGGCTCAGTTGGGAGAGCTTACAGTTCTTGATTTCAGGGTCATGAGTTTGAGCCCCATGTTGGGTGTAGAGATTACTTAGATAAATAAAACTCATTAAAAAAGCCAGCATATCCAGGTCTGCTGGATATGCTTTGTTAAGTCTGCTTCGCCCATTAGATGAGGATTGACCCTTTATCACCGCATAGTATGTATAAAACCGATCAACAGGACTGTAAATTACTTGTATATGGCGTGACAGTAGCTCATTGGTTGGCATGGGAAGATGAGGACAACTGGCTTTAGCTGTTCGCTCATCAGGGTGGCTGGCTACTGGTCCTGGTGCTTATGCCGGGGACCCAGCACCCATGTGTCCATGTCTCCCCTTCCTCCCCATCCCTCTTCTCCCCATCCTCTTCCTCCCTGTGCCTTTCTTCATGTTGGTCATGATTCTTATTGTAGGGAATCAATGTTCATGCTTCTTGCATCTACTTCCTACAGCCCAGACTTTGTATCTTAAACCTTATGTCAGTTTTAGGATAATCACTGACTGCCTTTGTACTGAAGTCAGCACTAAGCCTCCAGTCTATTCAGAGTACATTCCTGAAGGGGTTTTTTTGTTTGTTTTAAACAAATGCTTAGATATCATATAAGCCATTCACAAGGTGTTCAGGAGGTGACAGTGTGAGCATCCGGGTTAGAGGAGTACAGAAAACTTGCTTTCATAGCATCACATTGAGGTCATGCTAGAGCAAAACGTGAAACACAACATTGGGGAGGAAGGTTCTGCATAGTTGGCAGAGGCCCAATCTCCCAGTCCGTATTTTTTTGGTGAATGTGATGGTGATCATTTTAGCCTGTTAACCGAGTGAATGAATGAATGAATGCACGCATGAGTGTCTAGAATTTGTCACCTCACTATTTTTTACAAGTCTTCATGGCTGTGGTTCAACAAAACCAGTGAAATATGGACAGTTGTTTTCTCTTGTTATTTTTTTTTAAGATTTTATTTATTTATTCATGAGACACACACACACACACACACACACACACACACACGGCGGGGGCAGGGGCAGAGACACAGGCAGAGGGAGAAGCAGGCTCCGTAAAGGGAACCCAATGTGGGACTCCATGCCGGGACCCCGGGGTTTACGCCCTGAGCCAAAGGCAGATGCTCAACCACTGAGCCACCCAGGCTCCCCTCTCTTGTTCTTCTTAGTCCGCACGCACTCTTACTGTGTGCAAAAGGCAGATGCAAAGGAAGGCAAATCTGTGGAAGGAAACGTGTGTCCGGCGCACCCCTCCCTATGCCCACGTTCCCCGGGGTGCTAGAAGAACGTGGTAAAATAAACCTGCCAACACCCAGGTGGCCTGTGTCCCAGTTCACAACCTTTCATGCTGTAAAGTGATATACTGTGTGGATTTTTTCCCCCTTTCTCATGGTGGGGACCATGCCTTCCCAAGTGCTACTTGGTTTATCTTCTTACCCACTTGCCGGAGCACCCTCACGTCCCGGGCACCGGGGCTGGCCCCAGTCCAGGCCACCAGGTCACCTCCCAGCTGTGCACTCCTCATGCTAGGTTTTCTGGCGGAGGTTGCTCCTGCCCCCCCTCCACTGGGCAGCCACCTGCAGACCTACTTCCAGTTCCTCGGGCTTTTGGACTGCCTCTCTAAGGGTAATCCAAAAGACAAAAGCTGCTCAGACCATGAAGTGGAAGACTGAGAGTAGCATCTAAGACCTGACGGGTAGCAGACATTTGGGGGGTAAGGGATTCAGTGTCGTTCCATCAAATCCTTCTGTTAGTCCATATTGTAATTTTCTACGATGCACAGGACTTTCCTTTATAGAGAAGTGGAAAGAGCTTGGATTCTATTTTATCTTTTTAAAGATTTTATTTATTTTTCACGAGAGACACAGACAGAGGGAGAAGCAGGCTCCTTGCATGGGGAGCCAGATGTGGGACTTGATCCCAGGATCCCAGGATCACGACCTGAGCTTGGATTTTAGAGTCTGACAGATCCCAGTTCAGTCCTTGTCAGGCACCCACAAGCTGTGTGACCTTTCACATCCGACTTGCCCTCTCTGGGCTCCAGGTGCTTCATCTGTAACACAGAGATGCCAGCGTCCTGATGTGGTGTGAGGATTAGACACAATCGTTGGGTGTATGAAGCACAGAAACACCGTGTACGCGGTCACACATCCATCTCTGTTGTTCCCCACTCTTTGCCCCTGCTCCCCTGTCCACGTCACCCCCTCGTGTGTTTCACATCAAGGATGAACTTTTGCAGAACCTGAGCCATTTGAGTAGCTGTGACTGTCCTGAGCCCAGCAGCCAAGTCCAACTCCATCCATCCCTTCATTCATTCATTCATTCATTCATTCACTCAACAAATACCCCCTCCCGCCTCGAGGCATGCCCCCCTCTTCTGCAGATTTGTCTCACAGAGCCTCCTCACCTGCTGCTCCCTGGCAGCTCCGTCGGGCCTCAAGTGTTGCGTTATTGGCATCTCTGATGTTAGAATCAGCACCGCGTGATAATTCATCGCCGCCTCATTCTTGAGGCTTGTCCAGCAGCCTTTCCCCACGCCTGTTGACAGGGACCAAGACCCAGCTCATCAAGATGTAATTTCCAGTCTCAGGCCCGCCACCGTCAGCTGTCTTCTAGAGGTAGTTACAGACTTCTGCCTGCAAGAAAAGCCGGATTCAATGCCTGTATAAACGCTCAGCCCCAACTCCGTCGTGATAAATGGCTAAATCATCTCTTAATTGAGTACAAGCAAAATACAATGGGAGAAAAAGAGACGTGTTCAAACACTGCAGTTTCTTCAAGGGAAATTGAATAAGTGCTCTTTCATGTCTGATTTTTAAAAAGTGGGTTTAATGACACTGTTGTGTGGCTAATGCTGTGGAAACACACAGCCTCCCCTGAGTGTAGGCGCATAATAACGGTATTTAAGCCAGCTCGCGGCGAAGGGCCTTCCCTTGCCGTTTTATGTTGCATTTCTCGTGTGATGACTTGGACAACCTAATGTAAAAATATTTTGGCTGCAGGTGTCACAAGTGACACATCGGATCCTCTCTCCTCACTTTGTAGGGACAAAAGCGGTTTCTTTAAGACCTGCACTTTTAATGAACCGTCTTATTGTAGACACTCAGAATCTAATAGTGTGCCTTTTGGTGAAGTTGTTGAGAATTTTAATGCATTTTAGTTCTCATTCATCACGGCCTATGTGCCCCTAGCGGGATGGTCTTTAGAAATAGGATTAACTTCTAGAGGAATGCATTAGCCATGCCACAGAAGTAGGCAATGCGCTAACTAGTCTGATAGATTGCTCCAACCTTCAAATCCTTCTGGCTGCCCCCCTCCCCGACTTTTTTCCCTTTATTGACAGCTTCTCATTGAATGGCTAGAAGCATTAGTGTGTTTAGGAGTTAGATGTTTTGTATGATCCTAGGCTGATCTCATATTCCCTTTCTGAAATTAATTCGACACTGCTTTACATGTTAATCCGCAAAGGATTGATTTGGAGAAGGTCAGAGCAGTGCAGCCTCAGAAAATGGAAGAAAAGCCCCACTTAGAACAGCTCATTTCAGTTCCCAGACCTAAGCCTAGCTGCCTTTTCATTGTGGCACTTAGACAGCTGTAGGCGGCTTGGACACCTCGCAGAATACATCAAACAGTGGGGTTTGATGTGGGCTGTAGGATCGTTGGACTAATTAAGTTTAGCTTGGTTAACCAATTGCAGTTTGCAAATTGAACAATTGCACTTTGAAAGCTTCTGACACAATAGAACACAGAATCTTCTTTTTAGGCATAAACATTCCCAATAATGGAGTAGTACTTTTTGAAAGAAGCTTATACCAAATCCACACATTTTGGACGTCTCTAATGTAAAGTTCGTTTCATTGGTAACAAGACTGCAGTCTCCTTTTATTCAGGGAGCTGCATGATGTCAAAGACAAGAAGCCCCAGTGCAGTGGGTGGGGAAGGCGGTGCAGGAGCGGGGTGAGCAGGGATACCCCATGGGTGCAGAATAGGTGAGTGTTTGAGAATTAAGAGATTTAAATTCTTCTCCTTTTAAAAAAATTTTAAATCTTGAGCCATAGTCAAACAAATGTCGGAGAAGTGATCACAACTATGGCACAAGATAAGTAACGGTTCTTAGAAGATGAAAACGCAGTAAATCCAGAAAATCAAATTAAGGCGAATTCAGGGTCATTTGGTGAAAAGACTCAATTTTAGAGGGAAGGGTAGAGAAACCAATTAAGTCCAGACCGAACAAAGGCACAAATGGTAAGACCAGAGCAATTCCAAATGTGAGTAAAAGGGAAAGTAACAGTGTTTATAATCTACCTTTATATTGGAAGATTCCACATGAGTAGCTTTTTTTCTATTTTGAAAATAATATGGCACGTAACGCATCCTATTATCTAATGCTTAGTCATTCATTTTAATTTAATCTTAACCTTTATCAAATGCTTACGCTTTGCTCCGGAAAGTTCCTACAACAGCCATGGTGTATTACAGCCAAACAAGGTTGCTCTGAATGATTGCCAGGAAGGAGGAAAGCCAACTTTAATTTTTGCTAATGGAAGTCTTACTGGGATCTGAGCAGTGGCAACAGCTGACCGATCTGATCCGTTGCTTAAGTAATTAGTATCATTGTCAGGCTTTAAAAAAAGAAAAGGTTGCTAGTCACGAAAAAGGAAATATTACCACCTCGTTCTTTCATATCTGTGAGTATAAAGCAAAAAGCAGGGGCAGGGGTGCTTGGATTACTGGCAGCTGTGGCCTGCCCACCTCTGGCAACATCGTTGCCATTCATGAGAATGCAGTCATGTTCTGACCCTCATCTGAGGTCAGCTAAGGTCCTGGCCCCTCAAGCCAATGCTAGGCCATCCCTTACATCAGTATAGCTCTTCCTCAACTTAGGATGGCGTCCCATTCCAATAAACTCTGCCCTTCCTTGATTTACAATGGAGTTATGTTCCATTAAACCCATCGTAGGTTGGAAGTATTGGTAAGCCCAAAATGCATTTAAGACAACTAACCTACTGAACGTGATAACTTAGCTTCACCTCCCTGATACGTTAGAACACTTACATTAGTCTCCAGTTGGGCAAAACCACCTAACACCAAGCCTGTTTTTTTATGAAGGGTTGACTATCTCATGTAACTTAGTGAAAACTGCTGAGTGTGAAAAATAGAACGGTTGTATGGGTGCAGAATGGTTTTAAGTGTAGGGGTCATTTGTCCTCGTGACTTTGTGACGGGGAGCTGTGGGTCCCTGCCCCTGCCCACCATCCCAAGGGAGTATCTATCCTACCATATAGCACTAGCTCGGGATGAGATACACATTCAAAATCCGAAGTATGGTTCTTACTGAATGCACGTTGCTTTTGCACCATCATAAAGTGGAGCCATCACTAACACAGTCTTTAGAGCAAGGAGCTTTGGAAAATATTTCTTGGTGCCCTTAGTTGTGGGCATGGTAATGATAAGACAAGTTTGTGTCTCTCGCCTTCTTTTCATCTTGGGACATAATCTCCTACATGCTAGTGAAAGAGCTCTCCATCATCCGGAAAAAAGTAATTTCCGTGTCTGAAATGTTAGGAGGGTCATCTATTGGTTCTGGAATAATGAATTCTAATGAGTGGAAAAATAGGATTTTATGATAAAATGAATGTATGTGCATGCAATTAGGATTTATTGGACCAGGAGTCTGTGGGCACCAACCAGAGCTGTGTATCTCTACTTCCCAAAATAAATATTTGTGATGGGTTAGTATCTCTAGCAACACCCTTCAGGGGCCGCATCGACTTACATATAAACTCTGTGTCCTTGGACCTAGCTAGAGACTTGGCTTTGGGACTAGAGAAGCTGAGTAAGAGAAGGGAATCTGAGGTGACTAGTCTATGGTTGGTTTACCCAAGTTCCCAGTGGCTTCTTAAATTTTGTCCTGCGCCAGAGACATCAAGGACACTGTAAGAATCTCATATGTCTATGTCCCTGGTTATAGATGTCCACCCCAGGCCCATATGATAAGCTGCCGAAAAATTGGAAAATTTTTCTCCAAATAACTTTTGGAAAGTGGCATGTATGGACATATTGGTGTGTACATGCTCTTGCCTCCCTGCACGTTCTCACAGTCCTGGTGCACCTGATTTTCCATATTCTCCATTTATTGCCTCCAAACCAGCAGCAGCCCTGCTCCCTCGCCCCCAAGAAACCAAATAAATATAAACACTTTTGAACAGTGTCCAAATCTGCAAAAAGTGCTAGTGTGGAAAAAATGCTCACCTTTGCCTACTCACACTGTGAGAAATTTACACATTGGGGTGTTTTTCCTGGTTAAGACCTAAAGGGAATTTAGAGACTGTCTGCCTCTTTTCTGTCCACTGTCTGTGTGCACTGAGTCTGCATGTATATGTGGCCACAGCCCTGGGGAGCCAGAGCCTGGGGCCCTTCAGTCCTTGCCTCCTGAGAGCTCATGTGGGCACAGAATCATCCGGAATAGAGACCCAAGCCAGACTCATTGCCGCCAGTGACAAGATGGAACACCATGTTCCGTGGAGAGCCGGGCCTCTCCTGTCTTCCGGGAGGTGGAGGAGAAATAGGAGGTGGTAACTGCAGCAAGTATGTGCTGGACAAGACTTGGACAGCTTTCGTGACAGCTCTCAAAAGGCTGCCCTCAAGGGCCATGCTGTGGCCAAAGCCTGGGGTCTCAAGTTGGTTTTTAAGAGCACCAATTTGATGGATTCTGTACAACTTACACCCTGTGTTTACTGGGTTGTTAAACGTGACAAGGCTTTTGTGCTAGATTCTTAAATAATGCTGCTTTGTTTCTCAACAATAATACAAAAACCATGCATGTCTGAGATTCTTTGATGCTTGTGTTTTTCTTTCTCTCTCTCTCTCTCTCTTTTGGCTTAGAACCTGTTTCTTAGTATGTATGATGATAGTGATTATTTCTCACACTGAGGAATTAGAAGAAAACTCACAAGAGATCAGATCTTTGTATTTAACCTTAACTGCCTGAAAAACTTCTCGAATTGCTGCCCTCTTTCCCCCTCCTCACCAGCTGCTTACCCGCACCCTTTGGATATCCCCCATCTTGTCTAGCAGAGCTTCAGAGAGCTTTCCACCACGAGCATCAACCAGCATCACCTGAGAAAAGATGAAAACCGGGGATCCCTGGCCCTAGCAGGTCAGAGCCCACAGGTTAAATTCCTAAGATCCCTGGGTGATTGGTTCACATGTTAAAGTTTGAGAAGCACCATGTGGAAATTCTACTAAAGACTTTATTTTCTCTTTATGTGTCTTTTCCCTTTCCTCACCTCTAACTTCTTCTCACACCTCCTAGCTGCCTTTCTCTGCTTCCTGGGCTTTCAGGAAGAAGTAATGGTGTTCATTTCTCTTCCTTAGTATTATGAATGTTCTGCATAGGTTTGCCAGAGAAAATAGTCTTTTTTGACATACTTAAGCCACCACATTATCTGTCGTTTATCTAAAATTCACCTTTTAGTGCTCGCTTCGGCAGCACATATACTAAAATTCACCTTTTAGCTGGGCATTCTGTATTTTGATTTGCAAAACCTGGCAACCCTCAAGATCCAAGCTCTAGTCCACATGGCTAGAAAACAAAATGATCTCCTCTTTGGGAAAAAGTGATGGTATGTAAGTCACGCACGCAGTTTCCAAGGGGAAAGCCTAGAGAGTCATCCGTTCACATCCTGCCTTTGGCCTGGCTCTTACTTTGAAAAGGATGGGATATGGGGTTTGGAACGAGATGTCAGTGGCTCGTTGCCTCTGACCGAGTTTATAGGTGTTTTGAGGGTGGGGTGGGGGTGAGGACAGAAGACATCAAGGGAAAGCTATATCTATTCTTTCTGAGCCTTTAGAGACTCCAATAAATTAAGCCATACTCTGGAAAAACCCGTACTGATCTAGAATTGGGGGCACATTTTTCCACCAGGTGGCTTTAGGTAAGGGAACTGGTGGAGTTGAACCACAAAATTTGGAAGCGAAAATGCCCTCCATGTGAGTATTTTCATTTATAAAGGGTTCGAGTTTGGGCTTATTATATCAGATTTAACTATTAAGTTTTCTTGTTTGATGGGGAACCTGAAGCTCTCATTTATTCACCTCATTAGGTGTAAGTATTGCAGGTGTTTCTAAAACAGCTCGTGACCTAATATTTCTTATTGTTAGGTACTTCCAGATGATGGAGTTTGACTCAAATGCCCCAAAGCAATGAAACTCAGATTTAGGGTTTCAACATTTGCCATGACTCTTTGCTTTTTATGCCACTTAATAAGTTGTACATACATATTCTAAGGGAAATTATGAGCTGCCTTATTCATTACACATTTTTCCAACTTGTAATTGTGTTGGCATCAAATGTTGGCAAGATTTGAAAGAAATTGACATATTACTTGATCATTGTAAATCTCCCAGTGCTTTTAACTGAAAATGGCATTAGAGCCGTTTTCTCAAAATTTTGCTTTTTTACATTATCCCTCTTCAGGAAATATGCAGTGTTAGTAGAATTCTTTCAGGACTCATTCGGAAAGCTCAATCTTTTGGAAAGCTCAGTCTTTCAAGAATGAGTCTTCTTGCTATTGGCATACTGACCTGAAAAGCACCAATAAGAATGCGTTTGGACCTCAGACATGAATGAGAGTATTACAGGAAATTATGTGGTGGAAGAAATGGGAGCTTGAATATTAAAACACTGGTTGTTTGGCAGTGTGTTTGCGTTGCTTAGTATCATGAAGTAGGTTGTATGGGGGAATGCTGACTAGATTTATAACCTGGTAAAGAGATATTCCTAGTTGCAGCAAAATTATCATGTTGTTTACATGTTTGCAAATACATGTGGCACAATACTGCCAGAAAACAGGAACTCAGGACTCCTTGTATATCTGATTTTTTTTTTTTTTTTGTATATGGTCTTTGGCTTACTCTTTTGTATATACTTTAAAAATTTTTTTTTAATTTATTTATTCTTGCGAGACACACAGAGAGAGGCAGAGACATAGGCAGCAGGAGAAGCAGGGCTCCCTCTGGGGAGCCTGATACAGGACTCGATCCCAGGATCACAACCCAAACCAAAGGAAGATGCTCAACTGCTGAGCCACCTAGGTGCCCCTCATATATAATTTCTTCTTTTAAACTCACTAAATTTGGTGACTAGTATTTGTTTGTTGAGGAAATAATTTTCTTAGCCATTTAAACAAACAACTGAAGTCAAGATAACAAGATCTGCATTGGGGGGCCCATGAAGAAGCCTCACATAATAATTCTTTTTAAACTTATTTCAAAAATTAAAATTCAAAGACATAATTTGGTAGATTTCAGTATTAGGCAGTCATATCCTTCAACTAACAGTTGTTCTGAGGTCAAAGGATAAACTAGAGCATAAGTGACGTAAAGGATATCTGGCACTTTAAGATGTTAATTAACATACTCTGTGTGTTATAAAAATTATAAATAATGTCATAGGAGGTTGATATTTTCCATTGGGAATCCATTATCTCCCAGTTTGATCAGACTCTAAGAATGTCAGTGGGAGGAGACATTTACTAAAGTAGATTTTAGAGGCAGAGTCAATTCCATAAAGCCTCAGTAGTTTTCACGTTAGCCTGGCTTTATCCTTGTCCTTTGTAGGACCATCCCTTGTGTTCATGAGGCTAGAGTGTGTCCTACAATCTCCTACTGAAGCAGAGTGATCCTGGTAGGGTGCAAGGAGCAGTCCAGTGTTCTAGGTGCCGCAGCCATTCCTAGAACAATAAAGAATCACAGAATTTCAGATGTGGAAGGGACTTACGAGCTCTTCCCCATCCCTCTGGTGTTACATAGTAAGAAACTAAGACAGAGAGGGGTGCCTCGCTGGCTCAGTCAGTGGAGCATGTGACTCTTGATCTTGAGGTTGTGAGTTTGAGCCCCACATTGTGAAGAAATTACTTTTAAAAAAATCTTTAAAAAAAGAGAGAGAGGAGCTTGTTTGTGTCTCCATTTGTCAGGTCAACAGCCAGTCTGCACTAGATGCTGTGGCTCTCAAGTCACATCCTGGACCCTTTCTACTATCTCACACTGTCTGGTGCTGGTGACCTTTTTCAGAGGTCAGGTTCAGTAGCAGGTTCAAAAGCAGGGATTTTGTGAAAGTTTAGAGATTAGTTATGATCCACATATTTATATATTGGTGTCATAAGTGGGAAGAGATCTTTGTCAGTTATTTAATTTTTAAGCCACGTTTCTCTGAGGACCACTACTAGATGAATCTTATTTTCATACCTAGTTTCCTGAGGCAAACTATGTTGTCTCCCAATTTCTAGACTGTGAAGCTGAGATTCTAGTTCTTCTGCTACATTCACTATAGTGGCAGTGGGAAGGTTGTTCTGGCTTATTAACAATGTGGTGGTTGGGTCCTTCTTGAGACAGGGATCCAGCCTACTGAAGGCAGAGGTTTCTGCTTCTCTGGCTCAACTGTTCTGTACTGGGTTACAGATTTTGAAGATCGGTTTCTAAAAATGAAGAGATGCATACTGTGCATGGTCCTGAAAGATAAGCAGGTCACTACTAGCTTGAATTGTGATACACTAGAATAATAAAATGTCTAAGGGCCTGGCAGTTATATCATTAAAGAGATGAAAGTGTGCTCTCTCTGGGTAGAATCCAATAAATAAGTTGTGTAAGTGAATGAACATTGAGTTTAGTTAAGGAAACTTGGATCAGTTTTGTTCCTACACTGTAAGACAAATGTGTATTCTTTTCAAAGCCTTCTTTGACTTGGTAAGGGGAGCCGGTGATTTGTTACCAAGCCCCAGGTAACAAATGCCATACTGAGTGGATACTGATGTGTGTGTGTATGTGTGTATATACTATGGTTTGAAGGAAATATACCTTTTTAGTTCTTAAATAGCCCATTTCAAAAGAAGAGGATGTGGCTAGGCTTGATCCTTCCATGAGTAGTTAGGGTCCATGTCCCCTCTCTTTGAATTTGGGTGGGCTCTGTGACTGCTTCAACCAATAGAATGGTAGAAGTGACAGTTCATTTCTGGGCCCAGGCCTTAAGAAATGGTGGCTTCCACCTTCTGTCTTTTGGGACACTTGCTCTTGAGTCCAATCATAATGCTGAGAGAAGCCTGTATGGGTCTGTGGAGAACTGAGTTCCTGGCCCAGCTTTAGCTGAACTCCAAGCTGGTGCCAACCTGTTAGCCATGTGCCTGTGCCATTTTGGAAATAGATCCTCTGCGTCCACTGGAGCTGTGCCAGCTGACACAACTGCTTACGTCTGCCCCAAATACAGATTTGTGAGTAAAATAAATGATGGAGTTACTGAAACTAGTAACATTTGAAGTGGTTTGTTAAGGAGCACTAGATTACTGGAACTAAAACCTATGCGAGCATCACAGTTATCTGAAGTACTTGTGGGGACCAAGGAGGGCATGGGTGATCGAGATTCACTTACTTGTTTACTAAACAATGACTCTGCACCTAATATGTGGACCTGGAGCTGTACTGTATCCTGGCAGTGGCTAGAGGCTATCAGTCAACTATTTTCTCTTGAAGGAGATCTGCTGTCTTCTCCCCATGGCCTCCATAGTACTCCTTTTCTTCCCCTGTCCCTTAGATGTTTGCACTCTCGAACACTCTACTTGTCTGACTCATCATCCTGCTTATTCCATTGGTTTGTAACAGCCTATTTTCTCTCTCTGACTCAACTGTAGTTCCCCAAAGGCTGGGGTATACCCTCGGTTGCTTACCTCAGCATCTGGCGTATTGTAGATCAATACATGAATATTGTGAACATGTGAATTACTAGCACTGAAACTTCACTTTTGCCGGGTGATCCCAATCAACCTTATTCTCACAGGTGCTGTATTTTATTTTCCCAAAGTCATAGGTCAGCAAGTTATGGACACTGGAGGGACAGGTATTACGTACAAGCCATTCTTCTCCAAGTCACTTCTGGAGTCGAAAGAGGAAATGGTGGGCTTCTCACCATTCTTGATGCCATTTCAAGATTGACTCCAAAAATCACCTTAGTCTGGATTTTATTCCCGATGTAGAGTCAGAACCAGCCAAAAGAGTGGACTAGAATTGTGCATTGCACTTGTTTGACATATTTCTTTTATCTCTTTTTTTAAAAATGACATCAAGGTTTTGGAGAGACCAGAGCAGTTATCTTAACAAATACCCCACATTCTGGATTTGGCTGTGGCCTTGTAGTGACATTTGTTTTCCTCTAGCTCCTCAGTTTCTCGTAAACTAGAAGTTAGGTCTAAAAATTTGATTTGATTCAGGTTAAATATTTTGGGGAGGCAAGCTTTCTAGGTGATACTGTGTATTTCGTATTGTGTCACATATTGTACCTTTCTTACTGATTGGATCACTTGGTGAGAAGCTCTACTACCTGTTCTCTCTACAGTTATGGTCTCTTTTGGTGAGTAATCCATGGAGCGTCCCTTTGGCACACCAGGCAATATTCTGTTCACCTACAACCTTGGCGATCCTTTGCTTGAATCAGTTCTCTAAGGTTTGCAAAATGGGAATTTTTCTTGTCTTTTTTTCCTTCTTCATTTATTAACTGATATTTTGTAAGGAATCATTTTCAGAGTAGGAAGTTAGATGACGTACTAGTCACTCTAGGGGCAGCAAATGAAGGATGTACTTCTCTTTTGTTCTTTGTCTTGGCTGTCTCTTAGCTCGTGCTGGACTTGTGAATTATTTTATAATCCATCACACTCCTTACTCTCTACGGAGTTGGTTTGGATTTGGCCAATTTGGTTCTTGTTAGAGGCAAATGATACTTAGAAATGGAGATCTTTAACTTCTCTTTCTGAGAATGGTGGACCAAGAGCTAACTAGACTCCTCTCCCTCCTCCTGAAAATAATCCTGCAAACTGAGCATAACACACAAAAAAGTTACCCTAAGTCACTGAAGAATGAACAGAAGCAGGCAGGCTCTGGTGGGACTCTGTCCTTGTAAAGGGAAAAACTAGAGCCATCCAGAGTAACCTCAGGCCAAGTGCTAGCAGTGCAGTGAGGGAGAGCACCAGAAGGGAAGGGTTCAGAGAGGGCATCTCCGAATTCCGTCTATGCACATCTTCAGCTGTTGAACCATGCATGCGTGGACTAGACTAAAAGAACCTCAGGTAATGATAGAAGATTGGAACTAAGACTGAATTTGCTGCCCAGAGGAAGAGTTTGCATTCTGGTTCAGCCAAGGTAGTTGCCAACCAGAACAAAAGAAATAACATTCAGGGCACCTGGGTGGCTCAGTCGGTTAAGCGTTTGACTCTTGATCTCAGCTTAGGTCTGGATCTCAGGGTTGTCAGTTCAAGCCCCACACTGGGCTCCACACTGGGCTCCACACTGGGGATGGAAGCTGCTTAAAAAAAAAAAAAAGTGAAGGGAAAATCAGGACATTTTTAGATAAAGAAAATGATAAGGATTCATCCTTAGCCAACCTGAATTTCAAGAAATGGTAGAGGAACTTCCTGAAGCTGGAGGGAAATGAAATGACATTAGATGGGAACTGGGACTCTTGAGGAAAAACGAAGAATACCGAAAATGGTAAATTTTTGGGTAAATACAAAATACCATTTTTTTCTTCGTGTTTTTTTCTCTCAATTTCTTTGTCAATCATGTAACTATTAAAAGCAAAAATTATAACTGTCTTGTGGGGCTTGTAACATTTGCAGATATGGTAGCTATAACAATCATAAGGGTAGGCAAGCACCTCTATTGTTGAGAGATTTCTGTATTTTACAGGAAGTGGTACAATATTGACTATAAGTGGGCTATGAAAAGTTACGATGTATATGGTAATCCCTGGTGCAGCCATTTAAAAATGCAAAGAAATATAGCTAAAAAGCCAATATGAGAATTGAAATGGATATTCAAATAATTTTTGCTAAAGGCAGGAAATGAGAAACAGGAACAAAGTTTTTATTTATTTTGTGACCCATGAAATAAGTAAAAGGAAATCGTTTTTAAAATTAGGTTATAAGAATATGATGGTAGCCATTTAAAATTGAATTTTTCAAGGTACACTTTTTAAAGACATTTATTTTGCCCTGGTTCTTTTCATTTCTTTTTCTTTTTTAAAAGTAGGCTCCATGCCCAATGCAGGGCTTGAGCTCACAACCCTGAGATCAAGACTCTCATGCTTTACTGACTGAGTCAGCCAGGCGCCCTGAAGAACATTTATTAATAAGAGTAAAATGCTCCTGATGTTGTGCAAAGTGAAAAAAGGATATTCAGCCTCTGTAGTATGACAATTTGAAAAAAAAATTTCACACACCCACAAAGTATAGAAGAAAAAGTTTAAGGAAATATACCAAAATGCTTTTTGGTAGTAGAATCCTAGGTGACTCCATGTCCCAGCCTTAGTTTGCTACATTCTTCTAAATTTTCTGTAATGAGCATAGATTATCACAAAGTTTTTTTTAGTTATTACTAGCACATAGTTATATATTAACACTTGGCTTTTCTACATTCTCTATTATGATACTTTACTAAATTAATTTTTATTCTAATAGCTTTACACTAATTCCTTTAGATTTTCTGAGCATATGGTTGTGTGATGGACATACAAACCATTCAGTCATGAGACCTCTTCGTGTCTGATGCTTATCTTAATGCAACAGAGAATCCCCAGGAGCTAATCAGCACCATTCATTCACACTAATTGGTGGATCCCAGGAGGTGGGGAATTACATGTCCTGGGTACATCCCTGCTTCCTCATCTGTGGAGTAGGCTCCTTGTAAGGATTAAATGTGATGATGGATGCAGAGTCCTGACTCAGTACGCAGCCATCATTTGCTCTTGACAAATGTTGGTGCTTATTACTGTGAGGCTGCATCTCTTGCATATACTTTCTGGAAGGGTGCAGAGCTGAGCTCTGGGAAGCAACTACACCATTCTGTGGGCAGGTCACATGACAGGAGGAGCCACGAACAGTCAGTCCTCGGGGGTGCCCGCTCTGGGCAGCCACACCTAAAAAATGATATCAGACTGGCATATATGTTATGTTTCCTGATATTTAAAACTCCACGTCTTGGGTGAAGATGTTCTTGCTTATGTGAGAAAGGACGTTGAATGTGAAGATGATGATGGGTAGCCCACTTAGAGTCTGAGGAGGCACACTGCGGAAGAGTCCATCTCTAGATTTATTCAAGAAGGAAAGAATGAGGAATCTCTCTGGTAAGCCACCTTTGAGATGGACCCAGTGATGTCTGCCCTGGGGTATGCATGTTCCTCTGTAAGCCTCCCCCCGCCCCTTGAGTGTGGGCTGGACCTAACAACTCACTTCCAACATAGAATATAGCAAAAGTAATGGGATGTCAGTTCTTTTTTCTTCTTAAGATTTTATTTATTCATTCATGAGGGATATAGAGATTGGCAGAAACACAGGCAGAGGGAGAAGCAGGCTTCCTATGGGGAGCCCGATGTGGAACTTAATGCGGGATCACGACCTGAACCAAAAGCAACCACTGAGATACCCGGATGCCCCAGGATGTCACTTCTGAGAGTAGGTTATGAAAAGGATTGTGACTTCTGTCTTGCTGGCCTTCTTTCACTCCCTCTTTTTGGAGCCATTGCTCTGGGAGAAACAAGCTGACGTGCAGTGAGTCACCTTGTGATGAGGCCCACATGGCTAGAAACTGATGTGCATCCCACGAGAAGCTGAGGCCTGTATGTAACTAAACTCGAATGTGGACCCTATCCCGGTCAAGCCTTGAGGTGACCACAGCCCCAGCTGATACCTTCCTTGCAACCTATGGGAGATACTGAACCAGAAGCACCCAGCTGAGCAACTCTCAGATTCCTGACCCTCTGAAAGTAGGGATAATAAATGTGTCTTAAGCTACTGGATTTGGGATATATTTGTTACACAGCAGTCAGTAACTAATACACTCTCTAAAGCAAAGAGGTGTCTTCCTTGATTTCCTCCACCTCATTCCATCCCCTCTGCCTCGATCCCTGGGGGGAACTGTGGCAGTCTCTCTTTGGCATCCTTTTATTTTTTTAAATTTGACATCAAGGCATCAGATGCCTTTCCCGCCCATTCCTTCATCTTGTCATCCTGCTTCCTGCTTTTTTTGCTGTGTTAACAAAAACCCAAATTGACTAGCGTTGTCATGTCATCTGTTGCTTGGGTGATCTCCTCTGTTCCTTTAAAAAGTCACAGGAGGATGTAGCTTCAGTGCGATCTAGAGGCCAGGGCAGTGCTTCACAACCTGCTCTTGTCCTTTTGTCATATATTGAGGAGGATGTCACACACAGGACCACACTCCACATTAGTCACCATGGGCCAGTGCATTGGGACTGTGGTGACCACGCATGGTCCCCAGTGCCCTGGCTCCAAGCTCTCCCCATCACCACCCATTGACTTACTGAGATAAAAGGGGGGAGAGTCCTCTGACCTATGGGGCACTAAATGGAGTGAGTGGCTGGACCTCTGGATTCTTGTCCCATCTCCCCTGCGGCTTGGCTGTGTGACCCAGAACGCATCTTTCCATCGAGTTTCTCAATCTGGAAGGCCTGGGCAATCATGGCCACCCTTCCCCTCTTCTGAAACAGAGCGTTAGGGAGAGATGTCCTCTATAAGTGATGGGAAATGAGGGCTTAATATTTTAAACCTGAGCGCAGTGGTTGTACAATTTGCAAACTGTAATAAAAGCCACTGTTGTCCCTAGACCCGTGAAGAGTGCTGGGAAAAAATAGCACATCTCACCCAACAAAAATGCTTGCCAATTGAAAATTAGTTTCTCATACATTGCCTCTTTATTCTTTTTGCTCATACTTAATAAGAGGACATTTGGTGATGGACTTCTCAATGCTGTCCCTGTGGCCATCAGCCTGTTCACACCATCCCTGGCTGCATTAAGTATCCCCAGTGCACAGAATTAAGTCACTGTAAAAGTATACTCTGGATTTTACCGAGAGGTCACGGAGAGCCCTTCTTGCCATGGCAGTCAGCAGCATTCTTATTACACTTCATTTATCTATTTGGGAGGACTCAGGAGGACCAGCTGGGCCCCTGTCTGCACTCATCAGGAGTTAATTTCTGAGCGAGGTGCTGTGGTCATGAACAAGTGCAGAAGGTACCCCGGTGGTCCTGCCAGACGAGAGGGGCCCTTAATTAGCAGCAGTGTTCAATCAGGCTGCTTAACCCGCCACGGAGCTGAGGTGGTCATGTCCTCCCTGCCGCCCTCCCATAAACACGGAGCCACCGGCGGGCTCGGGTGGCCGTGTGGCCCAGGATGTGGAGGACGGTGCAGATCTGAGCCCGCCACACAGTCAGGTGCTACTGGAACCTTGCCTTTATTGTCGACAGAGGAGGGAGGGTTAACCATGAGGGTTTTTTTTTTTTTCCTCCTTTAAAATTTGGAAGCATCTTTTCATCTTCACCAGCTTCGTATTTCCTGAGCTGGACATCACACTCGCTTTGTTTCTTTGCTATTAAAAGTGATCTCGTGTCGTCCTGTTTCTGGCATGGCTTAGTGTGTATTGAGCCAGCTTGTTTGGGTGCAAAGTCAACACAACCCTCACCGGTTTTAAAACCCTGTTCTTGGGGGCACCTGGGTGGCTCAGCAGTTGAGCATCTGCCTTTGGCTCAGGTCGTGACCCTGGGGTCCTGAGATCGAGTCCCGCATTGGGCTCCCCATGCTTCTCCCTCTGCCTGTGTCTCTGCCTCTCTCTCTCTGGGTCTCTCATGAATAAATAAATAAATAATTTAAAAAATAAAACCCTGTTCCTGCACCATGGTGCGTTCCACCGCAAAATAGAGATGATGGTCCCTGCCCTGACTACCTGGAAGGAAACAGTATGTAAACTCCCAAATATCATATAACTCTGAGGTGAAATTATTGAATGCCGGGGTTGGGTTGCTTCTAGGTGACTCCTCAGTAGAGCTGAGGGAGGTGTTTATTTTAATGATCACCTGAAGAACATCAGAACCTGGGGTTCCTGCTAGGTGTCTGATATTTTATTAGAGATGCTATGCAATATTGCAACATTCAATAAATAAATAAATCCAAATGCTCCCTCTAATTCTGGCCAAGTGCCTCTAGGGCCTGTTGAGGACCACAGTGGACAGAGGGATCAGAGTGTAGGAAGAGGGTGGGTGAGAGTTTCTTAGCTCAGTGGGACATCTTGCTTCATCATGAGACCCACTTACCTGGGGAAGCTGAAGGTGGGCTGGGTCCTTTTGTCAGCTCCTGGCCCAGGGTAGGAGGTTTGGGGACCATCCACTGTTGAGTCCCTGGGCAGGTTCCACTGGATACCTCTGATCAAGCACCCGGCATCTTCTCTGACCCGGTTGAATTACTGGATTTACTGACCACAGGTGGCTTGACGTTCTTTCTGGCGATGCCCACAGAACGAAAGTCAAGACCCACCCCATGCCCCTGACTCAGAGTGTGATGGGGGGTTTGATTGTGTGGCAGTCACGGCACCTGCGGGGAGCACTGAGCCAGTGGCCTCTTGAGAGGCCAGTTGCACCTCGGCCATGGGGAGAATCAAACACAGAACCGGAAAGGGTTGATAGAACACATTCATTTTAGGTATTTACACTTAGCATTTATGCTTAGCACGTTAAAGTTTACTGTGAATTTTAGGCTTCGTTCTTTTCTTCCCTGGCAGCTCGGAGAGTGCTGTGTCTTGGTGTAATGAAGCATTATGTTGGTATAGCAGAAAGGAAACTGCCCTCCTACAGGAATTCGGTCTCACTAGAAGCTTATGGTCTGGTGCGGGGCCCGCCTGGGAATGGATGTGTGTGTACATGTGCGCGCAGGCGTTTCTCCTGGTGGGGAAGTTGAGACCAAATTGCCCATTACATTGCCTGATTTTACCTGACAGTTTCCTGAAAGGGATGTCGGATAGCAAATCCATTCCTGTTTGCAGGCCTTTTTTTTTTTTTTTTTTTTTTTTTAACTTACAGCTTTTGGTTTTTTTCTATTTTTGCCTTGGAAACATGGAAATGATTCGTGAATTATTTTGATGGAGGGGGGAAAAAGACTCGAAATCGAGGAGTAAATCAGTCACCGGGTAGTTCTTGCAGCCAAAACCATTCAGAGCCAAAAGCTGCCGCCACATCCGGAACCTTCTCTGGGCCTCGTGGGCATAAACTGGAACCTTGGCAAGAAAGTGTGGGACTCAGGGACTGAGGGACTCAGGGTCGTCCTGTGCCAGGGTTTCTGGAATCCAGATTTGATACTGCACATTCCTCCTTGTTTTGAAAGGAGAAATCATTCCTTTAAATGTTAGGTAACTCTGTTTCATCCCGAACATGGAAATATTGATGCTGGACAGAGAACATGCAGAGGAAGCCGTGGAAAGTACATCTGCCCTGTCCTGGCCAACGAGTGCAGACTCGTTCTCTAGGCCTGGGCTCCGAACCTCCTCCCATCAGGAAGGGGCATCTTGTTGATGCCCTATGATCGGCTTGGATTGCCTCGGGCTTTGAGTCCCCAGCCGTGTGTTCTGTCCTGTGTCCAAGCACCAGTCATCTCCTTGTCACCATGACAATGATTGTGACGCCCGAGATTCCCTTTCAGTTAAAGGCGTAGGACTGGGAACTGGACTCCAATTGCACAGAGTTCTCTTTCACATCATTAATTTTCTTTTTTTTTTTTTAAGACTTTACTTATTTATTAAAGAGAGACACAAATAGTGACAGATAGTGAGAGAACGCACAAACTGGGAGGAGAGGGAGAAGCAGACTCCCCACTGAGCAGGGAGCCCGATGTGGGGCTCGATCCCAAGACTCTGGGATCATGACCTGAGTCAAAGGCATACGCTTAACCCACTGAGCCACCCAGGTACCCCTCACATCATTAATTTTTCAATTGAATCCTACTGTTCTACATTTGTGCCTATATCTCCGACTTCCAGAATAAGAATCAGGTCGCATTTTGGGATTGTTGCCATAATGATTCCTATTTTGTTTTTGAGACACTCCCCGAGACGGTTGACATACAACTCCTTACTGGCGAAAGGCAGCCTGAACTGTTCTGTTGACTTCACCCATGTGGATTGTTTTATGGGATTACACCGAGAGTGGAAACACGGCTCTAGGTCTATGGTGTAAGTCTGTTCTATCACAGAAACTCCGTTAGTCCAGCATTCTTGACGTTCTGTATGCTGAGCACAGTGGCGAGGGCTTGAAATCTAGATCCGGGTGGTGGGGACATATGTCTTCAGCACGTCACTCATCTGCTTGGATGCTAAATGACTTCTCCAAGCCTTAGAGTTTCTCCTGTAAAGTGGCAGCGATAGCAGCAGCTTTGCAGCTTTTTCTACTGATAAGTAAATAAGATGTAACTAGAAAGTGCCATGTAAACATTTGTAAACTACAAGGCAAATGTCTCTTGTATACGTAGAGAATGTTTGTGGCAGAGACACTATTACGTGATTCCCGACTCTGCTTCATGTTCCTTCCTCCTGGGCACGCAACCACCCTCTCACCTGGGCTGGGCTTGCGTGGATGGCCAACAGGCCGGATGGTCACGAAGCATGCATCTTCTAGGCCTGGCCTGTTAGATGCTTCCCACCCCCTTCCTTCCCCTTCTATCGTGATTTTGGAGGTCATGCAGGAAAATGGCAGTGTTACAGGTTGGAAGAGGCCCGTCCCTGAGTCACCACTTGGAGGAGAGCTGTCTAACTAGCCTTGGACCTGGGCCATTGCCCTTAGGGCTGTTTTCACCCAGTGTTAGCCCTGAATAATCACAATTTTGGAAAAGAATATTATTTGCCACTGTTGGCATATAAAATACTTTTTAAAAAATTATTTTTTTATTTTATTTTTTAAAGATTTTATTTATTTATTCATGACAGACACAGAGAGAGAAAGAGAGAGAGGCAGAGACACAGGCAGAGGGAGAAGCAGGCTCCATGCAGGGAGCCTGACGTGGGACTCGATCCTGGGTCTCCAGGATCATATTCTGGGCCGAAGGCAGTGCCAAACCGCTGGGCCATTGGGGCTGCCCTTTTACATTTTTTTTTTTAGAGAGAGCTAGAGAGAGAGCATGGGAGCAGGAGTGGGAGGGAAGGGCTGGGGGGGTGGAGAGAGAATCTGAAGCAGGCTCCACACTGGGTGTGGAGCTCGATGTGGGGCTCAGTGTCACGACCCTGAAATCATGACCTGAGCTGAAATCAAGAGTTAGGAGCTTAACCAGTTGAGTCACCCAGGTACCCCAAGTACTTGTATGTTTATATATACACCATAAATATAATGTACATTTAAGGGTATTTTTTTATCACATTATATATCATATTGTTGCTAAGAGTATGAATGAAAATCAGCCTATTTGCAGTTTTTATAAATAAAACAATTGTTTGCAATGAATGGGATCCATAATTTAAGATTCACTAAATTTTTGTACATATCTTGACCAAAAGAGAAGTTAATAAACTCACTGGGAGGTGAATTCCTACTGGAAACATTCATAATCCTAAAGAAAGATAAACGGTCACTGATGAAGCACTTATATGCCAGACATACGGTGCTAAGGACTTACAGACACAGTAGGAATGTTCCTGAAGCGAGACATTTGCTTTTTCTTTCAAAATTGCTTCATACTTGTTGACACTGGAGTATGAGACAAAAGCATATTTACTCCTCTTCTAGATTGTCATGTTCCCTGCCCCCTTGTTATAAATATGTGAGACCCATGAATTAAGCCAAGGAGCTAATTATATATGAGAACCTGATTTCTAAAATGTCATAGGACCAGCAACTACGAAAGTCCATTTCTGGTAGACCGTTGTAGGTTGAAAACTTAAATGTGTCTCTATTGTGTGTCTCTGGGTTTATTTTGGCTAGTGTTAGTAACAAGGATAATTATTCAGGGGGCATAAGTGCCATATGTCCAACCAAATATGGTTTCCTGCATGTTCATCCATCTGCTGAAAGCCTCCAAGCACGATAGCCACAATAATTTCCGTGGAGGCACATGCTGCCATCGGTGATATGGCCCCAGCAGCCACAAATGCTTACTAATCAATTGACCTTAGGTTCGTAACATTACCTCTCTCCTTCAATACCACTCTCAACCCCCAAAACTAAGGGGACAGAATTCACACCCCAGGGTAAAGACTTGGAGCCAACTCTAAACTTACTAGCGGGTTCTGTAACAACTGGGCTCATGTTTGGAAGTTGTAGGAGGTTGTGTTAAGAAGACAAATGATGGAAATGGTCTTCTGCTTGAGGTGAAGGAAACACTGGGAGGACGAGCCTGGTTGACTGTCTTGATGAAGACCCAGTAGTCCGGGAAACCCCACAGCGGGATCACCCAGACCAGCGCTGGTCTGGTTTCCTTATCATTCAGGAATCCTACTACCTTCTGGCCTGTTTCCTCACCAGTAAAATGGAGTTAATGATAGTACTACCTGCTAAGATTTTTGAGTTGCGTGTGAAATGTTGAGAATGGGACCCATGGGGATGGAGGGCTTGGCTCCTCTTGTCATTGTCGTTGCTCGACGTATCTGTTCACGTGTAATGTCCATGTTCATTTTATTTGGGAAGCCTGATTACAGATTCTCTGTGTTTCAGCTTGTTATACAGATTGTTTTTGCGTGTGTCTCCTTGCTCACCGGGTATTTATGGAGTACCTGCTGTATGCTGAACAGTGTGGCAGCTGTATCCCAAGCATGTCCGTGTCTGTGTTATTATCTGTTTTCAGTAGAAAGTGCTCTGTGGCACTGACCTCTGCACATCAGCACGGAGTCTGGCTAGTACGTGGAGGCTCTTCCCATCATCCTCTGATGATGCAGTGATAGGATCAAGCTGGCCTCAAACCTTATGGGCTCTTTTAGGCTTGAGATGAACAGTGCAGAAACTGCATGCATGCTCTGCAGCTGATGGTAAGCACGGTTAATAAATGTGGAAACGAATTCTGTGACACTCAGACACCCTTCTGTAGAAAGAAAGATGGCTAGATTTTCCTCATGAGGCTGTGCCTAGATGTTTACATGTTGCTGTTATTAGTTGTTCACGCATAACCCTGTGGTTTGGGCTTGTTACTGAAATGCCATTTTTTCAAATTGGAGAAGCGAGGCTTTGAAGACTGAAGTGACTTCCTGAGCCTGCAGGCTGCATCTGGGACTCGATTTTTTGGGTCCAAGTTTTCTGCTTCTTAGAAATCTAGTGGATCCAAATTATATAGAGCTACATTGGACCTTGCTGGCATTGCTAGGGAGTGGAGTCGCACTGCTTACAGATCAGAGAGGTTGTGTACTTTCTTAGCACGAGCAGCTCCAAGTGTGATAAAAGGGCACGTGTGTGGGCATCCTTGCTTTGGGGAATGTCCCCTGTTTTAATACCCTCTCTGAACAGATGGCTTCCAAATTTACATCTCCAGTCTCTCCCCGGGTCTTCAGATTGTCACGTTGACTCGCTGACTGGATAAACTATAATTACACGTACAGATCTAATTTTTTACATATCCCAGAGACAGCTTAAAATTGACTTGCCCCAGTAATCAAGATAAATGCAGTGGCATAAGGGTTGAGGTGCAGATTAATAGAAGAGTAGAAGTCCCAGAAACAACACCTACGTGTACATGGCCAGTTGAGTTTTGGTAAAGATGCCAAGGTCATTCAATGGGGGAAAAGAAATGGGGTCATTTCGGTAATGGTGCTCAAACAATCGGGTGTCTGTGTGGAAAAAAGAAAATGAATCTCAGCCTTTACCTGGTACCATATGGAAAAATTAACTCAAAATGGATCATAGTCCTAAATATAAGAGCTAAACTGTTAAACTTATGGGAGAAAATGGTAGTAAAAAAGAAAAAATCTTTGTGACATTGGAGAGGGGAAAAATTTCTTAAACAAAACACAAAGCATGAATTGTAAAAGAAAAAAAAGATTTTTAACTTTAAAAAAAGTTTTTTAATTTAAATTCAATTTAGTTAACATATATTGTATTATTAGTTTCAGGGGCAGAATTTAGTGATTCATCAGTTGCATGTAAAACCCAGTGCTCATCACATCAGGTGCCCTCCTTCATGCCCATCACTCAGTTACCCCATCCCCCCCACTCCTCTCCAGCAATCCTTAGTTCATTTCCTAGAAGCAAGTCTCTTATGGTTTGTTTCCCTCTGTTTCCATCTTATTTTTATTTTTTCTTCCCTTACCCCATGTTCATCTGCTTTGTTTCTTAAATTTCACATACAAGTGAAATCCTGTGGTGTTTCTCATTCTCTGACTGGCTTATTTTGCTTAGCATAATGCCCTCTAGTTCCATCCATGTCATTGCAAATGGCAAGATTTCATTCTTTTTGATGGCTGAGTAATATCCCATTGCATATATACTTTTAAAAGCTATTTTTAAAAGACCCATTTAAGAACACACAATGGCAAGCCACAGACTAGGAGAAAATATATGCAAAACATATACCTGGCAAAGAAATTGTAGCCAGAATACATAAAATGTCTTCCAACTGAGTATTAAGAAGACAACCCAGTGTGAAGGGGGAAAAAAAGGCAAAAGAATCAAACAGACACTTCAAAGAAAACATGAATGCCAGAAAGTATGTGAGAAGCTACTCAATATCACTAATCTTCAGGGAGACACAAGATAATATATCATTATGCATCCATTTATAGGGCTAACTTAGCGGCTGATAATACCCTATCTTGACAAGGATGCAGAGAAGCCAGAAGTCTCGTATTGCTGGTGGGGATGCAAAATGATACAGCCACCTCTGAAAACATTCTGGTAATATCTTATGAAATTAAATAAACACTCACTATATGACCCTGCTAGCAGTGCTACTCCTAGGGATTGACCCAAGATAAATGAAAATGTGTGTCCACACCAAGACCCGTATGCAGTTGTTCATAGCACTTTTATTCATAATCTCCCCAAACTGGAAACAACCCCACTATTCAAACGTTGGTAAATGGGTAAACAAATTGCTGGAATACTACTCAACAATATAAAGGAGCAAAATACGAGCGCCTGCAGTGACATGGGTACATCTCAGAAATGTTACGCCACGTGAAAATCCCTGGTTCTTACCTGTCGGGAAGCCCTCCCTGACTGAGCCCCCCACATAGCCCCTGCCTAGCAGACCTAGATGCTCTTTCACATATGCACACGCACATGCGTGCTGGGCCCCAGACATGGCAAGCACCCACTCCCTGCCTCAGATCCTCCATGCGTGTTCTTCCCTTGCTTGGACTATTCCTCTCCCAGATGCTGTTCCTGCCCTCACCTCCTTCAGGACTCCACATGTCAGCTCCTGAGAGAGGCCTCCTTCACTGTCTTTACAAAATGTAGAAAACAGCCTCCACTACCCCTTCTGTCACCCCCTCACCTAGTATGTGATGTATTTATTTACTTATTTGTTTAGTATTTGCCTCCTCCTGCCAGAATGCAGGCCTGCTTTGTCTACTACTACATTTCCTGCTCTCTGGATACCGTTACGTAGTAAGTGCCCCAGAAATAGTGCAAATGCACAAATTTAGGAATGCAGGCAGCAGGATAGAATGAGACCTCAGGTATGCTGCGCCCGGTCAGGATATCTACTGTTGCCTTCTGTGTTCTCAGCTTTTCCTTAGCCTTCTCATCCACTCGTGTGCTGCACAGCCTCTGACTCTGTTGAGCTTTGAGAAACTGAACTGATGAAGTACACATCAGAAATGAGTGCCAGTGCGTTTACTCCCTCACTTAATATGTTCAAATGGGAAATTCTTGACATTTTTGCAAAGGTAAGAAAAGAGAGCTTTTTATATAGGAAACTTCTCAAACGATATATACCAATGTGGATTATTAGTCTTCCTCCCTACACCTGTTCCCGTTTATAAAAACAAAAATATGAGGCAAACCTAGAGAAAAATAATTGTAATAATGTTTATGAAATGTTGGACTTACATGCTACTGAAAGTGTGGACATGGAACCAATACTGTTTTCTGACATCACTCTGTTCTGTTGCTAAAGATTTGTTTTAAAGCTGAATCGGAAGATTTTAGACATAGCACAGAATACTGTCTTTGGATGGCATTGCCGTGTAGGGACAGTGTTACAGGAGATTGTGATCAGAAGTCACTTTTACATAATGCATTTGCTGATTTAGGTACGATGATCTTTTCTGTAGATGCTTCATTACTTCCCCCCATTCTTGAATTCTTCCTTCTGGAGGTTACAGCTCATGAGCATGGATCCATGCTTGTCCTCCAGAAAAAGAGCCGAAGGGGATGATGACCTTAAAGTAGTTTTGCTTCCGTCCTTGTGAGTGGCCCCGGTCAGGCTGGTGGGTTCTGTGGGAAGCCTGAAGGGATGCAGTGGTGCTTGGGATTATTTGCCAGTTTTGGAGAGGGGCGGCCCTTTTGTTTTCCGGTATCCCAGATTATCTGAATCCTGGTCCCCTGCCATTCTCACAGGCCTGCTGATACGTATAATACAAATTGCTGTACTATTTTGAATAGTAACAGAAACATGCTTTTGGGAATCGGGAAATTTGGTAAATTTAGGAAGCCAGTCATCCGACTAAGGTCATTTGGAGAAATGCCCCAGGCCCATTGACATGTGTCACTTACCTTCGCTGCATCTACTGAGACAATCAGGTGATTTTCTCATTCTGCCCTCGTGATGTGTTCTATCGATACGATGTTAAACCATCCTTGCATTTCTAGGATAAACACTTCTTGATTATAATGTATTCTACATAAGAGGTGTAAATGAATTCAGTTAGCTAGCATTTCATTTAAGGTTTTCACTTCCCTGTTTATAAGTGAAGAGGGCCTGTTACTTTGTTTTCTTACTTACCTAACTCAGAATTGAGATTAATTGTACTAGAACCATAAAATGAGTTAGGCAGTTTTTCCTCTTTTTTTTTTCTTTCTAATTTGTGGAACATAATGGAATGTTTTCAAAGTTGCAAGTTGCAAATGTTTAGAACCCCACTTGTGTTTGGTTTACTTTAGCCACCAAAATATTTTTTTTTAACTTTATCCTTAATTAACCTTTTAAATTAAAAAGATACTTTTCTGGTTTCACTGTTTTCTTTTTTTCCAGTGAGTGACCTAAATTAACTGTCCAGTTAATTTTTAATGAATATTTATTCACTCATTCAATGGACATTCATTACGATTTACTGGGCATTTGCTCTGCACAGAGCACTGGGCTAGAAATCAATGGTGAGAGTCCTTCCCTTATTTTTTCTGCAAGGGAAGCAGAGCTCGTTTATCTAAGGCAGCATGTCTCATTCTATGAAAGGAGGGTGTTGGATCACCAGAGACCTTCAGATATTTGTCTCTCACAGAATAGTGATTTTGCATGTTTGTTGAGCTGCAAATGATTCATGGTCTCAGATTTTCTAGTTTCAGGTAGAAATGTGTGTAATTATCCATTCTTCAAATATTTATAGTCCCTACTCTATGCTAGGCAACGTGTATGACACAGGAACTCTGAAGTCATTTTCAGTAGTTTGTGTCAAGGGCCAGCATTATTTTGGAAGATGCATACTGTCATCATTTACTCCCTTTCTGAATGTATTTTAAAAATGTTTGAAGGCAGAAGCATCTCAGGAGGGGATCCTCTGGGTCCCTCCTGCCCTGCTCTGCAGATGTGTATGGGGACACTTCCTGATGAGCACCATCCATGTCTCTTAGCAGAGGAGGAGCTGCCTTTCTGCCTTTTCTTGGGGTTGTCAGTTCAGGTGTGTTGACCTGGTATGGTCACCGGGTTTTGTGTATCTAAGAAATCAGAGCTGTGGGTTCTGAATTCTCAACCTGGAGCCTTTGCCAGAGAGCGAAGTCAGGGTGATCAGACGTCTTCCCTCTGTAGTTTGACTCATTCCCTACTCATTCTGTACTACATTTGTATGTTTTGGGTAAATACCTAGTAGTGCAATTGCTGGGCTGTAGAGTAGCTCTATTTTGAACTTTTTAAGCAACCTCCATACCATTTTTCAGAGTGGCTATACCAGCTTGCATTCCTATCAACAGTGTAAGAGGGTCCCACTTTCTCCGCATCTTCACCAACACCGTTTGTTGAAGAGAGACTGTCTTTTTTCCATTGGATATTCTTTCCTGCTTTGTCAAAGATTAGTTGACCATAGAGTTGAGGGTCCATTTCTGGGAACCATTACAGAAATGGTTCCCAAATGAGTAGCCTTGTCCCAGATTTCACTGTTCAACTCCACACTGCCTTTTAGATCCCCTGGACCGTCCAGTGAGCCTCTCATACTTGCTGCTTCCAAACCTAGTACTTGATCCACCCTCTAGCTGCTGTAGGCCAGAACTCTTAGTCTCGTCCTTAACTCTCTCCTTCCTATCTTCCTTTCTTCCTTTCTCCCCCCCCCCCCCCTCTCTTTCTTTCAGGAACTCAGACTATTATCAAATCCTATTGGCCCCACTTCTGAAATATCTAGAATGCCCCTGCCCCATTTCCACGCCAGCCCCCACAGCCTTGCCTCTTACTTGATCTAGAATGCCCCTGCCCCATTTCCACGCCAGCCCCCACAGCCTTGCCTCTTACCTGATCATGCTACAGCCCCCCAGTTGATCTTCTGTGACCCCTGACACCCCCCACACACATCCCTGCACGCCCCTGGCTCTTTTTCATACAGCAGCCAGGTGAATCTTTCCTAAAAAATCAGGTTATATCCACCCACTGTTTAGAATGGCTCAGCATTGCTTCTTCATTCAGTATAAAATCCAGAATCCAGACCTTCAAAGCCCTAAGGTTGCCCCCCACAGCCCACCTTCCTGGAGCCATCCCCACCCCCTATACACATTCACAATGTACTTGGCCACCATGTTCTTCCCCATATCTGCTGGGGGCCTTTGGCCTTGCTGTTTCCACTGCCTTGAACGTTCCTGTCTCAGATACCTTCATGGAACACTGTCTGGCTTCCTTGTGCTCTCTGAACAAATGTCTTCCCGAAGGGGGCCCTGCCTCACCATCCCACACACAGTGGGCACCCCACCCCTTGTCCCTCTCTGTCCCTTTACTCTGCTTTACTTTGCTCTCACCGTATTGCCACTTTGTGTATTTCCCTAGTCTATGTGTGTTTCTACTCCATAATTCTGGTGTGCATTTGTTTTAACATAAAAACAATATTTTAACCTATCAGCTTATTCAGCCTTTTTGCTTCACAAAGTAAAACTGATGCACAGGTTAGGATGTACTGTCACCCCTGGTGTCTTTGTGAGTCCTCCAGTGGACACGGGCCTCTGCGTGTCCTCCAAGCTCTTGGGAGAAGCAGGGGCCTGGAGCGAGGTGCTTGTTCCTAAGGAAACCTCCAGAAGTGAATGGAACATTAGAAAGGGTAATTAAGGATCTCAACAACCTTAACTTTTTGCTTGTCCCAGCAAAGTCAAGGTTTCTCCTCTTGGTACAAACCAGCTGAGCCCGTGAACAGGTCACTTATATTGAGATGAGAGCATGGTAGGGGCTCGTGTCCAGCTGTGAACATCTCTGCAGGATTGGGAAGCGAGGGCAAAGCTCAGGAACGAGGGAATGGAGAGGAATTGCCACACGTTCCCCTCCTGTCGGCTGTGGGGAAGCCGACCTGGGTTCTGAGTGTCCCACATGCGGCTCCCACCCAGGATGTTGTAGCAGATGCCTTCGCAGGGGGATAAAAGGAAAGCGAAAGCAAACCAGTAGGGTGACTGTCATAGCTACGGTGAGGCAGCCCGTTGGGTCTCAGTCACTCTGAAAGGGCCCAGGCCCAGCTTGACACAACCCTCCTTCCCCAGAGCCCCCCGCAGCTGCCTCTGGCTGCAGTTGCAAGGGCACCACGCATCTCCATAGCTCTGCGGTGCTGTGATGTGACAACTGGCTCTCGGTTTCCTTATTTGGGAATAGTTATTAGTCGTGGGTACAGGGCATGCCTCTGACCAGCTGGGGTCCTGGATCAATCACTTGAGTTGTCTCATCCGCAAATGGGGTCGTAAGGTCCCCACCTTGGAGCACTGTCCCCAGGGTTGCCCGGAATCACAAGCAGCAGTTCACTCGGGCACTGACGTCAGAGAATCAGCGGAGGGTGACCCTCATCCTCCTTAGTCTGGATCACGGCAAAGTGCTGTTTTTGCCGGTGGATCGTCAGCGATGCCTCGCAGGGCTCTGCGCAGTCCCCCCAACCCGTCTACGGTGGCTGGAGCGCAGGCGGCGGCAGCTGGCCCAGGCTCCCCCCCCCCCCCTATGCCAGAGTGAGCTGGCGCTGCCGTGCAAGCGAGGAAAAGGCTGCGTGTCCCCGGGGATTAGCTCTGGGAGCCTGTTGAGTGGCCGCCAGGTGATTTAACTGGGGTCCTTTTGTAGGTTTCACTATTGGCACCTGGTTAATGGGATGGGGATTTAGGGACGCAGTACTGACATCGCCTTTTCCGGTCCGGGCAGCGTGGCCCGAGTGCCTCGACGGCAGGCGGTGCTCCCCGGCTGGTTGTGAGGCGTCCCCGCTGCTGCTGCTTGGCCCATGCCCTTCCAGAACACTGGTTTTATCTGCTGCCTTTCCTCTGCAGCGTGAAACGTACTCCCACCATCCCAGCCGGCCCTTAATTTTTAAGTGGTGGGAGGATGCCCCATTCTAACCCCATTGTTCTGCCCATTTTTTCTTTTCTTTTTCTCCTCTTGCCTTTCCCTTTGCAGAGTGTTTGGGGGTGGTGGTGGTGTACACATTTGTGAAGCCACAGAAACATGATCCTCGTGCCCTTGTGGGTCTGGCAGACAGGCACCTTTGAAACAGCCGCATCCACATAGCCCTGTGCACCCCCCCCACGTATGTGGCCCCCTGCTTATGTGGGTCTGCCCCCCACCACCCCGGTTATGTGGCTCAAGGGCCCGACTTCCAGGGTGCTCAGCACTGGTGGCAACCCAGCCTGCCCTTGGGGACTGTCCCTATCACTCCCTATTTCTCCCATATGGTACAAACCCACCTAGAGTAGGTTACATTTAATGGGGTGAGAAAAACCCACACCGTCAGAGAAAAGTTGCAGGTGAGGTCAGGCTGCTTCCTCCCTGGAGGGAGAATGATTTTCTCTTCTCTGGCTCCCACACCAAAAATTCATACAAAAGAGCTCTTTTTATGTTTGATGTATTGCTTTTAAAAAACAAATCCTTCGTGTTTTTTCATTTTTGGTTCATACCTCTTGGCCGACCCAGCAGGAATTTGGCAGCTGGCGGTGCTGCTTCTCGCAAATGCTAAAAGCTGCCTCACTAGAGTCACTGGCTGCTGGGAAGGCTGGACCGGGGCAGCGACCCCGGGAGGGTGGGGCGCCTCCTTCCAGTCTGTGCGCGTTAAGGGGCTTACTGGTTGTCGACAGTGATCGTGCACGCGGGGGCTCCTTCCACCATTCTTTAGGCTTGCTGTGTGTTCGCAATTTTTTATGATCGAGAGTGTTTTTGAGGGTTACCCAGGGCCCAGCGAGGTGTGTGTAGATTTTGTTTTGGACACGTACCTTGCTATTGCCCACCCCCACCCCATGCGGAATCTTTTCTATTATGATTCATGTTCCAAAAGATCTTTGATAAGGCATATTTAATCCATTGTAAGCATAAGCAAGCTCAAACCTCAAAATTAAGCCACACCTTAGTTTATTGTTTCATTTTACTTTATTTTTAAAAAAATATTTATTTATTCATGAGAGCTGCAGAGAGAGAGGTAGAGACATGGGCAGAGGGAGCAGCAAGCTCCCCGCAGGGACCCTAATGCAAGACTCGATCCCAAATCCCAGGATCACACCCTGAGCCAACGGCAGACGCCCAGCCACTGAGCCACCCAGGTGTCCCTATTGTTTCATTTTATTCTGTGTACAAAGCGCTGGTCCAACACCCAAATTCTTTGCTTTAAAAAGAATCAGAAACCATATCAGCAGCTAATCAGCACAGATACTCAATGATGGTGAACAGACCCACGGAAGAAAATTCTGCCTACTTCATGGATTTTTCTAAATGGAGAGAACACCAAAATCCTGCCGTCTGCTTCCGGAAACTCAAGCGCTCTGCAGGCTGAGCAAAATGACACCAGAACAGTAATACAGCGTAGCCCGGCCAGTGCAGACAGCCCCCACTCCCCCCCACCCCCCGCCCTTGCTGTCTGAGTCTTGACAGACCAGATTGGAGCATTCCTACTGCCTTCTGGATCTTTCTCTGCAGATGAGCAGAAACATAAGATGCTGAGAAAGGCTGCCAGATACAGAATATGTGTCTGTGACTATTTTTATGCCTTTACTCTGGGATATAGTAGCCAAGATAACAACACAGGACCCTACTTCACAGTCCTTCACAATTCACTGCACATGCTTGTCACCCACTAAATTAGCCAATAAAACAAACAAGAAACATGGATTGGGGTGTGTGTGTGTGTGTGTGTGTGTGAGATACTGTTCAAGAGAGGCAAGGATATAATGAAATAGGTACTCTGAAACCAAGTTTAAACCTCGACAGGAGGGCAGCCCTGGTGGCACAGTGGTTTGGCGCTGCCTGGGACCCAGGGTGTGATCCTGGAGACCCGGGATCGAGTCCCACGTTGGGCTCCCTGCATGGAGCCTGCTTCTCCCTCTGCCTGTGTTTCTGCCTCTCTCTCTGTGTCTCTCATGAATAAATAAATAAAATATTAAAAAAAAAAACCTCGACAGGAATATAAGTTGGAACAACCTTTTGAAAAGCAACTTGGTAGTGAGCATTAGGGATAAGAAGTTCCTACCCTTTGACCCATTAACCCTACTTTGTAGTAATCTACACTCAACAAATAGATGGGAAAATATATAGGAATACGTATGGGGAAACCCATACATTAGGAAACGCATTGGGTATAGCCACTCAGTGGGGTATTATCCATCAACAGAAAGACTTAACAGTAGAGAGCAATGCTTATATCACTTAAAAACTAGGTTAAAATAAGTAGTGAATCAATTTGAAAATCTTAAAACATGCATCTGACAAGAGACTAGGAAATATGGAAAAGTGGTTATGTTCCATTAGGATGAATAATTGCATCTTTTATTTCTGTTTTCCAAACTATCATTAGCATGATTACATTTGTAAATTAAATATCTTACATCCTCCTGACCACAGTAGAGGAGAGTCCTATTTGTCCTCCACTAATTTAGGATTTATGATTGTCTGGTCAGAGATTAAATTGGAATTTCCTTTATGGGCACAAACAAAATTATAGGGAAAATATTTAAATAACTTGAGTTCAAGCCCAAAATCATACTTTAGCATATTTTTAATTGATTGAATGTGTTTGAAAGAAGTAGAACTGCATGAAAAACATTTTTTTTTCCCCACCACATCATACCACAGTCATCTGACCCAATGATTTCATTCTCTCTGTAGCATTAAATGGATGAGGTGGTGTGTAGTGTTTAAGAAGTAAGAACAAATCGTGTCTAGTGGCTGGCGTGGCTGGAGGAGATGGGTCATTTTGTTGACTTTTCCTAATAAGATAATCAAGGTACTCATTTGCTAACTGGAGGGATTCTCTTGTACCAACTTCCTGGAAGATTGGGTTCCTGATCTTTCCAAAATGAAAATGCTGTACAAAAACAACATAATCCAATGACTGGCAGTGAAAGATCTCTGGCATGTGAATGCACCCAGCCTATAGGACATGGGGTGCCTGCCTGCTTTTGGGACTCCCCCATGCTCCAGAGCATTATAATACAAGTTATTCATTTTTACCAAAGAAGTTATTCATCCTCACTAAAAAGTCCCTTTGACTTTTTATGACTTCGGGATCCTTTTAATAACACACTCATTTTATATAATCATCTCTAACAGTAATGCAGTGCACACACCTCTCTCCCAGACCCCGCCCTTGAGGCCACCGCTCCCCCTCATTACAGACCCGGTCTGTAGCAGGAACTTCCATCTTCCTCTTTGCCTTTTAATGCTTATCGTAAAAAGCGTTATGAGAAGTTCCAGGCAGTTTCATTTTGTGAAAGCACACCCAGCAATCTCGATTTCATTAGAACATGAAGCTCCATTTACTGTTCGTGGCTTTATGAGGGTCATTCGCGGGGACCGCGCTTAGCAGTAGGTCTAGAGCCGTGTCCATCCCCACATCCTGCAGGAGGAGCCACTCGGGCCCCCGCTGTTGACACAGGGCAGCTGTGCCGTGTCGCCTTAGCCCCACGTGTGGCAGGTGGCCCAGCCCATCGTGAGCTCAGTGCGTGCCACTTGCGTGTGTTCCTTGGGGGCAAGGATGAAGCATTGAGCTCGGGTGCTCCAGGATGGAGCGAAGCGCATGGACGTGCACCTTACAGCATCAGGGAGATGAAGCAGTGTCTCTAGGAAATGCCAGGGTTTTGACTTTTCTGGACAGTGGTCACTGGACAGCTTACTAGTGGCGTGAGGGATGGAGTGAGTCTAGCAAGATGCCAACAGAATGTACCTGTGATCAGAACCGAGCCAGGCCGGGGGATGAGAGCAAAATAGGCAAAAGGCAGCAGTGTTTCCCCAGGGAGCCCTGACCTCCCCTCCAGGGATGGCCAAGGGCAGAGGCGGCGCAGGTGACAGCCTTTAGCAGCCACAGACGGGCCCAGGACCGCTGTGGTTAGCAGGCCTTGATTGCTCGATCAGGTGCTTTCACGGGGCTTTTCTTTGAAGGTTCCTTTCAGTTAGGTGGGGTGGGAAGGGAAGACAAGACGGTTCCGCTTTCTCCAGAACATTCTGAGCACCCCAGACAAGGGCAAAGTGCGCCCTAAGATGGCCCAATCCAGAAGGCAGGAGCCTCCTCCTCTGCTACAAGAGATCCAGCCAATTCCCTCCCTTCCACTCATGTCAGTTTGACAGCGGGAGGGAACCATCGGTACCTGAATGTCCACAGTGTGCTGGCTGCTCTGCTCGGGGTGCCTGGACGGTCGGACTCGTTCCTTCCTTGAGCAGCCTGGGAGGGGGGTCCAGGTTTATCTACCAGGAGACTGGGGCTCAGCTCAAGCAGGTGACTCCCCCTCCCCCCCGAATACCCCCAGCCAAGCACCTCCCCACTGGGTTTTCTGTGACCCTGGCTGGCGGCTGTGCTGGAATCAGAGTGGCCCAGGCCTCCCCCCAAAGCTGGGTGCTGAGTTGCCAGTTGCTGTGTAAGAGTCAAGTGGGGCTTCATCCCACTGTGGCCCGGGGGGTCGCTCTTGGAAGAGCATCCCAACTGAGTCCACACCAGGACCTGGAGTGGAGGTGACAAAGGCCAATGAGCGTGTGCATACACACCCACACGTGCACACCCACCCGCCCATGTGTCCGTGAACACACACACACACACACACACACACACACACGCTACAGGCTGAAAAACCTGAGAAGTCCATATTCTTGCAATTTGTTCAGTACTTCTTGACCTTGATAAGTTCCAGCTTTGGGACATGGCCGAAGGCAGTGCTGTATATAAATGAAATTATTAACTACAAAGGCAAGCCTATTTCCTACACGTGTTCACATCTTTAAATGCAGTGTGGGTTTGCTGTGCATTGACCTGCGCCCACCGTGAAGTGAGCCGTCTGCCCCTGACTCCGGTACCTCCTGTTGTCCTGACATCGTAGGTGGTCCACACGGCCTCGTATTGATGATGATCCTGCCCAGTGAGCTCTTTTCTCCCTGGTTCGATTATACATCCAGCGAGAAATGCGACTTCGCTTAAAATTCCTTTGCATTCCCCTCTCCATATAACATGGTACTTTAATTACTAGGAATCCGGTAAATAAATATTTGTTATTAAAAAAACTCCATTCCGCTGACCTACCCTGTCCTGTCCTTCCTTCTAATGGTTCAGGATGCCTTTAAAAAAAGTTTTGTTTTTTTTTTTAAGAAAAATGAAATAAAATGCATGAGAAAGATTTATGTATTTGGTTGGGGGAGGGGGAAATTCAACTTCTCATAATAGTTTTTAAATTAAATTTCATACTTATCCAAATCCTTTCCTTCTCCACCCCTTCCTCTGATATTCCCTCTCTCATTAAAGCATAGGATTTTGATGGTATTCACAGGGAAGCTGATTTACTGGAATAAAGAAGTTCTTTAAGTCTTAAATTTTGGAACCTTCCCAGTGTGTCTGAACCGGGTTTCAGATTTTACTGGCATTTTGTTGGCAGGGCGGTCTTTGGAGCCCGTCCTCATTTGAGCGCGTTTCCTGACACCTTTGGCGGTATGGTACTGTGTTTTTTAGATTTAAAAAAAAAAAAAAAAAGGTTTGAATAGAAAAGCGTATATAAACATATACAGAAGATTGATTATAAAATGTCAAGCAAAATAAAAGGGCAGTAAAAACTCACAAAAATTAACAAATGAGAAGGACTTTCTCTTTAAAGGGGCAGCCAAAGGCAGGATAAAGATAGTTATCAAGAGAGAGAATTTCCAGGAGACCCCAGGAAAAGCTGACTTTCCATCTGCTCAGCCTCCTCTCAATGCACAAATATCTTGTTGAAACAAGGCCAAGGATACCACCCATCCTATGATTCTGGGCACATGGTTGTTACCTGCAGTCATCAGGGAGACAGATTGTCCCACTGAAATGCAGGGAAAGCTTGCGGAGGTGAGGGCAGGGGGACAGGACCCTAAGGCCTGGGCTGAGGGCATTTCCAGAGACCAGCCACACAAGGGATCCTTTGCCACTCATGGGCCTGAACTAACATTTCCCAGAGCCCCTGGGGGGTGGGGATCGATGTTGGAGAGGCTGAGGCCTGGTATTGGGAGAAAGTAAGAGCCACTGAATCCTAAAGCTGGGGTCCCACTTCATGGGGACATCCTAAGAGTATTTCCACCAAGGTCAGGAAGCCCGCTAGCTCTGCTTCTACTTAACATCGTCCTAGGGATATTAGCCATGTTAGTCAGGCAAGAGGAGTCAAATCAAGGTGTACAAATTGAAAAAGAAGCGAAACTGTCCCTCTTTGCAGTTGATGCGATAGTAGAGCTGGGAAATCTTGGAGCATCAATGATAAAATGCGCTGGCACAATAAAAGAATTCAGCTGGGGAGCGGACTATGAAGCAGCCTGCCAGCACGGAGCCTTCTCTAGAAGCTGGCCTCTCATGGGGCCAGCGGAGTTGGGTAGAAAATGCAGTTGGGGAGTGGACGGTGGAACATAACCATTTGAATGAAAATTTGTTACAGAATTGGATTCAGAACCAGGTTTAGTTCATGGGGGCCGTAAGCCCAGCGTATCATGGAGCAAAGCTGTGCATTAAAGAAAGAGGCCCCTTGTCCCAGGGAATGAAGAGTTAAGCTGGTGCTAAGCTTCCTGGTGGAACAGAGCTCCAGCATGTTGCTTGATCTCTGGTGGGGTGGGGTGTAAGGAGGGCTCTGGAGAGAGGTCTGAGCCGCCAGAGGGAGAGAGGAAGGGTGATGTTCAGGGCAGCAAGGTGGTGAAAGAAGCAATGGCTTTTGAGGCCAGCTGGCAGGGGCAGGAAATTCTTGCTCATAATTATCCTCGAAGCAGCGATGGTTTGGGGGTGGAAGAAGGGGCCCACTGAGGGCCTAGGTGGCAGGGTGGAGCCTCCCTTTCTAGAGGAAGAAATTCATTACTTTCCTGTTGCTTTGTCTGCCCAGCTGTTTCAGCAGCCCCTTGGCTCTGTCGGAAAAGATTCGAATTTTTAATGTCAATTTGGTGAAGAAAGATTGGCAATTTTTTTTAACTTTGAGGTTTTTAAAAAAAATTTATTTATTCATGAGAGAGGCAGAGACACAGGCAGAGGGAGAAGTAGGCTCCCTGTGGGGAGCCTGATATGGGACTCGATCCCAGGACCCCAAGATCATGACCTGAGCCAAAGGCAGACGCTCAACCACTGAGCCACCCAGGCGTCCCATGATTGGCATTTTTAAAAAATTTTTATTTATTTATGAGAGAGAGAGAGAGAGAGAGAGAGAGAGAGAGGCAAAGACACAGGCAGAGGGAGAAGCAGGCTCCATGCACCGGGAGCCTGATGTGGGATTCGATCCCTGGTCTCCAGGATCGCGCCCTGGGCCAAAGGCAGGCGCCAAACCGCTGCGCCACCCAGGGATCCCCCTGATTGGCATTTTTGAAGTAAGAGTGCACACAAGGTAGGGAAAACATCTACTCAGACAGGCAAGGCTGAGCAAATGAACTTTGGCACAATCTGGTGGTGTTTCTTTTCTTCTTCTTTTAAAAAAAAATATTTAAGATGACTCTATTTCAGTTCTAAAAAATGCAAGAAGCCCATTCTGATTTTACGCTTTGGGTGTACACTTTCATAACTTTCCAGGAAAATGTATAACCTCCCCCTCTCCCCAGGACAGTCAAACTTAATACAACTAGAAAATGCATTTTAAGAGACTGGTGGCATTCCTACCTTCAGATTTTGTTTTGATAAAATATCAAGGTCCTCTGAGCCAGGCAAACTTGGTTAACTGTTCTGGGACCTCATCAGGTTGTTAATCTCTGCAGCCTCCACATCCTCATAAATAAAAAAGACCATGTGGCAATGTCTGTCACTAGAGCCACTGGGTTGTTCAAGGGAGAAAATCACCCATACTAAGGGCTCAAGCACATGGTTGGGTGCTCCGTGAATGGTATCCTTGGATTATGCAGTAACCTTGCTATACCTTCTGAGACCTAGAGATACCATTCTTTACCTGTAATCGAAGATACATGGCTCATTAATTAATTAGCTCACAATGTCCTGGAGACTTTTTTTTTTTAAAGATTTATTTATTTCCTTGAGAGGGAGCATGTGAGCTTTGGGGGATGAGGGGAGAAACCGAGGGAGAGGGAGAGAGAGAGAATCACCAACAGACTCCCCACTGAGTGCAGAGCCTGATGTGGGGCTCAATCCTATGACCCTGAGATCATGACCTGAGCTGAAATCAAGAGTCAGACACTCAACCAACTGACCCACCCAGGTGCGCTGGCCTTGGAGAACTTTTTAAAGTGAGTGGGAAAATGGTGCTTTGTTGGCTGGTGTACTTAGTGTTGGAAGCCTGTCATAATGAGGTAGTGATCAGGAGTGCAGGTGTGTGTGTGTTTGTGTGTGTGTGTGTTTGTGTGTGTGTGTGAGAGAGAGAAAGATGGAAGGAAGGAAAAGAAAAAAGAAAAAAAGGAAAGAAGAGAAGAGAAGGAAAGAAAAAAAGAGGGGAGAGAGATTGAGGGTGGGAGGAGAGACTGAGACTGTCCTAGCTCTTAACATGCTTCATGGGGGTGGAAACTACGCAGGCCTGACATTTGGTGAACATGAATGAAGTCAATCTAGGGGAACAGAACACTAACAAGGAACTCGGACATTTCCAGGTCCCAGTCTAGTATACAGCAGTGCTCTCTGGTGTGCACTTCCTGTCTGGCTACCAATCCCTATGCCTTTCCCCCTTGCCACATGTCTTCAGCTACCAATCACCACCATAGCTCTAGAAAATAAAATCTTTTCATCTGCGGGAATGCCCCCATGTTATCTTAGAGGATATAAAAAGAACACAATACCTTATTTCAGTAGTTGTATGGCCGGAGGAGAGAGGGGACTCTTTCATGTTGTAGCTCTGGGGTTTTTCAAGAAATACAGTTATTTAAAAAAAATTCATTGGAAAATAGCTTTTGGTGCAATGGTTTCAGGACATCAGCCTTTGGACCAGCTTTATCCTACTTACCTCTGGCATACCCAGTCTCTGAAGACTGGGATTTGATGGGTCTAAGACAAGGCCTTAACCATCTGTGTGTTTTGGTTTTGTTTTGTTTTTTTTAAACTGCACAGGTGATTGCACATCTCTGTCAGAGGACCTCGTCCTAGAGGCACCTTTGATTCTGTGACCTTGATTCTATGGTCAGGATCCCACATTTGTTGAGTGTGGTGGTTTCTAGCAAAGACTGAGTCATCTGTTAAAATTGAGTGAAAAGTGCAGCGTGTCCTCAAGTTCTTTCTGAAGTTTTAATGGAGATGATTAAGAATCTTAAAATGGTTTCCCTTGTGACCCCTGTCTTGGTAAATGTGAGGAATGCTCTGTAGAATGTCAGGAGACCTGGTAATTTTGGCTTATCTCTCAGACCTGGTGCATCCCTTCCTGAGACAGTCTAGTGTCTGTCTAGCCTGACTGTCCAGGGTGAAGTGGAAGCCTTAGTTCAGGTTCGTAAACATAAATTACTTAACTTAGTCCATGTTAATGGGACTCACTGGTTGATCCCTCCATGTTGCAAATGACACAGAATTACAGGTGCAAAGAGATTGGGTGCAGACCAGGAGTGCTGAAGCCATTTCAGGAAGAAATAGAAAAGGCTTCCCTTGGAATTGTCCTATAGGATCATTAGCCAGAACTTTTTAGTCTTGTTAATAGGCAGGACTATAGCAGAGAGAGCACTGCCACCAAGATGACAAAGAAAAAAAATTCAGATCCTCTTCAATGAAGTAAATAACATTGATGCTTAAACCTGTTAAAGACAACACAAAAAAATTACAGACCAGTATCACTTCTGAGCATTGATATAGAAATAATATGTATGAAGAAACAGAATCCAACACCACATTAAGAAAATAATACACCATGATCAATTTTTTTCCAGGAATGCAAGGTTGGTTCAATATTGGAAAAAATAAATTAATATATTTATAGATATATTAGTTCATTAAAATGTTAGCAGAGTGAAAAGGAGGAAAAGCATATGGTTATCTCCACAGATGCCAAAAAAGCATTTCCTAAAATTCAACATCCTATCATCATAAATACATTCCCAAAATAAGAATTAATGGGTATTTTCTTAATATGATTGTATGTGTGTGTGAGGAATAAAGAGAGTGTCTTAGTGGGGGAACCCTATAAACTAAGGGTTCCACTAAGGACACAGATAAGGCAAGGATATTCACTATCTCTATTTCTATTTAACATTGTACTGAAGGTATTAGCCAATCAAAATAGACAACAGATGTTAATACCTAATGAATAACAACAAAAAATGTCTAAAATTTACATGAGGTAGTTCTGAAACATGTCTGAAATCCACAAAAGTAACCTGAAAAAAAATGTAAGGCGTGGCATGCTGGTAGATAGGACAGTTTGACATCACCAAAAATACCAGTTTTCTCCAAGTTAATTTATAAATTTAATGCATTTATACTAAAAATGTCATTTTTTAAAATTTTTATTTATTTATGATAGTCACAGAGAGAGAGAGAGGCAGAGACACAGGCAGAGGGAGAAGCAGGCTCCATGCACCGGGAGCCCGACGTGGGATTCGATCCCGGGTCTCCAGGATCGCGCCCTGGGCCAAAGGCAGGCGCCAAACCACTGCGCCACCCAGGGATCCCTAAAAATGCCATTTTTTAACCATTAAGCTAGACAAGTAGATGCTAACATTCATTTAGAAAAGTAATTGTGCAATAATAGTTGGGAAAGCAATGAAAAAGAAAAGCCACAAGATGATACTAGTCTTGCTGGATTTTAAAACATGCTACAAAGCCTCTGTAATGAAAACAACATGATATATTGGCACGTGAATAAATGGAGCGACCAGCAGCATGAAATAGAAAGTCCAGAAATAGACCCAAATGCATAGAAGAATGTAGTAGATAATAAAGGTGGCATCTCAAATACCTAGACCAAAGATAGACTTTTAAACAAATGATCCAGGGACAATTTGATAGATATTTGGGGGGAATAAAGATAAAATCAGACCCATCCCTTTCACCATACATAAAAATAAACCCCAAATGGATCAGGGTTCTAAATTTAAAATGAAATCCTGTAAGTTTCAGAAACAAGTGGATGAACATAGGGAAAGGCTCTGAAGACACAAAAACAAGAGGCAGTAAAAGATTGATACAGTTGACTACATAAATATTTAAAAAAAAACATTTTGCATGGTAAAAATCATCATAAACAAAATCAGAAGACAACAAACTGGGAGAATATATTAGCAAGATGCCACAGATAAAGCACTACTGTTCCCTGATCAATAACACACTCTTAAAAATAGGCGAAAGACATGAACAGGTAATTCACACATACTGTATACACAAATGGCCCTTAAACATATGAAAACCTCACAAATAATAGAAATGCAAATTACAACTACACTGAAAGCCAGCTCACATGGCAAAAACAAAAACGTGATGTTATGCTGTATTGGTGAGGCAGTGGGGGAACAGATATGCCATCTGTGGCTGGTTCGTTAGTAATGCAGGGGACTCTGGCAGTGTCTAACAAAGCTACATGTGCATTGTCCTTCTGACCTGGCATCCCACTCCTAGGAGTTCACTTGAAGGTCCACTTCAACAACACAAAAAACGTGAGAACAACAGGAATTCATTATGCTGTCTTTTGGCAACAACCTAAATGCCTGTACATAAGACAGTAGTTGAATAAGCCGTGCTACATCCATACAGCGGGGTACTCCTCAGCTTTAGGAGAGAGGGAAGAAGAGCTCTAGGAACTTACAAGGAGTGTTTCCAGGTTCTAGTAAGTGAAACAAACATACACACAAAAGGCAAAGGAGTATCTTTCTGTAAGACAGAAAGGGAAATAAGAAAATATGCATATATTTGTTCACCTGTGTGGACGGAACCAAGGGAAGAATAAACCAGAAACTATGACATTAGTTGAGTTGTTATTTACAGAAAAGAGTTGGAGGGAGAGATCCATCCAAGTAGAAGAGGTGAGTTGGGGAGCGTGACACTTCTCAGTATGCTTTTCTGTATAGTTCTGATTCTTGGAACCAAGTTAAAAAAATAGGAAAGAGGGGTGCCTAGGTGGCTCCCTCCCAGTTGGTTAAGATCTGCCTTCCGCTCAGGTCATGATCCCAGGGTCCTGGGATAGAGCCCTCCATCAGCCTTCCTGCTCAGTAGGGAATCTGCTTCTCCCTCTGTTTCTCTCTCTGCCTCTCCCCATCAGCTTATACTCTCTCTTGCTCATTCTCTCTCGCTCTCTCTCTTTCTCTCTCTCAAATAAATAAATAGATAGATAGATAAATAAATAAATAAATAAAGATTTTTAAAAATCTTTAAAAAAATAGGAAAGAAACAGCGATGGAAGGAGGGACCCTGTAATGGGATACAGAAGTATAGTTAAGCCCAACTTTCTTTTAGATAAATAACATAACCACACTAAAATGAAAGAAACAAAGAACAAGCCAAGGAACTTTTAAACATGTGCTATCTGACTGTTTATCTTCAGGCTAAAGACAAACAGGAACTGTAGATAAATAGTGAAGTCTAGTTAGTAAGTTTGTTTTTCACAGTAGCATGGGTCAGCAATTATGAAACCACTTTCTGTGTATGACAGTATTGAGCAGATAAGTAAATATATCTGACATAATGGGAGCCAGATTTCTCATTTTTGGAGGAGGAAGTTACAAATATAGAAAGGAGGAGAATAGAATGGACCTTGTGGTGTTGAATTGGAATTGGAGATTTCAGTGGACTTCAGTGGTTTTAAAGTAGATGGGTCGAGAAGGGGACACAGGGAGGAAGGGAAGAAAAAAGGAAGGAAGGAAACACCTGTTCTTGTCATTACCTAGTACCCAGATCTGTTTTATAAATGTCATTTTTTTTTTTTTTTGTGAGGTATCTGGGTGGCTCAGTCAGTTAAGCATCTGATGCCTGATTTCAGCTCAGGTCATGATCTCAGGATTGTGGGATCGAGCCCTACTTGGGTTCTGTGCTCAGTGTGAAGTCTGCTTGAGACTCTCTCTCTCTCTCTTTCTCTCTCTGCACTTCCACCCTCCCAAAAATAAATAGGTAAGTAAGTAAGTTTATTTTTATTTATTTATTTATTTTTTAGTAAGTAAGTTTATTTTTGCTAAAAGGAGCCAGAGCTCTGTGAAGAAAAAAGACTGATTCTAGGGCTGGGACTAAGACATTTGAAAGTGAGTCTGGAACCTCTTCTTATGCCAGAAAGTAAGGAAATGCTGATCATGTCAGGGACATGTCAGTAGAACACAGTTAACCCAGCTGAAGGAGCTTTCAACTTGCCAAATCTGGGGCAATTTGATCATCAAAATAAATAATGATAGGAAACTATGTAGCCTGTTAAATGTGAATCTATAAATCCATTCTGATAAAAATAAATACATAGATATATAAGTAGATATATAAAAAAAAACCCTCACTCTTCTTTATTGTAGCATCCCATCAAGTAAATATGGAAGAAGTAATGAATCAAAATCATTATTTGGCAACCATCGAATTAATAATCTGTTCAAGCAGGATTCATCTGCAGATACTGAAACTAGTTAAATTTTATGAGAAACATGGTGTTTATCTCTCCACAATTATTTGTTAATTACAGTGGAAAACCAGTGACTTTACAGTGGAAAATGTGGCACACACCATCTTAACCCAGTGGATCAGAGTTAATTCACCAACACCGGGACAAGGCAACTCTATGTACCTTCTAATGTGATGCACCAAGAAGGATATAGCCTCACTAAGAATTTTTTTTTAAGATTTTATTGATTTATTCATGAGAGACCTAGAGAGAGGCAGAGACATAGGCAGAGGGAGAAGCAGGCTCCCTGTGGGGAGCCCCATGTGGGATTCGATCCTGGGACTCCAGGATCACACCCTGAGCCCAAGTCAGTTGCTCAACCACTGAGCCACCCAGGCGTTGCCTCACTCAGAACTTTTTTGTTGCCCCAAATACTGGCCTGAGTCTCATCATGAGGAGATTTCAGCTCATCTAAATCAAGAGGCATTTTACAAAATAACCTTAATGTCTTACACTTTTCAGAAAATGTCTAGATCGCAAAAGACCATGACTAAAGAATTGAACCCAATTAAGGGAGATGACAACTAACTGTACTAAATGATCTGGATTCAATCCTAAACCAGAAAGAAGACTGTGTTTTACCATCAAGGGCATTGTCAGGGCAGTGGGAGAAATTTGAATAAATTCTGTAGATGAGATCAGGAATTGGCAAACTGTGATCCTCAGGCCAGATGTGGCCTGCTGCCAGTTTTTGTACCACTTAGGAGCTCAGGATGGTTTTTTACATTTTTTAATGATTGGGAACAAAATGAAAAGAGTAAGATCTCTATGGCATTCTGGAAAAGGCACAATTGTAGAGACAATAAAAATTAAAACCATCAGGGGTTGGAAGGAGCAAAGAAGGGATGAATAGGTGGGGTGCAAGGGATTTTTAGGCAGTGAACTGTTCTACATGGCATTAGAGATTTGTCCAAACCTGTAAAGCTGTGCGGTACAAAGAGAGAACCCTAATATTAAACAATGACCTTTAGTTAATTATAACGTATTGGTTTGACAGTTAAACATACTATGCTAAGATGAGGTATTAGTAATAAGGAAGCAGGGGCAGGGGGGCTGTGGGGGGTGTCTCTGGGAACTCTACGTTCTGCTCAGTTTTCTATAAATCTACAGCTATTCAAAAAATAAAGGCTATTTACAGGTACCTGAGTGGCTCACTCAGTAAAGCCTCCGATTCTTGATCTCAGCCCAGGTCTTGATCTCAGGGTTGTGAGTTCAAGCCCCACTTTGGGCTCCACGCTGGGCATGAAGCCTACTTAAAAAAAAAAAAAAAAAGCCTATTAAGTTTTTAAAAATACTATATTGTGACACCCGAACAGTATATGAAACTTAAATTTGTCTATAAAGTTTTGTTGAAACACAGCCACATTTTCTTATTTACATGTTGTCTGTGGCTGCTATTTGTGCCCAGATAGCAGGGTCAAACAGTTGCAACAGAAACCTAATGGCTCACAAAGATTAAAATATTTAAACTATCTGGCTTTTCACAGAAGAAGTTTGCTGACTCCCAGATGAGGTAACAGTGTTGTAACACAATAGTAGGTTCTCGATTGTTAATCAATTAATGTTAATTAATCGAGAATAGTAGGTTCTCGATTTTGATCATTGTGCTCTGATGACATAAAATAAACTCTTGATTTTTATACACGGACATACAGAAGGATAAAGAGGTGTGATGGCTGCAACTCTCACATAATTCAGGGGGAAAAATTATGGACAGAGATATAACAATCTGTGTGGTAAGAAGTTAACATTTGGGAAATCTGTGTGCCGGGTAAAGGCCTCTAGGGATTCTTCATACTATCCTTGCAGCTTTTTTGTAAGTCTGTTATTATTTCAGAGAAAAAGGTTGAAAACAACAGCAAAATAGCATGGGCCATAGAACCAGCCAGAACTTGATCTGAGTTGCTGACTTGCTGGCTCTGCGGCCTTATAGAAATGGTTTCGCTTGTCCAAGACTGTGTCCTCATCTGATTTGGGAAGCTTAGATGAGATAATGCGTGTGAAGTGCCACTCATGCAAAAAATCGGCGTCAGTTCCGAATGCCCAAGTTAGAAGTGTACCCAGTGCCTGCAGGAAAAGCGTTCCCAGATGTCTGCTCACCATGTGGTCACGATGCGTCAGCGTCCTGTCTTCTGTAATGGCAGCCGTGTCTCCCAGCAGAAGGCCCTCTGTTGGGTAGGTGGCTCATGGTAATGGCTGTGGACACACTCCATGGGGAGCCCCTCCACATCCAGATGCAGAGGATAGACTCTGATCGGCCTGAGCGGGGGTATGGAGGGGTGTGGGAGGGGGTTGAGAAGATCCTGTAATCTGGTGACTCTTAGCAGATGGCCTAGCCCATGGTCTGAGTTCCTGTGTGTGGGAGTACAGCAAAGGCTCCTGTCCAGAGGGTGAGGATCTAGGGTGAGGACCGCTGTTGGACATGGTCACAGACGTAGCTGTGGGTGCCACGATGGTCTCCATTTGCACAAGCCTTGTCCGTCTGCGAATTTTGTAACTGCACGTCTAAGGTAAAAGGAGATGATGCTCGGACGTCCATTATCTATGGTGCAGGGTCAGGGGTAAGAAATAGTGGCTTGTGTTAATCTTGATTGAATAATACAGACCAACATCAATAAATTCTGGGTCTGCTAGACAGGTGCCTCATTCTGAAAGCTGAATCCACAAGACTCCTTCCCTATGAGCAATGAAATGATTTAGCAGTAGTGAGGTGTGATCATGATGTTGGAGATGGGGAACAAGTAGCTGGAAACCTGGGAGTGGTTGGTATGCTAGGAGATATGGAAATGAAACAGCATCTCCAACAGAGGGTCTGACCCACCGGCATCCCTCAACAGACTACAGGTGGGCCCCCCAGTCCCAGGATGCACCCGCACGCCTTGCTGCCTATTAAGTCACCCCTGCATCCCCACGCATCACAGAGCCCTCTGTACTCCCTGTTGCATTTCACGTGTTGTTACAGAAACGACTATGCATTTTTTTCCAAAAAACAGTGCTGTGCATCCTTACATCAAAGACAACTTTTTGTTTAAAAAAATTGATTGCATCGATAGAATCAGACTTTTTAAAACCTCACATATCTTGATATTTTAGCTTTTTCAAAAAATTATTTTAGCTTTTTAATTTAAAAAAAAGAAAGTGCTGTCTGAATATAATGGTTGGTGTTTGCAATGTAATATATTTTTTCAAAAGTTCCTGAAATGAAATTTAGCGCTGTTTCCTTTGAACTATGCAGATGTCAGTGGGGGTTATGCATAGTGGGAATTTATCTTCCAGTGAAGTTTTTAAAAATCAGAAATAGTGACTTATAAATGCCTGACTGCCTGGATCCTCCTCCTCCTGCCTCATTCCTACCCCCTTAATCGGGTTCTTTTTCACATATAGAGAGGAAGCATGGAGGGGGTGCAGAGAATGTATCTTTCTGAACGCTAAGAATAAAGGAGATGTCAGAACTGAAAATATCAGGGGAAGAAGACATCAATGAAAAGGCACAGCTTGTGCATCAAGAACATGAGTTGATGAAGCTCCCCCGCGCCCCAAGGATGCCAGCAGCCACATGCACACCGTCTCCCCAGCCCAGAGGGAGTCTGTGCAGGGACAGTAAGCAGACTCAGCCTGTCACCACTGCACAGGGCACGTGCTCCCCAGAGAAGGAGCGCAAGGGACAGGCACTCCATACGTGCATCGTGTGCATTATAGGCGGATCTGCACAGTGAGCCTGGTAAAAGCCCAGTCGGTCGGCTGCCCTTGTGTTGCAAAACTATCATCTCTCAAAAGGAAGAGCTTGTTCAGCCAGTGAGCTGGCAGTTGCATGCTTACCCTACTTAAAGCAGAGTCGAGTGTAAAGAAATATCTTTTTAAAAATATAGCATTTTTCCTGATTATAAAATGAATGCACTCCAAGTGTAGAAATACTGGAAAATTCAGGAAAGTGTAAGGGAGACAATAATAGCCGCTTGCAGTCTTACCTCCCAAAGACTAAATGGGACAGGTGTAAGGACCTCCAGCTTCTGGGGACAGCAACCACTGTGGATGTATGTCCTGTATTCTATAAATGCACATGAACAGCTTACATAAATGAGACCAGACATGCTGTTTTCAAATGTTTCAAGTTATCAGTGTAATAAGAATGTCCCCTAACTAAGGCTCCTAGGTGGCTCAGTCGGTTAAGCATCTGCCTTCGACTTGGGGCATGATCCCAGGGTCCTGGAATTGAGCCCATGGGGCTCTCTGCTCCACGGCAAGCCTGCTTCTCCATCTTTCCCTGCTTGTGCTTTCTCTCGCTCTCAAATAAATAAATAACATCTTTTAAAAAAAGTCCATAACTATGCATCTACAACATCATTTTAATAGCTCCACAGTAAAGAATTTCCCCAATCATCAGAAACCTATTTTGTAAAATATATCAGTGTATTTGTTTAAAAGGGGAAAAAGTCCAGAAGGATATACACTTTTAATGAAAAGAGGGACTTATTTTCTGCTTTGTACTTTTCCGTAGTTTTTCAAATAATTACATTCCTCAAAATAACCAGAGCTGATATGGTGCTGTATTGCTTAACAGTTTTAAAAATCAGATTTTAAAACATCATTAGAATCATGCTGTGTGTAGGGATTTGGCTTGTGATTAAATCACCTACCTGATGGAGTCCAGTGGACGTTTGCCTGTACCACAGATGGCTACGTGGGTGTTGTTCATGCAGGGACGCTATGATTTTTTTGTATTGTTTCTGATTTTTCACATTATAAGGCTGTGATGAACCACTGTGCCCCTGAATTATTTCATTTCCCTGAATACTCCTTAGGATGCATTCCTTGAAGGATGGTCATAGGGTCAGAAGGTATAAAATTTTTAAGGCTCTGATTGCATATAAACAGACTAGTTTTAAGAATTTCTCTTTGTGAAAAAAAAAAAAAGAAAGAATTTCTCTTCATTAATACTATGAAACAAACTTTTGCTCCTAATATGATAGGTGCTGTAGGTAACACTTATTGTCTTATTTAATTTTAAAGCAGGTCTTTTCATTCTTTTCTTTGAAATATTTATGAAGAATTAATTACCAATATTATATCTAAACATAAGAACTATGCTTTTTTTTTAACCAGAATTTTTCAGAATAATTTTTAAAGGATAACCACTTAAGGAAAAGTTTTAAAATAAAGAAAAAAAATCATCCTAATAAGACCTAATAAATAAAGCCTAAGTAAATTTCAATCCCTCCATTTTCTATGAATTTTTCATAGGTGGAATAAACGTATATGTAGTTTTTATATATGGCTTTTTAAATTTAGTAGAGTGTCACAAGCATTGCTTCCCACAGACTCTTCATCACTCTTGTTTTTAATGACCGTGAATTATCCCTTTGGCTTCACATACCTCAATGTACTCCGCGTTCTCCTATCGAACACTGAATGTTACTCCCACATTTTAACTTTTATAGCACGGTGGTGAGTGTGGACTCTTGCTGTAGGTTTGAATCCCCCAAATGGATTGACTGGGTCTGAATTTAAGTTTCTGTTCATTCAGAATTTTCACACAGGGTCATACCGGCCTGGCTTCTAGCTTAGTCTTAATCCTGGAAGCTTTATTCCAACCACCTGGTGAAATCCAGGATGTTCCCACTGGCAGGGCTCCCCCTAGGTGCTGTGATGTCCACAGGAACCAAAGTGGTCACATTTGCAAAGCGACCCTTTGGGGTCTGGATGTTCCAGAGGAGCAGAGGAGAGTAGCAAACAGAGCACTTTTCGTGCATGCCCCGTCGGCAAACTCGAGGGCCTGCGCTGAGCTGCCATTCATAGAAACCTTTCATTCCACAGCCTTTGCAAACGAGGAAAGAAAATCTACAGCAGTAGGGACCTGATGATTAAGCCCCCCCCCCCTTTTTTTAGATTTTTATTTATTCTTGAGAGACACAGAGAGGCAGAGACACAGGTAGAGGGAGAAACAGGCTCCCTGTGGGGAGCCCGATGCAGGACTCCATCCCAGGACCCCAGGATCACGCCCTGAGCCCAAGGCAGACGCTCAACCGCTGAACCACCCAGTGCTCCCCCAATTTTTTTTCTTTTTCTTTTTTCTGTTTCCTTTTGTGAGAACATCATCAGCTCAGGATGGAAAGGCATTTACGGTGTCTCCTTTCTGCTCGAGCAAACTCCGGCGACTTCATTTTCAGAAATGCAGAATTCGTGAAGTTCATAAATGATTCTTTGTTGACCATGAGCCATGTGGTTTGGTCCCCAGACTTATCTCAGATAGCACAAATAAATCTGGCGGCCCCTCGTTGTCTCAAAGTGAGCATTACCTCCCTCCCTCTCTGTCCCCTCCTTGCAGAAATTTCCTCTTGGCCTTCAGCTGCACAAACTCCCGTCTTCTCATCAATATGCCCTGTTAACTGCTGCCAAACCTCCAACAGTTGAGTGCATATGTTCCCTTAATCATTTCTCTTTGTTCTAGAAGTCTGTGTTTGGTTTCTCTACCTCCCCCACCCCCTCGCCCAATTCCACCATCACCCTCACTGGCTATAGACTCGACCGTCTACTGTCTACATGTTTATTTAAAGAACATCCTAGATCGCCTGCCGTTGAGAGGGCTTTTGCAAGCTGCTCACAAAAGGCCACATCATCCCCCTGCCCACTCCCTTGGAAAAGTTTGTTAGCTGCCACCGCAGCCCTAGGAGCCCAGGTAAGGGGTTGCTGGAACTTTCCAGAGAGCTTGAGGCTCCGAGAAGATAGTGTTCCCTCCCCGTGTGGACAAAGATTCCTTCTCTGTGTTCCTCTGGTCCAACCCAAGAAAAGGACGCTTTATTCTGGGAGCCCCACGGTGTATAGGAACAGTCGGTCTCAATGGGTTATTCATGGTGTCCAAGAGAAATACTTCTGGAACTGTGCTTCATGTAAGATGGAAGTGGGCTTGGCACACAGACGGCGGGGCGGCCTGCTTGCTGGGAATGCCCTGTGCCTGTCGGACCCACTGGCCCCTGCCTGATGTGGCCAGGCTCTTCTTAGCAAGTGAGGGGGGTCCTCTGGGCTCCTTGTCACCAGGGTCTGCATGCACCGGTGCCAAACTCTGCTGGCCAGCGATGTACAGGGAGACACTGTTGCTTCTCTCTGCTCTTAAGTGTGTTTCTTCTCTTACCATTTGTAGAACCCCCACCCCCTCCCCTAAGCCCCAAAAGCAGATAAAGAGCCCCCAGAACATGTGGTCTTGAGGGCCCTTTCTCCTTGACACAGGGGCTGCTGTGGGACCCTGGAAACTGTTACTGGAAGCACCATGCAAATAGCATCTCCAGCACCGGTCCCCCAGAAGCATTTCCAAGAGCCCCAGCAGCTGCACCGACAGTGGGCAAACCTGATTTTTTTGGCTTTCTTTAATAAATCCTACCATGAACCATGCCCGCTCAGAACCTGGTCAGCAGCTTCTGGGAACGCAGTGGAAAGCCTTCCTAACACGGAGTTAAAAAATGTAGAAAGTAGCTGGGAGGAAATTCTCAGTGTGAGGGATTTTTTTTTCCCCTTTTCCTTTTCTGGAAAAAAAAAAAAAAAGGTTAATGTTGACTCATTTGGTGGAGATATAAGGCACTTTTCTACCTATCCCCAAAGGGAAGTTTGCGTTCTTTTAAATGAGAGCGTTTTAAAAGCAGAACTCGAGTCTAAAATGATCCAAGGTTCTCCGGACTTCTCAGAAGGTGTAGATTTATTTACTATAGTTAAAACATAATTAGTTCTCAGGGGATGGTGTATCTTTTAAACGGCTTTACTGCCACCATATTGGCTTTCTGAATAATCAGAAACTTCTGTTATGATTATGTACCAGTGTTTGGACAGAAACGCACCGTAAGTAGAAACAAATGTCAGGAGCTGCCAGTTGTCACCCGGAGAAGGGACGCCACATCGGAAGGAAAGACGGGACTTCTTGATCGGATATTCCAAAGAAATGGAATCGAACAGCGTCTTTTTTTTTTTTTTAAGATTTTTTTTATTTATTAGAGACACACAGGAGAGAGAGAGAGAGAGACAGAGACCGAGACAGAGACACAGGCAGAGGGAGAAGCAGGCTCCATGCAGGGAGCCCGTTGTGGGATTCGATCCCGGGTCTCCCGGATCACGCCCTGGGCTGAAGACGGCGCTAAACTGCTAAGCCACTGGGGCTGCCCTTTTTTTTTTTTTTTTAAGATTTTATTTATTTATTAGAGACACACAGAAAGAGAGAGAGAGAGAGGCAAAAACACAGGCAGAGGGAGGAGCAGGCTCCATGCAGGGAGCCCGTTGTGGGACTCAATCCCAGGTCTCCAGGATCACACCCTGGGCTAAAGGCGGCGCTAAACCACTGAGCCACAAGGCTGCCCTTATTTTTTTTTTTTTTTTTAAGATTTTATTTATTTATTCATGAGAGACAGAGAGCAGCAGAGACACAGGCAGAGGGAGAAACAGACTCCCTGTGGGGAGCCTGACGGGACTTGATCCTGGGTCTCCAGGATCACACTCCAGGCCGAAGGCAGGCGCTCAACCGCTGAGCCACCCAGGGATCCATCCCCTCTAACAGCATCTTAAATGAGCTAACAGCCCAGGCAGGGACCCCTGCTTCCCCCTACCCCGGTCTTTCTTGATTCAATGGTGTTTTCTCCTTTGTTATCACTCCAGAGGCTGGGAATGGGGTCAGTATCCGCCCCCACCCCTGGAGGATAGCCCTTTGTCACTCGCGCACACCCGCAAGTGAGCACAAACAGGTCCTCCTTTCGTCTGGGCTGCAGGCTCTGCTGTCATGTCCCGGTTCTGGCTGACCAGTCTTTCCCACCATTTGCAGGTTGATGTTTGAGATCCCGCAGGAAATGGGGTTAATTGCCATCGCAGTCCGCCAAACCCAGGGCAAAGGTCAGTCATCTTTTGTTATCGTTGCTGTTGTTGTGTTTTCTAGATTCTGTGACTCTTGTGGCCCAATTGGCCACTGATGGTGTGTACTGATCACGGAGAAGACTCGGGTTAGAAGCGCTTGCTTTCACACCCCCTAAAACGGAGGAAGAGGGAGGGAGATTGATCAGAAGGCAGAATCTTGGTAGGACTCAAATGGAGATGGTTATTAATCACTGGACATTCGCTGGGAATAGTTTTTTTTTTTTTTAACTTAAGATTTTATTTTATTTTTTAAATAATAAATTTATTTTTTATTGGTGTTCAATTTGCCAACATACAGAATAACACCCGGTGCTCATTCATGAGAGACACAGGCAGAGGGAGAACAGGCTCTCTGCGGAGAGCCCAATGTGGGGCTCGATCCCAGGACCCCAGGATCACACCCTGAGCTGAAGGCAGACGCTCAACCACTGAGCCACCGAGGTGCCCCCTCGCTGGGGATGGTGTTAACATTCTGTCACCTACATCTTGTAAATTCTTTCTGACACATTCTAAGCATTGCAGTGTGTGAATCATTACTGTGTTATAGAGACATTTATTTGCCCGAAGGTTCTTTGGGAGGTGCCCTCTGTGCCCCTGTTCAGTGCCACGTGGAGAGGCCTCTCATCTGCCAGCCCCCACCCCAGCTGCCCTGGAATTTCCAGGCAGCGGGCACTTGACCAGCGGTCAGTGTCCACTCATAAAGTGACCACCGAGAAGCCAGGGGCTGCTCAGAGCTTCCGCCACCTGCTGACCCTTGGAATCGAGAGCCTGCGTCCTCCCGGAATCCACCTGGGGTCCAAATGCAAGCAGACTCCATGCTCAGTGGTCCTGCAGGAGGCACTTGGCCCTCGCCCCTGCCAGTGCCAGGCCACCCCAAATATGCTTTTCACTCTCAGAGGCTCTACGCCTTGCTCAGAAGGAGCAATGAAATAAGAAATGCACTGTTTTCCACTTCTTCCCTTTGAACATGTCTTTTGAACCTAACTCAAAGAGAAAATTCGTTTTATCCAAAGCTGAAGGGCTCAATATGGTGGTTTAAAAAAAAAAAAAAAAAGGGACATAGAAGAACTTTGATTATATCTCTCATTTCCCAACTTCTGTTTTAGGAAAAGTAGCTCAGAGAGATAATATCAGGGATTACTTTTTAAAGTCAGCTTCCTTTTTTTTTTTCACCCCTTGTAACAGTGAGATATAATTCACATACTGGATGTCACATTTCCATATTTAAAGTGTACAATTCGGGATCCCTGGGTGGCGCAGCGGTTTGGTGCCTGCCTTTGGCCCAGGGCGCGATCCTGGAGACCTGGGATCGAGTCCCACATCGGGCTCCCGGTGCATGGAGCCTGCTCCTCCCTCTGCCTGTGTCTCTGCCTCTCTCTCTCTCTCTGTATGACTATCATAAATAAATTTAAAAAAATTTAAAAAATTTAAAAAAAAAATAAAGTGTACAATTCTGGGGTTTTTAATATATTCACAGGGCTGTGGGACCATCACCCCAGTACAGGTCACTTCTAGAATGTGGCTTCCAGGACCTCTCCTGGACCAGGACAGACCCAGCCTGGTTTCCTCACTGTCTCCGTTTTTGCCTGTACTACCAGATGGTGACAATTAAGCTGACAGTCATGTTCAGACACGTTAGACTTTGAATCAGCAAAGCATAAATGATAGGCTCACTGAGGCAGGACAGTCCGCTACTTACCAGAAATTTGTTCAGCAACACAGCATCGGATTTTACAAAGCTTCTCTGTTCTTGAGTTAACCCCAGAATCTCCAAGCATCTTCAACAGTGTGGGTTGACTCCACGTGTGGCTCTGAGTCCTGGGCACATTCTCTGGCGTCATGTGCGTCCGACTCTGGTCACGGGATGAGGTGGCCACTTTCCTGATGGGGGCCTGTGTTCCAGGGCGGGGAGCGAATGCTTGGCTGAGCCCCATGGGATGTGCGCTGTCCACCCTGCTCATCTCCATCCCACTGAGATCCCAGCTGGGACAGAGGATCCCGTTCATCCAGCATCTGATGTCCCTGGCCGTCGTGGAGGCAGTAAGGTCGATTCCTGAGTATCAGGTATGTGCGGTTTCCTCATCTTACATCCCCACCCCTGCATGCACGTCTCAGATGGGGCTGGTGTGTGGCTCTGCCCGAATGACCGCTGCATGTAGAGTTGTCACCTGCCCTTTGCAAAGCTGGCACCTTCTGGACTTTTAAAAGCACTGTCAGCTTTTAGAGTGGCCTTGGGCTTGCCTGGGATGGGTTTATTTCCCAGAATTCCCTTTCTGTGCTGTTGTTAGATTGCTCAAGCATCTTAGAGCAAGCCTCTTTTTTTGTCTTCCTTGTTTTTCTCCCCCTCCCCTTTAATTGGAGCACATTGGGCTGGATAGGCCAGTTGGGGTTTCTGGTGAAAACGCTTGTTTTATGCCTAAACAACCTTCTCAGCCCTGTCTTCATTTAGCATGGTCAGTGCCCAGCAGGACCAGCCTCACCTGTGGCTGCCCGGGTGAAATGTACAGGTTCACGTGAGGTGTCTGCTTCCCGCTGTAGGGACACAGGTGCCTGCTTCGTCGTTACCATTGGAGGCTTCAGTGTCAGTTAGTAGTAAGAAGACAAAGGAAGAGGGCGATGGATGTAGTTTTCCTGGACGAATTTCTTTTTTTTTTTTTTAAGATTTTATTTTTTTATTCATGAGAGATCCAGAGAGAGAGGCAGAGACACAGGCAGAGGGAGAAGCAGGCAGGGAGCCCGATGCGGGACTCAATCTGGGGACCCCGGAATCACGCCCTGAACCGAAGCCAGATGCTCAACCGCTGAGCCACCCAGGCGTCCCTTCCTAGAAGAATTTCACGTGGATATAAAGAGGGGGTTCCTCCCCCAGCCTCCCTCCCACCTACAGTTCTTGGTCAAGCTGCACACAATTATTGTATTAATTCCTGAAGTAAGAGGCTAAGATCATGACTTTCAAAGGGGCCTGCTTGGCATTTGACAGGGAAGCAGTCCTCCCCTCCCCTGTGGTCGTGTCCTCATGGTCACTGCACGTAGGACTGGGGGTATGTGTTTCTCCAATCCCGTCAAGTCCCCGGCACACATGCTGAAATACTACTTTTATCACCAGGCTTTTCAGCATCCTTGCTCTTTGTGTCTGCAGGGCTGGGGCTCATCAGACTGTCACACACCTTCACAGGGCGGCCTGCAGCCCCTGAGCTAGGCACTTTGCCTCACAGAAGGCAGTTGAGAAAATAAACTTCTGTCGTTGGGGGAAATATTTTTAACCCTAGCAGCGGGTTCATTAGTCTTAGGAAAATAATTAAAAATTTACATCAAGTGCCCTCCTTAATGCCCATCACCCAGTTAGTTACCCCATCCTCCCACCCACCTCCCCTCCAGCAACCCTCAAGCGCTGGGTGTCGTATGCCACTGATGAATCACTAAATTCTGCTCCTGAAACTAATAATAGACCATATGTTAACTAAATTGAATTTAAATTAAAAAAATTTTTAAAAGAACAATGCTAAGAAAAACATGCAAAAAAATAATATTAATCATTTCGTGCAGAGTATTCTGAAGCATTATTATCTTCTTTTAAAAAATAAGGAAACAAACTGAGGGTTGCAGGAGGGAACGTGGGGTGGGGACATGCAGGAGGGAAGGTGGGGTGATGGGCACTAAGGAGGGGACGTGATGTGACAAGCACTGGGTGTTTATGCAACTGATAAATCACTAAATTCTACCTCTGAAACTAATACTACACTAAATGTTAATTAATTGAATTTAAATTTCAAAAAAATTTAAAAAATAGTAGGAAACAAGAAAAAATAAAATAATAAAATTTAAAATTTCAATTAGTTTAGCTTTTTCTTGGCTTTGATTTTGACCTTGTAGCCTCCTTGCTTGTTAAACTGAGAGAAAGCCCTGGGTTTGACTCCCAGCTCTGCTGCTTTCCAGTGTAACCTCAGGCAAGCCAAGCAGGCTCTCTCAGCTTCAGTTTCTTCCTCATTAAGCAGAGGTGAAGCGAGTACCCCCCGGATGGGGGCTTGGTATGAGCAACAGACAGACTAGTGCCGAGATGGGCTCCGTGCCCGGCTGGCCCTCTGTGAAGGACAAGCCAGCCCTGGGGGACCGGAGGCCATTAGCTCCACAGCAACCTTTTGGTTTTATTTTGCCAAGTGTCTTTCTTTTCCAGCCCCATATATCCAGATTTTCATCCTCTACCCACCCATGGTACGGCCTGGCAGTCCTGTCACCCATTGGGTCTCACTCAGTCTCTGTGTCCTTGCTGGAGTCACAGCAGGAGGTGGGGGTCTGGGTGGGCCAGCTCGAGGCAGTGTCCACCCCTGGACCATTCTACTGTGATGTGATGGGGGGAGGGCACAGGCAGGATTGGTTGCCCAGGGTTGCTCCAGGATGGAGAGGCAGTGAGCCACAGAACAAATCTGTTTCTGTTACCTGCTGACTGTTGGCAGTTCTTTGGGGCCTTCAGATATAATTCAGCGGAACCGTGTTCCTTCTCTGTATCTCTCTAGGATTCTACTTTAGACATTTCTTTTTTAAAAAAATAGAAAAGATTTTATTTATTTATTCATGAGAGACACAGAGAGAGAAGCAGAGACACAGGCAGAGGGAGAAGCAGGCTCCCTGAAGGGAGCCTGATGCAGAACTCGATCCCAGGACCTCAGGATCATGCCCTGAGCCGAAGGCAGATGCTCAATCACCGAGCCACCCAGGCGTCCCAACTTGAGACATTTCTACACACCTTTTGTGACATTGGTTAATTTAGGGCATCTTTCTCTCTCCAGCACGAGCTCCCTGAGGGTATACCTGTCTCCCTGCCCCCGGCACCTAACACACGATAGGCACTCAGTGGTGGTGGCTGTTGATACAGGCACACCTTGGAGGTGTTGCAAGTTTGGTTCTAAATCCCCACGAGAATGTGAGTCAGAGGAGTTTTTGGTTTCCTGGTACATGTAAAAGTTCACACTATGCTGTGGTACTATTAGGTGTGCAATGATTAAAATGGTGAATTAAAAAAAAGTACACACCTTAATTAAAAGCGCTGGGTGTTGTATGCCACTGATGAATCACTGGGTGATGCTAACCATCATCTGAGCTTTCAGCGAGTTCTAATCACTGGACACTGATCACCCTAACAAATAGTGAAAAAGTTTGAAATGTAAGAATTGCTAAAATGTGACACAGAGGCATAAAGTGAGCAAATGTTCGTGGACGAATGGCCCCAGTAGACTTGCTCGACTCAGGGTGGCCACAAACCTTCAATTTTTAAGAAACACGGTGTCGGTGAAACACAGTAAAACGACCTATGCCTGTCATGGGATAATGAACAATGCAGGGATGTGGAGAGAGTGCTGGGATTTGCGCCAGATGTGTTCTGTAGGTCTCTCTCCTGGCCCCAGAGTGGTCCTTTACCACTGGATTGTCCCAAAGAAGTGATTAGCTGTCAGAGCAAGAAGAGAGGATGAGATCTCAACGTTCCGGTAGATCCGAGACTTTCCCGTTCATCTTCCTTGTAGCTGGATGAGCTCTCCTGGTCCCTCCGTGTCCTGTGATTGCTTGATTCATGTGCAGATTTTCCTTTAGGATATCAGCTTACGAGTGAAGTGGCCCAACGATATTTATTACAGTGACCTCATGAAGCTTGGTGGAGTTCTGGTTAACTCGACGCTTTTGGGAGAAACATTTTATATACTTATTGGTAAGTTTTTAAAGTTTCCACATTTTTTGATTCATAAAAGCAAAAATAAAGATGGTTTATACATGGCCACGTTGAGGAGAGTGGATTATCATATGGGATTACTTTTTCTTTGAGTCTTGGGTTGCAGAGCACAATATGTATGCAAAACAGGCCAGATTGGTTGAAAGCCCTTCCAGGGGTTTAGCGTTCCTGTCTATGGCCATGGAAACCACCAAATTGGTATCACATCAAACAGGTTTTTTTTTTTTTTTTTATTACACCTCTCCACACGCCTGCTTCTTGTTGAATTAGAAATGGTGAAAATAAACATTTAATATGCCATTTTGTAAGAAGAAAAGAAAATGAATTGCAAGGATGGGTCTCCTGGTCTCCTGGGGGTCTTGCATTCTTAATTGGACTTTCCCAGACCATGAAAAAGTTGAATTCTTTTTGACCTGCAGAAGCAGCTCCAGGCTGGTCAAGGTGGGATATAGAATCCCATTTCCGCTCAGCACATCCACATCAGGCCAGGAGATGGATTCAGAATCGGTTTCAGAAGCTGTTAGGCTCCTGCTCATCCAAGCATCAGCTTCTCCCTAATGCCCAGGAGAACTTAATGTTCAGAAATTAATTAGTAATGGGCAGCAAACACATGATGGTGTGTTGGAAGCACCGGCCAAAAAAGTGCAAAGCTTATGTTTCCAAGCTCTGCTACCAACTGGGAATATTATTCTGAGCAAAGTGCTTCAGATCCTCCAAGCTTTGCATCCCGTGTTTAAATGTGTTCGTTCGGCTAGATTGCAGATATTCCAAAGTAGGGCCCAGAGAGATCAAGGAGGTCCAGGGACGGCTTCAGGGAACCAAGGAATTCATGGCTTTTATTAAATTCTTAAGGCCATGGGAGATGATGAGGGGAGAAGAGGTGTCTTTGGGGAAAGATTTAGGATCCCCAACAGAGGTGCCCTCTGGTCCTGGGAAAGACATAGCCTTGGGGCACCTGGGTGGCTCAGTGGTTGAGCGTCTGTCTTTGGCTCAGGGCGTGATCCTGGAGTCCCAGGATCGAGTTCCGAATCAGGCTCCCTGCATGGAGCCTGCTTCTCCCTCTGCCTATGTCTCTGCCTCTCTCTCTCTCTCTGGGTGTCTCATGAATAAATAAATAAAATCTTTAAAAAAAATGTCTTTAACATAGCCTAAGTTGGCAGTACTCAGCGTTGCTGTTTTCCCCAGGACTTTGAATTTTCTGAGCATAAGGGAGATTTTTCAGCACTATATACACTTAATTTAATGCTTTACCTTCCATACTGTGGGTGCAGCTGAATGAATGAACAAGTGAACAACTGCTGATTCTTCCCTGTTACTATAGTTACTTGTTTTTTTTTCCAGGTGTAATTTACATTGCTTTGTATTTTAATAGCCAGTATATTTGAAAAAAAAAAAAATCTGAGGCCATTCAATCCTTCCCTTCACACTGAAAATGGCTCAGAACATTTACCAAAGAATACTGTTATTATAAATATCATCATTCTCTCTGAGGCGAGTATTTGGGGATTTTTTTTCTCAGAGGCCCTGAAAACAAGTCTCACTGCTGGCAGTATTTCATTTCTCATGGAAGCCCTCTTTGAGGTTGATTCAGGGCCCTGTTGAAAACTGAGGTTTGGCTTCCTGAAGACTCCGACTCTCCCGGAGAGGAGGCGGTATTAAGTAACAGCAGAGACCAGCCTGTTCAAACCCCTCTGCTGGTAACTCCCTCTCCTGAAGCCCCGGGTCGGGAGCCTGCAAGGGAGCCATGGAACACGGGTTGGCCCCTTGCCAGTGGCGTAACCGTAGCACCAGAGACTTCCAAGGATAAAGTATTAAAAGATGTGTCCGAGGGTTGTGCCATGACCAAGGTTTGAAATCCCTGAATCCAGAGTTTACTCCTTAAGACTTAAATAAAATTCTTTATTTTCAGGCATGTGTTTTGTTACTCAAGTCGGAAAAGGAACAAGAGATTTTACTTTCTATTGGGCTCAGTGCAGAGCTACAGTTCTTGGCTAGATCACATGAGGTATTGTTTCGGAGGTCACTCCAAGGAGCTTTGCCCCATTCATGGCTTCTGTTTAATTGAGTCGAATCTAGCTGGTTTATTTACCCAACCTATTGGCAGCAAGGTTGGGGGGTTCATAGCTTGAATGAGGATAATAAGGGAGTGATGAAAAGGAAGATGGCCCCAAACAGATAAGTCTTGTCTTTTCTTTTCTTTTCTTTCTTTTTTTTCTTTTCTTTTTTTAATTTTCTTTCTTTCTTTCTTTCTTTCTTTCTTTCTTTCTTTCTTTCTTTCTTTTTTTTTTTTAGATTTATTTATTTGAGATGGGCAGTGGCAGAGGGGGAGAGAGAGAATCTTAAGCAGACTCTGTGTGGACTGTGCAGCCCCACATAGGGCTTGATCTCACCATCTGAGCTGAAACCAAGAGACGGAAGCTAAACCCCCTGCACCACCCAGGTGCCCCGATAAGTCCTTTTCAAGTGGCCAGAGATGATAAACTTGGAATAGGAGAAAGGAAGCAGGCAATCGGTGAACAAGGCTGTGACCTCTTCCAGGGGGCTAGGAAGAATGTGTGATGTTCTCAAGAGGTTGAGATGCTCATGTTTTTCAACTGTTTGGTTTTGTGCAGGCTGCGGATTTAACGTGAGTAACAGTAACCCTACCATATGCATCAATGATCTCGTCACGGAATACAATAAGCAACACAAGGCAGAGCTGAAGCCCTTAAGAGCCGACGAGCTCATCGCCAGAACTGTGACTGTGCTGGAGAAGCTCATCGACACGTTTCAGGACAAAGGGCCCAATGGTGTTCTTCCCCTTTATTATAAGTATTGGGTACACAGGTCAGTGCTGATCCATCTTCATTCTTTTAAAATGTCTTTTAAAATGTTCAGTATCTTAAAATAAGAAAGTAAGTACAAGTCTAGAAAAAAAGTTTTTAGATTTATTTATTTTAGAGAGGGAATGTGTGTGTTTGTGGGCTGGGGGAAGCACAGAGGGAGAGGGAGACTCAAGCAGACTCCGGCAGAGCACAAAGCCCCATGCAGGGCCCCATCCAACACCCCTCAGATCACAATTGGAGCGGAAACCAAGAGTCAGATGCTCAACCCGACTGTGCACCCCTCAGGGGCCCCTAGATAATTACTTTTTACCTTTCTGATGGAGAAAACCGGTGTCCACCACGTTGAGCAAGTTACCATCAGCAATACCAGGACGAACGGGCATCCCGTGCCTGCTGGTGGGATGCCGAGGGAAGGACACAACATCACCTGAGAGCTTTCCAGCATGTTTAAGCTGAACCTAATGTGAGGAAACAAAATTTTAAGTTGGAGAACATTCTAGGTAACAACAGTTTTCCAAGTGAGATCTCCGGGAGCCAGTTGCACCCTCACCTGGGAACTGGTTAGAAATGCACATTCTCAGGTTCCACCCTGGGCCTCCTAAATCAGAAACTCTGAGGCTGGCTGAGCATTGTATTGTAACATGCTCTGGGGGGCATTCCCTCCACCCCCGGCCAGCCTGCCTGCCCACCACCACATGCACCCAAAGCTTGAGAAGCCCTGGTGTATCCCAGCAGGCCTCTACACTTCAGAAATGTTGAGGTCTTCAAACACACACACACACACACACACACACACACACACAAAATAAAATAAAAAGAAGGTGGGAGATTTGTTTGAGATTAAAGAGGCATGACAAAAAAAAAAAAAAAAGAGGCATGACAACCAAATGCAAAATGTGATTCATAATTAGATCCTGGATGGGAGGAAAGAGCCACAAAAGATAATAATGGGACAATGGGGAAATTTAAACATGAACTATATACTAGATGTTATTATGTGGAGGTTAGATTTCTTGAGGGTGATAATGGTATTCTGGTTTTGTGGGAGATTGTTCTTAGGAGGTACATGCTGAAGTATTTAAGTATAAAGTGTCATGATGCCTGCAACTTATTTTTAAATGTCAGCAAAAAAGCATGTGTGTGTGTGCATGAAGAGAGAAAGCAAATATGGAAAATGTTATCAGTTGGTGTGAATATAAGTGAAGGGGGAATTCTGGGGATCGTTGGACTATTTTCTCGACTTTTCTGTAGGTTTAAAATTATTCCAAATAAAAATGAGTGGCATGGGGTGGGGTGGGGGGGTGGAACCTATATTTTAAAAACTACTTAGGGATGCCTGGGTGGCTCAGTGGTTGAGCATCTGCCTTCCACTCAGGAGGTGATCCCAGGGTCCTGGGATCGAGTCCCACATCAGGCTTCCCACAGGGAGCCTGCTTCTCCCTCTGCCTATGTCTCTGCCCCTCTTTCTGTGTCTCTCATGAGTAAATAAATAAAATCTTTTAAAATAATAATAATTATTATTATCATCTAACAAGGATGTAACCCAACAGGTACATTTGGAAAATATTAAAAGCAGCAGCATTAGAGTGAGTTTAACTTGAAGTTGATGGTACTCAGCTTCGTTCTAGAAAATCAACTTTTCAACCTAGCTGCTTCTTCCCCAGCCTCAGCCAAAAAAAAAAAAAATCGCACAGTGGTTCTTAAAAGTGCTGGAGGGTGAGGAAGTGGTGCAAATCATCATCCAGATGATCGGAGTTGGGAGAAAGTCCACACTCCCTCTTGGAATTTCCATCACCCTGATTATTCTAGTAGTTATCAAGACAGTTCTCGGAGGACCAGCGGAAGCCAGAGAATTTTATCTCGCCTACCCCATCCTGGGCCCCCTCCCCCAGTCCTTCTGCCAGATGGGTAAGGATTTAGCTACCTGTCTCTAGACACCGCATTACCTTTCTCACTGACCCTCTGCTGTTTTCATGTCCAGTGGCCAGCGGGTCCGCCTGGGAGGCGTCGAGGGGCCGGAAGTGTGGATAGTTGGCCTGGATGACTCTGGCTTCCTTCAGGTCCAGCAGGAGAATGGCGACGTGGTGACTGTGCATCCCGATGGCAACTCCTTCGACATGCTGAGAAACCTGATCATCCCCAAGCAGCAGTAGCAGGGCCTGAGGCCCACCTCCCTGGGGTCTACCTGCCTGGGGCCCACCTGCCTGGGGCCCACTCATCTGGGGCCTGCCTGCCTGGGAACCCACTTGCGTGGGGCCCATCTGCCTGCGGCCCACCCGCCTGGGACCCACCTGCCTGGGACCCACCTGCCTGGGGCTCACTTGCCTGGGGCCCGCTGTCCTGGCCACGGGGCAGCAGGAAGGCGGGCAAGCCACCGCAGCAAGCATTCCAGTTCAATTCCTGCTGCTTTTTCCTAGCCTCAGGACCTGGAAAACTGATTTAGGGTTGTAGGCGAATGTTCCCTCCCTCCAATTAATCTGCTTAATTCCCTAATTTGGTTCTATTACCATTTTACTTGGTGTTTGCAGATGTCCCGGGGTGCAGGGATGACCAGCGGAAGACTTAGTTCAGGTGAAGCACGACACCAGGTGTGAAATCCTTCTCCCTTCTTGGGCTCGGATGTGTGTTTATTGCCCCCCCTAGCCCCCCAAAGACAGTTTTTATTTGGAAAACAGCAAGGGTATGATTCAGATGTTTCCCCAGTAGCGGAGACCTTCACTCCCAGACTATTAAAAAACAAATCCAAAAAAGCTTCCAGGCCCGGGCCAGCGATGAAGTAGAGGTTTGGTAACACTGTTTATGAGCGTCCAGGGAGGCGTTTTCCGAGAGGAACATACGTTGGCACTTGGTCGTTGTTTTATTTTTTTTGTTAATGAGAAAAGGGATGGAAGATTTCTGAGCTTTACTCTGGGCCCGGTGGTTTGTGGTCCAATAACCGCGCCTCAGTGGCTGCAGAGACGGGTGTCACTGGTGTGGGTGCAGTGACCCTTGGAAAGGAAATCGGTTACTTACGTCGGCCGTAATTTACGAGCTCCCTTTCCTTAAGTTTGAATTTACTGCATGTTCTGAAGTGATGGGATCAAGTTCAAGATCCTTCACGTGTGGATTAGGCCTCGTGTGGGTGTGTGGGGTAGACGATCGGACCCTAACAGCCAGAGACGAAGACTCACTCATGCCCCACCCCAGGGAGGATTGGGAGCTCTTAAGCTAGTTGTAGGCTCACTTTGAAATCTGGAGCATTCCTGAATAGACCATGTGGCGCACAGAATGCAGAAATACATGGCATTTTGTTTGTAAGTCATAATTGTTGGCTCCGCTTTTCCTAAATTGCCAAGAAACAAAATGCAACCGATACTGAACACCGTCATTGAAGAGGGGGGGATGTGTGTGTGTGTGTGTGTGTGTGCATGCGCGTGTGTGAGAAGCTTTAGAAGAAGATGTTCAAGATCTGATGCCCTAAAAGTCTCCACCGAAGAACAAAAGAAAGGAAACCTTTTGATATGCATTTGCGATTTCCAGATGTACCCCATGCTTTTTCCATGTCACTCGTATCTCTGTTGAACTTGTGAATCACACACATTACTTTTCAGTCCTTAAAAGGCCAATTTTTGTCCACTTTTCTCTCTTCCTGCCAGTCGCAACTGAAAGTAGTGGAAAGAAAACTTGATGGGGCTCTCAGCTTTGAACAGGATCCTCCTCCTTATACACTAGCACCATCTTTATCCAGCTTTACCCAGTCAGGCTCATTCCAGAAACTTGGGGCTTTCAGTGTAAAAATCTGCCTACCTTCAGCCAGGCACAAGCAGCGCCATAGGAAGGGGGGAAAATAGCGTGTTTAGTTAAGTACACCAACCCAGTGTGTGCTTTTTGGAAATGTCACTTTAAAAGAACCGGAGAAGTAATTTTTGCAAATAAGGCTTCAATTAGAATGGTTTTTCTCAAAAAAAAAAAAAAAAACAAAAAAAAAAACACCAAAACAAAACCAAAAACAAAACTTGTTCTCTCCTAAGTGTCCAAGTCTTCTTTTGGAATTAGTGACAAGTTTAAACAAAAGTCCAGGGCACCCCCAGAAATCACCAAATGGACTCACCCTTGAGAGGGCATCTGCAAAATATCATCAAGAGGAAAGATCTCTGGGCTAATGTTGCAAGTCTCATTTCTCAAACTTTGTAATATAAGGCAAGTCATCTCTCAGAGCTGCCATTGTTACTGTTTGAATTTCTTTGGGGGGTTCTTTAATGAAAAACATGCTATGTGTTGTTTTAAGCTGAAGTCCTATTCTAGACAGTTCTGCTTTGGGGGGAAAATGTTATCATTTAATTTCCTTTCTGTAAATTAAAACTAATGATGTGTGGCCACGTCAGCGCAGATGGAGATGTTCTGGGCGCACCGCTTTCCCTGTGCCTTCGAGACTTGTGCCGCCACCCGGTTGTCTTGAGGGAGACAAAAGAGACTTGAAGCAGATGCTACGTTTCCCGCAAACCTGATTGTTGCCTCATATGAACCAAAGACTTTTGAAATTCTGCTTCATAGAGACCCGCTGAATAAAAGCATCTCACCCAGAGCTATTAGCGTTAGGGAACTTATCTGCTTGCTACACTACACTCACGCATTGGGGGCGTTGGTGCACCTGGCAATCTCTGATCTCAAGGAGCTTTAAAGTCTTAACAGGGACTTTGCATTTTCTTCCTAATCTTAAAAACGTGGCAACTGAGCTCAGGATTGGCATGCGCTTTCAGGGCATCTGGTTTGCCTGCGAGGTTAGAGGCTGTGCACCATCGAGCAGCTACCCGGGTATGTTAAAAGGCGAGACCTTGTCCCTTCCAGGCCGGCGGCCGATTTCAGGGGAAGCCGTGGGGAAGCAACCCCTGAAAGGAAGTTTCAGGAAGGAAGTTTTCTCCAGTACGCATTTTATTTTCCAGAAGGCCTTCCCGTGGCCCCTGCCGAAGCAGCACCTGGGGACACTGGGTGTCCAGCCCGGGTTCACAGGGTGCGGGCACAGTCGAAGGATTCGTGTCTGGGCCAAGGCAGTGGGTGGGGTTCGCTGCTGCAGACTTTGCCCTACGTGGGAACCAGTGGGTGCACAGGCCCAGGCGGGGAGAGCATGCAGCCTCCAGTCCCCGGGCCCCCTTCCACGTACAGCCCCGGGGGTGGCCTACACAGTTGCCCCGGCCCTGGAGCCTGGGAACCCGGAGAGAAGCCAGCCTCGTCCAGCAGTTTCAGGATTGCAGCGGGGAGACATTTTCCAGCTTGCTTTCTGGAAGATCTGTTCGCTCTTCACAGGCAGAACACCTGGGTTATTACTATGCACATCAGAAATTTGCAAAAAAGTGTGAACCTTCGCGTTTTTACCTTTTCCAAGAACCGTCTCAGAAAAGTCATTACTTTAAACCGATGCCTATAAAAAAGCAACTCTACCAAAATAAACTTTAAGGTTTTCTGTACCGTTTGGGCTCATTGTTATTTTTGCCACAAGTTTCGTTTTTAAAAAGAGGCAACTACTCTTGGTTACAGTATTTTTATTCATAGTTAAACATTTTTACAAAATAAATAGTTTTACATAGTAAGGAAGGTGTATGTATTTCTAAGTATTGATAATTCAGGGGGCTTTTGTTGTTTTTGATTTATTTTTGACAAATGGATTATGTGTCGTACAAAAGAGAAATCTTACTACTCCAAAGAAGGAAAGTGAGCAAAACCCAAGGTCAAAAAAACCCCTTTTAACTGAGGTGAGAAATAAATGTAATAAAACGGTTTGATATAAAGTTTTTCATTGAGAAATAAATTTCATGTAACAGCATATTTACTATAAGAACAGGCTTTGTTGTAGAATTGTTCTTATTCTTTTGTAAGAACTGCTTGATTTGTGTTTTGAGTTTTTTCCCCAAGATTTTAACCTTCTATATCTTACTTAAGTTTAGGAACAGCTTGAGTAATGCATCTTCGATAACCCAAGGGCTACGATGCGCTAAGATTTTAAACTACTGTCATTTGCCGGCATTTATTTGAAATGTTCTTTTTATTCCATTTTATCTGTAGCAGCCCCCAGTCTACCCTGTCTTACAGTTGGAATAAATTACAACTTCGGGTAGACTTTGTACAGGATTCATTGACCGTATAAACCTCTCCCACCCTTAGGGCCCAAGGGGGAAGGCATGGCCATAGGACTTTAAAAGGGACAAAGGGGTGGGGGGCAAGGGGGTGCAAAATACTCGGCTCTTGCAGATTTCCTCAGCCTTCACACCCTGTTCCCTTCTCTACAAAGGTATGAATGGAATGGCTTTTCTAGAAAGGGCTTCCATGAACATAAAGGAATTCCTTTCCCTGGGAGGCCCCTTGGAGGGCCGAGCAAGTCTTGAACTGGGTTTATTTCTCAAATCCGTTTGATCTGGCATTTTTGTCAACGTGTTAGGACCCACTACGATTTTTTTCTTTTCTTTTTTTTTTTTTTTTTTTTTTTTGTGAAAGAGAGTCATATTTATTAAAATGCTTCCTCTTCCCCTGCTGGAGCCTCACTGAAGTTGTCAAGAAATGATATCCCCAGCTTCAATGTGCAGACTCTTAAAGATGGAGGTAACAATATTAGGTTTCCATGGTAACTCCTGTTAACTCTGCACCGGGCTGCCCGCCGCCTGGAAGCTGGCTTGCGTAGGAATCTTCCTTCATGTTCTAGGCTCTGAAAACCCCGGTGTTTGTTTAGACAAAGTTTTCCCTCGCACACGTTTCATTTTTCAAGCACATGCACACTCCTTAAGACTGTTTACGTTATCATTTGTAAATCTATTAATGGCCTTATTTTTTCACAGTAACCCTCAGATCTTAAACTGCTCGAAAGCCTTCATGGTTTGTATTTACTCATGACCGCAGCCCCCCAGCGATTAATAACAAGGTAGACACAGCGCATTTTGTGGTAGTTTATTGAAAAATGTCAGGTGAGATCTGCTCATCAAACCTGCACCTTCCAGGAATCGTGGTTTAATGACGAGACTTGTGAGCATAAAAAAATAATACCCCGGGGCTTATTTTCTGTGTGCACAAAATGCTGCTAATGAGGTATAGGTAAGTGTGGGATAGAGGTGTTGGCCTTTGATTCTTTTGACTCAGCCCTTTGCTGCCCCACAGATGTTCCTAAATTTGCAAATTTCACCCCCTACCATAAGGCTGCCGAGGCCCTGCTAAGAATGACGCAGACCCTCAGTGTGACACTAGGCTGGCAAGCCGTCATCTCACATGTTGTGAACAATTATGGATTGCACTTCGATTCTAGAACGCCGAATTAAAGACATTTGCAGAAACCCTTTCCACTGAGAAGGGCGCAGAGTTTCCTAAAAGAAAACCATTTCCAAAGCAGCGAAATGATGGAGGGTTTGTAGCGTGGAGCACATTGAAAGACCCGCGGCTCACTGCACCGATCCCCGGCAGAGCCACGGTCGGATTTTTAGATGGTGAAATCTTGAAGCAAAAATAGAAGAGTAAGACAAAAATGCATGGAAGTTTATTTTTTAAAACACTGCTGGTGCTTTATAAAAGGACTTCTGTTCACCTGTTACATACAGGGCATGTTCTTGCTATGCAGGAAATGCAGGAAATGCTGAAGAAAATGTATACACCATTGCTCTACCAGCCCTCTAGCGAGTTCTCTTCCACGAGGGCACAGTCCATTGACAATTCTCCATATTGCACATGCAATTTAACTAACTTTTATTAGCATTTCTAGTAGCAAACACGAGCCTAGGGAATTACAAGGTCTGTGTGGGCCAGAGGGATGTTGCCTCGTAATCAAACCTGACAGGGGGAGCCAGTCGCCTTGGGCACCTAATCATCCACATGTCATTCTCAGAAAAATATCTGGCTCTCTCTATTTCTGCATTTAATGCCTATTCGATATATCCTGAAGGTGCTATTCTTGGTGGTACCAGGAGTTCACGGGGGGCGGGGGGGGGGGAGGAAGTAAAAGCTCGTGAATGAACTTGCGAAGCACACCCGCGTGCATTCCCTCCCTTGGTCTCGGCTCGCTGATGGTGGAACGGAAAACAGCCTTAACGGTAAAAAAAAAAAAAAAAAAAAAAAGACAACAGCTTTTCAGGAGACGCGTGCATGGCTTTTGCAGACGTCAGCCGTGTGCTGTCGGCTCGTGGGACTTCGATCGTCACACCCGGCCTTGGGACTCGGAGCGCCCTGAATCCGGGGGGGGGGGCCCCTTGCTTCCAGGCCCCCCCCGTCTGGCTCTTAGCAGGGTGGGCTCTGCTCGCTGCAGCCGAGGCGCTCCGGGGAGGGGGGGGCACTGCAGCTTGAGGTCACGCGGGGGCCGCGGGGGGAGGGGCCGAGCTGAGCGCCCCCTCCCCCCCGCCCGGACCCGGACCCGGGCCCTCCCACCCAGCCCCGGCGTTTGCGGGGCTCTGCGTAAAAATCTAGAAGTCGGCCGCCGAGTCCTATTAAAATAGTCGTCTCTGCATAAATTAATTTAAACCGTGCATCTCCAGCTCGGCTGCACGCGGCGGCCCGGCCTCTGGCTTCTCCCTGCGGGCAGCCCGGCGCGAGGTCACCTGCCGTTGGTGATGATGACCGAGGCGCCCAGGTAGTGCGGCAGCGGCGCCCCGGGCGGGGAGGCGGCGGCGGGGCCGGGGGGCCGGGGCCGCAGTGCGCCGGCCGCCGCCTCCGGGGCGCCGGGGCCGCAGGCGAGGGCGGGCGCGCCGGGCGCAGCGCCCCCCAGCGGCCCGCGCCGGGCCAGCACGCGGTGGTAGTTGAGCAGCACGAAGGGCAGCTGCGCAGGCGCGCCCGGGGGCTCGGGGGCCGGCGGCGCGCAGCAGTCGGGAGCCGCGCGGGCCAGCGCCAGCCGCGCCCCATCGCGGGCGGCCGGGCGGGCGGCCTTGGCGGGGCCCAGCGCGGGCTCCTCGCGGTAGTGGCCGCAGCTCGGGAAGCTCGGCGGCGGCGGCGGCGGCGCGGTGTCCTCGCCGAACCTGCGCGCGGCGGCGGGCGCTGCGGGGACAGCGACACGTTAGGCGCCCGCGCGGGGAGGAAGGGGCCCGGCCCCCGGCAGCGCCCACCCGGCCCCGAGCAGCGCCCACCTGGCCCCAAGCAGCGCCCACCCGGTCCCCCGAGCAGCGCCCACCCGGCCCCGAGCAGCGCCCACCCGGTCCCCCGGCAGCGCCCACCTGGCCCCAAGCAGCGCCCACCCGGTCCCCCGGCAGCGCCCACCTGGCCCCAAGCAGCGCCCACCCGGTCCCCCGGCAGCGCCCCCCCAGCCCCCCCAGAGCGCCCACCCGGCCCCCGGCAGCGCCCACCTGGCCCCAAGCAGCGCCCACCCGGTTCCCCGGCAGCGCCCCCCCAGCCCCCCCAGAGCGCCCACCCGGCCCCCGGCAGCGCCCACCTGGCCCCAAGCAGCGCCCACCCGGCCCCCCCGGAGCGCCCACCCGGCCCCCGGCAGCGCCCACCCGGCCCCAAGCAGCGCCCACCCGGCCCCCCCGGAGCGCCCACCCGGCCCCCGGCAGCGCCCACCTGGCCCCAAGCAGCGCCCACCCGGTCCCAAGCAGCGCCCACCTGGCCCCAAGCAGCGCCCACCCGGTCCCCCGGCAGCGCCCCCCCAGCCCCCCCAGAGCGCCCACCCGGCCCCCGGCAGCGCCCCCCGGCCCCAAGCAGCGCCCACGCAGCCCCCGGAGCGCCCCACCCGGCCCCCAGCAGCGCCCACCCAGCCCCCCCGGAGCGCCCACCCGGCCCCCGGCAGCGCCCCCCCCGGCCCCTGGCAGCGCCCACCCGGCCCCGAGCAGCACCCACCCGGCCCCCGGCAGCACCCGTCCGGCCCCCGGAGCGCCCACCCAGCCCCCCCGGCAGCGCCCACCCGGCCCCCCGGAGCGCCCACCCGGCCCCGAGCAGCGCCCACCCTGCCCCCGGCAGTGCCCACCCGGCCCCCCCGGAGCGCCCACCCTGCCCCCGGCAGCACCCACCCGGCCCCCCCGGAGCGCCCACCCGGCCCCGAGCAGCGCCCACCCTGCCCCCCCGGAGCTCCCACCCGGCCCCCCCGCAGCGCCCACCCTGCCCCCGGCAGCACCCACCCGGCCCCCCCGGAGCATCCGTCCGGCCCCCGGCAGCGCCCCCCCGGCCCTCCCGGAGCGCCCACCCGGCCCCCGGCAGCGCCCACCCTGCCTCCGGCAGCACCCACCCGGCCCCCCGCAGCACCCGTCCGGCCCCCGGCAGCGCCCACCCGGCCCCGGCAGCGCCCACCCCGCGGCCGACCCCACGGTGCCCCCGAGGTCGCAGCGGAGCGCGAGCAGCAGGTGGAACCAGGGCGACGGCCGACTGCGGGGCGCATCGGGCTCCCCCTCCATCTGTGTCCCTGTCTTTCCCTCTGGGTCTCGCATGAACAAATAAAATCTTACCAGAAAAAAAAAAAAGCACCTGGCTGCTGGCCATCACATTGGACAGCGCTGCTCTAGAAGCTTCCACTGCCTGAGGCATAGGTGGTCCTAGTCAACCAACCCTGGGTCTTTTGCATTTTTTTCCCCCATGGGGTGGTAATCACCCCTGCTCCTTTTATTTTTATTTTTTTTTTTTAATTTTTATTTATTTATGATAGTCACAGAGAGAGAGAGAGGCAGAGACACAGGCGGAGGGAGAAGCAGGCTCCATGCACCGGGAGCATGATGTGGGATTCGATCCCGGGTCTCCAGGATCGCGCCCTGGGCCAAAGGCAGGCGCCAAACCGCTGCGCCACCCAGGGATCCCACCCCTGCTCCTTTTAATGCCAAATTAACTAAAGTTAGAGCCACCCTAACTAATTAGATACCTGCAATCATTAGCTCCCTATCTTTTGTCTTTTGTTTGCCTTAAGACAACCTTTGTCTTCCTTTAACATCACAAAAGACTAGGAAGTAGATCACAAATTGCCCCAAATTAGCACGTTTGGTCCTTTTTCTTTTTTTTTTTTTATCAAGTGTATGACAAATGAGGTGGTTATTAACCTCTTTCGCTTTCAACATGGTGGGGTTTTTTAAAGTTTTTTTTTTAAGATTTTATTTATTCATGAGACACACGGGGGCCGGGGGGCAGAGACACAAGCAGAGGCTCCACGCAGGGAGCTGGACATGGGACTCGATCCCTGAAGGCGGCGCTAAACCGCTGAGCCACCCAGGCTGCCCAACATGGTGGCTTAAAAAAAATAGTATTATTTTATATATATTATATATATATATAATATATATGTAATCCTGTGTGTTAGTTGTATCATTGACCAACTTCCACACACAAAGGAAGAGTTCTTTCAGGTCAATCTCAAGTGGGTAATAGGCTCAGCTGTGATCAGAATGCTGAGCTTTGTCTGTGTTGTGGTCCCGGGAAAAACCTTCCTTGTTTTTTTTGAGGGACCACAACCCGATCCACTGATGGCGCTCTCACCAAGTCCGAGAAACTGCTGGCTCTGAGGACTGGCCCAGGCCCAAAGGCAGGGAGGGCTGCACTGCCCTCGTACTGGTGTGTTCTTTCCTAAGCTGGTTACTTTTCAAAACCCATGTCCTAGTAATCTCCAGGACGGTGAGCTTTCTCCCAGTCTATGTGTCTCAGGCTTGTAAGGACAGAGTCCAAGCGAGAGATTTCCCCAAGCAGCCCGAGGAGGAACAGAACCCGACCTGCCTCCAAAGAGAGAAAGTTAGGGATCTCCGGGGAGCTCAGCAGTTTAGCACCTGCCTTCGGCCCAGGGCCTGATCCTGGAGTCCTGGGATTGAGTCCCACATCGGGCTCCCTGCATGGAGCCTGCTTCTCCCTCTGCCTGTGTCCCTGCCTCTCTGTCTCCTCTCTCGCTCTCGCTCTCTCTCTCTCTCATGAATAAATAAAATCTTTGGAAAAAAAAAAAAAGAGGGAAAGTTAGAGTGGGCAAGGAGGGGAGCTCCAGAGAGCTCTCCTCTTTCAGCAGGTGGTTCTTTTCTGGGCATGTAACATTTCCCCCAAAATGCAGTGGCCACTGCAGGAAATTTGCACCATCTTGATCTACGCTCTGAGCAGTGGTTAGATCTGCATGAAAAAGCAGTACACGTCTCCCGGCTAACCCTCAACCCCCACCTCCCCTCTGCCTGGGACTGGTCCAGCGAGCAGACAGGAGTCTGTCTGGGCCTGAGGGAGCTGGTGACACATCCACAGAGGACGTTTGCTTGTCTGCCATCAGCAAGAGCTGGTGGAGCGGCCATCCCTCCCTCTCTCTCTCTCTCTCTCTCTCTCTTTCTCTGTTGCTGAACCAACAGTGCTGGGCAGGCACCTACTGTGTGCCAAGCGTTGGGTAGGCATAGCACATGGCTTGGGAGCCCATTTTAGAGACGAAGAAACTGAGTCCTAGAGTGTTCATGATCTTTGCCCTGGGTTGGCGAGTGGCATTTCTGTCTTTGAGCTCATGAATTTCCACCACTGTTTTCCACACTTTGAAAACTGGCATGGGAAGAAAACCAACGGCGTCCCATCGTCGTTTTCTGGGCGGAGTGGAAAGTAATCTTGTAAAGTAAATGCAGCTGGAGCATTCGCAGTGCATGGGAGCTGGTTTTGAAAATCACTTTGCCTCCCTCTCAGGGAGCAAACAAGGCCAGGGTTTTTATGGAGTGTGGGGGGGGGGGCTGCACACCCAGTTTCCTCTGCCCTTTCCACTGTCACTAGTGCCACGAGAGGCACCCGGACGCGGTCACCCTGCTTTTCTCCCTCTCGTGAAGCTACTCCCATTGAGAGCAGGAAAGCACAGCAAGTCCTACTTATGAGCAGAAAAAGGAAAAGTCTGCCCCAAGTGTGAGGATCTTTTTTCCATCCGCCACCCACCGCCACTGTTCACGGTCCCGCCCTCTCCCCTCGTGCAAACATGACCTACCTTCGTAGTTTGGCACCAGGCCGTGCCGAGCACTGTTCACTGGCGGCTCAGAAAGGTTTTTAGCTGGAGACGGGCTGCTAGGCACTAGGGGGTTGGCATAATGCCACTGGCATTCACCACCGGCTGGCAGCGTGCTCAGGAAAAAGCGTGCCACCTCACACGGGGATCCTTGGGGCTGCCCGAATTTGGCCGGCAACATTGGCTTTTTGCTGCTGAAGACGTGAGAGTCCAGAGGGAAGTGTCCATAATGGTAGGAGAAGGGCAGGCTATAGGACGGGGCGTACAAAAGGTCGCTGCTTTCTGAATGGAGCTGCTGTTCTGGGGGTGCCGGGCCGGTCGCCGGGGGGCTGGCTCTCCAGTTTGCCAGCTGGCTGCATTCCAGTTTGTCCATTTGGAACGAGCTGTATTGCTGGATGGCAAAGAAGACGGATGAAGGGGCCAGTGAGGAACCGCCCTCGGGCCTCGCCAGACCCCACCCTGTAGGGCTCAACCGCATCCCTGGGCTGGACCGGCCCCGGCCCCCGAGGTGAGGTCCCGGCAGGGACAGGTGCAGAGCAAACGGTACCAGGGCGCCCCACCCCCTGGGTAGAAGGAGATCTCCCCAGCCCACGCCGACAACATACCAGATGCACACCGGCACTTTCTATTTCTGAGAGGTTACAAACTACTTAAAAAAAAAAAAAGGAAGGTTTGCATTAAAAATATAAATGCTATGGAAGCACTGTGCTCTGGGCCACATTTGAGCAAGCCGATGGGCCTTCCCGATTTAGTCTTTTTAGTCTAGACCTGATGAGTCCTCCCAGATGTTAGCTTTATGGGCCTCCCGGCTGCGTCTCTGCTGCATGTGTGTGCGTGTGTGCGCGTGTGCACACGTGGGCAGGACATCCCCCAAGGGACTTTGCTGCACGCCACAGTGAAGCTTCCAGACCTGGAGACCTGCTGTGCAATCGGAGGCTCAGGCACTCCTTTACAGGCCGGGTGTCCTGAGCCCCCACTCCCAGGCCAGATGTCAGCTGTGCCCTGCCCCAGCCCATCGGGCGTGTTACCTGTGGGGGGTAAGGGTTTGTTCTCAGCTTTGTCTTCATCTTTGTATTTTTGGGCTTCGCTAATTTCCTAGTTTCTTGTGAGGTAGACAAGGCAGTCCTCCAGGAGTCCTGGGACTTGGACGTCGATGCCTGGTCCAGGGACAACTGCAACTCCTTGTATTCAATATCCCTGAGATGCAAGAGCAGGACAGGTCACGTCCAGTGGGCTGCCAGGTGAGAGCAGTGTCCCTGGCACCACCCCCTGAGCGAGTTCATCCACAGAGCTCCAGCGCGTCGGTTCGCTGAGGTTGGATGGGACAGGACTTCAGGAAAGGGCAGCCCACCCTCATTATAACAGCCCCCTGCGGCCCCGGGCAATGCTGAGGGGGGTCCGTGTTATCCGGCAGGAATAGCAGGAGGGCACTGTAGCCCCTCCAATCCTGTAGGCCCCAAACAGGTCCCAGAGACATCATGGGCCACTAGGAAGTGTGTCCAGGCAAAAGGCAAGGGCAGAAGCACCACTTGTCAATCTGAGGGTTTGGGGCTCAGCTGCTTCTCTAGTTAGCACTTAGGGAGGCGTGGGTGGGGAACCCTCAAGGGTCCAGGAGCCTGGCTCCCAGCCTCGCCCATTTCCACAACAGGTGCCAGTTTCTGCCCGAAGAGCCAACTTGGCAGGGTCAGGTTCATTGTGGGGGGAGTGGCCCAAAGTTCCAGCCCACACCTGTCTGAGGAAGCTGAGGAAGAATCATTCAGGGGCTAAAATTCTTCCTCTCTTACAGTTTTGCTAAGATCACACTCTACTTCTAAAAAACCAAAACCAAACCAAGAAACCAGAGACCTGGCAATCATTCTATGAAAGAACCGAGCGCCTCAATCCTTACTGCATTAGAGCATCTGCAAGGACCTTGTCCGAGGTGGGGCTGGGAGCTGCAAGGGTATCAGGTTCAGGGCCAGAGCTGGGTGCAGGAGATTTAACATACAGCAGCCGTGGTGAGCCCACAGTAATATAGGGTCCCAGGGAGATGCGTGTCCTCTTGTGCCTAATGGTCTTAAAAGTATTTGCAACTGAACTTGACCTTCTGGGACCCTAAAGGGGCCAGACATTGATACCACTTGCAACAGGCTGTATGGAAAGACGGAGGGGGGTGGTGGGGAATGCAACGGATCTCCTGTTCCAAATGGCAGGAGCATGCAAGATGACCCTGATGTTTGGGGGCGCCAAGAGCATAGATTCATATTCCCGGTCTGGGAGGGACACCGCCTGCGCATCCTACGCAAGATGTGGGGTGGGGGGGCGAGCATCTTCTCGCTGCCCCCTGCCCACCCACACCCCTCCGCTGGTCTCTGTGATCTGATCTTCAGCTGTGCCTGGGGCAGGGCTCCCTTTCTGGTGTTGCCACCACTGCCTGGCGCCTGGTTCTCAGTGCTGAGAACAGGAATAGTTTGGGCCTTCCCAAACGAACAGGTTGTTCGAATAAAAACAAAACAGGAGACAAATGAACAGTTTCAGAAAGAGAGAGAGAGAGAGAGAGAGAGAGAGAGAGAGAGATGGCACTTGTGGGAATGGGTTGATGAGGGTCAGGGGAGGAGGGGAGAGCAAGGAAACAAATACGTCTGACTTACGTGAGGACATAATTGACACTCACGATGCAGTGCGGCCGGGACGAGCGGCTGTTGTGAACGATGGTGGCATAGCTCTGCACCCACACCCAGCCGCCCAGCTTGGACAGCAGCCGGTAGTACTTGGTGGTGACCTGGCCCTTCACCAGCACTGCAAACACAAGGCGACATGAATCCCGAGGGACAATTAGCAGGCCCTGCTTTGGGGACACTGCCTCCCCACTGATAACCTACAGCCCCCGGTTATGGACCGTTTTGGGGTCAAGGACCCTCTGAGAACATGACAAAGGGATGAGCTTTCTCCACTGGAAGGTGCATACTTGCACATGCACACACACGCGCGCGCAAGATTTTTGCCTACAATCTCGAGGGGTCCGGGGAGCAATCTGTCCCCTCCCCTGTCAAATTTAATAGTCACTGATTTCATTGGGAGAAACAATTAGTCCCCATACGACATTTTGCACCTGGCAGAGTGATAAAATTGGTTCTGCTTTTCAGTTTCCAAAAATGCCACGATTATGTTATAATCCCCCCACACCCTTAATCCCCAGAACCCTTAATAGGCAGCAGGGGCAGGGGGTGATGTAGTTCTTTAAACAAAATAATAAGTACATTCAACCAAGTGTCAAATTATTGTTGATATTTGCTACTCTCCAGAACATGTGTGTATTCACAGTGAGACTGCTGTTCTGTGGCCTTTTATATTTTCTTCCCATTAGCCCCACTTTTCCTCGGGCCTGTTAACTTCCTACGTTGCATTGTAGGAATCACCTCTGCTTGGCTAGTTTCTGAACACCGGGCCTATGGGCCCATCTTCCATGCATGGCTGCATGCTCCAGACTGCTGAGCCACACTCACTCCCAAAGCCTCTGTACTGATTTCCCTTAGGGCCTGGAGGGCACAGACTGGAGGGGAAGGCCAGGGAAGGGGGAGGCCAGCACAAATCTGAAAGGCATCCCTTGATACCCAGGTCATTCCTGCTTCTCAAAGCAGGGCTGGCCCCAGGACCCTAACTAGCAGCCACCTGAACAGGGATTTGGGGAGGTGGCCAAATCTGTGCCTGAACTAGTTGGTGCTGAAGGAACTCCCTGGGGGCTGCTCACAGACAACCCCTTAGGGGGGATCACCAAGAAATTCAGCCCTCATCTTGTGCCATTAGGCAGAGCCCCCTCACCATCTGCCCACCCAAACCCTCCTGCGGCTCTCCAATGTCTTTTGTGACTTCTTTTCATATTAAGGGTGCCTCTTTATCATCCACTTTAATACCTGCAGTAAAATATTTTGGTGCAGAAGAATATTATTGCAAATGTGATAGCCAAAGAGTTATTAGCCTTAATATATAAAGAGTTCAAACAGATCAATAAAAACATTAAGGTCCTAAAAGTAATACGGCAAAAGAACTTGAACAAACAATTCACCAAAGAATAAATATATAAATGATAAACAAATGCTCAATGTATTTGCTTACCACAAAGCTAGATACCATCTGTTAAATCAGCAGACATTTAAAAAGAAACAAATATAGTATGGTTCTATTTATGTGAAATGTCCAGAATAGGCACATCTATAGAGAGACCAAAAGCAGCTTAGTGGTCGACAGGAGCTGGAGTGGCAACTGATGGGTACTAGGGATCTTCTTGCGATGAAGAAAATGTTCTGGAATTCAGTAAAGGTGATAGTTGCATGACATTGTAAATATACCAAAAACCTCTGAAAATGGTTAAAGTGTTGAGTTTTATACTATGTCAAATGCATCCCAAAGAAAATAATGAAATGTCAACAGGCGATGTCAACTAATCTATGGTGGGGGGCATTGTCACGTGCTGATAGAAGCATGAATTGGTATGGTCCTTCTGGGAAGCAGTGTGACAGCTCATACCCACTGACACACTGACTTCACTTCCAACAACTGACCCTGTTATAAGCATTCTTCTGCTTATAATTCAGGGGGGGGAAAGGTCGGAGACACTTAGCTGTGCAAGAATTAGGGAAGACGGTACATAAATTTTGGTGTACTATGCAGCTATTGAAATAATGAATAATAAGAATTTGTAGTATTATGGGGAACGTGTATGATATAATGATAAGTGGAAAAAAGACACATTCAGGACCACAGAAATGCAGAGATCATATGAGATTACTATGAACAATTATATGCCAACAAATCAAACAACTTAGAGGAAACAGATAATTTGCTACAGACACACAACCTATGAAGACTGAATGATGAAGAAACAGAAAATATGAACAGGACTGATTACTAGTAAGGAGATTGAATCTGTGATCCAAAACCTCCCAACAAACAAAAGTCCAGGACCAGATGGCTTCACTGGTGAGTTCCACCAAATGTTTAAAGAGGAATTAATACCAATCCCTTTCAAACTCTTCGGAAAAGTCAGAGGAGGAGGGAACACTTCCAAACACATTTCTGAGGCCAGTATGCCCTGATATCAAAACCAGACAAGGATACCACAAGAAAAGGGAAATTACAGGCCAATATCTCCGATGAACACAGATGCAAAAACCCTCAACAGAATATTAACCGAATTCAGCAGTACATTAAAAGGATCACACACCAAGATCAAATGGGATTTTTCTCCAGGATGCAAGGATGGTTCAACATTTGCAAATCGATAGGATATGCCACACGAAGAAGGTGAAGGATAAAAATAGATGCAGAAAAAGCATTTGACAAAATTCAACACTCATTTATGATAAAAGAAAAAAAAACCTCTCAACAAAGTGGGGATATACATGCCCACTGTACATAATAAAGGCCATTTACGACAAGTTCGCAGCTAAAGCCACACTCAACAGGGCAAAGTGGAAAGCTTTTCCTCTCGGATCAGGAACAAGTCAGGGAAGCCCACTCTTGCCACTTTTATCGAATATGGAATCCTATATGCTCCCAGCCAGAGCACTTAGGCAAGAAAGAGAAATAAAAGGCAACCCACTTGTAACGGAAGAAGTAAAATTGCTCCTATTTGCCAATGACCCATTATATAGAGAGAACCCTAAAGACTCCATCGAAAAACTCTTAGAACTAAATAAATGAATTGAGTAAAGTTGTAGGAGACAAAATCAATATACAAAAATCTGTTGAGTTTCTACACATTAATAATGAACTATGAGAAAGAGAAATTAAGAAAACAATCCCATTTATAAATCACATCAAGAAAAGAATAAAGTACCTAGGAATAAATTTAACTGAGGAGGTAAAAGACCTTATACTCTAAAAACTACAAGACCTTCATGAAATAAACTGAAGGAGACACGAATTAATGCAAAGGTATCCCATGCTCACAGAGTGGAAGAATTAATATAAAATGTCCATACTACCCAGAGCAATCTACAGATGTAATGCAAGCCCTATCAAAATTCCAGTACCGGGATCCCTGGGGTGGCGCAGCGGTTTGGCGCCTGCCTTTGGCCCAGGGCGCGATCCTGGAGACCCGGGATCGAATCCCACGTCGGGCTCCCGGTGCATGGAGCCTGCTTATCCCTCTGCCTGTGTCTCTGCCTCTCTTTCTCTCTGTGTGTGACTATCATAAATAAATAAAAAATTAAAAAAAAAATTCCAGTACCATCCTTCGAAAACAACAACAACAACAGAACAATCCTAAAATTTGTATGGAGCCCCCAAAGTTGCTTAAAAGATGAAAAGCAAAAATAACAAGTGATATTACATCACAATAAAAACCTTCTGCACAGCAAAGGAAGCCATCAACAACACGAAAAGACAACCTACTGCATAGAGGAAATATCTCCAAATCATTGGAGATTGATTGCTCATGGGTCAATATCCAAAATATACAAAGGACTCTTCCAACTCAGTAGCGAAAAATAGATAAATAAGTAAAAGAGCCCAACTAAAAAATGGGCAGAGGGTCTGAATTGACATTTTCCCAAAGAAGACACACACAGATGGCCAACAGGTATACGATCCAGATCATAACATCACTAATCACCAGGGAAATGCAGATCAGAATCACATGAGGTATCACCTCACATCTGTTAGAATGACCGTTATAAGAAAAAAACAAAACAGGGACACCTGGGTGGCTCAGGGGTTGAGCCTCTGCCTTTGGCTCAGGGCGTGATCCTGGAATCCAGGATCAAGTCCCACATCGGGCTCCCTGCAGAGAGAGCCTGCTTCTGTCTCCGCCTATGTCTGTCTCTCTGTATCTCTCATGAATAAATAAATAAAATCTTTAAAAAAAGAAAAAAACAAAACAAAAAACAAGGAATAAGTGTTGGCAAGGATGTAGGGAAAAAGGAACCCCTGTGCCCTATCAGTAGAAATGTAAACTGGTGCAGCCTTTATGGAAAAAAAACAGTAAGGAGATTCCTTTTTTTTTTTTTTTTTTTTTTTTTTTAGGAGATCCAGAAATATCACTTTTGGGTAATTTCTCTGAAGGAAACAAAAACGCTAACTCGAAAAGATACCTGTGCCCACGTGTTTATTGCAGCATTATTTACAAAAGCCAAGGAATGAAAGCACCCTAAGTGTCCATGGATGAATGGATTAAGAAAATTGTGAGGAATATTGTTCAGCCATAAAACAGAAGGAAATCTTGCCATATGCTACAACATGGATGAACCCCGAGGGCATTATGCTAAGAGAAATAGGTCAAAGACAAATACCATGTCACCTCACACGTGCAATCTAGAAAAAAAGCTCACAGATACAGAGAACAGACTGGTGGTTGCGAAAGGTGAGGAGTGGCAGGCGGGTGAAATGGGTGAAAGGGGTCAAGAGGTACAAACTTCTAGTTATAAAATAAACAAGTCCTGGAGGGGCACTTGGGTGGTTCCGTCAGTTAAACATCTGACTTTGGCTCAGGTCATGATCTCAGGATCCTGGGATCGAGCCCCGCGTCGGGCTGCATGCTCAGCGGGGAGTCTGCTTCTCCCTCTCCCTCTGCCCCTCCTCCCACTTATGTACACACATTCTCTCAAATGATTAAAATCTTAAAAATGAATAAATAAGTCCCAGGGATGTAATGTCCACCATGGGGACTTCAGTTAATGACACCGTATTGTATACTGAAAGTTGCTAAGGGAACAGACCTTAAAAACTCTTGAGACAATTTGAAAAGAAATTTATAACTATTTTACCATGAAGGATGTGAGCTAGACTTACTGTGGTGATCACGTAGCAATGCACACAAATGTCAGATCATTATGTTGTACACCCAAAACTAATATAATGTTATATGTCGAGTATGTCTCATTAAAAACAAACAAAAAAAATCCCAAAATGCGTAGAGTACAGGTAGGAAAAAGTGCACACACATGCACATAAATATTTATACACCTCCGCTGCGTGATCTTGAACAAGTTACTAAGCCCTGTGCCTCAGTTTCCCCATTTAGAACAAGGGGCTAATAGTACTTTCTACCTCGCCCGGCTGCTGTGAGACTAGATAATCTGTGCAAAGTTTTAGAAGGGTGGTGCAGACACGCAGCAAGGACTCGATATATATTAACTCACATTATGAAACTGGTCAAATGACAGGTTTCATTTTCTTCTTCTCAGCTTTTCTTGGTTTTCTACATTTCCAAGGAAGGTATGCATTTCGTAATAAAAGTGAGCAATTATTTTTCTCATGGTAAGTAGGTAGTTTGTATGAGGGTCAGGAAGTGGAAATGCAACACGGATCAGGCCCCAGGCCCCTTACGTGGCCACACAACCGCCCTTGCACCCAGACGAGGGGCAGGGCTCTCGGGGACAGTGCAGACACAAACTCCCTTCTCCCCAGGCTTGGCGGGTGCACCTGCGTGGACCCCCTTGGCAGGGCGGAGATCCCATGGTGAGGAGGGCAGACAGGGGTATAGGAAAGAGCTGTCTTCACACCGTTGCTCCTCTTGGGGTTTATTTTTTTTAACAGCAAAATCCACAATTTCGATTTCCAGCTCATGTTTGCATGCATTGCCTCATTTCACCCCCCACTACAACCATGGCGGGTAGGCATCACCCAGAAAATGGGACCAACAAATCCTGAGGGCACAGCTGAGGCCCCAGGCCGGGTGTTCTGACTCCCTTTTCTCAGAGTGACCCCTGGGGGAGGAGAGATAACAGCCTCCAGAAGGTTCTCTGTAGCTACATGTGGAAGGAAGGTTAGGGGAGACTCAGCAAATTTGCTTTTGGCCCCAAAAGAAAGGCAATAAGATCCAACGAGAGTCCCCTATGTGGATTTCCCAAGTGGCCACTACTTCTTCAACATAAGTGCTTATGAAGCTCCTTAATTTTGAAATCTGTCCCGAGTGGTACCCGTAGCACCCTGGCAATAAGACCCTGTCCTGGGGATCCCTGGGTGGCGCAGCGGTGTGGCGCCTGCCTTTGGCCCAGGGCGCGATCCTGGAGACCCGGGATCGAATCCCACGTCGGGCTCCCAGTACATGGAGCCTGCTTCTCCCTCTGCCTGTGTCTCTGGCTCTGTCTCTCCTTCTATCTCTCAAGAATAAATAAATAAAATCTTAAAAAAAAAAAAAATAAGACCCTGTCCTTTCCCTTTACCCTATCTTGTAATTCATAGTTTCCTTCTTCTTTCTTCTTTCTTCTTCTTCTTTCTTCTTTCTTCTTCTTCTTCTTTTTTTAAGACTTACTTATTTGAGAGAAAGAGCCAGAGTGCAGGTGCACGCATGCGGCGGGGATGGGACAGAGGGAGAGAGAATCTCAAGTAGACTGTGCTGAGCATGGAGCCCAACGCAGGGCTCGATCTCACTACCCTGAGGTCATGACCTGAACCGAAATCAAGAGTGGGATGTTTAACCCACTGAGCCACTCAGGCCCCCCCATACTTTCCTTATTTCTTCCCACATTTCTAAAATCTACCCATAATCATCTAAGCTGGATATAATAAAGCCAGCTGATCCCAAATATTTTATATTAGGATTCCAACGGCAGAAGTTGTGGAGATTTTTATCATTTCTGACCCTCCCCGACTCTGCTGTGATGGGGCTTAGATACGGAGACCAAACAAACACAGACACAGACTTTTTTTTTCTTCTCTGTGACCCATGGTGATAGTCCACGTATCAATTCAAGTCAAAATCCTAGACGCTTAGTCATAACATTCCTTGGTTTGCTCTAGCTCCCCCTCCAGGCTGTCGTTCTTAATTAGCTGCCTGAAATGATCCCAGGGTGGGGGCTATAAGATAAGGCCCTGCTTGGTGGCGATGGACAGGGCAGGCTGGAGATGGACGGGGCAGGCTGGAGATGTCCCCAGCCATAAGCCCTGGGAGCAGAGGCCTTGGCCCTGGCACTTCCAGGCCACAGTGTCTCCAACATTGAGGTCTAAGATGTTTGTGAAATCAGGGTGGCCCATGCTGAGATGGGAGCCAGTGGTCACGGTTTTCCAAGGCCGTGGAAAACCGTGGCCACCTTGGGGAGGAAATTCTGGTTGCATGAATCTGCTATCCAGAAAAACAGGTGGCCTGCCTGGCTCCTCCAGAATTCCTCTTGAAGGCACAACCGCATCTATCAGCCTCTGACAGGACAGTAACCCTTGGCCCAGAAGACAACATGTATCTCAGTTTTGAGTTTTAAGAGCTGAAAAGGGGACACCTGGGTGGCTCAGCCATTGAGCATCTGCCTTTGGCTCAGGGAGTGATCCTGGAGTCTTGGGATCAAGTCCCACATCAGGCTCCCCACAGGAAGCCTGCTTCTCCCTCTGCCTATATCTCTGCCTCTGTGTGTGTGTGTGTGTGTGTGTGTGTGTGTGTGTGTGTGTCTCATGAATAAATAAATAAAATCTTAAAAAAGAAAGAAAGAAAGAAAGAAAGAAAGAAAGAAAGAAAGAAAGAAAGAAAGAAAAAGAGCTGAAAAGGACACCAAAAACGCCTACCGTGATTGAATAGTGCCCCCTCCCCAAGTTCCATGTCCTGATCCCTGGAACCTATGAACGTGACCATATTTGGGAAAGGAGTCTCGGCAGGTGGAATTAAGTCAAGGACCTCAAGATGAGATCGTCCTGGAATAGGATGGGCCCTACCTTGAACAAACGTCCCCATACGAGATAGAAGAGGAGAAGACACACACAGGGAGCAGCCGAGGCGGAGACTGGAGCGATGGGACCAGGCCAGCAGAGGCTGGAGGAGGCATGAAGGATCCTCCTCAGCGCCCCCAGAGAGAGCACTGGGCGACCCCTTCATTTTGGACTTCTGGTCTTCAGAACAGTGAGAGCGCACATTTCCGTTGTTGTAAGCCACCTAGTTTGTAGGATTTTGTGAGGGTGGCCCCAGGAAAGAAAACCAGCCTCCACAGGAAAACGGGTGAGCGCGATCCCCATGCTCCTCCTCTAGGAGCTTGCACGTTGCCAGCACAGCGCCCTGCTCTACACCAAGGCACTTTGTTGGCTGGACCACATGGAAAGCACCAGGAAGAAAGCAGTAGCTTCAGGGAGAATGTCCCCAAGGGCCACACTGTGGCATGGGCCGAGCCTGACCCATCCAGCTCCCCTTTAGAAGATACAGTCTACGCATCTGTGTGCCCAGAACTGCTTCCAGGGATCAGGACACCGTGTCGATCACGCTGTGCTTTTTAGGATCATTTCCTGCTCCATCGCTTGTGGTTCTCCCTTAAGGCGAACACCTTCACTTGCAAGACAGACTCCTCTACCCCCACACTCTGCTTGGAGAACAGCGTCTACAAGGGATCTGAGTATCCATTAAACTTGGTCATCCGTTTCCAGTCCAGAGGCAAGCAAGTCCTGCAGCAGAGGGTCACCTGAAGTGTAATCCCCACAGTAGCCTGGAAACTCCTTTCAAGTCTATCTTGCATTTTAAGACCTTTGTCCCCTGTCCCACAGCCATGCTACGGAGCATTTGCACACTGGCAGCCCGTGTACCACATATGCTCACGGATGGGCTCTGTTGGTGGCAGCGTGCCTTCGGATGGTCACGTTAGCCACAGGCTCTCCCACCCGCTACTGCCCTACAGTTGCCCATCCATACATGTTACATGCCTGGCCCCATTTGGGTTTTGACTCTTTTTTTTTTTTAAGATTTTATTTATTTATTCATGAGAGACACACAGAGAGAGGCAGAGACACAGGCAGAGGGAGAAGCAGGCTCCCTGCGGGGAGCCAGATGTGGGACTCGATCCCAGGACCCCGGGATCACGGGCTGGCCAAAGGCAGACGCTCAACCACTGAGCCACCCAGGTGTCCCTGGGTTTGTGACTTGTGCACCATTTAGGGTGTGGTCCCTATGGGTGTCTACCCGCTGTCCTATAATTCTGTTGCAACAGTTACTGCTTCAAATCTGCAGAGCACATATTCAGGCTTTGAAGCCTTTCTGTGATATTGAAATGTTTTGACAGTTGGGCCTGGCCTGTGTTCTCCGTGCTCTGGGCTGGGCCCACTCTGTGGAGAGGCCTAACTAGAGAGGTAGGTGAAATTCTCCGACCATCTTGGACCGAGAGCCTTGTGGACATCATGAGGCTTCCAAACTCCTGTGTCCACAAGAGAAGTGCCCAGCATCCCTTAACAGAAAACATCAAGTTCACGGATATCAATCCCTTTCCAAGCTGTGTATCACCCCCTGCCAGCCCCCAGGATCTGTAGTTGAAGAGAAGACCTCTACTGGCTCCCCTACATGCAAGAGAGAGTCCCTCAGATGCTTGATAAAGAGAGGAGGGACACAGCAGATGCAGATCCCAGCTTGTGGTCCCCATTTCCCCGAGGCCATGTGACTGTCATGCCTGGGGGCCCACACTCAGCAGAGCTGCTGGGACCTTCCTTCGGCCACCACAAGACGGTGGGCGGGGAACAGGGTGGGAGGGTTGGATACATTCTCTAAAGGATCCCTGTTCATTTTCCTTACAGAAGCTTCTGGCGAAAGTCCTGGCACACTTTGACTTGCAGAACTCATCTGGGAAGGCCCAGGTCCACAGGGACACAGAGGCCGAGGTGCCAGGGCCATGCCAGCCCTGTCTCGCCGACCTCGGGAAACCGGTGCTCCCCCAAGACTGCACTGCCCAGCCGAGCTTCTCTTTATGAAGCTGACTTTCTGGAAGGTGTTGAATTCTCTTTCTTTAGGGGCTGTGCTTTCTTTGGACCCTGTGGATCCCTGCTCTGGGTTAAGATAATATTTTGAACAATGTGTGAAAACCATTTGGCTGACTGTGGTCCTCCAGAGCCACCACTACCTTGTGTCCAACTCTGCTGCTGGCACAGCCCTTTGCCCCATCTCCAGGGATTCCTGGGTTTTGGACGCCAGCATGGAGAAAATTTGGCCTTGGAAAATCGGACAGTGACCTCCCTGGGTGTTGGCAGATGTTTTCTGTGCTCAGTGACCTCATCGACTGCGAAGACTGTTGATGTCTGTATGTCTCCTACAAGAGGAGGCCAGAACCCCCTCCATGGCCTTGGGGTCCTGAGGGTCACCACAGTCCTGGCCACCTCCAACCACATTCGGTTGTGGGGGATGCGAGGAAAGTGGCAGAGGCTGCCCCACATGCTGCCCTCCTGGGACAACCATCAGGCCAGCTCCAGCTGTGATGGGATTGAAGGGTTGGGTCCCAGGTTGGCAGGGGCCAGTGCGCGGATCTGGAACCTGGAGGAAGCCTCAAGGGCAGGAGGCTTGGGCCAGGCCCCTGAGCCCTGCCGTCAGCTGCTGAAGCACCACGTGATGTGACTGAAAAGTCACATTTCCAAATAACGCATCCTGCCTTCTCAGACTTCTCACCCGTCCTCCCCAAGCCGGCCTGTCCAGCTGGGCCTACTATTGGGTAAGGCCACAGAGCTCTGAAAGAAAGTCCCTGTCACAGGCTGAATGGCGTTCCACCCAAATTCCTATGTTGAAGTCCTGTCCCTCAGTACCTCAGAATGTCACTGTATTTGGAGATAGGATCTTTCAAGAAGTAATGAAAATAAAATTAAGGAATGGGGGAACCCTAATCCAATATGACTGGCATCCTTATAATAAAAGGAGATGAGGACAGAGGGATGGTCACATGAGCACCCAAGAGCAAGATGCTCATCCACAAGACAAGGACAGTGGCCTCAGGAGACAGCAGCCCTGCAGACACCTTCATCTCAGAGCGAAGGCTTCAGAACTATGAGAAAACGAATTTTTGTTGTTTGAACCCCTAAGCCTGTGGTATTTTGTTATGGCGGCCCAAGCAGACCAATAGGGTCCCCACGAGGATCTGAAGAGCGTGAGGTGAAAACATTGCCCAGGAACCAGAACAGCAGATCGACAGCAGCTGACATCTGCAGGAGTGAAAGAGTGGGTGACTTGGGTTCCCCCAGCCCCCACAGGGCAGGAGCGTGGGTATGGACAACACCCCAACTGACCAACAGGGCCCCTCAGACAGAGGAGACCAATGCCTGTGTGGTCAAGATGACCAACTGGGCTGGGAGGTGAGGAGCAGCTGGAGGAGGGAGGGCTGGATGAAGAACACCTTCACAACACCTGAAGACCAAGGAGAGGAGGCCAAGGAGACACAGGCCCTTGGACCTTCGCTCTCATGGATGCCTCCTCACATCCCTCCCCTCACCACAGAGTGCACTCGGCAAGGGGCCCATCTCTCTCCTGAGGCCTTTCTCTGGCAGAGCCCATTCTGATGGAGATTAACACCCCTGAGAGCAGCCTTCAGCCAATGCCGGGCAGGAGCAGGAGTATAAATACCTCAGCTCACTCCCTGGGCGCCATGACTGAGTCCCAGTCACACAAGCCTCTCTTAAGGCTCCTTCCTCTCTATGGCTTAGTTCTCTCTCCCCTAACCCTGTTTCGGTTGCTGTCCTGATAAACCAGTGTACGTGAACCCCAGGTTCAGGGTCGGCTTCTGGAAATGCCCCCTCTGGCACCAGTTCTGTGGCTGCGAAAGAGAGTGGAGCCTCAGTGCCTCACGACACAGGGGTTTCAAAATTGCCCAAGCTCCACACCAATAAGGACCTGGCTTCCAAAAACCACGCTCCGCTTGTCGAATGTCTCCCCTTTCTTCATCATCTGAGAGTCCCAGCTTTGGAGGAGAAAATAATGGCTTCCCTGAGGGGGGTGGCCAAAGATGGTTCCAATCCTGGAGCCAAGGTGTGAGCTCTGGAAGACTAATTCCTAACCCTATTTGTGGGTAAGAGCCTTGGCTGTTTCTCGCTGCCAACACTCCTCTGGTTTGTATCTGGAAAGGCTGGCAGAGAGGGGTCTGGGACAGGCTCATGGGGGATCCAAGGCCATCCCCCCGCAGCCGGATGGGGATATGCCCTCTGCCTCCTGTCCCTGTGGTAGTTTCTCCACCGTCGTGAAGGCCACTGCACAGTAGCAATCAGTGTCATATTGCTTTTTTAAATTGTCTTTGATTTACCAATTCTAGCCCATTTGGATAAACAAAGCAAAACCATGCTCTCTCTCTGGTTTCTAAATGCTCTGTCTTTTTTGGGTGTCTCCTGGAAGCCCCTGTGTTCCTTCCCTTTCAGGGTTCCCTTGGGGAATCGAAAGGTCTAGAAATACCAAATTCCAAGGGAGGTAAGGTGGATTTATCATGCAAATGGCAGAAAATCTCTCAAATAAATCCCTTCAAAAGCCAGGCAAGTGCCTGGGTGGCTGCCTTCGGCTCAGGGCTCAGGGCGTGATCCTGGAGTCCCGGGATGAGTCCCACGTCAGGCTCCCTGCATGGAGCCTGCGTCTCCCTCTGCCTCTGTCTCTGCCTCTCTCCCTGTGTCTCTCATGAATAAATAAATAAATAAAATCTGTTAAAAAAAAAAAAAAAAGCCAGGCGAGCTTGGGAAGATTGGAGCTCCTGATGGAGCAAAGACAGGCCACGTCTCCCCGTCTAAGAGCCATCTTGTGGTAGAAACCGCTCAAGGCTTGGGAGCCAAACAGGCCTGGACTCATGTCCTGTCTACCTCGGCCCCTGCCCCCCTACAGGTCTCTGCTCCCTGCAGCTCAGCTGCTCATCTGGGATATGGGTAAAAGGCCAGCATGGATACCTGAAAAGCATCCGGTCTGTGTCGGAGACACAGGAGCCTCGCACTGGTCATCCCTGTGGCCTTCTTTACATTTCCAAAACACAAAGTGTATTTACTTCTCCTGGGAAAAACAAAAAACAAAAAACAAAAAAATCCCTGCTCCCCTCTGTCAGCCAGATAGTGCAGGAGATAAGAAATGGGATTTAAAACGAAGCCTTTTAATTCCTAAAGTTTTCATTTGCTTAGAGGCCTCATGTCCCCCAGTGAGGCCCCACTTGGAGGAGCAACTCAGGTAATTTGGGGGTTTGCTTTCAACTCCCTTGCTGGATATCAGGGCTCCTGATGGGCTCTGGCCTCCATGGAAGGGACTGGGGACCCGCAGGGCGGAGGCTTTCAGAGCAGCCACCTGCCTTCTCCACCGGCAGGGAATGTCTCTCCCAGGGCCCTCCCAGGGGTGTGGAGGTGTGGGCCCTCATGCCTGTCCTCCTTTCTGGATGGTTCTGTGGTGATGGGGCTGCTCCCCAGCCTCAGAGCAGACGCCTCTTCATCTCCCGACCACTCTCGTTACTCCAGAGCACACACTCCCCGCTTACCAGCTGCCCTGCAAGTCTCCCCAATAACTAATTCTGTAATCAACACTTCATGCCCTGTTTTCCAGCTCCCGTATGAGCGAGGCCGACCTACAGATCCCATCCAAACAGTGGGCAGTTGCTTCCTGACCAAGCTGCTTTCAAGAACCACAGGGACGTTTGTATCGCAATTCAGTTATTTAAACACCAAAAATATAAAGGCTGCTCACAACTCCGAGTCTGTCCGTGCACAGCGCCCTATCCTCGCTGTTGTGAATCAAAAGGGAGCAGGAAAAAGCTGTCTGTCTGCCCAGTGACACCCTAGGGTCCCAGTCGACACTGACTGGCCAGGCCAACAAGGTGACCACAGAGTGAGCAGTCCTTGGACCCTGCTGCCCACCCTCAGCTCCAAACCAGCAACTTGTCTTCTAACGCCCCCCTTAGTCAACACAAAGCAAAGCAAGAATGGGGGACATGCAATCTGGGCTGCTCCACCAGCCATCTGCACCCCATTAATCAGCACCCCTGAGCCGGCCATTGGCATGGAGGGCTGGACCGTGAGAGGATGAGGTGCTCCCCTTCATGCCAATTATTTGCTGCCTCAAGTTGGATTCTAGAAGAAAAGTGTCACTTCTTCAAACATTTCAGTGGCTAGACCCAACCCCCAGCCCCAACCCCATCCAGATGGTCACCAAACTGTCTGCATTAGCAAATCGAATACTGATTATTCATCCTTTCCATGCTGACTTCTCCCACCCGGGGAACTGTGGTCTTCCCTGAGCTTGCCAACCAGGTGGTGGGCAGTGGTCAGAGGCCGGCTGCCGCCGGGTTCAGCTCCAGGCTCTGCCAACTTCTCTGAACTGGCTTTACCTCTCTGAACCTCAGCTCCTCCTCCATGGTAAAAGGAGGATATGAACACGAGAACCTCCCTCACTGGGTTGGCAACGTATTTAATCACTTAAATCAGTGCCTGACAGTAGCAAGGGCTCTGTACCTGTTGCTTCTTTTGCTGATCGCCCTTACTTGCAACCGGCGTGCAGACGTCACAAAGAAGTAGGTTCTAAATCCACCACCTCGAATCCAGCGACTTGTGCACCATCCCACACCTGCCAGGGTTCCACTGGAAGGTGAGGTTGGATGTGTGCGAACTGACTGTGCTTTAGTCAGGGGTGGATGGAGTGTGCTTTAAAATTTGTGTGTGCACAATGGGCGACTATTGCACCAAGCAAGGCCGCCTTCCCGCTCCAGGCGTACCACAGCCCGGCGCGGGTGAGCAGGTGAGGGGTACTCACGGAGGTGGTGCGCGTAGCGGAGGTGGAACACATCGCAGCCGTGCACGTGATGGTAGAGGGTCTTCTCGATCAGGTCCTGCGGCTCATACCCGGTCAGCTCGGTCACCCTGGGGGCGGACAGTGGCTCGGTGTGTTACACTGCTCTGCAGATCGCCTTTCATTTAAACTAATATTGGTTTTGCCAACTAATCAAGTGCTAAAAGGCTCAGGGTGGGGGGTGATGTTGGTTTTGGAAAGGGAGAATGATCTTTTTTACAAGAAGAGAGTCTTTGAACTCTAGCCCAGTACAGGATGTAGCACTATTCATGAGCGGGAATGTTCTTCTGAAACGACTGGTGAGAAGAGCCTTTGGGATGGCTTAAAATGCTTTCCTTTTTCTGGGTGAAGCTTATGTGGGGGCGCTTACGAGTGCACTTTGATGCTGCTATTGGGAGAAAGAACCACTCTCCAGGGGGCTTTTGGGTGACAGTCCAGTGGGAACCATTTTTTTTTATTATTGTGGTAAAATGTGCATAACAGAAACTTTTGCCATTTTAATCATTTTTAAGTCTACATTTAGTGGCAATGACTACATCCACAATGTTGTGTGACCAGCTCACTTCCATCTCCAGAGCTCCCCATGCCCCCCCGCCCCCAGCTTCTATCTCTATGAATCTTTTTATTCTAGATATCTCGTAGGAGTGAAATGATTTGGTCTATATCCTTTTGTGTCTGGCTTCTTTCACCTGGCATCATGTTTTCAAGATTGGCCCATGTTGTAGCGTGTGACAGGATGTCATTCATTTTTATGTCTGGGTAATAGTCTATTCTATGGAGATATCACTTTTTTTCTGGCCACCTGGGTGGTGTCCACATCCCAGCTACTGTGTGTGCGGGCCAGTACACCCCACACGGGACACGGCTGACTGGCACAGTGGTCTCAGGATGCTCTGGTTGGACGGTGGCATTCACAGACTAGCTGGAGACATGCAAGCCTCACATCAGCGGGGGACTCTTGTGCAGGCCCCAGAAGATAGTATATCAACACCCGAAAACAAGGTACATCTGCTGGCGAAAGGGCAGCATGTTCCCGGTGCTTTCCTGCCATTACCACCTCTCTGTTCTCATCAAGTCCCAGGAATGTTGAATTCCCACGTCAGCTCTTTGAAGAAAAGTGGCTCTCAAGGTCCAAGACCACATCATCACTGGCGTTTGGATCACTCCATCCAGAGTTGAAAATGGCATGTGGCAATGGTGTCATATCCCAAGGCCTTGGGCAACTGAGTGGGGAGCGGTGCCCTTGGAGGAGGTGGCCGAAACGTCTTGGTGACAGATATTCAAGAACAGTTGAAAGAGGACAAGAAGGTATTGCAAAGGAAGGGAGGCCCTGGTGAGAAGTCAGTCCTGGAGCGGGGAGCAGAGCTAGGGTCTGAGGACGTCCGGGACTGGGGGTCCTGTTGGTTTGATTTCGAAATGTTGGCTGTAAATTAAACGGGGAAACTTGACCTCATTTCATTCCGTAACCCGCTCCCCTTTCTGTTGAGTTCTGTGCCGGCTTCGGGTCATAAATCTCCGAGAGCTTCATATTTCCCTGGAATCGCTCACTATTTGGTGTACACATTTCCATGGTGTTCCTCCGGGGCGGGAAGGAGATGAGGCTGGAGGTAGGTGGAGAGGGAACTTGCCACAGCCTCTCAGGGCTCGGGGGACTTGTCTAAAGGCCACCTAGAACTTCAGACCCCATTAGAGTCTAACTGTGTGGCAGGAAAGCTGAGATCTGGCTTCTCCCCCCCAAAGAAAACCAGGCATCTCTACGGTGTGGGGATGAAAGAGGCTTCCCAGACCCTTTGGAAGTAGAGTTACAGAACAACGGCCCCGAACGTGTAAATGAATCAGAAACACATGTATTAAGTTTCTCATCAAAGTACACGCTGGTTTTAAAAATTAAAGGGAAAGAGAAGGGTCTGGCAGCAAGCCCTCCTGGTTTTTTCCAAACCTCCAGTGTCTGAAGACCTGTCAGAGGGATTTGCCAAACCCCAAACATGGCTGGGTTCACCCATCCTTAGCAAAAGCACCAGCTACAGTTTCAAAGTGAAATACCACAAAACCCCGATGAACCAAATTTCAGGTTATGCTGAGTTCAGTTGTGTCTGGGATTACACGGGGTGGGGGGCCAAGCGGCCACCCCCCGCCCAGGTCCACCCCCCAGGCCCCTGTGACTCTATGGCTGCTGGGCTTCAAGCCAACCCCTCACTGTGGCTTCTGAGGTTTGGATGTGGGAGCCGACATCTCCCACCCCGCCGGGCCATTCCGCCGACCTCTGGGTCCTGGGTCAGCCCCCTGTCCCCCAGCCCAGAGGCCTATCAAAGACGGAGCTGCAGCAGACTAGAGACCAGAGCAAGAGTGAAGAATTCTCCAGCTCATTCGAAGCATCTCCTAGATGACTGGAGTTCTGAAGCTTTGCTAGAAGCCTCTGGCACTTAGCTGATAGAACACAGGGGACTTCTGCAGAGCCCGGGCTCTTCTCAAGATCATTGTCTTTCTTTCCTACTCACCTCAGGGGTGCAGCCCTGGGTACGACCCTCACCCAGAAGTGGAGGAAAGCTGGTGTTCTCGAAAGCCCCTGCCTGGGGCTCCCTCCAGACACAGTCTGGCCTGTAAGCTAACCTCGGATGTCCTCTTCTGCAAAGCCCTCGGTTTGTCCTTCGCGATTCAAAGCCGTGTGCATCGAGTGATGTGAGAAGACCTGAGATCTCTTCTCCGGGGCCATCTCCCTCTTTCCTCTTCTAGAGAATTCACTGAGCCTCAGAGGCGAATTCTCCTTGAGTCGTCAAAAGAAAACTAGGAGACAGACATAACACGGGAGACCCCAGTCGTATCCTCCCAAGTGTCTAAAATAATGAATTTGCGCAGCTGGAATTCCTTTCAATTCAGCTTTTAGAAGTGGCTCCTGAATCCAGAAAGAACGCCTTCCCACCGCCTGGCTGTCACTTCCGTCACCCCCAGGCGGCCCACCCAGCCGGGCCCCTCTCCTGGCAGGTGCCCGTCTCTGCTGCAGGCAAACAGCACTTGTCAGCGTCGGACCAGCCCAAAGGTCCTGGTCTCCTTGCCCCAAAGAGTTATGTGTACTCTTCGCTTGGAGTTCCTGGGCTACAACAGCAACCTCTGTCATTTCTCTGCCTTCGAGTGGTTCTGAGGCTCGGAGGTGTGCTAACGATGAACTAGGCTAATTCGTGTCTATGCCTCTTGCCCTTGACGAGATACGTTTTTTTTCCCCCCATAATGGGTTAAAATGACCAATTTTATGTCATGTGTATTTTACCACAATAAAAAATGTTGGGGAAAAATATAAATCTTAGCAAAATTATATATATTTATATTTACATATTTCTTTTTTATGTAAATATATATACATACACACATACCTATATATGTGTGTGTGTGTGTGTGTGTGTGTATATATATAGAGAGAGAGAGAGAGAGAGAGAAAGAATGAGATCTCCTTTTTCCCAGAAAGCTCGGGGTCTCTGAACATTTATTCCTCCCATATAACTGGGGACTCCAAGGGGCTAATAGGCAAGTGGCTCACCTTGGAGGTATATCAGGCTTTTTTACTTTTACAAATGCTTAATGTCTATTATCAAATTTCATCTTCCCTAACAGCCTGTGGGGAGCCGAGTGGGCAGGACAGGGTTCACTTTTTTTTTTTTTTTAAACAGATGAGAGAATGGAAGCCCGCAGAAGCCCCAGAAGCCCTGGGGAGGCCCGGCTGCTCCAGCACACACCTCCCCTGTGCGGCGGGCTTGGGCCTGTGACAGGCCTAGTGACACAACCAGTCAGTGCTGCTGCCTCATTCCCTCTGACTGGCAGGCATCCCCAAGTGTGAGGGGAAAGGACAGTTGAGAGAGACGGTTCAGTGGCTGCTGTGTCTTCACCCTCCCTTCCAGCCAGGTCAGGGGGTGCCCTCCCAGGCCGGGCCCCGATGGGGCACCTTTCGAGCTCGTGGTCCCAGCTTTCCCCCGGGAAGGCCACCTGTCTGCTCGCAGCCTCAGCCCTGGTGGCTCCGATGGCCTCCCACCAGCCTGCGTCGACAGCCCCCCCACAACCCACACTACTCCGATTTTAAAATTTTCATGGTCCCACCTACGTGACGGAGATACAAGACAGAGTCCCGACCTCGTGGGGCTTCAGAAAAGGCTAACTTGTGTCCACGACATGTATTACCGGCTCCCACTCCAGTGAGATGTTGGAGATAGAAGTAAAAATATAAAGCAAGTCCCTGGAGAAGCTGGTCACTTGCGAGTCCTAAAGCCGGTGACAATCCTTGCAATTCATGATCTGGTCCACTGAATCCCTTTCTAACTCGCATTCTGTGACTTATCCCTCGCCACATTTTGTCTCCACTGTGTAGCTTTCAGGCCCGTTGCCACCATCCGTAGGAGCAGCAGGTGCCCAACTCACCTGGAATCCAGGAATATCAGCTTCAGGTCGAGGCTGGCCCTGAACATGAACATGTTACTGTGCAGCTTGATTTCTGTGATGGCACTGGGCGGCAGCGACTGGCCCACGGCCACCAGCCCCACAATCTGGTAGCACGAGTCGTACAGGGACATGTCCAGCATATATTGCCTAATCTTCAGGTAGCCGCTGCAGTGGATGACCTGGGAGAGCAGAGGGGGGGTGAGCCGCCGGCAGCCCCAGGGCCACCGTGGCACCCACAACCCCTGGCTCTGGGCCTGCTGGCCTTCTCGAGCGGGCTGGACTATCCCCAGCCCGGCCTCCCCTGAGCTGTGGCCTGACCAGCTGACAGACGCCCGATTCACCGCTCGGAAGGAACGAGGCTTCTTTCTTAGGAAACAAGATCACGCTACAACGTAAGGGTTGCCTCACCCAGTTGGCTCTGCTCAAGTAACCCTACCGGTTAAGGCTCTAACACCTAATGGATCGATGTATAATTAGCTCATCACCAAGTCACTATTATTTTTTTAAATTTATTTATTCATGAGAGACACACAGAGAGAGGCAGAGACACAGGCAGAGGGAGAAGCAGGCTCCACGCAGGGAGCCTGATGCGGGACTCGATCCCAGGACCCCGGGGTCACGCTCTGAGCCAAAGGCAGATGCTCAACCACTGAGCCACCTGGGCGTCCCACCAAGTCACTATTAGATGGCACAAGCGAAGCACCACAGGAAAGTAACCATTGGTTCCATGATGCTCTTCGACTCCCAGCCCCCCTGGATTTGACGTCTGTTAATGTGAGGTTTATGTCACTTGACCAGCTATGCCATTCCGGGAAATTAAGAATTCCTCCAGGAGAATCAAAAGAGGCTGCCTTTTCATGTATTTTTATTTTGTTTTGTTGGCTCTATTTGTAACTCAAGATTTTATCCCCTTGTAATAAGCGAGAAGCCAGAGTGGCTATATAGAAACCCCTGAGACAGCCAAAACCCACGCAGGAGAGAACGTATAGTGTCCCAAATGTCCCAGGATTGGCAGCATTTGTATAAGTTAGTGTCAATAAAATCTCCAAAGGGTCGCGATCATCACGTGACAGCAGCGATGCGCAGTCAAAATCCCCAGTTCTCTTTTCAAAAACCTTCCGGCACGACTCCTGAACACATTGTCTTTAGAGCTGCAACAGACCTGAAAATCCGCCCAGTCTATTGTCCCATCTTACTGATGAGAAAACTGAGGACAAGGTGGGTGATGTATTTGCTTATGATTAGAGTTAATAAGTGCCAGTTAATAAGTGGCAGAAATAACTCAAGACCCAAGTCTGTTGGGTACAAGGCAGTGCTGACGGTTCCTCACCCTTGGTCAAAACAGGCATAGAGTCTGGGTCAACAAATAAGAAACGTATCCCCAAACTATAAAACAGTGAGGTCAGGGCACCTGGGGTGGCTCGGTCAATTGAGGGACCTACTCTTGGTTTTGGCTCAGGTTGTGATCTCAGAGTTGTGGGATCCAGTCCTGTGTAGGGCTCCACACGCAGGGGGAGTCTGCTGGAGATTCCCTTTCTCCCTCTGCCCCTCTCCCCACCTCTCTAAACAAACAAATAAAATCTAAAAACAAAAACAAAAACAAAAAACCAGATTGAGGTAAACTTAAAGGAAAGAGCTCAGCCTGGGGTTCAAAGGAGGAGGCTGAGGAGAGGCTGAAGGGGGGGCAGCCCCTGGGGTGGAGGAGTTAAGGAGGAGCATCCTAGAGAGGACAAAGGTACAGAGGCACAAAACTGTCCCCCTCTCTTGACCCCACCTTCCCTCCTTTCCTAACATGCAAATACTCCTGCACGAGGGCCCCATCCCCTCCAGCTCCAGAGTGATGGGCTCATGACCCCTCTCCTCTGAGGTGGGAGAAACGGTAACTTCAGATTCCAGAGAGGAAGCAGAAGCGGGGAAGGGGGGATGCTCAGCACAGATTCCCCCCACCTGCCCTTCCTTCTGGGAGTGGCTGACTCTGGCCCTGAGGCACCACGCTGCCCTGCTGTGGGCCCTTCTGGGGACCTGCTCCTGGACTCCGGAGCTAGCCAAGCAGGGGGCCACGTCCAGCAGAGAAATGCAGCCAGGAGGAGCTCTGCCCCTTAGCCTGTGGGCCTTCTGCTGGTCATCTCCCTTCTCTGCTTGCATCCCCAGTAATCATAAAATGGGGCAATAATACTCCCCTCAGAGGGCGGCTATGACAATTAATTAACTAGATCGGGGACGCCTGGGTGGCTCACTGGTTGAGCATTTATTTGCCTTTGGCTCAGGTTGTGATCCTGAGGTCCTGGGATCGAGTCCTGCATCAGGTTCCCCGCAGGGAGCCTGCTTCTCCCTCTGCCTGTGTCCCTGTCTCTCTGTGTGTCTCTCATGAATAAGTAAATAAAATCTTTAAAAAATAACAAAATAAATTAACCAGATGAGATGCTGCTGCTGGAAACTCTTTGCCTTCCGAATGGGTTCTATCATTAGTTGAGCACATTGTAGCCATCATCACTGGGTTTGGCCAAACATTGGAGGGAAAAAGCGACATTTCTGTGCTCGCTGTGCTCCCTGCGAACCCCATGATGTGGATTCCCGGTAAACTCTCAGGGCAGGTACCAAAGGAAAATTCTACCCTTGGCCACATGTGTTCCTGATCTCGTCTGATGAAATCCAGTCTTCTTGCAATATCCTTGTAAGAGACCGGCTCTCATACCTGCTGCAGGAACAGCTGTGAGCAGCCTCGCTAGAAAGTTCTACAGCAGACATTGTGAAACGTTTGGGTCCCTGTGCTTGGTGTCTGCAGATGCTCTTGGATAGGAAGCAAAATATAAAACAGTGAAGACCCACCGCTGCCTCCTTCCTCCACCCCCCACCCCCACGAGGCTCCTCCTACCTTGTAGCCGCTGCACGTCAGGCCTGCATTTCTTTTTGCCAGGACGCACTTCATCCGCAGAAAGAACGACCTCTCGATCTCATACTCTGAAAGCAGGAGGGAGGTTAGATTGGCCAACTGTCCCATGATGCTTCCCCCGATCCTGACCCACAATATCAAGCAACCCCCAGGACCAGGTCAGTCAGCCAGAGGCCTCATCCCAGAATGCCCAGACCCTGACCCAGAGAGTTTCTGCCTATGGCTGGGACCTAGGCCGGGTGGAGACACTGGCCCAGTCCTGACGTGGCTTCCACATGCTCCAGAGGAAGGCAGCCGGGAACATGGCCATAGAGAGAACTCATGAGACACCAACCTGGAGCCAACATGAGGACTGTGAGTGCAGGGGCCCTGATCTCGCTCAACATGCCCGTGGTCCCCTCCGGGCAGGCACAGAGAGGCCTGACACCAGAAGAATTGCCTTGGCCAGCCCTGGGGTGGGTGTCTGAGTTGGCCAGGAAGGCCCAGAAGCATCTGACTTCCCTCAGGGTAGAGGATACTGAGTCAGGGTTCACAGGTACAGCCCTTTCCCCAGCAGAGGGAGGCAGCCCCAGGGTACCTCCTGCCACCTGTGCCCGTGGGCACTGATACTGCCTGAGACTACCATGGAATGGGGAAGAGAACCCAATAGACCCACTCACTTGGTCAGATCATAGCTTTGCCCTCATAGGTAGCCTCGGTCCAACCACCCCTCCTTTCTCGACTGCTCTGACCCTCCCCATTTAATATTTCCCAAAGGCCTTACCCACCAATCTCTGAACTCCCTATTGCAAATGCAAGCAAGTCCCCTAAGGAAACACCCTGTGCTTCAGTGAGCAGATGCCAGTTCTCTGGAATGATGTGCCCATGCCCCTGGGTAAGGGTGAGGGCACTCCACTCCTAATAAACAGCTATTTGGTCGCAGTTAATAAATTAATTTTTAAAGAAAGGTTACCATTAGCAGTAACCCAGGGGGAGAAAAATTGCCTGTAAGGCTCCTCCCCCAGCCCACTCTTGGAGGGGCAGTCACATTTACCCAGAATTCCTCTGCAGCCACCCCAGAGTCTGTGAGGCATAAGCTTCCCGGCTGCCTGTCTGCATCATTTCCAGCCACACACTGAGGTGTGGACGCTCAGGTCTAAACAACTGCACCCGGTAGTTAACCATCCAGTTTTGGAGAAAACCAACAACATAAACACCATGAATGAAACAGCAGGACGAGTTCAGATGCGGAAAACCACCTCTGTGGATGAGAAGCTGAGGAGCAGTCCCAGGGTCCCGTGAACTCGGACCTTACGCACCCAGGTGAAACGAATCCGTGGGTAACCCCCCTCTCCTGCTTCTCTTGTGTGGTTGCTACACCTCAGACATGAACCCTACGGGACCTGGGATTGGAAGGGTCTCATGATATTCCCAAGACTCATTTGCTGTAATTCTATAAACACTTAATTTAAAGCTATGACATGGAAGGGTAACGTGAAACCAGAGCTCATGAGAGAAAGCCCATTTCTGTGTAACCAACACACTGTGGAACTTACTAGAACAATAACAACACAACGTTCTTAGGAGTTCTCTAAGACTCCTGCTGCCTTTGCCAGCTTTAAACAACCCCACAGTGAAAGAATGAGACTCAGGTGCACTATCCGCCCCCCTTCCCAGCCCTCATTTTGCTAGAAATTACTTCTTCAGAGCTTATCTGTGTGTATGGATGTGGCCAGACCGTTTACAAGGACTTAAGAGTTACAGACCATAGCAGGGCACCTGGGTGGCTCAGTCGGTTAAGCGTCTGCCTTGGGCTCAGGTCATGCATGCTCTCAGGGTCCTGGGAGCCTTGCATTGGGCTCCCTGCTCAGCGGGGAGTCTGCTTCTCCCTCTGCACCACCCTCTGCTCGTGCTCTCTCTCCCTCACACACACACTCTCTCTCTCAAATAGGTAAATAAAATCTTTTTAAAAAAATGAGTCAACAGACCATAGCTGCAAGGAAGCCTGCATCTCATCAGAAACTAGCTTAGCAGGTCTCTCTCGCTGGTAAGGAAGAGCGAGACTCATGGTGACTATGTCTGGGGCTAAGAACACGGGGGCCACCGAGCTGTTCCCGTGGGTGGTTTTAAAACAGTGTGCTCGGGGATCCCTGGGTGGCACAGCGGTTTAGCGCTGCCTTCAGCCCAGGGCATGATCCTGGAGACCCGGATCGAGTCCCACGTCGGGTTCCCTGCATGGAGCCTGCTTCTCCCTCTGCCTGTGTCTCTGCCTCCCTCTCTCTCTGTGTCTCTCATGAATAAATAAATAAAATCTTTAAAAATAAAAATAAAAATAAAATAAAATAAAACAGTGTGCTCTTCTGCGGTCTCTCCTTCTAGCCTGAGAACGGCCCTTCTCAGGAGGAGGCAGTAAGAGTGGAACCCCAGTTTTTCTCTAGCGGGCTACCCCAGTCTACCATGTTTGGTGTCTCTTCCTTTGCATTTTGTTCTATGGGGAATTGGGGCCACGTTGGGATCCCAGAGTTCACAGCAGAGAAGAGACCCATTGATCAACATGCCAGTTGGTCTCTTTGATCTGTCAGAGGGAGTTATAGAGCCAGGGCCCCAGAACGAGTTCTTCTGTGTCTTCCTAGCATGCACTGCAAGTATAACTTAGGGAGTGACTCATCTGTGTAACGATGTGCTTCACATCCTCCACCGAATGTCACACCACATTATGGCCCTACACTTACGACAGGAAGACCAGTCCATGCATGTGTAGTAATGGTACTGTCAGGTGGAAGATCGTGTCCCCCACATAGAGATAGGCCGTTGAGGTGGACCTGCCTCCGTCTAGACCAGGGCTTCTTAACTGATTCATGGTGCCATGGCACAAGCCCCACAGATTCCTACCCGGAAAAACGTATTTAAGTGCAGAAGATAAAATACATGAGATCACAAGTGGAACCAACTTGTAGTGAAAACAGTTACCCTAATAGGAAAACAAGTGGTGATGTGGTTATAAATGTGCTGCTTTATCCACGCATTAAAGAACACGATCCAGGGATCCCTGGGTGGCGCAGTGGTTTGGCGCCTGCCTTTGGCCCAGGGCGCGATCCTGGAGACCCGGGATCGAATCCCACATCGGGCTCCCGGTGCATGGAGCCTGCTTCTCCCTCTGCCTGTGTCTCTGCCTCTCTCTCTCTCTCTCTCTCTCTCTGTGACTATCATAAATAAATAAAAATTTAAAAAAATTAAAAAAAAATAAATAAATAAAAATAAAGAACACGATCCAGTAGTGGGCCTCATAACCCCAGAAATTTCGAGGCAGCAATGCGCATGAGGGCTAAGTTTAAATATCTGCAAGAACTGTAAAGTGAAATGAAAGTGGGTGGGATTCCCATTGGTGGCAAAGCCACGGGTGCCAGTGGGAGTGAGGAGCCATACTGTCCATAATCTAGAAGCAAAGGGAATGCCAACCTGGTAGATAAAGATGTAACTCTCCCCACGTAGTTTCACAGACCCCCTGAGTTCTCTGGGGGGCCCTCTGGTTAAGAAGCCCAGGTCTAGACCTGTGTCCCAAAGGTGCATTAGGGTCGAACCCTTCGACCACTTCATTTTACCTCCTACCAGTGCCTGTCATGGTCTCTGGCACGAGAAATGGGATCAAGAGTGTCGCTTCAAAGGCCAGAGGCATCAAAGCAAATCCCCACGCCGTGTGTTTGCTGGAGAGGCCCAGCTGGGCAGCCCCAGTCACGCTTCCCCTTGGCAGCGTGGGAAGCGAGACCCTCAGGTCACCTCGAAGAGCTTCGTCTGGTTTTCATTCTGGTTTCTTTTCATCTGGAGGAAATACCTTGGAGCAGGTGATGGTGAAGAGGCTGGTGGGCCGCGAGGACCGCTGTCATCTCGTCGTGGTCGGAAGGATGGATGTACTCATAAATGCTGTTGCCCGTGAGCTCCACCTGCCGCAGAGGGAAGGGGAGGGTCAGAAGTCCTCTCGGGGTTGCCCGGGGAGGGGGGTCAAGGAGGGGCAGGTGTACAGGAGGTATGCACTGCTGGGGACAGGGCTTCGACCTCAGCTCGCACACACCTTCTCCACATGCAGAGACACGTGTCTTCTCTCAAGCAGCGCCCTGAACCGTCTCCCACATGGGGACTGGGGCCCAAAGCCAAGAGAGGCCTAAGCAGGAGGAACTGGGCCGTGAAGGAGGAAAAGGTGGACCATGGAGGGGGGTGACCTGGTGGCCCTGGGCAGTAGCCTTTATACAGGAGGCAGCTCACAACAACTGGAGCCAGGGCCTTGCCCTCCACCTCACTCCCATGCTGCCTGAGGAGACGGGCCAGGCCGGGACACCTGGCCAGACCACGGTCACTGCGAGAGCCACGTCCTCTCAGAGGCTGAGCAGGTGGGAGCCACGGGGGCTCCACTGCACCTGAGGAGGGCTCACCGGCCGACAAAGGCCCTCTCTCCTTCAGTGCTGAGCTGCTGTGCCCCTCAGGCACCGCCAGGCCTCTCACACGTTGCCAGAAACGTGTCCCTAACCTTCTGAATCTGGGATGACTGGGTGACCCAGTGGCTCCGGCCCACGGGTGACCTGCAGGAAAGTCTGGGCCCACTCCAGATAGCCACATGACAGGGTGGTTATTTCTGGGGCTTGCTACCCCAGTGCCTGGACACCACCTACTTCCAGGCACACCCTGCAGAGGACGCGATGGCAGGCCTGGAGGTCACGTGCATGTTGGACAGGACCCTGCTTTGCAGGGACGGGAGTCTCTAGGAAAACTCCAGCTTTGGGACCTTTCCACCGAGGTCCCTGGTGATTTGATGCCTGAACTGGAGAACTCTTCTATTGTTCTCCCAAACATAAGTGCGGGGAGAGGGGAAGTTAGAGAGTCTCAAGACCTGGACACCCTTACCCATCCAAAGATGGGCAGTGCCACAGAATGTTCCAGAGACTATGACTGTCGGAAAGGGCCTTCTGAGTAGCAGTGAGTGGATCCTATTTTAGAGACCCAAGAGTGCGGATGAGAACAGTGAATCAGTGCACCCGGGATTGATCAGAAGCCCAGGGCAGTGAGGGCTCTTCCATCACAGCCAGGAGGAGCCCCGAAGCCCAGAGTGTGGAAGAAACAAAGCATGCGAGAGCAGCACAGAACCGTGGGCAGGCCTGAGGAACTTGCTCTGCTCTGCCCCACGGCGGGAGGGCCAGCTAAAAGAGCAAAGGCAGACTTGTGAGTGCCTTGTCCGTAACCACCCCCTCGTTATTTTTAAGTATGTCATGCTACGTGTTTGTCACTGGTCTCAATCAGAGCAGAGATAACACGATCTTGTGCAAAGGGGCAGCGTGGACCGTGCCACCTCACGCAGCAGGGCAACCGCAGCCAGGCAATTTAATGGACAAGGTCTCCTGGGAGCCACCGGTCCAAATTAGCATCCAGGCCATCGGCTCTTTACTTGGGACCAAGTAATTTACCCCAGTCCTCTGGCCAGTTCTTCCAATTTGTTAAGACGTATGAGTTACCATTTTATTCAGAACCAACTATGTTTCTGGCCCACTAACTAATCTTGTCCCTAAAACGGCGTTCACAGTCCTGTTTTCTGCATGATTCATGGAATGTTTCTTTCCAATATTATGCCAACGGAGGAAGGGAGAGAATCCTGTTACAGAGAGCCTCCCCACCTCCCCACTGGACACTCACCTCCCAAACCTGGCACTTGCACTAATGGCCCTAAAGGGGATTTGCCTACAACCGCAGTTATTATGAGAGTTGATTAAAAAACAATGAGGATTAAGAACTAAATGTTCTTCTTTCAAATCATTTCTATTTATCCTTAAAAAATTTCCCAAAAATCAGCAACCAATGGACTTAAACCAGTTAAGTCAGCCATTCAGGACAGGACCATCTCGCCTTCCCTGGGGACAATGATGGAGGTTCTTTGTGAACCTCCCTTGTGAAAGGGATTGGCTAATCAGTAACAGAGCTGGCTGGTTTTTGTTTTCAATCGATTCACAATTTCAATGGTTTATTTTTATTTTTTAAAGATATTTTATTTAGTTATTCCAAAAAGACACAGAGGGAGAGGCAGAGACACAGGCAGAGGGAGAAGCAAGCTCCCTGCAGGGAGCCCAATATGGGACTCGATCCCAGGACCCTGGGATGATGACCTGAGCCGAAGGCAGAGGCTCAACGACTGAGCAACCCAGGCGTCCCTCAATGATTTATTTTTATTTTTTTAATGATTTATTTTTAAAATGAAAAAGTCACAAGATTGAATTTTTTATGTGTTGGCCTATCATTTCTCCCTTACTCATGGTTTTAGGGGAAAAAAACGAGCATTTAGGTTTGCTCTCAGTTCTTCATCAGAAAAAAGTGTCTTCTTCTTAGAGAAAGTATATTTATATACTTGCAAAATGACTCGCATCTGTCCTTACAGGGATCTGATTTGTGTTTTAATCCCAAAGTAGCTTCATCTGTCTTCAAAGACCCCATTCTTGCCACATGCGTTTGGAGTACGAGAAGAGAGAGGGTCCATGAATTAAGAGGCTTGATTTTCTGAATCCTTGATTCAATTATAAACTCCAAGGCTGTCCGGGAAGTAAAATGGTCTTCAAATAACGGAAATGTTTTTAAAGAACAAATTTTGGAATGATAAAACAGTGCTGACCTTGACTCAAAATTATGCTTGACATGGTGTTTCCTGTATTTACATATCTATTCGTGCTTTTGAGTGGCTGAAAGAAATGTGACTACCTCACAAAAAAAAAAAAAAAAATTATGGTTGTCGCCATAAAACTTCCCAGGTCTCATACATCAACCTTATTAAAACAGACCCTCAATGTGATATTTTAGTATTTGTAAAACCCTGCTAACTACAAAATGAATTGCTTTCCTACTAAGAGCGTTTTTATGTTTTGCTGAATAGCTTTCCTTCCTGCCAAGAAAACTACGTATGATAAATACAGCACTAAATGGATATATTCTGGGTCAGAAGGGGAAAGTCACCCAGTACTCTGGAAACACACATTACTCTGCTTTGGGTGTTTTGCTGACTATGGTAAATTAAGCATTAAAAAAAAAAAAAAAAGATTTGGGTTTCAGGGTTCAAGTTATGTCAACAAACATAAAACGCTGTCCTTTCTCTTTATTTCAAAAGTGAAAGGATTAGGTCTTATGGCCCCAAACAATGCCATGGCTATTTTTACGGTTGAGGTTCCGGCCACAATCTCAAATATTACATTTTTCCTTTATATGTCTCACAAATGGCTATTTCACACACATCTATAGTTATTTGCAAATTTATATTAGTTACTGAGATGCTACATAGCGTATTCAACTTTAGTGAAGAAATGTAAACCACTGGGATACTTTAATAAAGAGTCAGAGGAAATACACAGCAGGTATACAGGGTTTTTTTCCTCCTTCCAATATAAATAAGTTAATTACATTAACCAAAAAACCACGGAACTGACCATCTAATAAACTTGTGTGGATAAAGAGTGCTTCCCCAACTCTACTTCTTCCAAATAGATATAAATTTGACTACCTGAATTATTATGTATCATTTGTGTGCGCACACACCAAGTAGAATTTTCAAGCCTGACGCCTGACTCTGTTTCCCAACACTCAGACCGTGGGCTGAGGAGGCAACTTGCATTTTGTGGTTGTCTCCATCACTCCTTGGTTCGGACCGTGTCAAGTCTGACATGTCGCAAGGATCACCATGTTTACTAATTTAAAAGCAAAAATAATAAACTCTGCCCGACTCCTTACTCCAATACTTGTTTTTAAAAAGTTCAATAAAAAGCTTTGAATTAGGATGGGCTTCTAACACATAAAGAATCATTTTTTTATACTCTCAAGTAGATCATTCAGATACTTATTTAGATAGTGCAGGGGTTTTTTGTTGTTGTTGTTGTTGTTTTTTTTTTTTAGAAAAACACCACTTTGTTGTGAATTGTCACAAAGTTATGACAGCCTAAGAGCTTGGGTTCCCCAGGAGCTGCTACCATAGAGTTTAACCCTGAATTAATGTGAAAGATGTTGTTACTTAATGAGATAATGTCATTGAGAGTAATTGAAAGTTCTTGGAACACAGAAGGACGCTATGTAAATATAAGCTATTAGTACTCTCGTTATTCATCAGAAAATCTGTTTAAAGGGTTCCTCGGCCTACTGGACGGAATTTTCTTAACACTTTCATCTCTGAGGATTAAAAAAAGATCCTTAAGCCTGTTTTAATAAAGTTTTCATGTTTGACATACTTGCCTGACATACTTGCCTATCTTTTGGAATAATCCAAAAGATCCAAAAAAAATTTTTTTAAAGGAGAACGTGGGTATTTGACATCCTATTCAATACTTCATTTTACTATTTAAGTAGAGAAGACAGGAAAAAATACACACTGTGATTCTGCCTAGATTTCCTTCTACAGAGTTAATCGTGAGCAGGAGGCAGATTTGAGGGGAAGGTTTGTTGTTGCTTATTTAAACAGTTCAGCATGGAACACTCCCCAGACACTAACGAGGGCTCGTGTCTGCATTCGAGTGTTTTCGTAGCTGGAGACTGATGGTGAGACAGTCCCGCCAAGAGATCAGGAGGGAAAAAAAAATCAGTCGTTCAACACAGTTTGATTTATCTTTTTTAAAATGACACTTCTCACAGATAAAAGGCATCTCTACAACATTCTTGAAAAATGATGGTGTAGGGGCACCTGGGTGGCTCATTGGTTGAGCATCTGCCTTTGGCTCGGAGTGATCCCAGGGTCCTGGGATCGAATCCCGCATCAGGCTCCCTGCATGAAGCCTGCTTCTCCCTCTGCCTATGTCTCTGCCTCTCTCTCTCTGTAGTTCTGATGAATAAATAAATTTCCTCTCCTTTCAAAATTGTGACACCAAGTTTGATTTCTGCATTAATGGCCAAAAGGAAATATAATTTTCACTGGGGTTCTGCTTAGATTTCCTTTTGTAAAGCTCATCATTGAACAGGAGGCAGATTTGTCACCTATACAATATTTTGTTCATCCTTGATTACTGTGCTCATATAAATCAATTTCACTTCCCACATAAAAAGAGAAAAATGATTGAGAGCGAGATGTAGGATGCTAGAAGCTTATGCCTGAGTGAACGGGGACGTCCCAGAATGTACACAGGGCCTTAGGATGTGCCAGGACTAAGCAACCCTATTATGTGCCCACCACAGGACACTCTTTGAAGCAACTGTGCTACTTGAAGTATAGGTCTAATGAAACTCTGGTGACACTTGGCTTTTGTGTAGCTCCTTATGATTTACAAATCACATAAAATGGGCACTTTGATAGATTTCTTATCACAATCCTGAAAGAGAGGTAAAGCAGGCAGTATTTTCTTATTTAAGTGGTGGCTCAGAGAGGTTAAGTGCCTGCCCTACCAGACAATGAAAGCCATCGAACTGCATTTCCCTTTTTGCTTTGACTACTAGGGAGCTCAGATCCAAATTTAATATCTGAAAATAGTGACTTTATCTGTTTTATCATTGTTCAGTCATTTTTAAAGGATGTGAAATGTTTTATCTTGTTTGTGATGTTATTATAAGACTAAGCAAAGGCCTGATAAATTACAACTGAAAAATTAAGTAATCTGCTCAAAATCATTCGGCCACAGATTGAATCAGGGCTAGAAACCAGACTGGTTACAACGAAAGGGCCTTAGGTAGTTCTAAATAGGGCAAGGTGGAAATTCAGAGAATAACAACCTTGGAAAATATCTAAATACTACATTTCATGTTCCCACAGTATTTCCCATTCTACAAATATACTGATACCATTAGCCACAAAAGTGTAAGAGCCAAGCCTTAGCAAATTTTAACCCGGAGAGCTGGTTTCATAAAGGAAGAGAAGAGTAAGAGAAAAGGAAACACTAAATAATCTTAATATGAAATTCTCTTTAAAGGATTTTACATAAGGATCGCGGGCACAGAAACCCCCTGGACATGAATAAGGACATTCACACATTGGAAGAGAAGGTTGTAAACAAGTGCCAAGTTTAAAAAATGCATTGGCAGAAAAAGAAAAGGAATACACTAGATGCAGTTTTCCAAATTGGTAATTTTGTTTTTTAGTGAAAAGAAAAAAAGAAAAAAAAAACCCACCCCAGTCCCGTTAATTGGCACGTTTTATTTTGGCTTAACTACAGAGGGGGCTGGTGCAATACGGATTATTCATCTGCCTCCTGGGAGCCCATTTCCTGTCTTTAATTAATTCTAGCGTGTCTTCAGTCATAGTGGAAAAAAAAAAGCACTCTGATAATTCACAATGCAAAGAAACATTTAGTCCCTATATGTATGAAAAAAAATGTGACTTTTAGATCCACGCTCGTTAAACCAGAAACGTGAACGGCCAAAATCAGTTAGACTCCTCCCCTCCCCCATTCCGAGGAGCCCAGACTGCAGCCGAATTCTCCCCCAAACCCTGGGCACCACGGGAATAGATAAAAGCTGAGCGCACCTTTCTCCTTTACCGGATGAACCCCCTTTTAGAGGACAGTTCCAGAAAAATCGGTAATATTTAAATGTTCTAGAGAAAACAGGCCCTTGCTGTGCAAAACAGTAGTAAACTGGGTTTTATGAGTTTCTATCACAAGCATATAAAATGCTTTACTGAAACGACCACTGAACTGGAAAAACTCAGGAAAAATTACCCTGAATTCCATGTGAACACTCATAAATCTACCCCCCCCTTCTCTCTCCCCAAAGCACAGTCTGCATAAAATCCATGTTCAACATCAGTTTTCCTCTCGCTTTCATGGCAATTCACAATACCACGTGCAGCCCAGCAAGCGCAGACGGAAAAACCTCCCTTTGTGAAGCTCTTGTTAGTGGCCGAGTGTTACTGTAGAAGCAGAGTCCAGGCTATCAGATGGAATCTCAGAACAAAGCTGACTGTTGCAAAGATATACTGGTCATTAATCCCAAAGGGAAAAAAAGAAAGTAAAACCAGGAAATGTAACATGAAGAAAAGCTCTGCGGGATGGCCTAAGAAGATGATTTTGCCATTTTGGATTATTTCATCCACAAAGGCAGAAGCTTGAATAGAATCATTTATAAGCTGGGTAAGACTGTCAAGATCTGCCAACATTTAATGTTATATTTTGGTTGTAAATAGATAGGTAACACCTACCTGCGATAAGCCCAAATGTACAGAAGCTGTTTCCGATATATACATGATTTTGCCATCAGACGCTACCACGAAAACAAATCCATCCAAAGTCTGTAAAAGAGAGCGCCAGGGTAAGAGTGAAATCTGATAATTGTACTGTCACTGAAGTGGAGGAATGTATAAAATATTATCATCCGTCCGTATTTGTTAAATGCAAAACGGAGCCCAGGGCCATAAGAGTGATTCCAGGTTACAACACCGAAGCCTTAATTCCCGGGGCCAGGCTCTCAAACGCTTTTAAAGCACTTTAAAAACAATCTTACATCCACATCACAAAAATCATGCAAAACACTTGAGAACTCCTCACATGCTCAGTTTAAATGCAGTAGCTTTATTGTTTAGGGTTTATTTTAGCACTTAGCACAAATCCGGAGTTCTATGGTTCTTAGGGGGAAACCTACCACTATATAGACCATTTTATGTCATAATTGGCAGTCCTTTATACCGCTAGGACATATGCTTTATTTGCCACAATTTTCTAGTTACCCGTAAGTACCATTTGAATAATAAATTCCGAACACTACCACTCCCCTGAAAATAAAATACCCGGTTATTTTAACAGACTATGTCTACAGAATTAACTACTTAGAATTTGCAAGAGATCAAATAACCTTTGCAAAATTCAAGGAGAAAAAGGATCAATTTCTGAAAAATTAAAACTACCTAAATGATACTGCCTAAGCTGGCTAGCCTTCAAAAAAATAAAGTAAAAATTTAAGAGCTAATTAAGACAAATAAAAAGGTAATGATTGTATTTATATGTGGCAAGGATAAAAAGACTAAATTATTTTTAAAAAAGGAAACTGCATTTTTATTTACCCATTCATATTTTAGATCCAGAACCAAAGAAAAGCAATAAAGTTGGTGAAAGATCCATACAACCCACAATGCTGCCCCCATAAAAAATATTCCAAATTAATTTCTGGCCACAAATTCTATTTTTACAGCATGTAATTGAAACCAGATTACCTTCGGTTTTTCTAAATTTACCCCCCTTTGGAGGGGGGCCTAAAAAGAATGTGGTAGAAATGAAACTTGAAAGATATCCTTACATTCTGCTGTCTCAAATACAGTTTTACTGTAAAAATCCTTTGCCAACTAAACTATCATCACCCTAACCTATGCTGAGGTTGAAATCAACATCTTGATTATAAGCCTTCCTTTCTTGTTTCTAACTCAGCTACAAAATATTTTCCCAACTAAATTCCGTTTCCAAAATATAAGCTATACAGCAGTTTTTAAAATTATAAACGTTTCGGCACTTTTTGCTCTCTTGCTTAACTCCAAAATCATTAAAGGGATACATTTATTGAAACAGTGTCTGACGGTCAGCTTAACGAGAAAAAAAAGAAAAAATTATCATAACTAAATTCTGAAAGTTGCCAGCAGTAACTAAAAAAATAATATCCTTAATGGAAAATGTTGAGTATGCCTTCAGAGCTGCAAATGACCCAATTCGCTTGAATGTACATTAACTGTAAACACACCCAAGCACCCAGCATTCCTGAATTAAAGAAATGCACGGGGGAGGAACCTAGACGTGTTGACTGTGCCCGCCTGGTTTTGACTGAAGTTGTCACTGATGTTAGTGTCACTTATAATATGTCGGAGTATCAAACAAGCACAAGACCGCTGCGCCCGGAGCTGCAAGTGAGCAAAAGGGGTGATCGCAGGGCACGGGAAGGACTCCAAGAGCGCCATTTCCCCGGCCTGGCTATGACATCGTTTGCTTTACGCTGTAAAAGCTTCAGGTTTTAAATATTCTCCGAGATCTTCTCTTCCCCAGAGCATGCATTTAAATAAATAAATAAATAAATAAATAAATAAATAAATAAATAAATAAATGTTTAAAAAAATCATACTAGGGCATTCGGAGAAAGGGGTTTCGAAAAGATCCGCTTTTTTCGAAATGCGGAGCTCTTGGCTGACTCGCTGACCCAAGTCATTGCAAGCAGCCGCCAACTTTTTTTTTCTTTTAAAGAAAACACAAAATAGAAGGAGGAAATGCAAAACAGCTCTCGGTAAGCATTTTTCGATGGCAGAGACAAATGATGGGTGGGGGGAATGAATCGGATCGTTGATGAGGCTCTGTAAAGGGCGTTTGAAAGATTCTGAGACAAGAGGCGTTGAGGTCCCCACCTCGCGCCAGCCGCTGACTTGGAAGTGGCCGGTCGTGCGCACGCTTACCAGGCTAGAGTCGCAGACACTGCGGGCCAAATCCGCCAGGAGCGGTTTACCGGTTGGACTAAAGGACTCTGAGCTGAGGGCTCTAAGCGGCTGACCACAACCCAAGCAAGGGTTCCTTCCCTTCACGAGCCAGGTGACCCCGAGGCCCCACCAGGTCGTGATCTGGAGCACTCAAGACTTGAAGGACTGTGTTGAACCAGGCCCCAGCACTTGCTGTGTGACCTCAGGCATGTGCTTAACCTCTCTGTGCCTCAATTTCCTCCTTCGGAAAAATCGAAGTTCAAAACAGAACCTCCTCTGGGCGGGTGATGATGCAGGATGCTACAGTAGTAAACTCTCAATAAATGCTAACTGTTAATACTTTATTATAGATGCTGTCTTCCTTTCATTGCACCCCCCCCCCCCAACATATAGGATTGTCAGGGGCTTTAGAACTACCACACTCCAGCTCAGAGCGCCCGATGGATCGATCGTTCCTTCTTTGGCTCAAGCGCCTGGCACAGCATCTGGCACAGAGCAAACGCTCCATAAAAGTTCCCTAAGGGAAGTTAGGTTGGAAGGAACCCCGTGCCCACCGGCGCCCCTAGGCCTAGATTTCACTGGCTAGCGAGTCCTGGGGCTAGTGAGTCTTGGGGCTGGGAATGATGACATGCGATGCGGGGTCCAGGTGGGGCTGCCTGGAGGTTACTCTGGCTGAGCTGAGTCCACCCCCAGTCCCCGCCTTCAAGGAGGATGCACTGGACAAGGGGGCAGGTGGGGAGAAGGGGGAGTCAGTAGCTAACTGCCTCGAGGTCCAGGAGCTGTCTCTGGCCTCGGGACCTCTGCAGCCTGATGGTGGCCTTTGGATCCCCCCCACCCACCCGGGCTTCTTGGGTAGGGACACCTGGAGACTGGGGTGACGGGGCCATAAGGGAGCCCAAACCGCGCGCAGGTCAGCGCTCCTTAGGCGGCTGGAGGCTAAGGAGGCTTTACCTGAAGCAAGTGCGATCCCAGCTCCTTGGCGACGCTGTCCAGGGGCCCGGCGCGACACGGCTGTCCCCACGCGTCTCCTAAACCTGGACCGAGGAGTAAAGCAAATCAGTAAACGCCAGCGCGGCTGGAGAGGCCCCCACACCCGGAGGGCGCGCAGCACCTCCTCACCGCGCGCCGGCTGGTCCCTCGGAATCCCCAGCGCCCCAACCCGCCGCCTCCTGGGCTCCACAGCCACCGGCTGTGTCCTTGCCGTCGCCCCTTTGCCCAGGATTAAAGAGAAAAAAGGCCAGAGGAGATAGTCTCGCCAAGGCCTTGGGTCCAAGCGCCCCCAGCGCGCACGGAGCTCGTCGCCAGGCTGTGGCTCCCGTGGGTCACCCATGTGCTCACGGCTCTGAAATTGCCGTTTCATTTGAAATGCCATAAAGTAATCTAATCTGCTTTGAAATCGGCCATCCTCGAAGCCAAACGGGGGTATTGATTTGACCTGTAAAAACTCCCCCATGGACCTTCCCTCACTGCCTCCCTTCGCTGTGTCGCTGGCGACCATGCATTTCCCTAAAGATGGAGAGGCCCAGACGGAAAGCCTTAGTCTTAGACGTCTCGGAGGCAGCTTTTCCTGCCTTAAAAAAAAAAAAAAATTTTTTTTTTTAAGTTTTAAACCACGTTTAATCCCTCAGACTCCCCAGTCCTCACAGGGGCCTCGGGAGCGCCTTCCCTCTTCTGATCCTAGTGCTCCAGCTTGGGAAGGCTTTACCTGGGGGCTTCCCTGGGGACAAGCTCCAAATGCTGCCCGAGGCGTGGTGGGGATGGGCAGAAGGCGGTGGGAGTCCTGTAGGTACTCCACGATAACTGGAAGAATTAGGGTTCCCCAGTTCTTAACTGCTCCCCCACCCGACTTCCTGCTGCTCCCCACCACCTCCCTGAAGGTCAGGAGTATTTCAGAAAGTGCACCTGGGGAAAGGTGGCCCTGCCCAGCGAAACCTCCTCTCCTGTGACCCCAGAAATCCCAGGCTTTCTTCTGCATATTCAGGAGAAAGTAGGAAACCCAGGTGAGGTCTTGGCACTAAGTGCCAGGTGGGAGAGCCCCCAGTGGTTACCTGGAGTCCTTCCCATAAGGACTGGCCAGCAATGGTCCAGTTAGCACCACTGCCCAGGAGCAAGGTGGAAAAGGCCAGGGGCTGCTGTCTCAGCCTCCACCCCATTGCCTCCAGCGGGAAGGTGGCTCTGGGCTCCAGGCCCACTTGTGCACCATCCACCCCTGGATAAGACCCCTAAGGGGTTAGCTGTGGGTCTCACCGCAGGTATGTCCTCTTCCCTTCCTCCTCCTTTCCTCCCAGTCGATCCCCACTGCAAGTTGGGAGAGCGGGTTGTGAAGCCAGAGCTGGATGCAGGGAGTGTGGAACCTCACCTAGACACATCGAATTTGGGGACCATTCCCCTGCACTACAAAACTCCAAGCAGGTGGCCTAGAAAGTTACCCCGTAGGATCTCCCCCGCTGTCCCCGAGGGGGTCAGACATCTCACCTTCTGGAGGCCTCCACCCAAGCATGAGGGAGCCACCCAGCCCCAGAGCCCCTCGGGAGCCCCAGGTCCTCCGCAGAGGCTTTGGGGATCCTCCCTGCAAACTCTGTTCAGTGACTAAAAAAGCGATGACCTTTTATTTCTCCTCCTGGGCTGTAGGAATTAGGGGCTTATTCTGGTCCCCCCATAAGGAAGTGGCTAATTTCCACATATCCTGATCCCCCATACAGGATCACAGTCCCTCAGCCTTGAACAGAGGTGAACCATAAGAACAGAGGTGTCTTCTTAACCCCAGAAAATCACTGTCTGCCCAATTTCACTCCCAAGGATGACCATAGTGACCATAGTAGGGCACCTCGGGCTCTCACTAGCAGGACCTTCCCATCCCCCACCACCTACACAGGATGGCTTGGTGGGGGTCAATGTTTACTCCATCAAGGAGAAATGGAAAGAATTAATATTTAAAAGCCTTGGGACTTGAATTTTAAAAAAGAATTTAATAAAGACCCAAGAATCCTGATTTCTGAAAATGGACAAATGTTCCCTGGTAACTGTCCTTTACCCAGCTCCCTGGTCCTCTCCCAGGTTTGGACCACACTAGCCTTGCCTGGCTCAGTAGGAAACTGAACTCCCAGATTAGGCTTCTTGCAGTGTCCGCAGCCAGGTGACCTAGGGAACTCTGTACCTTAAACGTACAGACCCAAACCAGACTTGCCTGTCCAGCTCTCACAAAAGCCTTGTGGAAGGCTCTGGCCTTACATGCCAAAATGCATTGGGTACACAGAACAATTTTTCACATAATTCAAATACCCTGATACTTCAAAAAAGCCAGTTCTCTTAAATCATTACAATTTTCCCTAGAATTTCCTGACCCCTCTGCTTTGCTGGTAGGTATTTGGTCTGAATGCCCCCTCTAGACCTAGCCCAAGGTGGCAAGGGTGACAGGTTCCCCTGAAGTATCCTTGCCCCCATGCCATCTCAGCCCAGGCAATGGTCCTGCCAGCTCTTACATTAGAAACCTCTGTGGATGAGACCTTTCCAACTCCACCCATAGAAATCTACTTTAGGTTGAACGTGGAGACTAAATACGGTAAGGTTGGTAACAAGAAAAAAAAAGTAGTCTTGGTACTATAAAGCCATATGTACCCCGAAAAAGTGAGGTGCTGGGCATGTGGGCCTTATCTGGACTTCACAAAGGACTTTATTTCAGGAATGAAGGGAGACAGGTAAGACTTAGCTAAGTTCCTCCAAGATTATCAGTGGTTGGTGGTCCATCTCACCTGATCCTGGGAGCACCCACTGTTTACTGGCTGTGGGGGCAGCAGCAGGGATGGGGGTCAGGAGGGGGGAATCCCAAGCCTGGCTTGTGGTTCCCCCGTCTGGGTTTGCTGTCCCAATTGCCCTATGTGTGTCACCAGGGAAGTCCACTGGAGACTCCCTGCTACTGAGAATCCAGAATCCAGATGGCCAGGCCATAGGAGAGGAGGTCAGCCACTGGCTCAGAGGGTCAGGGAGTCAGGAATCCCCTTTCCCCCTCAGCCTCTGATGGTTTGTGGGTACCTGTACCTTGTATCCACATTTGGCCATTTGGCTGACTGGCCATTTGGTTTACCAGGCTTAGGACACCTGGGTGGTTCAGTGGTTGAGCATCTGCCTTCGGCTCAGGTCATGATCCTGGGGTCCTGGTATCCAGTCCCACATCAGGCTCCCCGCAGGGAGTCTGTTTCTCCCTCTGCCTGTGTCTCTGCCTCTCTCTCTGTGCCTCTCATTAATGAATAAATAAATAAAATCTTCAAAAAATAAAATAAACCTTACCAGGCTGTCCTGCTACTGAAGCTATCTAAATATGGTCTCTCCTCTCTGGGTGCTCCATTAGTCACTCAACAAACAGCTGTTGAGCACCTGCTGTGCAACCCAGAGAAAGGGTCTGGAGTTTGGTAAGAACTCCTAGGATGACTTTCTGGAAGGCAGCCTTGGCTATCTGAAATGGTGACAAGAATACGCCTCACAGGAATCTTGCGAAAGCTAAATGAGGTTAAGAGGGGACCATCTGACCCTGTCACCACCCGTCTGTGGAAAACTGGATCTGGGATTGAGAAAAAAAAAAAAACAGGACAGACCTTTCGGAAGCTCCCAGGAGACACAGAGGAGAATCTCACCTCCTGCTCCCACTCCCCGTTGAAGATGCCAGCTGGGCCAGTCTAGATGGTCTGATCTCCAGCAAGTGCCCTGACCCCTAACCTTTATTTCTCAACTCTAAAGTGAGGGGTTTTTGTGGGATTAAATGAGCTAAACCAGAGGGTGCTGAGCAAAGCTGCTGGGGCCTGGTGGGAGGCGGGCCCCGCTCCCACTGTCGGGGTCCAGCCTTCTCTGGCCTTCCCACTGCTAGCCCGCCTCCTCCTCCCCTCCTCCAATTCCTAGCCCCTGGGCGGGGGAGAGGGGAGAGGGGAGGAGGCATGTTATTGGGGAGCATGGGCCATCTGAGGACACAAGGTCACAGTGACTGGCTGCAACTACTCCAAAATCAAGAAGGGTGCCCCCCGCCCCGCCAGGTGGGGGTTGCTCCTCCACCTCAACCCCCCTACCCCAGGGAGGAACCCGCCCCACGGGTGTTTACAGCCCGGCTTGCCGGCTTGCCGAGCCTTACCAGCAAGGGGGCTGCAGGATGGGCCGGGCCGGGGCTACCGCGCCGCCTGCTCCCCGTGGAGGTTGCACCCTGGGAGCCTGGGCCGCCTGGCCGCCCTAGGGGTGCCCCCGGCTGGCGCTCCTTCCTTGCTAACTGGTCTCGGTTCTGGGGTTCCTCCGAGCACTTCAACCTCGGCCCTTGGAATGCTTCGTTCTCGGGGTCCCCGAGAAGCCCGGCTTTTGGGCTTCTTTTCCAGACCTAGGGTCACACAGGGCGCCAGGAGCAGGGTGGGAAGGGGGGTTGTGGGGGCCTGGCGGGCCGGCCGGCGGCGGCGGAGAAAGGGAGGGGGCTTCCAGCCTGGCCTCGCCTGGCCGCCGGCCAGAGGACGTGCTCAGACAACAGACAGGAGGCCTGGGGTCCCCCAACGCCCAACGGGGAGGCCCGGCCCGGCCGTGCAGGGAGGAGCACGGGTGGCCCGGCGCCTGGGTTCTGGGCCCCAGGAGCCGACTCTGCGGCCCGAACCTCCAGGGCCCCCGCCCCGGAGTTCCTCCACCGCTGCCCACAGCGGTCTGCTTGGAGACTGTGAGCTTCCCCTCCCGGAGCCCGAGGTGGAGAGGGTTGTAAAACTCCACATTATTCCAAAAAAGAAAAGAAAGAAAAGAAAAGAAAAGAAAAGAAAAGAAAAGGAAAGGAAAGAAAAAGAAAGAAAGAAAGAAAGAAAGAAAGAAAGAAAGAAAGAAAGAAAGGAAAGGAAAGGAAAGGAAAGGAAAGGAAAGGAAAGGAAAGGAAAGGAAAGGAAAGGAAAGGAAAGGAAAGGAAAGGAAAGGAAAGGAAAGGAAAGGAAAAAATATCTGTATTATTTCAGGTTTCAGTAGAGAAAAGGCTCGCTCCTATCTGTTTAAGTTTAGGGCGAATTTCTTGTCACCAAACCCTCTAAATCAAAGCGCTTCCATTCCCGACAACAATTTCTAGGCATCTGCCTGAATCTAAACCCAGACAAATTCCATCACTGGAATGATTCCGGCCTCAAACCCCCATTATTTTTGTGTGAGAATGACAGTGTGTACTCCCTTCCCCTGCTTTCCCCAGCACCTGTCCAGAGTCTTCAGGTCTGGGAAAGGAGGAGGAGGGGCTCTGTGCTCCTTGGCGTAGTTAGCCTCAGTTTCCAGCTCCATTCCTGAGCTGGGACCACAGGCCAGTCCCTCGTGTCAGCTGTCTGTGTGCAAGGGCCCAAAAGGGGCACCACCTCCTATCCCACTGCTGGGAGTCGAATGAATCCTGGCTTCTAGGAAGGAGCCTAACCAACCCATCCACCTTGGAGTTCCTGTGGCTCTGACTCAGGCTTCCTGAGGCCCAGTGCTCATCACCTGAGGGAGGAACTTGTCCTGAACCCTGCGTGGCATGGTCACCATGCAGCTCTGGCCCAGAGTTCTCCCACCGGGTGCCTCTCTGTTTCCAAAGCACCCCCTCTCCTGAAGAGAAGGCCACAGTGCAAAGAGGGCAGGGAAAATTGTGGGCCCCGCACTTCCCTGAGCCCTGCGTGTACCAGGCTTTCCCAGCCACCAGTGAGCAGACTAAGTTTTAAATTCTGAGTCCACTTCCAAAGCCAGCCTTGCTTTCCCTCCCTCTTCCCTGTCTACCTTCCATTTCTTAGCTATTAAGGGAGGGGTGTGTGTGCACGCGTGTGCAGAAAATAGCAGGTCTTGCAACTGCAGGCAGGGAATCCCAGAGGTCCACAGAGTGGGGGCACTCTGCCATCTAAGCTGTGTCTGGCTCAGGAAAAACTTTGAACTCCCAGGAAGAAGTGACTGGAGTGAAGTTAGATTTCCACCTGCAGTGCCTGGTTCCTCACACTCAATCCCAGGAAACTTGCACAGATGCGGAGTTCTTAATAGGCCCATTTTGCAGACAAGGAGAAGTAGGTCTAATGGGGCAGCTTAACAGAACAAAACTTTGAACGTCCCTAAACATTGCCAGCACCCCTAAGCGTGCAGTCTGACCTCCCTGGGGACTGTCCACCTTGGCTCCTATGCCTCCTTCTGCCCTGTGTGGGAGGCTCCGAGCTCCTCCTCTATCTTCCCTCTGGCCCAGGTGGTTTCAGTGTGAAAGGAGCCATGGCCAGCGGCCTCCGGCGCAGCGAGAGAACAGCCGGTGGTGGCCGGTGGCTGGCGGCCACAGCAGCGACCGGCTGTTCTGGCTCGTGCTGTGGGACCCTGGGAAAGGCCCGTCCCTCTCTGGCCTCAATTTCTCAGGGACCAAGGGTTAGTCGGCAATGCCTGCGGTTCCTTTGGACTGCGCTATTCACTTTCTGACTCCCGAAGGCCTAACTTGGCGTCTAGATCCTTCTTCACCCAGGGATCCCTCCTGCTCCAGGACTATGGAACAAGCGGGTTCCACTCGCCGCATCATTCGGTCCGCAGCTGAGAGCCCGCGGAGCAGATCCCGGGGCTCCCGCCGCTGCGCAAACCTGCCTTGGCCCTAACCCTTCCTGATGCTGGCGCCCGGATCCCGCCCGATCCGCCAGGCCCTATTCCGTTCCCCGGCGCGGACCCAGGCTCCAGAACAGAAGCGAAATCAATTACAGCGCGGCTTCCGCAGGCCGCGCTTCCGAGCCCCCAGGAGGCGGGGTGGGGGGTGGTGGTGGTGGTGGTAGTGATTTTGCATAACTGAGGTCTGTCTAAACGCGGCTTTCTCTCCCCAGGCACCTAACTTTACAACTCCGCGCCCCAGACTTTCTTCTGGGGAGCAGTGCTACCGCCCAGAGCTGCAGGCCCCAGGCCTCTGGACCAAGCGAGGAGTCCCGGGCCTCCGAGTCCAGCCCTGCAGGCAAGCGCCCCGGTTCCCTGCTCAGGCCCCGCGGGAGGCGCGGGTTGCAACCACTGCCTCTACCCCAGCCTTGATCAATCCAGACCCCAGAGGTTGAGGGCCATTTCCAAAAACTCTAGCACCAAACAACTATTTCCGGATCCTTCCCTGAGTTCCAACTGCCATAGGCACTCCCAGGAGGCACACAGGTCGCCCCTCAACCAGGCCACTATCCAACAAAGCACAGGGGCCTGGTGCTTGAGTCCTGGACCCCCAGCTAGCCCACCCCTGCAAAGGGCTCAGGGCCAAGAAATTCTGAGTCCCAGGGCCTTGGAGACTCACTTCCCAGAGTTAGAACACCCAGATCCAATTTTTAAAAATCTATAAGAAGCAGTACACCCACGACTTCCCAATTTTTAGCAGGCTTTCCTGGAAATTCTCCAAACAATAAATGGCTTACAATTAGCCCTCTTTCTGCAGAACTTTCTTTCTAATTTCTGGCTCACTTGAAATCATTGGTAACAAATCATTTAATATTCCAATCCTGGCTTTTAATGTGCTTATTTCCAGTGTGGAAGTGAGAAGCCAGGGTCCTGTCCTGGTTCCCCACCTGCTTGCAGCATGCAAAGTAAGAAATAGTTCAGTCAAAAAAAATTTTTTTTAAGGAAAGAGAGAAAAACAAAACCCGACTCACCACCACTCCGTCCCGGGTGGGAAGGAGAGTCAGCCCTCCTAAAACCCAACTTTCTTTTAATTTTAATATTCTGCTTCTCCGGTGGTGGGGGTGGGGATCACCCTTGGACAGAGTAATAGCGACCAGACCACCCGCTTGACAACTCCAGTAGGAGGGGCTGGAGTGGGGGCATCTCTTTATATTGGGGACAGAAAAGGAAAGAAGGTGTCTGGGGTTGAGGTGGAGGTACAGGTCACAGGCTCCTGCACGAGGGAGGAAGGTGCTGGAGGCTGCAGGGCCCAGCTGGGAGGCAAGGGCTAAGCCAGGCGACAGCTTCCGAGCCCCCTAGACTCCGCGGTCAGCTGTGCCGCAGGGCTGCAGGTCGCGCCGGGCGCCTGGCCCTCTGAGCTTCACCGGGGAGGCAGTGTGAAGTGCAGCTCCAGACCCAGAGCCAATTATTTCTAACCGGCTTGGGGGCAACCAACCCAAAGGTTAAGCTTACTGACTTCTGGTCGATTGCCTGGCCAGGCACTGCCTTAATGGAGGTACCCTGCACCAAGAGCGCAGCTGTCTCGGCAATGCAGCCACCGTCCGGTGTCCCGTGGCTAAAGTTGTCTCAGCTCCCCAACCAGCTTCTGGAGCTCCACTCCGCCCCAGAGGTCTTGGGAGTGTGCAACCGGCACCCGGTGCAGAGTGTCCCAGCCAGTGTCAGAATTTATCGCGCCAGGCTCCAGCAACCCTGGCTGGGGACAGAGACACTGAAAGGTGATCGGTTCAGAAACACCGGGACACCAAAAGGAACGCTGCGGTGCCCAGGCCTCCCTCCCTAGCCTTGCTGCTAAGAAGTGCCCAGCCTGGTAGCCAGGGTCTCCCGTAGGCCATGTGCTAGCAGGGAATGCTGGCCAGCACGCCATTTCTTACCACCGGGAGTCTGCTTGGACCCGCGGGTCCTGGTGACCCTTGCCCACCAGGGCACCTGCCCCTCCCGGTTCATAGTTCCAATCAGGAAAAGAAGATTGCTCTGGCCTGCCTGCCATTTTCCTACTAATGGCCTCTCTCCTGCAAAGTTTTAGTCTCTCCTACCCATGTCGGCCCTGTCCAGCCCCAAGGGAGGCAAGCAAAGAAGGAGCAGCCAGAGAGGCCCAAATCTGAGGCCCAGGCTCCAGATAAATGCCCCGATTACTGTTCGGGCCTTCAGGGCCTGGGCCTCCCGGTGCACTCCCCTCTCCCAGGTCAGGAGCAGCAGGCGTGCCTCACCTCTGGCTGGGGTGCACACACTTCCCCTCCACAGGAAAAGAGACAGGAATGAAAGAAGGAAAAAAAATAAAAGGGGCAGTTAAAGAAATGAAGAAAGAAAAAGAAAAGGAAGGCAAAGGAAGAGAAAAGGAGAAACGAGGAAAGGAGAGAAGAGAGAAAGCAGACTGGACTTGTAGGATCGCAGAACAATTCCTGACTCTCTCGGGGGGCACTTGGGCCAGAAGGCGGTCTAGTCCCCGCGGCGCCCGCCGAGACCCCGACTCCTCCCCGCGGCAGGAGCCCCAGCTCGCGGCGCGGCCTCCCCTGCCCTCCCTGGCCCTGGCGCTCCAGGCCAGCTCCAGCTCCAGCTCCAGCTCCCGGCTCGGGCGAGGCTGCGGGCTCCCCAGCGCTCCCGGCGCCCACCTGCGGCCTCACCTTCGGGGAAGACGGCCCGCATCTTCAGGTAGCTGGTGGTGAGCCGGATGATGGACGCCTTGTCCAGCTGCGAGGTGATGGCCGACGGCAGCGGGAGCAGCTTGGCCAGCTCGTAGAACTCTCCATTTTCCTTCTCCCTCCTGGTCTTGGCCGCATTCTTGGACTTCTCCTTCATCGCGCCTCGGCTCCGGGCATATTAGACCCGGCCGCGCTCCAGGCCCTCGGAGCGCCCCCGCTCCGGCTGCAGGGATGGGGAAGGGCCGCGGGGGGCCAGGTGAGGCTGCGGCACGGCCCGGGGCAGGTGCGCCGGGCGGCCTGGGGCTCCGAGCAGCCTCTCCGCAGCCGCCGGGCCGGGAGCTCGGGCAACCCGGCGGCCCGCTCCGCGCTCTGCCCGCCGCCCCGGGCGCAGCCTCCTCCGGCGGTGCCGCCCGCGGTGCCCGGAGCCCGACTTCCCGCTCACTTCTGCGCGCTCCTCCTCTCTCCCTCCGGTCTCTGCGCCCGGCTCCCCCCGGGCGGTGGAGGGGGCAGCGGCGGGGCAGCGGGGCCGCTCAGTCCGTGGCCGGGTGCTCGTCCCCGCGGCCGCGAGGCCCCTCCGGGCTGCAGGGCGGCAGGGGCGGCGGCGGCCGCGGAGCCATGGGGCGGGAGGGGAGCGCGCGCGGCTGGGGCGGAGGCGGCGGGGGCCGCGGGGGCCGCGGGGGCCGGGCGCGCCCTCCTGCCCTCCCCGGCGCTTCCCTTCGCCTGGAGACGCGGCGCCCGGAGCCCGCGGTCAGTCGCGAGCCGCAGCAGCTCCGCGGTCCACGTGCGACCGAGCCGCGTTTGTTTATGGCGGACCCGCCTTCGGGCGGAGCACTCGGCCTCCGCGGCCCGGGGGGGGGGGGGGGGGGGGGCGGGGGGAGGGACCGCGGGGGGCGGGGGCGGCGAACCTCGCCCCGCGACCCCGCCGCGGCCCGGGAGCCCCAGGCGCGCCTCCGCGTCGCGGCCTCCAGGGACCCTCCCAGGAGAGGCCCGCGCGCCCCCGGCCTCGAGGCAGTCCCGGTGAGTGCGCCCCGCGCGCCCCGGGGACCGGCTCCGGAGAGGGGCCGCGGCCCCGGGCGCTGGGATGGGCAGCGGGGAGGGGCGGAGGAGGGACGGACGGAGGGAGGGACGCGCAGGCCTCCCCGGTGGCTCCGGGACGGGTCCTGGGCGCGCGCGTCCGAGGGAGGCGGCTTGACCCGCCGGCCTGTGCGGTTCCGGGGAGGACCCAGCCCTCGGAGCCCCGCGCGGGCCCCGCGCCCTCGTTTCCCCACTTCGCGGGGCCGAGGGCCCAACAGGGGGGGAGGCCTGACCGGGAGACCCCTCCCCCAGGATGGGGGGCGCCTCCAGGGTGCCCCTTCTGCCCCTGCTCTCCGGGAAGCACTAGAGCGAAAGGGGATCGGCGCCTCCCGAGGAGGGGCTGCAGGCCTCGGGGACGCGCGGGCCAGACCAGAGGAGGCAACCGGCGAGCCGGGCCCAGCGGCCAGGCCTGGCCCAGGGCGGCGGCGGGAAGCATCCGACAGTCCCCGCTCCCGCGGCCCGGCTCAGCGCAGCGGGGATTTCGGGGAATCGCGGCCGGGGCTGTGCTTCAGGCGGGGGTCGCCGAGCTGAGTAAGTGGGGGCCAAGGTGGTGGGCCAGGAGGCGCGCTTGGAGACGCAGCCGTGGGGCCTCCTGGTGCCTTCCCTCGGGGCCACACTGGACCCCAAAGAGTCCTCTTACCCCACCCCCTGCCCCCCGCAGCTCTGCGCCTGCAGCCCCGGGCCGGCTCTCCTCCGATCCCCGACGGTCGCACCGACCCTCACCCTTCTAGCAGTTTGGATACCGCAGCCTCAGTGCGGAGGTGCGCGCTGGGGGGACGCCGGCTGCCCCCGCGCGGGGGGACAGAGGGCAGCTGCAGCGGACGCAGGGCACCGGGTCTGGCGGGTCCCTCGGCCGAGCGCCGCAGACTGTACGGCTGTGGGGCGCCTGGCTCCTGGCTTCGAGGTTGGCTCGGGGAGGAGAGACGCCGGGGCTCCGGGGTCCGCGCTGGGGTCTCCGCTTCCAGGGCCACCTCTCTCCCTCCCGGCCCGGAGGGAGCCTGCCGCTCCGCGCACCCCCGGAGAGGGGACCCGCCTCCCGCCCTCACGTCTGGAGAGCGGGCCGGTGGGCCACCAAGTCTGCCGCGGGCGCTCCGGACCTTTTCTAGGGCTCCCTATGAAGGGCAGAAGTTCCACCGCGTTGGAGGCGGGCGAGACCTTGTGTGCGGGCTCCGGCTTGGCCCCCACCTGCCCCGCGCCCCGCGGAACCCACTGCCACTGCGGTGGCCTCTGCTCCCGGGGCTGGCGCTCCGAATCCAAAAAGCAGCGCGAAGTTTCGGAGCTGGTGGCCTCCCTCAGCCAAAAGCGGAGCGCAGCACAGGTCCCTTGGGGTTTTGGATCTGGGAGCACTTTCCTGTTTCCAGCGGCGCGTGCAGAAGGGTCTGGACGGAGCGCGAGCGGCGAGGGTGCGCGGTGCACCCAAACGCAGGGCGCAGGGCGCAGGGCGCAGGGCCCGCTTCCCTGCCCGGACTCTAGCGCCTGACCGCGCAGACACTTGTCGTCTCGAGGCTCCCCGGAGAAGGGGCTCCGGGAGGAAGGGACCGCCGCCTGGGCCTGTGCGTGCGCTCCGGCACCTCCCCGGCTTCGGGAGGATTTAACGCTTCCCTCACCCCCACGATTTCCGATCCTCAATTATGGACCCGAGAGAATTCCCCCCATCTTGAAAAGGATTACTCAGATCGCAGAAACATGGCTAAGTGGAAGTGGGACAGACCCAACGAGCAACGAGAACAGAAACTTAAACCAAATTTCCCGGATTTTCCCAGAAAAGCGTATTTGAGATCTGGTGATCTCATCCTCCCAGCCGCTGTTCTCACATCAGCAGGATCCGTCGGAATCGTGGGGTCTGAGAGGCGGCTTAACGGAGCCTTTGGAGACTCCTAGAATTGTGGGGGTGGGACATTTCCATCCCTAAGCCTGCCTCACCCCCCAACACATTCATTCAAGATACACACCCGCGCACACGCCCCCTGCCCCACACACATCACGATGGGTCTGGGCTTCCTCCCTCGCCCCCATCACCAAAAGTACCCGAAGAACTTGGACGCAGACCTGTAGGTTTTCCCAGGTGGTAAGAATAGTGACGTCTATGTGGAACAGCGAAAGGATAACGCTCCCCTCCACCGTCTGCGCCTGGTTGGGTCTGTTCCAGAGCCCCTTCTACCGGAAGGAAAGCCTGGGACCCCTATTACACTTAGAAGGAACATCCACAGGCTCTGTGTAAAATAGGAAAAGCATTAAATCTGGGCTTATTAGAGTGATCAGGAGCGTTAGCGGTGGCCACTGACTGGGACACCTGCTGTGTGTCCGTTGCTCCAGGGCTCCGGGTGCAAGTAATAACCCCCTCTCCTCCCATGCTTTGGTGCTAACTCCAAGTGCCTCACCCAGAGCATAGAGCTACTTCTCCCCTGCAGGGAGCAGGGACCACAAAAGACCCTGACGTCTGGGCATCACCCAAAAACAGCAGTTCCCCTGCTGGCCTGAAAGGAGCCTGCAGACTCTAGAATGAAGGGAGGCTGGGGGCAGGAAGAAGGCTTGTGGGAAAGCCCCCCCCCCCCCCCCACACACAGTGAGGTCAGCAAGCTCTGGTAGTGCGGCCTGTTCGCCAGGTGCCCCCACCCCCAGTCCTGCTTCCCGCACTTCGGCGGACCCCAAGGTGCACCAGCACGCCTCTACATACCCCCCACCTCTTAGAAATTTTCCATTAGGAAACTGATCTGGAAGAAATTGAGGCCCCAAGAGGAAAGGGGCGGGCCCAGGCCGCCCCACATCTGCTTGGATTTTCCGCTTCAGATGCTCCGCAACTGTTTTTCCCCGTCCCGGCCGCGCCCGGCGCCTACCTGAGGCCCATCCCCCGCGGAAACCGACTTTTCGAGTGAGATCAAGGGGGGAGAGGCGCAGATGTTCTACCGGGGATGGGCTCCTGGAGAGGCTGCTACAGTGGCAGGCGGGAGAAGATCAGAGACTTTGTCACTAAGGAGGTGGGGGGGGGGAGAGAACGCCTCCCATCCCTGGCACTAGATGTGGGGGAGAAGGTGCCGAAGATGAGGTTTCTAAGCAGAACGAGGAGACAGAAAATCCAGGACTGGAGACATCTGGATCTATTCAATTAATCTACACAATTAGCAAGATATGGTTACTCCAGAACATCCGGATCGCCTCTAGTATCACCTGTATGACTATCCTGGCTAGGAGGAGCTTTTTTGGTCCCAGATATCCGAAAGAAAACCCTGATTTTTCGCTCCTTTCCTTGGGCAAGCCCCATAGAATTTATCATCAACTTTTCCTGGAGTCATTGCTACTGCCAGAAAGATCAGACCACAAATACGGTATCACTGCTCATTGTTTAAAAGTAATTAGTAGTAGCCAGAGCACTTTCATAGTGACTCCATTCCCCCAGAGGTGTCGCAAAGCCAGTAAGTGGCTCTGCTCGCCTATTTCCAAGTAGAGGAAGAGGAGTTTATCTGTTTTTTTTTTTGTTTTGTTTTGTTTTTAATAAGTTCTTTCACTGCGAGTTACTCCTTTGGAAAGAGTGTTTGCTTTCAACTTGGTGGGCAGTGTCTCTGGTGATCTGATTATACTGCAGTGACCAGGGCAGATCTCCCCCTGTGCAGGGGGTCCAGAGGGCTCGGGCCTCCACAAGGTGCCTCAGGCATAGTTTGGGTGTGGGGAGGCAAGAAGCAGAGGCATTCCAGGGTGGGGCTGCAGGGGGTGGGGATCATTCTCACCTTCTGGGTTCCTACCTGGGCCTGCTCTAAGTTGACTCTGTTCTGGGGAGTCTGAAGAGAGCATGGTCTTTTTTTTTGGACTCCGGTGTTTAAGACGACTCTAGGTTCTGACATTGGGGTCTGGAGGCCAGGGTAGTGCCTCTTGACCTAGGAATGGAATAGCTGCTGCCCACTTCTCTCCCTCCCTCAGGGGAATGCATTTAGGGGAACAAAAACAGTGCCTCCGGTAATTAATTATAGCAATTAATCAAGTCCCTGAGCCTGTGCCACAGGGGGCCATGGAAGCTGCCCCTTCGGGTAAAAGAGGGCCACTCCTTTCTTCTACTTTTTTTTTCCTGTAGGTAAGGGGGGTAGCCTATCTTTTGCATTTTCCTTCCCTGTCCCCAAGCCGGCCTCACTTTCTCTCCATTCCCTGAAAAGATGCCCGGGTGCTTTGGTGTGTCCCTCCCAATGCACTCAGACTTCCAGTGTTCTCCAGGGAGGGCAGTTTACCCCTGGAAGTCAAGCAGCACCCCAGACCAGCATCAGGGCTCAGCGATGGTTAGGGGTCTTTGGCCGAGAGAGAAAGAGAGAGAGAGAGAGGGAGAGAGAGAAACGATCTGAGCCGACCTAACCCCACCCTTCCAGGACCCGGCTGCCTGAAGTCTCCCCAGTCCGCTCTCGGCCTGGCTTCACAGAACCGGTGCCTCAAAATCACAGTTCTGGGAGGAGGTTGCCCGTGGGCTCCAGGCGAAGCCCCGCTTTTTGCCTCCCGCCAGCTGGGGATTGTGCCTGGAAACCTTTGAGCTGGAGGAGTCTTAACACTCTGGGGTGCGCTGAAATTCCGCAGTGGTTGTACCAATTACACACCACCTTGAAACCTGAAAACCAGTTAGTTCATTAAAAACTGTGCCAAAACCCACCTTTCACTTTTGAGATCAAACAAAAATTCCCTTTAGAATACAAAACATCCCCCAGAAATAAATATTTCTGCACATCAAAGAGCACAAACCTGATGGGCTTAATTTTTTTTTTCTTCTAGCAGATCTTTAGTATAATAAAGCTGATTACAGAATAGGGCTATTTCAGAACTTTGAGGACACAAACTCGTTTCATTTAATTAATACAACAGGCTTATTAGCAAAGAAAACTGAATATTGGGGAACCTTCTCCCTAAACAAATCTGGAAAAAGAGGCATGCTTATTCATTCGTGGTTCCGTAGGGAGTTAGAGAAAGGCCAGCAGGGAGGGGGGCAGGATGGATTGGCCCCCTCCAGCCTGGCCTGGGACGCGAGGCCGCCCCAACCCGGGGCGTGGGCGTCTTACTGCTTCGCGAAGATTTTCATTTTTTATTTTCTTGCACAGGCCGGCGCGGTAGGCGGGTTTCCTGAGAGGTGTGTGTGCAGGAGCACACTCTTCCCTCCGGGGAGGAGGAGGAGGAGGAGGAGGCGACTCCCGCGGCAGAGAAGAGTCCCGCGTCCTGGGTTCCGGGCACACCCAAACCGGACTTCAGGTCTGAGCGGCGGCGGGGCCACGGCGGCGCGGAGAGTGCACCCCATCCGGCCAGGCCGGGAGGCAGTGGGGGGACCCCTCCCCTCTCCAGGTCCTCCCCGGCTTTGGGAGCTGCAGGCCACCCTCGGGGACACGGACGGCGGAAGGGGGCAGAAGAGCCAAGGCTCCTCTGACGCTAGAGGTCTTCTTCATTCTGCAAAGGGGACTCGGGACTCCTGCCCCCGGCGCTGGGTGCGGGCTCAGAGGGCCGCTTGGTCCCGCCTCTTTCGCGCGCACGGTCCGCGTGGTTAGAAACGCGGCGCGCGCGGGTCGGCAGAAGGGGGCGCAGTGCGCACGGCCGCCTCAGGGACTCCGCGTGGAGGGTGGAAGGCTCGGGGAGCCGCGGCGCATCAGAGCGCGCGGGCTGCGGGGTGGTGGCAGGACACGCGCGGGCTGGGGCGCACGGCGCGCATGGAGAGGGTGCGCACTGCGCAAGGAGTGGGCGGCGCAAGAGCACGCGCGAGCTCGGCGCCCACGGCGGGGGCGCAGCGGACCCGGAGGGGGGCCTCCGATCGCACCCGCGGGGAGCGGGGGTGCACGGCGCCTGCTCGCTGGGAGGTGCGTGCGAAGCCCCCCTGCACGCGTGAGGCGGTCAGGACGTCGTCCCCGTCGTGGCACGGGCACCCGGTGCCACTTCCATCCTTCCCACTCGGGTAGCTCGGCCTCCGCTCCCCTCTTCGCTCCTAGGTTCTCTCCACGCGGGAAGTGGAGACCCGAGGGAGACGGGATGCGCGCGGGGCGGGCGGGAGAGGAGGGAGGATGGGGACCCCGTGGGTGGGAGGACGTCTGGGAGACCCTGAAGGCGGCGCTTTCATCTGGGCCTCTCTAAAGCCCCGTGGGTCACTCCCCCTCTCGCGCGCATTTAGCCCGGTTCCGGAGTCAAATTCTTGCAGGGAGCTTCCGCGTGGTCCCCAACTGGGCACCTCCACGGTCCTTTAACTGCCCCGAGACAATTCATTTAAGGTGCCAGAGCAAATACCCCGGAGGAGAAGGCACGAGGACAAAACACGATTTCCGTATAAAACGAATGACTAAAAATTAGCAGTTCTTCTCAATCCAAGAATTTTTTTTTCCCCCTGGCAAAAGCATCGGTTAGCTGATAAACTACAAGGTGGAGTCAAATGGTGCAGCTTATGAATATTTGTAGCCCCAACTCCAGCACCGTCTTCGTTTTTTAGAGGAAACCAAATAATCCTGGTTGTTGCACTAACGCTGTTTTTGCCCTGCGGGTGTGGACAGAGACACTATTTAATCTTGCTATGGAGTACTCTGTGCTTCTCCGTCCGCGGCTTTTGAGCGGCACCTTCCTCGCTGGAGGCGCAGATTTGCGCATTGAGGAGACCCTTCCCCTTGCTTTCCCCGTTATGGGAGCGCTGGTCAGGGTGCCCGTGTGGCTCAGTGGAATTATGCAGGTGCTACCCCGCTCCCAAAGTCGAAACCAATTAAACCCTTTAATTCTGGTGCTTTGAGAAATCTAGTTTCAATCTTGCTTTTAATTTTATTTTTAAATTTCTATTGTTTGTTTTAATGTTTTTTTTTAAAAAACATTTTATTTATTTATTCATGAAAGATAGAAAGAGAGGCAGAGACACAGGCAGAGGGAGAAGCAGGCTCCATGCAGGGAGCCCGATGTGGGACTCTATCCTGTGACTCCAGGATCATGCCCTGGGCCAAAGGCAGATGCTCAACCGCTGAGCCACCCAGGCGTCCCCTATTTTTATGTTTAATGTAAGCTCTACGCCCACCCTTGGGTTTGAACTCAGAACTCCAAGATCCAGAGTCACATGCCTTATGGACTGAGGCAGTGGGGGGCTGGTGAAAGGGGGGGGGGGCTCAATCTTGCTTTTCTTTTTTTTTTTCAATCTTGCTTTTAATGTTGGAGAGATCCTACAGTCTCCAACCCTTGCGCAGAGCTTGCAGGATGAGAGAGGTGGATACTTGGAAGAGTTTGATGAGAAATCTAACTTTTGAATAAATGCAAGCCAGCGGCATTGGAAGACCGTGGCCCAGGAAGATCGGTTCAGTGACTGGGTAGATGCTGGCTGCACCTGGCAAGGCCACAGGTGCCTTTTTCCACTTGTTTGGGGACTGTTAGCATTGTCTGGGCGGAGCAACAGCCCCAGACACCCTTGAAGCACTTTAAAAAAAGGTAGTGAGCACTGAAAAGCTGCTATGTGAGTTGGCTTTACTTCCCTGGCGGTTGGATGCCTGGGAGGAACAAGATCAGTGCCATTATTACCCATGCGAAAATAGTCTCAGTGTTTATTGAAATCTACTTAAAATAATTGACCAGGAAACACCTTCCTGCTTAAGCAACATAAAGGGTGCTCCACTGAAATCCAATGGGCTTGTTTGTGTTTCTGTTTAGCCTCATGTCTACACTGCATTTTTGGAGAAGCTGTGGCCTCTGACAGACAAGCAAGTGGAAGCCAGGGGGTCTGCATCTGCTGGAACCCCAGGGCCAACCAACCCTGCCTGTCTGTTCTTTAAGGATACTTGGACTTTGCTTGCTTGAGATCAAGGAGTTGGATTTTTTGAAAATAAATCCCAGAAATGGAAATTCACACTCAGGATCTTGCACAAATATTTTAATTTCTGAGTGGCCTGGGGTGAGCCAAGAGGATAGGATCCTTTGTGCCATAGCCATGGCAGATCCTGAAAGAGCAGAAAACCTTCAGCTCAGGGTGGAAAGGCAATAATTTAGACAGAAAATTCCCAGCTAGAAGGGGGAAAAAAAAAAGACTCCATCTGTAGTCAGAAGATTTGTATGTGTACAAAAATCCTTTGAATATTATTTGACAGTAAATGTCTTTTTCTGGTTCTGTTTGTTCTTGAATTTCTCAGCAACCTTTTGCATGTGTGAATCTTGAACTTCGTTCCCAGCAAAGTTGACTAATGGATCTTTTAGGAATTCATGCTTTAAAGTTGACTTTCTGTGTTGGTCGTAGAAGCTACTTCACTTTAGATACTTTATGGGATGTCTGTCAAGGGAACTTGGGGTAAAATTTCTCAGGAGTGTCTCTAAAGACATTATTCATAATTAAAAAATGATTCAGAGAAATCACCAGAAAAATTATGGCAAGTTATGTTCAAACATGTTTTCAGGCCATGTGGAATAAATAAAATCATTAAGGTCTGGTTGGGTAATATTGCCTCCCAGCTTTACTCTGACTGTGCCAGGAGGACTTGATATAGTTTCTTAGATGTGATAGCAGCTCATGGGATAGGAGCCAAAGGACATCCATGCTTTCTCCAGGTATTTCTTTTTTTTTTTCTTTTTTAAAAAGATTTTTTTTTCCTGAGAGATAGAGAGAGAGCACAGGGATGGGGGGAAGGAGGCACAGAGGGAGAAGGAGAAGCAGGCTCCCCACTGAGTAGGGAGCCTGATGTGGGACTAGATCCCAGGACCCTGGGATCATGACCTGAGCCAAAGGCAGATGCTTAACTGACTGAGCCACCCAGGTGCCCCTCCAGGTATTTCTGTATTGATAATGAAGTTATAATTCCATCCCCTTCAAAGACCCCTGAATAGTATAGTCCAAGAAGTGGGCCAAGTAGCACTAAAAGGAATGTCTTTAATAATAGGATTTTTTTAAAGGGGGGGAATAAAGACTGGAAAACTCATGTGACAGAGTCTGATAGAATGAATCTATTGGAACATAAACGCGCCTGGTTGTAGGTAAGTTGAAGTTCAACAGGTTTCTTGGCTCCTCGATGAATTTCCCAAGACAAATTGCCTTGCATGAAGCTTTGCCCTGCAAAGAAAAGCAGTATATGGAGGTCCCGAGGGCTTAGCATTATGATAATGCTCTAAGCTGGTAGTTATGTGGGCGCAACCGCTTCCTGACAGCAGAGCAGGGCTTGTGAAGGCGGTCTAGTGGCCTGCTCTGGCTAATGCGACTTGGGAGGGTATCTCCTTTCCGGTCTTACTTTGGGTATTGGTGATGGACTGGGACAATGCATGTCAGTTGCTAATGTTCCTACAGTGAATCAGTGTTTAATAAGCCAGTTAACTTAGTCAATAATGCCAGCTAAAGAAGCAGCTGCACTTGCTAGAAAATGTTCCTGTTTATGTACCTAAAAGAATAGATGCACTTTCCAGTCCCATGCGTGGTCACTGCAGTGTGACTTACTGGATCATTTTGGACTCTTCACTGTCAGCTAAGTGATGGGCCTGTGCGTGACTCAGTGTGAGGGTGGCTGAAACAAACGGATCCAGGGCTGTGTGTTCCGGGCACTCATTCGTCTTTGTGGTCTAGAGCGGGGCTGTTAGAAGCTGCTCGTACTTTATCCAAGGAAAGGAATACTGTTCTTTGACTTGAGGAGCCCTCACGCACTCCTGCTTGCACACAAGCTGTTACTCATTCAGAAGACTTCCATGGGGTGGCCACAGTGTGCCAGGCGCCCAGCCAGGCATTTGCATGATAAAAGTGAGTTCCTGCCAGAGAGGCCATTCCCAGTCCCCGAGAATGCTTTGGAGAATGCTTTGATTGAGAGTCTGACCTGCTAATGTGTGTCAAAGGCCTTAGAAATGTCCCCAGGTTTTGAACCTCTAATTCTATTTCTGATTATTTGTGCTATGGAAAGCATTTCCAAAATGAAAATGGCCTTTTTGTTTTTTCAAGATTATTTGTGTAATGGGTAAGGGTTCAAGCTTTGGTGTCACATCTGGGTTTGACTTGTCTCCACCCCTCAGTTTGGCTGTCTGTACAATGGGGATAGGAACTATCTCATAAGGAGGTTATGAGTTTTGACTAAAAAAAGAGTGACATCTACAGTGAATGTGTAGGGCCTAGCACATTGCTTGGGTGAAGGAAGTATTCAGTAAACTGTGTAATGCTACTATTACTGGCATTATCATCCTGGCATTATTTTTATTATTAAACTTTGGAATATTAATACTGATAATATCAAACTCTGGAAATTCTATCCTAAATGGGTGGAGTCAATGAATTGTGTTGAGATTATATATAGAGCCAGTGAAAATTTATGTAGCTATTAAAAATTATGTTTATAACAGCATGGCATGGCATGGTAAATACCTTCCTAGAGTATGAATCCTAGTGAGCAGTCGTGTTTCCCAGGCTGCCTAGCAGCTAGGGTTCCTGATGTGAATTAAGTGTGGTCATGAGATGCACGTATGTGAGAAGTAAAGTGCAAGTCATGCTTCTGTCTTTGTGGTTTCCGCTGGTAGGCACCATCAGTGAATATGGTTGTTTTGTTTTAAGATCTTATTTTTAGGGGCACCTGGGTGGCTCAGTCAGTTGAGCATCTGACTCTTGATTTTGGCTCAGGTTGTGATCTCATAGGTCATGAGATCGAGCCTCACATTGGGGTCCCGGGTCGGCAGGGACTCTACTTGAGATTCCTTCCCTCTGCCTTTCCTCCATCCTCTCTCTTTCTCTCAAATGAATAAATACATTTTTAAGATTTTAATTTTTAAGTAATTCTACACCCAGCATGGGGCTTGAACTCATAACCTCGAGATCAAGAGTTTCACACTCCCCTGATTGAGCCAACAGGCACCCTAGTAAATACGTTTCTGATGTGTGTGTGTCAGTGGTGACATGGAACTCAGACGCTGAAGCCCACAGTTCCAGTGGTGATTTTTTTCATCCTTGGCTGGAAGCTGATAAGGGCATTACTGGATTTAGCCAACCTTGCCTGCAGGGCTGTCCACGCCCCAGAGCCCGGAAGAGCCAGTGTCTCCTCCAGTACTTCCAATAGTTTTAGAAGCACCAAAGTTCTTCCATCAAATCTCTTGCTGCCTGAAAAAATAATTTCCGTTATTGTCAACTAAATCCCGACCAACGTATGCTGGAAAGTGTGCCAGTACCATGAAATGTTGTATGATCACCGACAAAACAATAGAACTATAGGGAGACAAGTACCAGAAAGATATCCTTAAAGCATTGATCCTGAGTATCATTGGGTAGTAAGACTATGAATAGTCTTTCAATTTACTTTCTATTGCCTTTTTTTTTTTTTTTTTAAAGCAGCTTTATTGGGACGCCTGGGTGGTTCAGCGGTTGAGCGCCTGCCTTCGGCCCAGGGCATGCATGATCCTGGGGTCCTCGGATTGAGTCCCACATTGGGCTCCCGGCAGGGAGCCTGCTTCTCTCCCTCTGCCTGTGTCTCTGCCTCTTTCTCTGTGTCTCTCATGAATAAATAAATAAATAAAATCTTTAAAAAGATAAAAAAAGCAGCTTTATTGAGATACAGTCATGTACCATACAGTTCACCCACTTAAAACGTACAACTCCGTGGTTCCTGGTACATTCACAGATGTGTGCAGCCATCACCACAGTTTTAGAACATTTTTATTGCCCCCTCCAAAAAAAAAAAAAACCCCACCCCGTTAGCTATTAATTCCCTATCTTCCTGCCCTCACTATTACCCTAGGCTACCACTAACTTACTTTTGTTCTCTAGATTTCCCTACTCTGGACTTTCATATGAATAGAATCACACAGAAGGTGCTCTTATGTGTCTGGCTTATTTATGACTTTGCATAATGTTATTGATATTGTAGCATACACGTTGTAGTAACTATGAGTACTTCATTCCTTTTTACTGCTAAATAATCGTCTACTGTGTGGGTAGTCCACATCTGGTTTGTCCATGGGTCTGTTGATGGACATTTGAGTTGTCTTTACCTTTTGGCTGCTGTGAATAATGCTAGTATTTCCCTCCAACCTTTACTTTGACCATATAGCAATCTTATGATAAATATTTAGCAAATTTTATAACAAAGAAAATCTGACCTGGGTAACTAGTACACGTGAGTTTTGTATTCAGAAGAAGGTAAGACTGTAGATTGCATCCTTGGATTGGCCAGCTAGCTTAGTACACATTAAAACTCTGTTCCAGGGATCCCTGGGTGGCGCAGGGGTTTAGTGCCTGCCTTTGGCCCAGGGCGCGATCCTGAAGACCCGGGATCGAATCCCACGTCGGTGCTTGGAGCCTGCTTCTCCCTCTGCTTATGTCTCTGCCTCTCTCTCTCTCTCTCTGTGTGACTATCATAAATAAATAAATAAATAAATAAATAAATAAATAAATAAATAAAAATTAAAACAACAACAACAAAAAAAAACACAACTCTGTTCCAGGCAGCCCTGGTGGCTCAATGGTTTAGCGCCACCTTCAGTCCAGGGCTTGGTCCTGGAGACCTGGGATCAAGGCCTGCATCGGGCTCACTGCATGGAGCCTGCTTCTCCCTCTGCCTGTGTCTCTGCCTCTCTCATTCTCTCTCAGGAATAAATAAATAAAATATTAAAAAAAAACTCTGTTCCAAGCCAGATTTACAACCTCTGTAAGCACCCCCGTCCAGCAACCAGTCTGTAATTGGCACTTTTGGTGAGCAGAAGTATGGGAAGAGAGACTACGAACTCATCTCCACTGTTCGGGAAATGTCTCTGAAGCCGGAAGGATGGATGTGTGAGCCACACCCAAGTCCTGAGATTTGACTTTTGGTATTTTCACTTTAAAAGGTGTATCTACTGGGGTGCTGTAGATGTTCTATATCTTGATCTAGGTGGTGGTTACATGGGATTCGTGTGAAAAATGCACTGAGCTTTGTACCTCAGACTTGTCTGTGCTGTGATATTTAACTATGTGAAATTTACACCCTAATTAAAGAAAAAAAAAGAAAATATAATGTGATTTCCCTCATATCTAGTCCCTCATATCTATTCCTCTCCCATTTCAGCTGCTGCTGTTTCCTTTTTGACCATTTCCAAGTGACCACAGGTTCTTGCCACACAGTTGGAAAGGGACAGAGCTGGGATTTAATCCAGCTCTTACTAACGTAGTGTGGAGTGCTGCTTTCACTAGGAACTCTTCCAATGCCTAGAATCGATATGATTTTTGAGAATTGGCTCCAAAGCCTATGGCCAGTAAGTACTGAGGCTGGTCTAGGGCCCAGGTCTCCCAGCCCTGGGGCACATGTACTATGTCTATACCATGTACCTCTTTACCCCCAGCACCCAGCATCGTACCAGGCACGTAGTGGATGGCCAGTAAATATTGGTTAAGTCAATGCGGCCCGAGAGGGGTTATCATCAAAGGCCAAGCAGGCTGTCCACGTGGCATTTGCTAGAAAAACCAAGGCAGGAAATTCAATTCTTAATTTTTTTTTTTCCTTTGGCAACACCGATGGATGCTGGTCTGTCACAAGAGCATGGAAAGTTCCCACTGGAGATATCAGAACTCTCTGGCAAACCCTGCGAAGTGTTAATTTTAGCTTTCAGTGACTGATGCCCTTGTATAATTTAATGGGTCAGGAGGAGCATGAGCCAAGATTACTCACTCGGAGAGGTGTCCTTTCCTGTAGAGTCCTTGGCGAGTTAATTCAGTTTGTAGACACTGGCTACTTCCACATTTACTTGAAGAGAATTTCTGCTGTTTTGAGTCTAGTGTGAGCATTATGAGCTCTCCCTTAAAGAAATTAGTAATTTATCCTATCAATCAAATGTTCCCAGAGTTCATTCATTAAACATGAGTGCGACTCACAGTGTCAAATGCTAAAGGGCTATAGTAATGACCGTAAAATAAACAAAATACTTGCACGTCCCTGGATATTCTGAGTCGAAAGATACATAGGTTGAATATCAATTACTTGGATTAAGGAAGTGCATATCCACAGAGCTGTCCACGTCTACCTGGTTCTTCTCCTGGTATTCCTGGTGGAAAATGAGGAAGTTCCATCCTGAGGGGGAGATGCCTGTAGTTCAGGAGGAATAATATCCCAGCAGCTATTCACAGCTGCCTTGGTGTCACTGGGGACCGGGCTGTCCAGCAGAGCACACATGCAAGATGCACAGGAGGATCATGAGCCTTCTCAGAAGATCTGTGCTATTTATATGACCAGATCACACATGCTTTTGATCCCGTGCACTTGACTTTGTTCAGAGTCTGCTCAAACACTGGATGTAACCCATCACACCTGGTCTCAGGTGCCTCAGCTGATGAAGGATAATTTTGAATTGCTGCCATGGCAGCTGCCACAGGCTGTGTTCTTGGCTTGTTCGGTGAGGTTTGCTTCATTCTTTGACTATTTTATTGCATCCTTCCCTAATTAAGAAAAGTTAGTGGAGGGGTGCCTGGCTGGCTCAGTCGGATGAGCTTGGGACTCTGGATCTTGGGGTTGTGAGTTTGAGCCACACATTGGGTGTAGAGGGTACTATAAAACAAACAAACAACCTTTTAAAAAGACAAAAAAAAAAAAAAAAAAAAGGAAAAGTTGGTGGGAAATGAAGACGAGAAACCATGGAACTCGTGAATGCAATTAGAAGAATCAGAAAGGAATCATGAGATGCTGTAGATAGTGTGGGTCTTTAGATTCAACTGAACACTCCAAGAAATTGAACTGCCCAACTCTGGATTCAGTTGTGAAGGAAAAGAACAATAGTAGAGAACATGTATGCTGGAAATACGTTAGAATTACATCTAAGGGTAGACAGATAGTTAATGAGGGAAATTTTATCTCCGTAGAAATATTCTAATATAGGAGAAGAGAGGATAGAATTAGAATACATCATTTAAAAAATATTTTATTGGGTGGGGGTGACTGGTGACGGGCACTGAGGGGGACACTTGATGGGATGAGCACTGAGTGTTATTCTATATGTTGGCAAATTGAACACCAATAAAAAATAAATTAAAAAATATTTTATTTCTTTGACACCAAGAGAGCACAGGCAGGGGGAGCAGCAGAAGGAGAGGGAGAAGCAGGCTCTCCACTGAGCAGGGAGCCCGACATGGGGCTTGATCTTAGGATCCTGGCATCATGACCCAAGCTGAAGGCAGACACCCAACTGACTGAGCCCCCCCAGGTGCCCCTAGAATATACCATTTTGGAAACCTCTGATGAAGTTATAGATTTCATCACCAATCACATGCCCATCAATGGCTGCTAACCATGGGGCAGGAAGGAGGCTGGGGAGGCAGAGACAGGAAGAAACAGACTGAGCTGAGGAAAATTCAGAGATCTTACCTGCCTCCTGATGGAGTATATATCCCTTACAAAATAGTCTTACTAAAATCATCAACTCTGAATCTGATTCAGTCCCTAACTAGACAATCCACCAGTTTCCAGGAAATACGGGACGGAGAAATATGTTAAAAGATATCAGGGAGGGCAGCCCGGGGGGGTCTCAATGGTTTAGCGCCTACCTTCAGCCCAGGGCCTGATCCTGGACCCGGGGTCGCATCCCACGTCAGGCTTCCTGCATGGAGCCCGCTTCTCCCTCTGCCTGTGTTTCTGCCTCTCTCTCTCTCTCTCTCTCTCTTTCATGAATAAATAAAATCTAAAAAAAAAAAAAAAAAGACATCAGGGAATGCTACCAGCAAATCTAGATTGTGGGAGACTATAGGAGAGATAATCCAGTTTCTTCGACAAATAAATGGCAAGGAAAAAAAGGTAATGGGGAGCAGGCAGGGAGGGAACCTGTGGGTGAAAGGAGTAAGAGACCAATGACCCACATGCAAACTGGGAACTTTGCATCTTAACTCATGCAAATCACCTGGTAAAAATATATAAGAAAACCAGGGAAATGTGAAAACAGACTGCGTATTTGATACTGTCAAAGTATCAGTGTCAATTTTGTAGGTATGATAGTGGTACTGTACCTGTATGTTTTTGAAAGAGTTCTTATCTTTTAGAAATACATACCAAACTGGGGCGCCTGGGTGACTCAGTAGGTTGACCAGCTGACTCTTGATTTTTGCTTATGTCATGATCTCAGGGTTGTGGGATGGAGCCTTGTGTCTGGCTCTGCGTTCATTGAGGAGTCTGTTTATCCCTCTCCCTCTGCTCCACTCTCTCTCTGTTGTCTCTCTCTCTAAAATAATCAAAATCTTAAAAAAAAAAAAAGAAATATGTACCAAGCTATTTGAGGATTTCAAGATGCATCTAAAAGAGAGCATGTAATGTTCACCCTGCTTATGTTTAGCCCCTGGACCCTCTTGCAGGGGTACATTATAGACCAGCACTGGGGGCTGCGAGGTAGACTCGTGTAGCTCTGTTACTTTCTGACCTCATGAGAACAGTCTTGGGACAGTGTGCATTCGCTTTTGCGTGGGCTCCCCTTCCTCCTCTGTTATCTCTGGGACTTCAGCTAGTCTGAGCTATGCCTTGAGGAGTAAAGGGAAGCAGGACCATCTACAAGATTTGCAGGGCCCAGTACAAAATAAAAATGTGAGGCCTCTTGTTCAAAAAGCAGGAAAACTTGGGAATCCCTGGGTGGCTCAGCGGTTTTGCACCTGCCTTTGGCCCAGGGCGTGATCCTGGAGACCTGGGATCAAGTCCCACATCAGGTACCCTGCATGGAGCCTGCTTTTCCCTCTGCCTGTGTCTCTGCCTCCCTCTCTCTCTGTGCCTATCATGAATAAATAAATAAAATATTTTTTAAAAAGCAGGAAAATTTGACATTGAAGGTAGTAAACTATAAATCGTTTTCCTTTTTCCTGTGGTCTTTCTCTCCATCTGTCACAATGTTTTTTTGTGTGTGTGTTTCTGTTTGCTGTTTAATGTCATTTCTCCCTTCAGGGATGAGCATGCTTTCAGGGTGAGTACAGACCCTCAGAGGTGCCCAAGGACTCTCCCACCATGTGACTCAGTGATATTGCATGTGGCTCACCAGCTGCCCAGTCCCCGTGCTACCAGCCACCAGACCCATACATTCTGCTGACCCAAGGTGGCTAAATGGAGCCAGCTATCTCTCCTCCGAAGGGCCTGCCTCCTGAACCCACAGCCAAGGGACATCCCGCAAGGGCATGCCAGGACATACCTGCTACCTGTGCCAGGACATAACTCACTACCTGCAGCAGGAACTGGTGACAGGGCACTTCAGTCAGTTGCCCAAAGAGCGTGCCCTGTTGCCTGCAAATAGTTACATTTTTATTTCATGCTTTACAATCATTGTATCTTTTATTTTATTTATTTATTGCCTTATTGCTATGACTAACCCTCCAACACAATTTTGAAGAGGAGTGTCTAGAACAGACATCCTTTCCTTATTCCTGATCTCCAGGGGAAGGCTTGCAATATTTCACCATTAAATATGATGTTTGCTGCAGGTTTTTTTGTAGATGCTGTTTTTTCCCCGAGGTTAAATAGGTTTCTGTCTGTTTCTGTATCTTGGCTTCTGTTGTTGCTGTTGAAAATTCACTTGTCGACCTAATTGTTGCTCCTTTTACTGTAATGGTTTTATGCTCTAGCTTGCGGGTCTTTGGTTTTTATCAGTTTGACTGATTTTCTTTGTGTTTTTCCTGCTTCCATATTTTGGGCCTGTCTGGGGGACTTCACAGCTAGTATTTCTTCCAATATTGCTTCTCCCCATCATGTCTTCCCTGCTCCGGTGAACCTACCTTAGATCTCTATAGTCTTCCTGGGTTCTCAGTTGAAAGTCTGGGTTACTTACCAGGGCTCCTCCTCTCTGGCAAGCCTGGGATTCTAATTTTTGCATCTCCAGCCCCGTGCAACTGGTCTCAGGTTCCTGGGGCTGCCATAATAAATCACCACACACTTGGTGGCTTAAGCAACAGAAATGTCTTCTCTCATAGTTCTGGAGGCCAGGAATCCAGGATCATTAGGACCATGCTCCCTCTGAAGGCTCTGGGGAAGATCCTTTCTTGCCCCTTCTAGCTTTGGGTGATCCCAGGCCTTCCTTGGTTTATGCTTGGGTCCCTCCGGTCTCTTTTTATGTGGCCATGCATCCTTGCCTGGCGTGTGGCTGGGTCCTTGTCTCTTCTTCTAAGGACACCAGTCATTGGATTTAAAGCTTACTGTGAATCAGGATGCTTTCATCTCAAGATACTTAACTAATTACGTGTCCAAATACAGTCACTTGCTGAGGTTCTGGGAAGACATGATTTTGGGGGGGAAGGGTGTACTACTTAAACCACAAAACTACTGTAAGTTCTGCTTAGATTGTTAACCTCTTTGCAAGCCACCTTCTGATTTGTCAGCTCTGGGCACTACATGCATCAAGCAAAAACCATGTAGAATGTCAAGCTCATATCTCTGCTGTTCTTCTTCTTCTTTTTTACCTGGAATTTTTGCACCTCAAGTACTGACTATCTTGGCAGTCATAAACTCAATAATTTTTTTTCCTCCCAGCTTAATGAGACCGAGGCAAACCTCCGGCAATGCTTTTCATTCATCATGTGTAGCCTGTGCTTCAACCTGGAAGAGGTTCCAAGGGAGAAAGCAGTGGCCAGTGGGGCTTCCATCTCAATGCATTTCTCTCTACTCTAGGATCTCTGCAGGATAAAGCCGGCCGGTGTCTCGATTATTCTCTGGCTCACTCAGACAGTTGCCTTTTGTCTCTTATCCAGCTTTTGTAGTTGTTCTTAGTACAAAGTTTGCTCTGATACTTCTTCATAAATAGAAATAGGAGTCAGATATGGCACTTCTTTTATTCTAGGCTTGTGTCTACAGCTTTGTGTCTGGCCAGGTGAATGTCTCAGGTGCATTGCTCTTGGAATCCCAGTGGCTGAGAGACAGGCCTCCCCTGCCTGCCCTCCCTGCGCCCTGCCACCCCCACCTGCTCCTTTGTACTGTGTTTAGAGAGAGACATGCAGATAAGCTTGCCTCTGTTCTCTGTTTATATGGCTGCTGCACACACTTCTGAAAGGTAAAGAAATAAATGGAGGAGAAGGATTTTGGAACTAGTGGGACATATCAGAGCTCCACAGGGCTCTGGTCACCTTGCTGTATAGGATTCTTAGTATCAGGCATATAAAAGGAACAACTGCATGAGTAATCCACAGAGTATCGCTTTGTGTGCTGAGGTCTGAGATGCCAGAGCAAGAGAGGAGTAATGTCTAGGAGGGTCTGTTTCTCAGAGTGAGCTTTCTCATAAGGTGGTATAGATGCTGCACATCTTACCTTACGTAATCCTCAAAATCTATCGTAGAAACTAATAGATACTGTGATTAGTCCATTTTACAGATGGGAAAAGTGAAGCATGGGGAAGTTGATTCACCTGCAGCCTATATCTGGGTAGATATCCTTTAATCTCTCAGTTACTTTGTACTCTATTTATTTATTTATTTTTAATTAAGTTTTTATGTTTTAATTCCAGTAGGGTTAACACGTTTTATTTTACTTTTTTTTTTGATAGGTAACATATTGTAGTCTGTTTATTCCATTAGTAAAGCTACATTTTTAACCATTAAAATGCAAACTTTAATGGAGATGAATTCTGAATGAAATGAATGAGACCTTTTGTAACTTTTACTTTTTACAGAATTGCAAACTTATAGAAGCATTGCAAGAATCCTGTGAGAAGCCCTCATAGTCATTTTACCTAGATGCACCAATTGTTTACATCTCCATCTATTTGATTACTCTCTCTCTCTCTCTCTCTCTCTCTTTCAATCATTTTAAAATAATAAATCGGAAACGTTATGCCCCTTTACCTCCAAATATTTGTGTATTTTCTAAGAACAAGAATAGTCCCTTCTGTAACCTCAACACAATTATTAAAACTAGGAAATTTACTGTTGCAACACTGGTACTATTATTTAATCCAGAGTTTATATTCGTATTTCATCAATTTTCCCAATAATGTTCTTTAAACTACCCCCCTACCCCCTGATCCAGGATGCAGTGCAGGATCATGTATTGCATTTAGCTGTCATGTCTCATTAGTGTCCTTTAATCTGAAACAGCTCCTCGGCCTTTCTGTCTGTTGTTTTTTGTGATTAGATCCAGGCAGTCCATCTTCAGCACGAGTGCCGTGTGCTCATTGCATCCCACCAAGGGGTGCGTGACTTTCATTGCCTGCTGATTTTGAATTTGATCATTTGATTAAGGCGATATAATAATTTATTTATAGTGATTTGATTATAATTGTTTGATTAAGGCTTCTCTGCTGTAAAGGAATCCTATTCTTTGTAATTAATAAGTATTTGTGCAGGAGCTACTTTGAGGCTATGGAAAGCCTTGTTTCTCATCAAACCCTCTTGGGCTCTGACATTCTGTGTCTCCCATGTGTGACATTTCTCTCTCCCTCTGTCTTTGTCTCTCTTCCTCTCTCTCTCTCTCCCCTTGTCTCTTTTCCTCTCTCTCTTCCTCCTTCTCTCTCTCTCTCTATCTCTCCCTCTCTCTCCCTGTCCTTCTGTCCTCTCTCCCTCTCCCCCCACCTCATCCATTGGCTTATTTGGCTTGTTTCTCATTTAGTGAAGCACACCTTAATTAGCTTCCTGAGAAAGGATGCAGGGGAGGACCCAATTTTAAGATTTCACATATTTGTGTCTTCATTCCATCCTTTGTGTCTTCATTCTATCCTCCTATTTGAGTTGCTAGTTTGACTAGTTATAGAATTCCATATTGAAATTTTTTCTTCAGAATTGTGAGTGCATTACTTTACTATCTTCCAACTTCTAATGTTGCTGTTGAGAAGTTGATGTCGTCTCATTCCTAAAAATTATACTATTTTTTCCCCTCTGAAAGTTAAAAAAATTTTTTAAATCTTTCTTGGAAGCACTCCCACACCCCCCGCCCCGGCTCCAACTCCCCTTCATGGTGCTGGATACTCTCTGGCTGTTCAGTCTGGAAAATCATGTTCTTTGGTGATGGCCGTTGTTGTGGGTGTTCTTTCTTTTCTTTAAAAGGTCTACAAACATCTTTTTAAAAAATATTTTATTTATTTATTTATTTTTTATTTATTTTTAAAGATTTTTAAAGATTTTATTTACTTATTCATGAGACACACACACACACACACACACACACAGAGGCAGAGACACAGGCAGAGGGTGAAGCAGGCTCCATGCAGGGAGCCCCACGTGGGACTGGATCTCGGGCCTCCAGGATCACACCCTGGGCTGAAGGTGGCGCTAAACCACTGAGCCACCCAGGCTGCCCATAAATAAAATCTTAAAAAAAAAAAAAAAGAATCGGACACATAACCCACAGAACCACCTGGCCATCCCATGGGTATTCTTTCTTTGATGATTTCTTTCTCTCTATATTATCTGTCCTCTATAGAACACTTATTGTTGGGTGTTGACTTCTGCATTGATTTTCTGGTTTTCTTTCATACTTTCTTCTTTTATTTGTCTCTTTGACATTTTATTCTACTTCCTGGGGTATTTTTTCAACTCCCTCATCCAACTATTGAATTTTTCATTTTAGTTAATATATCATTACTTTCTCAGACCTCATTCTTGTCCTCTGCATGTACTCTATTTTCTGTCACCCTATTCTTGTTTTATAGATGCATTGTATTCTTTTGGAGAATTTTGCTATTTTGCTATATAAATTTTTGAAGTTTTCTTCTGCTCCCACATTTGTTTTCTTTTTTTTTTTTTTCTGTTTGTTTTCTGCCATCTCATGTCAGAATTCTAGGAAAAAAGTCTCTAAGAGGATATTAGAGGATGGTGTCTTAAATGATAAAACAAAAACAGAACAGAGGAAAACATGGAGAACAAAAACAAAGGAAGAGATCCTGGTTTGTCTGCATGTCAGAGAAGGAGTCTGATTGGAAGCCTTATGGATTTAGCTGGGACATGTGGGTAGTGAGGCTTCATGATAGGGTGATTGAGAGGTTATCTGGTTTTCTCATTGGTTGCCCCACTTATTAATATCTGTGTCTTTTCACTGGACCTATTTAGTTTCTTCAGGGACAAATCCTCTAATTTTTTTGCCTGGAGAAAAGAAACCTTATATCCAATGTTCTGGGAAGTGAGTAGGGGAACATGACTGTCCAGCATGTAGATGCTCACTTCTTCTGTTTTCCTTTCAGGACCTACTCCCGTTTTCCAGTCTACTTGTTCTCCCTGAGGTCAAGGTTTTTGTAAACAGAAGATTTTGAGACAGAAGCACTCAGAAATGAAGCTTACTTGAAAAAGATCTGCAAGACTGTCCAGGGCAGGGGTTATGACTAGATCATCATACAAAATACCACGGGAATTTATTATTATTATTATTATTATTATTATTATTATTTAAATTTATTTATTCATGAGAAACAGAGAGATGGAAAGAGAGAGGCAGAGACACAGGCAGAGAGAGAAGTAGGCTCCATGCAGGGTACCTGATGTGGGACTTGATCCCGTGTCTCCAGGATCACGCCCTGGGCCAAAGGCAGCGCTAAACCACTGAGCCACCCAGGCTGCCCGGAATTTATTATTTTAAAAGAAGATTTTACTTATTTATTCATGAGAGACACAGAGAGAGGCAGAGACATAGGCAGAGCGAAAAGCAGGTTCCCTGTGAGGAGAGCCTGGGACTCGATCCCAGGACCTTAGGATCACACCCAGGGCCAAAGGCAGATCTTCAATCACTCAGCCACCCAAGTGCCCTACAACTGGAGTTTAAAGGAAAAAAATTCCACATAACTACCAAGGCTACTGAGACTACAATTAGTCTGTGCACAGCAGGAAAAAAGCAAGTTTGCCACACAATTGTCACATCCAAAAAGGTCCTGGGCAGCCCGGATGGCTCAGGGGTTTAGCGCTGCCTTCAGCCCAGGGTGTGATCGTGGAGACCCGGGATCGAGTTCCACATCGGGCTCCTGCTTGGAGCCTGCTCCTCCTTCTGCCTGTGTCTCTGCCTCTGTGTGTGTGTGTGTCTCATGAGTAAATTAATAAAATCTTAAAAAAAAAAAAAAGGTCCTGACAAATTTGCAAATAGCAGCATCATAGAAGTGTGAGATCAAGTTGTTTTTACTTGGGAGTTAGTAACCTACAGGAGAGTCACCAGATTCCCTTGATTTAGCTGACCCTGTTTTAGTTTGTTTGTCTCAGATATGATCTGCTTTTTTCTTTATGGCGTGAGATGTCCATGATTACCCATAAATGAGATGCCGTTTTGTTTCTACAGTTCCACCTAGTGGTCAAGTTTCTGGCCCTAAGGCACATAGTTAACCACATGGGTTTGTTTTGATGATTTTTTCATCTCCATATTCATTAACCTGATATTTTGTTTGATTTGATTAGTTGTTTTATTTACACAAGTGTAAAACAAGGTGAAGAAGAATAAAAAGAAGCAGCACTCCTTTTTTAAAAAAGATTTTTAAAAAAGATTATTTATTTATTTGAGAGAGAGAGAGAGACAGAGATAGAGGGAGACAGAGAGAGAGAATGAGTGGGGAGGAGAGGGAGAAGCAGACTCCCTGCTAAGCAGGAAGCCCCACATGGGACTCCATCCCATGACCCCAGAATCACGACCCAAGCAGAAGGCAGACACCCAACCGACTAAGCCACCCAGGCACCCCTAAAAAAAGATTTTATTTATTTATTCATGAGAGACACAGAGAGAGGGGCAGAGACATAGGCAGAGGGAGAAGCAGGCTCCCTACGGGGAGCCTGATGCAAGACTCGATTCCAGGACCCCAAAACATGCCCTGAGCCGAAGGCAGATGCTCGATTGTTGAGCCACCCAGGCGTCCCCACTCTGCTGGCTTTTTTTTTTAAATAATTTTTTAAATAGGGATCCCCGGGTGGTGCAGCGGTTTAGCGCCTGCCTTTGGCCCAGGGCGCGATCCTGGAGACCCGGAATCAAATCCCACATCAGGCTCCCGGTGCATGGAGCCTGCTTCTCCCTCTGCCTATGTCTCTGCCTCTCTCTCTCTCTCTCTCTGTGTGTGACTACCATAAATAAATAAAAATTAAAAAAAATAATTTTTAAAATATTTATTTATGATAGACACAGAGAGACAGAGATAGAGACAGAGAAACATAGAGACTCCTAACTCTGGGAAACGAACTAGGGGTGGTGGAAGGGGAGGAGGGCGGGGGGTGGGGGTGAATGGGTGACGGGCACTGAGGGGGACACTTGACGGGATGAGCACTGGGTGTTATTCTGTATGTTGGTAAATTGAACACCAATAAAAAATAAATTTATTATAAAAAAAAGAAGTTCTGTTTGTTCTCCCCCCAGCCCCTGCCCCCCCGATTCTACCAGTTCATGCCCAGTGGTCCTATTGCTTATTCAACATTATCAGTGTTCCTTTCTTCTTTATTCTGCGTGCCATTGGCTGCCATAGAAGCACCTATAGTGGCTGGAATTCTAAAGTTGTTTCTTGTTTCTGTTAGCCGTCATTCACAGTGGCTTGCCTTTTCAAATATTTGTTGATTTTCGCTTCTGAGGTTGTGCTTCATTCTAATTTGTGGGATTCCTGCAAACTAACTTGGGAAGCTTTCCTCCAAAGAGAGTCTACATTTACTTTTGCCAAAAGATGGGGAAGCCCCCTTTCCGCCACCCCAGAGCAATTTGTAGTCCTTCAAAGATTTTTTTCCTACCAAAAGAATCTCAGATTTCAGTCCCCCTATGGGACCCTACCTCAGACTCCCCGTAGCCTTAGGTTTAGGCCACTTCCTGTCACTCATGTTCCCAGGTACCCCAACCTCATCTCCCTGCCTTTTATCCAAACCCTGAGTATTCCTGCCCTAGTCCTTGGTGGCTCCTGCTCAGCTTCAGATCACAGAAACCTGGTGGCACTTATCTATCCTCCTACCGCCCCCAATCTCCTTTTTCCCCCACCCCACCCACTGCCAGACTCAGCTTTCCCTGTCTGTCTGTATCTGTCTATTTTATCATATCCCTGCAGATCTCTTCCACCTCCAGAAGTACATCATGTATGAGATCTTGCTGGGGAGCAAGTCAGCCCCAAAGCACCTAGTGTTTCATGGTCTGGAGACAACACATTTGTGCAGCTCAACTTACATGGACACACACACTTCGGTAACTTGTTTCATGCCACTTTGGATGGTAACAAATAGGCTTACGTGCAGCCTCTAAGATCCCTCGCTGCTCCTAAATGGAGGGCCTTTGGTGCCGACCAGATGGTGATCTATGTGGAAGTACATATCCCTGGACACAGGGTAACATTTTAGTTCACCTTAAGTTGGAATCACAAGGGACCCTCTCTAGGCATAGCCTGTAGCCCAGCCAAGTCCTTGATTACTCATTTCCAGCCTCAGTGTTATCTCCCTGTCCTGTCCAGTGGACTATCCTGCACGCCCACTGTAATACTTGCTCTGATAAAATGTTAGGGTAAATGTGTAAATAAAACCATGCTTTGGGCATCCCTGGGTGGCTCAGCGGTTTAGCACCCGCCTTCAGCTCAGGGCGTCATCCTGGAGTCCCAGGATTGAGTCCCACATCAGGCTCCCTGCATGGAGCCTGCTTCTCCCTCTGCCTGTGTCTCTGCCTCTCTCTCTCTGTATCTCTCATGAATAAATAAATAAAATCTTTTTAAAAAATTAGAAAAATTAAAAAAATTAAAAAAATAAATAAAACCATGCTTAAAGTGTGGCCCTTGCCAGCAATATTAGTGTTTTGACCAGGGGCAAGTCCAAAGGAAGGAAGCTCTAATTGCAAAATTTAGGACATTGACCCTCGTTGTTTTGGAGGGTCAGAGGGGAGGAGTATTGCAATTTTGAGCCCTTCTGGATCCCCGGAAATCACACTAAGTGTTCAGTGGCCACTTGCTTAATCTGACAACCGAGTGCTGCATTTGGAGAGATGGCCTATAATTTTTCCTGGCTTTAATAACACAAACAGCTGAAAGAATGTGGTGCAGAATCCTCTTGCATATGACCCCCTGCTGAAAAAACAAACAACCTACTACACACTCACATTTATTTAAAGCTCTGAACAGAGTTATAATGAGGAGTGAGTTTTCCAAGGGTGTGATTTATGAGCCTTTCACAAATGGGTTTTAAATGGGGGCACTGACAGTTCCACTCCAGCTATGGCTGGGGTGGGGGCCCTTTTGGCCCAAAGCAGTTGAAATGAGCCGGCGGGAGGCAGAGGAGAGGGGAGGCCAGGTGGGTGGATCGGGTCACCACGAGCCAGGGGCACACAGCCAGCCCCAGCTCTTCCATCTGTGAGCTGCTTCACTCAGCAACACTGGATTATTCGTTTTTGTTTCTCTCAAGGAAGAAATAACACATGTTGACATGGAGATTGAAGGTGGGCTCTCTCCTGTGCTACAGACGGCACCAGCGATGGAAACATTAGCACTTTTTCCTGCCTCTGCTTCTCTTTCTGTAGAACTGTCTGGCGGTGAAGTTAGCATTCCATTCCGCATGATTTTTTCTTTTTCTCTCTCTGCTGTGCATTCCAGCCAGGAGAGTGAAGATGGCATGGTCGGTTGAGAAATGGTGCCCTAATAGTATGTCCACATCCTAATCCCTGGAACCTGTGTGACCATGACCTGGTTTGGAAAAAGGACTCTGTGGATGGGATTAAGTTAAAGATCTTGAGATAAGGAGATCATCCTGGATTATCCAGGTGGGCCCTCGGTGCCTCAGTGCCACCACAGGAGTTCTTGGGGAGGCAAAGGGAGCCTCAGGGACACAGGGAGCGGTGGGGTGGACAGAGATGGGAGTGAGATGCAGCCACAAGCCAAGAAATGCCAACGACAGCCTGGGACCACAGGACACTAGCACAGCAAAGGAAGGATCCTCCCCAGGGTCTGCGAAGGGAACACAGCTGGGCGGACACCTTGACCTCACTCTTTTGGCCTCCAGAACTGTGACAAAATATGGGTCAGTTGCTTTAAGCCACTAAGTTTGTGGTCATTTCTTAGAGCCGCCCCAGGAAATGGGTACAGGTAACTCTGCCTCTAACACCCATTCCAGGAAATTGATGAGGTTATAGCTCATATTCTAGTAGATACGGCTCCTCACTGCTCTGCTGAGGGCACCTTTTTGCAGGGGCCAGGCTCGTTGGGGTGCCCTAGTTGACAGGACATGCAGCAGAGCTGTGTGCTGATAGTGTTTTGGGGTGGTGGTGGTGGTGGTGGTGCAAAGCTAGGGGACCCAGAGTGAGGGAGGAAGAGCAGCAAGGCAAAATGGGAGAAGGCCACAGCTGCTCAGGAGAGCAGGGCTGCGTGGCCACGGGAGGCCTCTCCAGGGAGGCCATTTAGAATCCCTGCTGCTTGGAACAGGCTGGGGAGGGGACAGGCCAAGGGGGGCAAGTAATGTATATGCTGGTTCCTTCCTGTCTCTCCCAGTCCAAGATTACTTCCTCTGTCTAGACTGTAGTTCCCAGTAGTTGCTAGAACCTTCGTAGATTGGGTCAGACCCGACGATGGGTGTCAGAGCTGCTCCAGCTCTGCCGTGGGGGGTGGGGGAGCACGGTGGAGGCTGTGCTCAGGCCTCACCCCTGGGGCCTGTGAGGTTTGTGAACATGACAGCATGAGTCCTCCCTGGGGCCACTCCAGCTGGCACTGGAGCCAGGAAGCTGGCAGGACTGGGCAGGCTGGGGCCTTGTAAACTGAGTCAGGCATCACCAAGGCTTTGGGTGGGTGGCCAGGGTCAACTTCCTCTTGCCTTATTGACTTCCACAAATGGGGGAGACCTGAAGGCTCGTTGACCCAAGCACACACACCCTGCCTGGGTCCCCATTGTTACAACTTGGGCGTGTGATTCCACTGAGGTGTTTGTCACCAGTTTCTGGCTCGGCTCGTTTCATTCTCTCTTCAGCTCCCCTGCTCCTCATCCCAGCTGCTTGGCCTTTTCTGTTTCCTATTGTCCCTTTGCATATATATCCTCTTCCATCTTATTTAATTGCATATCCAACTTTGCTGTCCTTTGGGTTCAAGACTGCCCTCCTATTTCTGCATTTGGTTAGATACTCTAAGAGAAATTCCCTTTAGCATATGGGTAGGGAATTGGGAAGGAGAAAAACGTTCTTTAGCAGACAAAATAGGCATCAGGGACACTTTTTTCTCCACCTTTCAAGCAGAAGAAAAGACTTTGAGGGAAGAGAACTTAAGTGGTTTTTAAATTGAGTTTTGTTGGATGAAGGAAGGATCCAGGTCATGCAGATGTAACCCATGTGTGTGTATAGTTGAACTGTGGGGCCCCAGCTGGGGTCTCATGTTTGATCCACAGATCCAGACATGAGGGAATGGCCTTTGTTGAGCTGAAGCCCTGAAGGCCCCAGGATGCAGGAGGAGGGCAAGAGGGAAGGTGGACTGTGCTCTCAGCTCTGAGTGGGAACCAAGATGTTTCCTCTCCAGCCGAGTGGGGTCTGGCTAAAAAGTGAGTATTTCTGGGTGCCTGGGAGGGAGGTTTTCATGATGCCAACCAGCAGGTCTCTGAGATGAGGCGGTCCTATGGGCATGGACTGTGGGATGGATTGGAAGCCAGACCAGAACAAGGATGGGGTTGTTGGGGTGGGGTGGGGCATCACCAATGCCAAGAAAGGGGGTGACTAGAGTGGACATACAGGAAGCAGAGGCTTCTGGAATTGCCTAAGGCTTAAGCTTGGGACTCACCTGAAAAGCCTAAATTATCTGAAGAGATACTGTAAAGCAATGTGTTTTAAATGGCAAGGAGCTGGAATTTACCTTGACTTGCCAAGATCAATATGTCCTCCACCAACAGAAATGGAGGCTTGAGAGGTAATCAAAATTATAGAAAAACGATTATTTGCCGTGCCCCTTGCAAATCCAGGTGTCAGCAGGGATCTTATACTCGCTGACCAGGCTTACTCCACAGCCTGTTGGTACCTGCCCCTGCCCCTGCTCTTGGGCAGGTTCACAGCTGGCTCTGAGGCCAGGAGAGGCCACAGGGAGTCCCGCTCACTGAAGACTCAGGTTTTCACAGTGCTTCAGAGATAGCACCTGGGAGCAGCAGTGGGCAAAAAGGATGGCCATGGCCTTGGCAGAGCTGGCTGTGTCAGGGCCAGTGGGCAGCAGTTTTGTGCCAGTAAGGGCAACAGTGAATATATAATGAGCACTTTTTTTTCCCCTCCTCAATCCAGCACTGATCACATTGAGTGCCCATTTAATTCAGACATTGATAATACCAAATGTGACTTCATCTTCAGGTGAAGAAGGTAGTTTTACAGAGCTATCAAACCATCAAAATGGGTCCTAAATCACAGGCCTAAGAGTTCTGGCTTGGGGGCAGCTGGCCTGTTCCACAACTGAAAGAGCACTAGTGGTTGACACACTGAATCCTGAATCCTGGGGTGTCACAGACCCTCCACAAGGTCCCTGGGGTCATTGCAAGGGCCCTGAGAATCTACATGACTGCTATTTCTCAGCAATATATCAATGCCTCAAGTTTTCAAATGGGTGCAGGTGGTGAGAATGGAATGAAACACACATTTATTTCAAGACCACTTGAGAACTCAAGAGTTAATTTTTTTTTTTTGTCATGGTAAATTCTCTAAACCAATGGGAGCTGTGACTGGGACATGTGTCACTTGAGTGTAAGACACTGTCAGTGTCTCACTTGTGTCTTTTTTGGGTTCTGTGGCTGACTTCCAGCTGCCTAAGGGCTCACTGGCCCCAGCAGCCTTTAGGCCATAAGAGCCATAGCATTTGCACCCCTTCTTGGCTGCCCTCCACTTCTGACTCTCCAGAGCAGGTATATAAATACCCCAGGTCCCTTGCCCCTTGCATGGGATCATTCTGAAGTGCAAGTTCTCCAACCATGACCCAGCACACCTTTGATCTTCCCCTTGTCACTGTTCCACTTCCTAACAGTCATGTGCGTTTCTTGTACCTCAGAATAAACCACGTGCCTCCAGCCCCAGTCTCACAATATGCCTCCAGGGGAACCCAAGCCAGACAGGGGATGTCTGAGCAATTTATTTTTTCTCTCCCTCCCTTTTAATTGAGGTATAAAGTATGTACAATAAAGTACACAAATATTAAGCAAATAACTCAATATCTCTATTTGCATATCCCTCTGTAACCACCACTGTAACTACCACCCAGACCAAACTATAGAGCATTCCTAACATCCCTGCAAGCTCTCACACCCACCCATTATTTCAGCAATAATATCCTGAAAAATAACTACTATTCTCACTTCTATCCCCTCTAGATGAGTTTTACCTGTTTTTGGACTTTTTACAAACAAAATTATACAGTAAGTACTCTTTGGGGATATGGCTTCTTTTTTTAAATATTAAGCCTGTGAAATGTAGGCACCTGAGTGGCTCAGTTGGCTAAGCGTCTGCCTTTGGCTTAGGTCATGATCCTGGAGTCCTGAGATCGAGTCCCACATTGGGCTCTTTCCTTTGCGGGGAGCCTGCTTTTCCCTCTACCTCTGCTGGCCACTCCTCCTGCTTGTGCTCTCTCTTCAATTTTTGTCAAAGAAATAAATAAAATATTTTTTAAAAAAAGTCTGTGAAATGTTATTGCCTGCAGAAATTGATGGCTATTTTTTTTTTTGCTGCTGTTTGTTATAGCCCATTGTATGAATATCAGCCAATTTAAAAAAGTATTTCAACTGTTAATAGACATTTGGGTTGTTTCCTTCTTCAGGCTATTGCAAATAAAGCTTCTTGTACGTGTACTGTGGTGCACCCAAGCACTCATGTCCCATGGGTATATGTCCAAGAGCAGAATTGCAGGGTATAGACTATTAGATGTTTAGCTTGAGTAGATATCTGCCACATACTTTCCAACACATTTGTAACAATTTACATCTCTATTGGCAGTGTGAAAGTTCTAGTTGTTCCAATCTTTGGCAACTCTTGATATTGTCCGTCCTTTAAATCTTAGCCATTCTGGTAGCTCATTGGGAAAAAAAATTGACCATTCTTGGAAAGATGACACATCTATATGTGGAAATATGGCCATCTATAATTTGCTCTGCAATCTTGGGGAAAAGGGATAATTCCCCTTAATTCTCTCTCTCCTTCAGGATATCAAGTAGATTCTACTTGGCACTTCTGTCTATCTTGAAGATGCCTGGAGTTGCTGGTTTAAGCCTGATTAGCCTTCAAAGAAAGAATCCTTGGTGACCTTTTTGACCATTCTGGCATTCACAAACTGTTCCTTCTCCGGATGTGAATGTGGACTTAGCCCTTCTTTCCAGCTGAACTTTTTGGCAATCAGGACTGTAGTTTAAGTGTCTCGTATCTTGTACAACATCTGGTATAATCTGGGGCATACAATAATGCTCAGCAACTACTTGGACCAGTCCTCTGGCTCACAAGGTTTAGGACCAAAGACTCCCTAAACCTTGGGTGGTTATCTCAGGTAGCGTGACCCAGCCTCTACCCCCGGAAGCTAAAGGTGGACTTTGCATTCCTGTACCAGGTGGGGTTCGGTGATGGAAACAGGACAGGGAGGGCGGGTTATCAGAATAGAGACTTGCAGGAGGGACCCATGGATTAGGGGCTCAGAGCCCTGAGCAGAGGTCCTTGTCTGCCCGTGCTATCCTCCTGGCTGGGTACAAAAGGCTGCTCCTGGGAACATGGAAGGGACAGAAACCAACTGCGGCCACCAGAGTGAGGGGTGTGTGCCCATGCAATGCTGCCAGGGACAGCAAACAGGAAGAGAATTCCAGTTCTTCCTAGAGCCTTGCAGTCTCCTATTGGCAGTGCCTGACAGCCATGTGGCAAAGAAGCAATGAAACTCAGAGCCCTGAGAGAGAAAAAGCTTAATAATTGGCACAATTAAAGACCCAGTTTTTACCAGGTCATTCATTGTTCCTACCTTCCTGCCCGGGACCTCCAGGCCTTGCAAATTCCTGGAATATGGCCAGGATTCCTCAAGGGAGATGCCCTAACTTATGTCCTCCCACTCTAGCCTCTTCGAGCCACCTGCAGCCCACAGTCCAAAAGAGGGAGGTGCTTATTCATGCTGCCAGCTGGTGAGCTCCATGAAGGTGGCTGTGTCTGGGTCAAAGGTGCCTCTTCAGGGATAGTCCAGACCTTTGTCTCCGAGGCGCCAGGAGTGCTCATCCCATGCAGCAGACAGAATGCCCTTCCTGCCAATCCTGGCTGCAACTGTCACTGGGGAGGCAGCAGTCACCTTTTGCTGTGCAATGCTCGGGTAACAATTCCTAGAACTGTAGATGCTTACAACAATAAGGGCTTCCTTCCTGTGCACACAATGTTCACTCTGCCTCATGTTGTCCTTCTCCTGGGCCCCGTGCTGAAGGTCCAGGACCCTGCTTTCCTCCAGGACAGACGGGTTCTGTGGCAAAGAAGGAGTAAATGGCTTCATAAGCTTCAGTTCAGAGGCATCACACATCAGTTCCACTCATATTTCATTGGCCAAGCCCAATGTGGGGTGAGGAGATATAGTCCTCCCACAGCGAGGGCAGCAAATACTTGGAATAATCGTACGAGGAAGACTCGAAGGCACCCTGGCCATGCAGAGAATCTCAGTGTTGACATGCCCAGCCCCCCACCTCCGGGTTCAAACCATTCCAGAAAAGGCTCTTCTTCATGTTAGCACATGGAGATTGGCTATGTGAGAAGATTCTCATGTGAGAAGAGCAGCCAGGCCACCAGTGCTCAAGGGCCCAAACTATGAATTCCAAACTGCAAACTTAAGAACGCCTTTGCCTCCAAGACTGCACCATCCTTTGCAATGCCATCTGATGGGGTGAGCTTATCTCCCAGAGCATGATGCCACTTGTCCCGCCCTCAGCTGGGTCAAGTGCTCTGAGACTCTTTGGTTTGTCAGAGAAGATTTCCAGTATTCTAAAGAGTAGGCAGGGGGAGGCATTCAGGAAGAGGGGAGTGGCTCACCATCCAGGGTGCAGAACAACCAATGTGTGCTGGAAGAAGAGAGCTGAGGGTGCCGCGCTCCTGGACAATCTTTCAACCAGTCCTGTTTTTTCTTTTTTAATATTTTATGTATTTATTCATGAGGGACACACAGAGAGAGGCAGAGACATACATAGAGGGAGAAGCAGGTTCTCTGCAGGAAGAGTGATGCGGGATTTGATGCCAGGACCCCAGGATCATGACCTGAGCCCAAGGCAGAAAACCACTGAGACACCCAGGTACCCCCAACCCGTCCTGTTTTCAGCATCACACTGTTCTCTTGACTTCAGACATACTTGTTGCTCTCAGGAACTGAGAGCTCTGTGGCAGGAATACTTCTTCCTCCCATCCACCTCTCTCCAGCAGGTGGGGTTCAACTTTCTTCTTCCTGCTAAGTCAGATACCATTTGTCCATTGTTTTCACCTTTCAAAATATTATTAATTCCTCCTATCTTCTGATACTCCTTCTCCTAACCTTTTGCTCTTGATTTTTCCGTCACTCTAGTGGGGTTTGAGGAGACCACAGACAAGAGCATGTGTATGTTGCAGCTGCTGGGCTTACCCAGAAGCCTGCCTACAATTTCTCCCTGTCTAGGATGCTCTAGATTGCTCCCCATGTGGAGGAGGCCTTCCTCCTCAGGGGCCATGAGGGCCAGGAGTGGGTCAAGGAGGGGGCCGTGGGGGTCCTATAGGGCTCTGTTCTCCCTGCAGACCAACCAAAATGCTAAAGCTCATACCTACCTAAGTCACAACCCCCTTGTTTTATAGGCGAGCCTGAAAGCGCGGAGAACCAAAGCAATCTCCTGCACCCCACAACCAGTCAGTGACATGGGGCAAAATGACTTGGTTAGATGTGATCAGGAAGAACAAGGTTCGGGCGTGGCTGAGGAGAACGAGGTCAAGGGTGTGGTCAGGAAAAAAAAAAACGAGGTGTGGGCGTGGCCAGACAGAATGAGGGCAGGGGTGGCCAGAAAGGAAAGAGGTCTGGGCAGGGCCAAGGAAGAAAGAGGTCTGGGCGTGGCCAGAGAGAAGGACTGGGCGTGGCCAGGGCCGAGGATGGGCGTGGCCAGAGGTCAGAGGAGGCCAGGGAGAAGGATTGGGCGTGGCCAGGGAAAGGTTGGGGCGTGGCCAGGGAGGAGAACTGGGCGTGGCCAGGGAGAACTGGGCGTGGCCAGGGAAAGGTTGGGGCGTGGCCAGGGAGGAGGATGAGGAGAGGCCAGGGAGAGGGAGGATTGGGCATGGCCAGGGAGGAGGACGGGGCGTGGCCGGGAGAAGGAGGACGGGGCGTGGCCAGGGAAAGGTTGGGGTGTGGCCAGAGAGGAGGACGGGGCGTGGTCAGGGAGGAGAACTGGGCGTGGCCAGGGAAAGGTTGGGGCGTGGCCAGAGAGGATGATGGGGCGTGGCCAGGGAATGGTTGAGGCGTGGCCAGGGAGGAGAACTGGGCGTGGCCAGGGAAAGGTTGGGGTGAGGCCAGAGAGGAGGATGGGGCGTGGCCAGGGAGGAGAACTGGGCGTGGCCAGGGAGGAGTATGGGGCGTGGCCAGGGAGGAGAACTGGGCGTGGCCAGGGAAAGGTTGGGGCGTGGCCAGGGAGAGGGAGGATTGGGCATGGCCAGGGAGGAGGACGGGGCGTGGCCGGGAGAAGGAGGACAGGGCGTGGTCAGGGAGAACAGGTCTTTTTGTGGAATAGGATCGCCTTTCAACTGTGACGTATTTCCATTCATTCAGACGTTCCTGCAAGGTTTTGTTAATTATTAAAATGGAATTCATCAACTACGAAATGCCGTGTAATTTTCTTTCTTTCCTCCAAGAGTATGCCCAACCCGTAGCCTAATCCTCTTTTGCATTCTAATATGCTCCCTTCTTTGTCATCCCCATCCCCCAAGGTCTCCGACTTGGTCTCTGACCTCTCTGCCTTCCCTCCTCCTCCTCCCTGGACCTGCCCTGCCGCTCGCTCCTGGAGCTTAGGAGCCGCTTGCTCTTGCTCGGGAGCCACCTGAGTCCGCAGACCCGGAGGTGGTCACTCCAGGGCTCCTCCGCCCGGACTGCCCCTCCTCTGCGAGCCCGCGCGGGTGGCACTAACTGGACCCAGTCACGTGGAGTCCTGAGCGCTGGGAAGGCAGGGACCAGTTTGCACCAACCCCTGCAGTGTCCCTGGGCCACACACACACACACACACACACACAGGGAACGGCCCAAAAGATGAAAAGGTGGAATTCACATTAATTTTGCATTTCCTCAGCTTGAGTTCCATCTTTCAGATCATTCCATTTCTCATCTTTTATTATTATTATTATTATTAATTCTTAAATGCGTGATCACAAAAAATGTACCTGGGCCAATCGTTATTTCCTCTCGGTGGACTATTTGGTATTTTAGCACGAAAATAACTCTATGAGAGATGAGCAAAGCCATTAGGTAAAATTAATTGGCATCATTAAAAGCAAATTGTTTTCCTGGAAAGCTCAGATTTTAAGAGCTGGTCCAGGGCAGCCCTGCTGGGGAGCAGCCGTTCCCGGGGTTGACTCTGCTCTGCTCTCTGCTTTGTTGCCCGGCTGCTGGTGGTTCTCACTGGTAGCCGTTATTAGTGGCGGTGACACATTAATTGAACCTCACTACTTCCAGGTGTGTGGCACACTCCGAGGTCACCGGTGCAGGGGGGGCTTCATGTGTGTTCAATTACCGCGGCGATATGAAGGAATGCAACATGTCATACGTTAAAGTGTCAATTACCACCCCTCGCGGGGCTGCCCGCAAACTAAACCAATCAGCCCCCTCCCCTGCGGAGCATGTTCTGTTTGGGCTGGAAACTCTGCAAACTGTGTGCGTGTCGGGGAGAAGTAGGGAGGAAACAGAACTGAGAGAGGAGAGCTAATGGGTTGGTAAATCCATCCCGAAAATTCAAGCAACGTGTTTGCATGTGTTTCAGGACCCCAGGGTGGAGTGTTGCAGGAGGTGGGGCTCCGTCCTGAAGCCATCGAGGACTGGAGGAATTGACTGAGGATACACCCCCCTGCTGGGGGCCCAGGGATGCCGGTAAAATATCCGTCCTTCTGCACATCAGGACAGCGCTAGCTTCTGGCACTTATGCTTCAAATGTTTACATTTAGCATTGGCATAAATAAGACAAAGATACCTATGCCTACCTATAAGTTTTGGCCCATGCATATTAATCTAGAACTGGGATCACTTGACAGTTGAAACATGGAATTAATTTATATAAGAAAAATGTTTAAAAATAAAGTTTTCATGCCTTTTCCCTTTTGGGTTCATTCAGGTGTGCATGAGGCCACGACACCCCATGAAGGCCCAGAATTCTTCCTTCTTTCCTTCCTTTTCTCTTTCTTTCTTTTTTTTGTTATCTTTTTTTAAATTTTAACCTTTTTTCTTTTCTTTTTTTAAAAAAGATTTTTATTTATTTACTCATGAGAGACACAGAGAGAGAGAGAGAGAGAAAGAGAGGCAGAGACACAGGCAGAGGGAGGAGCAGGCTCCATGCAGGGAGCCCGACATGGGACTGGATTCCAGGTCTCCAGGATCCTGCCCTAGGCTGAAGGCAACGCTAAACCGCTGAGCCACCGGGGCTGCCCCCTTTTTTCTTTTCTTAAAAGGCATTCTTCTTAGAAATCATTATAATCAGTTATTATAATTAGGATTTACTATACTGTCTTCCTTTTCCAAACGTGCTGTGATCAATCATGTTTACCCTCCTTTAGAACTGCCCTGTATGGAATAAGTATTATCTTCCTTTCTCAGAGCAACAAAAAGAGGGTTAACAGTCTCATTCAAGGTCACCTGACAAATTATTCTGTATTAAAAACCATGGTTGCTTAAGCTCCACTCTTGCTTAGACAAACATGCCATGTTTTTACTCTTCATTAGTGTTTTTTCATTTCGGGGTGCTGGTCGCCTTCTTCCCTATGTTGACCTGGGAGTCCATTCATCAGTCAGCAGATACTTAAACGCCCACTTTAAAATGTGTTAATTGTAGGAAAAAGATTCTTTGGTTGGAAGAATACAGATCGGATTCCAAACCTCAAAACCACACTGAATTCCCATTACTAGGAAAAGTGATCATTGTTGGTACAACTTAATTTAATGATTGTTTCTCATCCTTTCTCTTTCTGCATCTCCTCTTCTGACTCTTCCCTTCTCAAGGCCTCTTGCTTACTCATTTTGTGTTCTCCTCCAAATTTGGACATTGGCCACCAAATACATGGAACTGTGTGGAACTACTGATAGTCAACCAGCTTTGACTTACAACACTGGCAAGTTTCAGATGATTCAACCTGCTACAAAGCTACTACAGAGCTCAGGGGCTTTTGCAGTTATAATCAAACGGCATAATACCTGAAAAACAATTTTGAAAATAGCACAATACTACACATCTAAGGTGCGTGTTACTGTTTTTACAATCATAATAATGACCTATTTACTTCTGGAATTATTCAATAATTTCCTTATAAAAGCCCTCAGTTAGGATCCTTTTATTTTATTTTATTTTATTTTATTTTATTTTATTTTTTAAGGATCCTTTAAAAGTAACCACCTTTCCCTGTTGGTGAGTGGGGCCTGGTCCAGAAGGAGCACAGCTGGGCTTGTGCCCTCAGGAACTCTGCCATGGACAAAAATAAGACGAGATCCCTTTGTGGGTCAGCCTACCCCACAGAGAGAGCAAGTGAGAGCAGGTGTGCCCAGGGGGCGGTCCTTCCACCTGTCTAACTCACTCACCTAATGTTAGCCTGAACATATCTTCACATTACACGAGAGCAAAACTCTTTAGTAGATGACCACATCTGCATTTGTTATTTAAAAATAAAAAAAGGCAAAGAAGAGAAACTGTTCTGGTGTTCTGCCCTTGACTGAATTTGAGTCACTGAAGACTCAGCCCCAGCCCCAGATGGGCTGGGAGCAGGGCTTTCTGGACTTTCCTGCTGGGGCTGCCGCAGAGCCCAGTGGGGTAAGTTGGCCACAGCCTGGTGCCCCTGCTTTTCTGATGACTTGGGCTCCAAGGAGGGGCAGGGGCCAGCTGGCTTGATCATATGTCTTAGTCAGGTTAGGCTGTTGTCACAGAATATCACAGACTGGGGAGCTTGAACAATAGACATTTATTTCTCAGAGTTCTGGAGCTGGAAGCCAAAGCTCAAGGTGTTGGCCAGTTCGGTTCCTGGTGAGAGCCTGCTTATTGGTTTGCAGATGGCTGCCTTGTTGCTGTGTCTTCACATCCTGGAGAAAGAGGAGAGTAGGAAGAGGGAAGGAGGGAGGAAAATCTCTTTTGTGAGTCTTCTTATAAGGACATTAATCCTGTTCATGGGGGCTCCATCCTCATGACCTAATTACCTCCCAAACACCCACCTCCAAATGCTATCACTTTGAGGATTAGAGCTTCAACATCTGAATTTGGGGAGGATGCAAGCATTTGGTCTGCTGTACCATGTTAACCAGGCAGTATAATGAAATCCACTGAGCGGACTTATTAACAATCTCAGCCTCTGTCTCTTCCATGTTGACTCAGAAGCCTTTTCCCTTTTTCTTCAACTTGTGCATCTTTTAAATACTCTGTCTTGGTTCTCTAGAAAACTGAGCTTGAGGCAAGGATTAGGTACTAATGCTTTATTTGGGAGATGCAATCTCAGGGCAGTGAGAGTGAGGGAAAGGGGAACTGAGAAAAAACAATGCAGAGAGCCACAGAGAAAGAACAGTTGCTTGGCAGATATACTCATCAGATCCACAGATGTTACTGTGTCTCAGAGTAGTCTATTGGAGGGAGAAAGGGAGAAGACATTTTTCTCCCTGGCTTCCTCCAGTCTTCTGCTTCCTTTGGTCTACATCTGCCCTTTGGGGAGTTAACTCCCTTATACAGTTAGTTGTCTCTTCCAGCTCCTTCCCAGCCAGGCAGAAGTCAGACTTTATGCCTTGTTGTGTAGATCTCATCCTACTTCAGTGAATACACAAGAGTCAGGAGGAGCCAGAGATGTTGGGCATGGAGCTACCTGGCCTCGGGCAGTAGAACCTCTTGGGCCCAATGGAATTGGTCTGCTTCTGAGGCCAAGCAAACAGTCAAGGGCCCAGAAGGAAGGTGAGGCTGAGAATCTGAGGGGCACATTAGGTGAGCCCATTCACGTGCTGATTAATGAGTAATCATTAATGCCTCCTTGGCTTAGGCCCCATTAGGACAAACCATGCCGCGGGCATTAATCACACATGTAATCAGGAGGATTCCAGCCTGGCATAAGTTACACACTCAATACCACAAATAAAATGCCATGGGATCCAGGTGAGGGGGAACATTTATTTAAAAGAAAAGATCAGCATTCACATGTTTACAAATGCTTATTAACTTTATGAGTTTGAAGTTTTCACTATTAGAACTATCAAGGTGTTATTTTATCTGATTTTAAGTAACAGGAAAAAATCATCTCTAGTTTTTATTTCCTCAGTCACTGCTTCCACAGAGATTTGCTGAGAATTACTATGGCCACGCAGGGTGCTTTCTCAAGCGGTTTTATTCAGGACTCACCGTGACCCCATGGAGCATGTTTATGACCCCTGTTTCCTACAGGTTAGGTAACTTGCTCAAGATCATGCAGCTTTCACGCCAGGAGGGTTCTTTTCCAGGGTTCTGATTTCAAATTCATTGCTGTTTTGCTGGTTGTATGATCTGAGGAAGCAAACAAGAATGCAGTGAATGAAAAAAAAAATTAAAAAAAAAAAAGAATGCAGTGAATGCCCATGTGACAATCACTTTTTGAGGGTGTATTGAGGAAGGGGTTCACGACTCAAGCATCTTTAGTAGTGAGCCACAGGTGCTGATGAGCTCTGTGTGGCACATGGGTGATCCAAAGAATACGTGGTTTAAAAGCTAAACTGGCTCTGGCCCACATTTTACTTTTTTTAAAAAAGTAGATCCACTTTCCCCTCATTTTGTTTGCATCAGTGTTAAATGGAACAGGCATGTGGGATTTGTTAGCCTAGTTTTGCTTCCTGGAGGTGACAAGAGGTGAAAGTGAGTGTGGGTTGGAGGGTGGTATGGGATGAGTACCTTGCTGGCCCCTCAGAGCTGGACAGGGACAGAGACAAGCCAGGAGGTGATGAGGCAGGATAAGCTTGGAGCAATTGCCTGTGAAGTCTGTTCTGTGACTTTGGGAGCCACCTGGGGATGGGGAGCAGGAGCTGGCTAACAGGATTTTTAAAACACCATGAGCCATTGCAAGGAGGAGAGAGGAGCCCACAACACTGAAGCAGCACCAAGTCCTAAATGAATTGAGTGGAGGTGAGTGGGTGTTCAGGGAATTTAGATATGCTTTGTTTACTTATTTATTTTTAAATATTTTATTTATTTATTCATGAGAGACACACACACACAGAGACAGAGAGAGAGAGAGGCAGAGACATAGGCAGAGGGAGAAGTAGGCTCTCCATGGGGAGCTCGATGCAGGACTCAACCCCAGGACCCCAGGATCACGACCTGAGCCGAAGGCAGATGCTCAACCACTGAGCCACCCAGGGGTTCCTAGATATGGCTTAAAGTCCTGGCTCACATGCATCCTGGCTCCGAGAGTTAGAAGGCAAGTGTAAATATGGGTCAAAATGCACAAAGCAGGATACTTTTGCTGGGATAATCTGGAGAGACTAGGTTTGCAAAGGAGTCTTCAGTGCATTGTGGTTCATAAGACCAGCCCAATGCAAGAAGCCAAAAAGGGTTTGCTTTATGCCCTTCATCAATTTTTTAAAGGCCAGGTATTTCTGTTGGCCAATCCTTATCAGATCCAACACTCGTTTTGCCTTCGCCACCAGGGCAAGTGTTCTCATATCAACCACAGCGTGTGGGGCAAGGAGTGCGTTTGGGATGCCATTTCTGAATCACTGGAGTCTCCTAGCAGCTCAGCAGGAGACAAGGGATGGAATCGGGTGAGATGCTGATTACATGACTTTATTCCCTACCCTGGAGGTAACCCGAGTCCAGAACCCTGGGTTTCATTTGTGACTTGCTTCTTCTTTTTCTTGCTTCCTCAGAAGGTGCTGTGGGCACGTCTCCATCATCCCAGGCTGGCTTGAGATCAAGCCTGGAGTCAGGAAACCCCTCCTTTCTGAGTCACGGAGGCCTTTCCTTGGAGCCCCCTCCCCCTCAACAAATAAAACCAGGGCATGGAGATCATTATGCCGCACATTATTAGGCAAAATTGGATTAATTAACCTCGTCTGGCCTCTCAGCTTGGGAGACAGAAAAAAAACGAGGCCTAGTTCAAATGCAGCATTTTGAAAATGTCAGCCATGACTTGGTGATAAATATTTATAAATATATATGCTACATATCAACAGGGTGGCTAGTGTATTTTTACATGTAAGTACACAAAGGCACTCTGTTGTTAATACACATTCAAAGCAGCAGCCTTGAAAGGGCCATTATGGCTTGTACTATGAATGTTTATTAAGAATAATATGCAAAACGGGGCTTCATCTGAATGGGACCATTGACAGGGTATCAGAGCAACCAGGGCTGGTATGGCGGATCGTCAGGAATGATAATAATGTTCCTGACAGGACTCACCCTGGCCTGAGAGAGTGGTGTGATGTGTCACTGGCCCAGGCCACTTCTGGTTGTGGGTGTTTGTTCTGGAAACATTGACTTAGCGGTTGAGCTTGCCCTAGACTATAGTACTTAGGACCTGAGTCATGGAACCATATAAAGGGTTTTCCCCTCGAATTGAGCTCCAAGTAGTAATTGGAGTCTTACATGTACATCCCACCTAAATCCTTTCCTCTTCTCCACCCTCTGAGTAGGAAACATTTCCTGGGGATTTTCCTACATGTATCCCTTCCCAGCCTTTCCCTTGCTTTGCTTAGTAGAGACAGAGCCTCTGAGATTAATATCTTCTGGGTATTCCAGGATTCCTTTCTTGTTTTAGAAGACTTTCATTCATTAATTTAACTAATATTTATTGGGTACCTACTGTGCCAGACATGGATCTGATGCTGGGGCCACACTGAATGGGTAAGATAGACATGGTTCCTCCTCACCTACCTGGGAAGAGGTATAAAAAACAAGTCAACAAAGAACAAGGATGATTTCAGAGGGACGTGTCACCAAAATTCAAGTGGGTTCCATTAGTGGGGGATTTGGTTGGGAGTGGAGGGGTGGTGTTTTAGGATGGTAAGTCCAGGAAGCATCTTCAGGAATGACAAGTGGGTTGAGAGGGACCTGTATGAAGGAGTCAGCCTTCCACAGCCATGTGAACATCTGAGGCTGGAAGGATCTTCTAAGCAAAAGGAACATCAAGGGCAGAAGGCCAATGAGGTATGAACGTGACATGTTCAAGGATCAGAGAGGTAGAAAGATTAGTATGCAGAAGCCAAAGGGCAAGGGGCAGGCGGCCAAAGCACCGGAGAATGTCCACCCTGGATGTTAGTCTTGGGAAACTGAAAATGGCTCCTGGAATGCCGGCTTCTCTCAGTCTGGAGTTAACCATGCTCAGAACATTCTGGGAAGCCAGGAGATATTTTTCAGGTTGTTGATTCAAAATCACTCCTGTTCATCATTTTACTTAGAAACATACTGGGAAGCAGCCATAGTCCAAGGATTTGAGGTATTTTTCCCTACTCTAGATTTGAGTTTAACTCTGTCTGCCATAACATTTTTCATCATAGAGCTTGATAGAACCTTCTTTTTTGATCCCAGTTTCCCTGGAAGCCTCCAAGGTGACTTAATTCCCTTCAGACATTCCTTGCCTCACTTATCACTCAGCATGGTTAAAAGATAAAATTTAAAGAATCAACTTTATTTATTGTTCCAAGAATAGTTGACATCACGATCAATATATCTGGACAGAAGCTATTAACATTTTAATGAGTTACTCAGTAATATTCCAAAGATGTGTCCGCGAGTCATGGCCCCTTTGATTAAAGATGTACTTCAGAAACTACTGTAAATATATATAAGAAAGGCTCAGAATGAGGAGCTGTCACCCATCAATCCTGGGAAGAAGAGTGAGGATTCATGAATAAAGAAGCTCACAAGGTGACTGTCCCTGGGCTGTACAGTTTACTCTAAGAGAAATAAGCTTTGAAAATGCCATTGGTCTCCCCTAAACGACAAACAAAGAGGCCTACCTTTGTCAGTTGTCAGGTGTGTGTGTTGGGGGGCTGGAGAGCAGTGCTGCTGTAGATAAGTTGGGAAAGAAGTGTCTGCCCATCTTTATTTTAGATTCAAATCTGGGACATGAATGAGAGGAGGCATAAAGCTTTGGAGGGGAAAACAAATCCAGAAAAAGGGGAAGTTATTGAAAAAGAGGACCAGGCAGTTCTGAGAATGAAGGGCGGCAATGACAGAGACCAACAGAAGGATGCGTACCCATGTTCTTCTAGTCCAGTGTGTTGAATGCTTTGGCATGAAGACCTTTTGGGTTGCCTCTCTCCTCTCCTTCATCCAGCTCCCTAAAATTTCCTGGACAGGTACTCCCAAGGTCTCCTTGGATCTCATTGGGATCTAGACTACTGTAATATAAAGCTCATCCCTTCCCCAGGGAAGGTGGCTCCTGGGATCCGATTCTGACATTGGCATATTCCTGGCAGGGTGGTCTCTGGAAGGTACAGTTAATTATGTGTTTGTGCCAAGGGATGAGGCCATATCACAAGACCCAGATTACCTTCTAGTGCAGACACAGAAGTCATGGTTTGTCCTTTGCCTAGACTTGGGCTTGGGGGAAGAGAATAGAAAACTGAGAAGATGTAGGGCATTACTGATACTTATCACCTTGTGAAGTTCTAGTGATGAGCCATTGACTCATGAACCAGAGCACTGGAGATTGTGGGCTTCAGCAGCTTGAATCTATGGCAGGGAAAAGAAGTTGGTAAGAGGGGGTGAGGTAGGGTTGAGGGTGAGCCGAGGAAACCATCCAAAAATATTAATGGAGTTCTGGGCTGGAAGGAGGATATGGGGTGGGATGGGGAACTGAAGTAAATTAACCAGCATGCTGTGTTAGCACAACATGGAGTCTGTGAATGCCAAGGGAAATTAAGTCAGAATAGATCCAGCATTTTCCATTCACTCTGCCATTTTGCTCTTATTTTTCCTTTACTGAAAACAGGGGGACTTTGAAGTCTGAATGACCTGAGTTCAATCCAGCACACCTATTTACTAGCTGTGAATTTACTTCTCTGGATCACACAGGTTCAGCATTTGTAAAGTGTGACCAATAATACCGTTGCTACCCTACAGAATTATAATGAAAATCAAACAAGATAATGTATATAAAGCACTTACTTCAGTCTGGTGCACAGTGAAAATGCTGTCTAGATGCCAATCTGTCTTGTTGCTAACAACGGTGACATTAGGCTGTTTTTGTCTCTTAGCTGATGGGAAAGGAAAAGATGAGTGACACCTATAACACTCTCTATACTATCTTTCAAATAGAGAACAATAGGTCTGGCAGCTGACCTAACCATTGCTCTTATTTTCTCAGGGATGACAGGTCAATGGTGTATTTCTCCATTATTCTAAAAGTTGACAATATTTTACTGGCTGTCTACCATAGACTCCTGGTTTTGGCAACATAGTGGATGAAGCAGATATGGAATAGCTCTAGATGCAAATGCCCATAAAAATCCAGATAACTAAAGCAATTAAAAAGTCATAGATGAAAAAAAGGGGGAGGGGAATCCCAGTGCTAGAAACACAGAGGGAACTGGAAGCCAGAAGGAAAGGGAGCAATCTGTCACTAAAGCTCGAGCTACTGGGGTGGAGTCTCACCTGAATTAGGTCTTAGCCCTCAATTTTGGCACCCACTTAAGGACAGAAAACCTGGAACTCAGACCTTCTACATAAAATCAAGACTCTCCAAGGGCAACACCCTCTGAATGGGGTACTCAGAGACCAAAAAATATTTTTTTTTCTATCCAAGGCTCTGAGTGGGGGGTGGGGGGAGCTATTTTATGAGAAATTAAAACTTAAAGCTCAAGCCAAATGCCATTTATAATATGAATTTACCTCATTTGTGTAGAAATTCCTAATCTGAGGCTTGACATAAAATCCTCAACAAAGAATCTCATTAGAAGAAGCAATCCCAGATGACGATAAGTTCATAACAACTCTAGGGCAGGACATCATGAGCATGGGTCGACAGCAGAGTCAGCAAGAAGGAGGACCCAATGTGCGTCAGCCATTGTACCAGGTGCTGGGGAGATTGCAAGCCATGTAGGGTAGCCCAGGAGGATGGGTCCAAAGGAATGGTCCACCACAGCCCACTCTGTAGCTATTTATGGGAGAGGTACAAAATACTAAAGTGTCCCTAAAAGGTTTATTAGTAGAAGGGTTACTTGTGGCTTTAGCCTGCCCAGTATTCTTTCCCCTGCCTCCGGGGAATAGCTGCTCCCTTGTTTTGGTTCTGGCAAGACTGCCAATCACATACCCCACTTCTACGCATAGTTACAGACACAGGAGCCTGTTTGGTCAATCCTAGTATCCCATCCCCTGGCTACAGTGAGTGACTCAGAACCCAGACATGGGCATGGGACCAAGGCCAGAGCCAGAGGGTCCATTCCTAAGGTTTTAGGTATAGATGCTGGAAGACTGAAGCTTTCTCTGTCCTTTTGGTTTGCTGAGATGGAATAGCATAGGGCTGGAGCTATCTGTGGCTATTCCTCACAGCTCTCCTACCCCTATCCACCCAAACCACATGCGAAGAGCCCATCTGCAGTAATGACAGTGAGAGCTGACATTTATGGAGCAGTCAGTAGGTGCCAGTCACTATTCTGAGAATCACTCTTGTGAGATAGGTTATTATACTCATTTTGCAGATGGAGAAACTGAGGTACAGAGAGTAAGTAAATTGGCCCAAGGCCACACAGCTAAGGTTATGGAATCTGGACTTAAACTCCAGTAGTTGGACTTCAGAGCCTTGTGCCTTAACAATACAGAGAGAGGGGCAGGGATCTGAGAGAAATGGGTGGATGGATGGATGGATGGATGTGTAGTTAGCCAGATAGATAGGAGATTTGGTGATAACTACGTGGGTCCCTGGAATCTCTGAGGCTAGCTCTACTCTAGGAATTCTCAATTTCTTATGCAATTAAATTTCCTTTTTTTGGTATAACTTGGCTTGAGTTGGTATAGCTGGCTTTGCTTTATTTTGTGTACATCCAACACACTTTTCCATTGTCTTTCTAGTAGTAGCACCGGCTTTGTCTTCGGGAACCATTCCCAGTTTCCAAAGTTTTCTGATAGAGCTTTCTCCAAGGCGCCTCACCCTCTGCCATCCACATGGATGGAGCACAAGACCCAGGCCTGGCCAACCAGAGTGTCCTGTCTCCTGGCCAGTGATGGTTCAGGAATGGCCATGTGACTGAAGCTGGCTCCATCAACCTTCCTTGGGAATTTTATTCTGCGAAGGATGAGGGAAACAACCTCTTTCTTATGGATTTGCTGTGCCAGGAGGGTGAGCATGGGAGCTGCTGGAGGGTTCCTTGGGCTGTTCTATTCCCCACAGCTGACTTCTCCCCTGGGGTGTCCCACAGCTGCCTCTTGCTCAGCTTAACCCCGTCTCAGTTTAGCAGCTCCTCTCCAAACCTAACCTCCCTCACCATTTGGGAGTGAATTTTGGGCTTAAAACACAGAGAGATGAATCCATCCAATTTTAGGTACCATTGCTAGAACTTGGGACCCCTTAACTCAAGATGGGGCTTAAGTAACTAAAGTTTCTCATGTATCATCCTTTCTGCCACTCCCCTCTCCCCACTGCCCGGCAAACATCGTGGGCCTGAAGTCTATGCCGGTCCACTGAGCCTTGTGATTCCAAGACCCCATGCTTGGTGTGAAGCTCTTCTGTTACCTTCTTGAAATTCTGAATAATTTTTAAATAAAGGCCCCCACATTTTCATTTAGCATTGGGCCCTGCAAACTATATGGCCTCCTTTTCCCTTCAAATGTTCTGTTCGTAGAGAGGGCAATGCACCCAAATGGGTTTCAGTTGATTTTCCTTTCCTTTCTTTGACTTGTCTAAGCTCTTCAGCAGAGGAGCTATCAAGCCAAAGGAGAGTAAGAAGGAGAGGGAAAGGAAGCAAGAACCCTGAGTTAATCCCAAACTGGTAAGGCTGCTTTGGAATAGTCAAAGATGAACAGTGTGTGGTGGTCCCTCATCTGACACAGAGGTGTGAAAGACGAGCTTCTTTGGGGCGAGTTAGGGCAGGAGACTCTGGGGCAACAGTGATGCAAAGTGGGGGGTCCCTGAAGGACCTGTGATTTAGCTCCTCACCAAATGCCATCAGCTAAGCTGGACTGGGAAATCACGCCACCTCAGAGGATAAGACTCCGTACTTGAGTCTCACCCTGGAAATGACAGAAACCAAAAACCTGACTGAGAAAAAGAACTTGCAGCCAATAGCTTGTTTCTACAAATTGCAATGAAGCAGCCACTGGCACTTCCAAATAAACACGGTACCAATTTCCATCTCTGTGCAGCTTTATTTAATGCCTTGTGACATCTGACATCCCACATCACTCCTCCGGCACTGAAACAAGAAACTGCATGTCATTCAACCCCTAACGCAGATGTGGAAGTTAGAGCGTAGCTTCCCAAGGAGGCTGTTGTTATCGTCACATTTTTCTCAGGGGACATCGGGGACACAGGCTGGGCAGGAACACCGAAGAATATACATTCTTCCCTAAACACCCCAATTCCAAGGAGAGAAAATTCCTAAATGTCTGGAATTGTGCCCTTCCCCCCACCCTCTAAGCACATTATTCTTATCAAGACTTTTCAGTGAATGACTCCCCTGAAGATGAAGATTGAGCAGCTGGGCCCCTACTCCAGATGTTACCCTCCTTTAAAAATAATTATTATCAGAATCTAGGAATAAGGGACACCTAGATGTCTCAGTGGTTGAGCATCTGCCTTTGGCTCAGGGCATGAGCCCGGGGTCCTGGGATTGAGTCCCGCATCGGGCTCCCTGCAGGGACCCTGCTTCTCCCTCTGCCTCTGTCTCTGCCTCTCTCTCTGTGTCTCTCATGAATAAATAAATAAAATCTTTAAAAACAACAACAACAACAAATCCAGGAATGTGTCTTCCTTTCATCACCCCCAAAGGCAACCCATTAGGTGGTATGTCCTCAATCCTCCCCTCACCCCACAGCCCATGGCAAACACCAATCTCCTTTCTGTCCCTATGGATTTGCATATTTGGGACATTTCGTGCAGAAACAATCACACGACATGTAGTCTTGGGCTACTGGCTTCTTTCACTCAGCATGACATCTTCACGGTTCATCCACATACTTGCGTGTACCAGAATTTCATTCCTTTTCATGGCTGAGTAATACTCCAGTGTGTGTCCATAGCGTGCACAAGGTTGTTTTGGGTCTATTACCTTGATCTTCTGTGACCGGGAAGTCTTGTTGCCACTATGTCTTCTGCTTGGTTTTATGCACACAGAAGAAGGCGGCTCCCTGGTTGGGAAGTGATTTGGTGACACTGTAAAGCTCGCTCCCACCTCTACTGTGACCCACAGTGGGACAGGATGTGAGTGCCCAGAAGCATCGGTAGCAGCACACGAGGAGTGTTAGGAGCACAATGACATCGTGTTGTCAATGAGGCTTGCCATACAGATGTCTTGAACTTGTGGGTCATCGTTGTGAAGAATGGAGTTTGGACCCCACAGATTTAAGCAAACACTAAGTAGAGAAATAAATTTGGGGCTGGGGTTCTAGCCGGTCAGGGGAAAGGTAATTCAGTTAGTGTTCTTGGAGGCTGCTCCTAAAATAAACTATTTGGGGAACTCTCTAGCTGGTGTGGAATTATGTAAATAAACAGAGTCTCTCGTTGGGAAGGAGGGTCCCTCACCCCAGACTAGCTGTAAGGCTGTTATTATTTCATTTCATTTTGGCGATGAAGGACTTGACCCAACTTTTCAATGTCCTTCTCAAAATTTCCTGACGCCCCTTCTCCTCTCTGTGATGGTCACTCCCATTGTCCCCAGCTGACGGCGTTTCCTGTGTTCTGTGAACGCTATCAGATAACACCCAAGCATGGACCCGCTTTCCATTGATAAAGTCTGAAAGCCGAGCTCTCTCTATCCTCTCTGGTTGGATGAAATGGTCACTAAGCTCTGTTTAGTGTTTTTCTTTTTCTTTTTCTTTCTTTTTTTTTTTTTGACCAAGAGGCATAAATGTGCATTTGAGATGAAGACATACGGTTCTTGAGTGAAATGGGGTTTTATAAATGGGGGTGTTTGTTTATGGGTTTGAAACATTGAAAATCAATATTGTACCGACTCTCGGGAGGAAAACCAGTTGTGTTTTCTCCCTAATGAAGTGTTTGAGATGGTCGTTGCAGAAACTAATGATGGGGGTTTGTTTTTAATGGTTCCTACTGGGCATGTCAGGAGCTGACTCCCTCATGTGCTCTCCTGGTTTCTCTTGTTTTTTTTCTCTCTCTCTCTCTTACACACACACACACACACACACACACACACACACACACACACACTTTAAAATCTTTATTGAGGGGCGTCTGGGTGGCTCCTTTGGTTAAGTGTCTGCCTTCAGCTCAGGTCATGATCCCAGAGTCCTGGGATCCCCAGGACCTGTGTGGGGTTCCCTGCTCAGCAGGGAGTCTGCTTCTGCCTCTCTCTCTCTGCCACTCCCCCTGCTTGTGCTCTCTGGCTCTTTCTTTCTCTCTCCAATAAATAAATTCTTTTTTAGAAAATAAAATCTTTACTGAATCTTTGCTCTGTGACCAGGACTCTGAGACTATTAAAAATAAGTAGTATTTGTGCCTGCCTTCTGCCCAGAGGGCTGGCCCCGTGTTTGCTTGGCATCTAGCCCAGGTCCTGGCACATAGTAGGTGCTTCATAAATGCTGACAGATGAAATAAATGTACCTCCCACTTGACTGCCTCAGGATTTCCTGGTCCTGGCAGCTCTGGAAGCCTTTCACTTCTGCTGGCATGAGGGGATGGTGAGAAGTGGACATTCTCAACCTGGCCAGCAGCAGTGCCTGCCAGACAGGGGAGCGAAGCGATATGCTGATGCAATTCAGTCCTCCAGGTCTGGCAGCCCAGCTGGGGTGTAAGGAGCCCCATGTTTCCCCTGGAATCCCTCACAGGCCCTCCCCTGTAAGGACAACAGTGAGCAACGCCAGCGTGGCCCTGTAACAGGGCCCACTCTTGGCAACACCAAAACCAAAACGGGGAAAAGAAAATGCAGCTACTGCCAGGGTGACAAATGGTGTTCCTGATGGCAGCATCATGGATGACTTCGTAGGAGCTAGAAAAGGCGGGTTCTCCAATTCATGGGAAGAAGGAGCCCTCATCCACTCTTTTAACTGCTTTGCCCTGAGTCAGAGCCTAGCCCAGCTTCTGGAACGTTCTTTCTTTCTTTCTTTTTTTTTTTTTTTTTAAGTTTTTATTTATTTATTCACAAGAGACACACAGAGAGAGGCAGAGACATAGGCAGAGGGAGAAGCAGGCTCCACCACGCAGGGAGTCCAATGCAGGACTCCATCCCAGGACTCCAGGATCACTCCCGGGCCGAAGACAGGCACCAAACCACTGAGCCACTCAGGGATCCCCTGAAACTTTCTCAGCCTACCTATTAAAATGTTAATCTGCCCTGAGGCCTCAAGCCCTGAGCCTCAAGCCCTGAGGTCAGAGGCTGGATGGCCAGCTGTGAGCACACAGGGACAATTCTCTGCTTCTCGGGACTTGGCATCAAGGGGTGGGGATGCTCTTTCCTGAGCCAAGGTGTGTTTTCGGTGGGACAGAGATAACACACTGCTGTGGCATCACTGCCAAAGAGGAATTTTTCAAAGTGGATTGACTATATTTACTCAACTTTGGCTAACCTTTTAAAAGAGCATTTATTTGGAGGACACTCAGGTACACGTATGAGGTCATGCTGAATTAGACCGACCAATTGCAGTTGGATTCGATGTTACTTGTCCTAACCAAGGTAGAACTTGAGTGTGTCTGTGGAGTCCACCAGGCATCTGAGCCTGGATGGAAGTTTTAGGACCATTTCTGGTGTGCTGCTTAAGAGGAGAATAAGTTTTAGTTAATTGGTGGTCAACTCAGGATCATAAGAAGAAAATAGAGATAATTAACGATGATAATAATAATAATAGAGAGGATGAGAAAAGATTTATCATGTCAGTTATTTCTTTAATTTGGAGGAAACATTTGAAATAGAAATGACACTCATACTAGGGCTTTCCAGGGAAATAGAGCCAACAGGATATGTGTCTAGAGATACATATCCTCTTATTCATGAGAGAGTCAACCTCTCTCTAATGATTTGCATAGAACCGATAATATATGTTAATATATATACATACATATCATATATATAGAGAGAGAGATTTAAGGAATCTGAAGCTGAGTTAAATGCCCCACAACAAAATAATGGTTTAGTGTCATTATTGTTAAATTTCTTGTTTATTAAAAAAGCATTCATTTATTTATAGTTTTGTGTTCAGCATTCGTATTTCTCAGCTGGAGAACCCCTAGGTCGGGGTGCTGGTCATGCAGCCACGGAACCACCTTCCTGTCCTTCCTTCCAGGTTTGTGGTAGTCCAGTGGTCCCTTGGGGACACAGCCCACAGCCACACAGCTCTGCCCACACAGGGCACAATGGGAAGAGGCTGCTAAGATCAATTCCTCAGGTCATCTGCAGAGTAGTGCCTGGCCCAGACCCAGGGAGCCTGTGCAGCAAAGAGCCCTATCAGAGGAGATGTTGTAGATGCTCTTCCGGGAGAAAGCAGGCAGGGAAAGAGCATTTGCTGCGCACCCACTGGTTGTCAGGCACTGTGTGCCTAGGATTTCATTTAATCTCCAGGGGCCCTTGAAGTAGGTGTTATTATGCCCACTTTGTAGATGAGTAAACTGAGACTCCTTGGCCCAAGGTCACCCTGTGTGTGATGGTTAGTTTATGTGTCACCTTGACTGGGCCACGGGGTACCCAGATTTTTGGTCAAACTTTGTTCTAGGTATGTCTGTCAGGATGTTTTTTTAATTTTTAATTTTTTAATATTTTTATTGGAGTTCGGTTTACCAACATATAGTATAACACCCAGTGCTCATCCCATCAAGTGCTCCTGTGAAGGTGTTTTAGAATGAGATTTTTATTTTATTTTATTTTTTTGAGAAAGAGTGTATGCACACACAAGCAGAAGAGGGGCACAGAGAGATGGAGAGAGGATCTTGAGTAGACTCTCCACTGAGTGTGGAGCCTGATGCAGGGCTCAATCCCATGAACCTGAGGTTGTGACATGAGTCAAAACTGAGTCAGATGCTTAACCGACTGAACCACCCAGGAGCTCCTGAGATTAACATTTTAATAGGTAGGCTGAGTTAAGCAGATTGCCCTCCCTAGTGTGGGTGGGCCTTATCCAATCAGTTGAAAGCCTGAGTAGAACAAAAAGGTTGACTCTCTCATGAATAAGAGGAAACTCCTTCTGCATGACCACTTTGAACTAGGTCTTTCCTGCCTTTGGACTTGGACTAAAACACAAGTTCTTCTTGGGTTATGATTCTACCAACTTTTGGATTGGAACTATACCATCAGCTCTCTTAGATCTTCAGTTTGCCAAATGTAGATCATGGAGCTTCTCAGCCTCCATAATTGCATGAACCAATTTCTTAAAATAACCCCCCTTTCTCTTTACACACACACACACACACACACACACATACACTGTTGCTTTTGTTTCTCTAGAGAACCCTGGCTAATACACACAGGTAGTTGGGAAGTGTAACTCTGTGGGCTTGAGTCCCATCTGGAAACCTTTTCCACTATACCACATGGCCTCAGCATGTGCCAGAAGATGAGATGGTTTTTCAGCTGGAATAATGCAGGCTTGCTCTGGGTTGTTGACGGACCCTCAGTGGTCCTCAGCCAAAGCTCTGTCACTGTCCACATCTTCTGGCAGGAGTGTCTTCTCCAGATGGCCTGGGGTGCTGAGGAAGGGAGACGTGTAGCTCCCAGGACAAGGACACAACTTGTCAGCCTTCTAGTGGACACTGCAGCCAATTTATAAGGCATGGAAAGGGCTTTGGTGATAGGAATCTGGATTATGCCCGGTTTTCAGATCTTTTCTTCTCCCAGCCACAGGACTGAAGGGTTCCAGCAAGGTACTGCAGATCCTGGAAACAGTAGGAAAAATTAATATCTTGTGTTCTATGATGCCCTGCACTAGAGAAGCCTTCACTCCAGGAAGGTCCATTCACTCAACAAAGACACTGACTGCTTCCCATGGAGCAGGCATTAGATGTTCTGTGGGAATAAGGCAGTGATGGATCTCAGAGAGGCATCAGAGAACTTGGCCACAGATAGTGGGATTCTGTACTGGCTTAGTGAAGTAGTTGAGGAGACTGGGCCTCTGAGGGATACGTAGAGAACTCTTTTGTCCTTACGTATCATACTCACTAATCTGATGTTCGGCTATTTAGATATTAATTCCTTTGGACATGAAAAACTTTTAAGATGTTGAGACTTTCGGGAAAGTCCTAATGTCAGGGAAAGGTAACACCATGAGCCATTGCTACTTGAGAGTCAGGGTCAGTAGATGCCTGAACAAGAATATACAGGATGCATGCTAAAATGAAAGGACATCAGGAGGGGCCAGGGCCCAAGGAGGGATGGGTGTGCTCAGAACAAGGTTGTTGTTGGTGCGACCTGCACACACTGACCCTCCCTGGCCCTTCATTTCTGGAAGTAGCCCAACCTCACTTGTTGACCCCTCTCTTTTCCTCCTTGTTGCCACATCTGTGCTTTTGTTCTGGGTTCCATCTTTGGGGAGAGTATTCCATCTGCTGCTAAAGAGTAAACCTGATTGGCTTGTGCTAATTAAGGTCGGCTCTTGCAATGGATTGAGTTAAGGATGAGCTTGGGACTCAGGTCTGGCCAATGAGATACCGCAGGGTGGGGCAGTGGGCATTTCCCAGGGACTCTGGGAAAGCTTCCTCACTTTTGAAGGGAAATGGGTTGAAGGCCACGTTTCCTCTCCCACTGGGCATTGATGTGGCTGGGTGAGAAGCCGAGCAGGAAAGAAAGACCCCAGAGTCTGTCACTGTGGCTCTGCTGAGTTAGAGAACCCTGGAGCCACCTCACCCAGCACCCTGGTTACGTGGAGAATGCATCTCGTCATTGTTTACATCATATAGAACTTGGTGAGTGTTCACTCATTTGTTGAACAATTGCTTTTTTGAGTACCTGCTCTGTGTCCAGAATTGGATATATTCTGGCAGTGGAAAAAGGAATATTAAACAATAAACATGATAAATAAGAAACGGGAATAGCAGGTGAGTATAAATAGGGTGGTCAGGGGACGCCTTATGGAGAAGGTGACATTCAAGACCAAAGTAGCATAATGAATTCCCTCCGTGAAGGCGAATGAAATAAGACTACACAAAATAAATTATTTGAGCTCTTTCTAGCAAAGGTTCCTTCTAAATAAGTGGTTCTCAGCTGTGGGTGTTTGGCCTCCCCCTCCCAGGGACATCTGGCAATGTCTGCAGACATTTGTAATCATCAGGACTGAAGGAGATCCAGCTGGCATCTAGAGGGTGGAGGTTAGGGACGCAGCTAACCATCCTACAAGGCACGGCACAAAATCATCAGCGCCCAAGTATGAATAGTGCCGAGGTCGGGAGCCCTGGTCTAGACAGGCAGACCGGCTCTTGCAGCAAACTCTGGGAAACCAAGGTGCATCCATCTGTCCCTCCCCTGGCAGCTTGGGCTGAAGGGTGGACCACACAGAGCTCAGGAGGAGCAGATGGCAACGCCTGGTGCACTCAGCTCCTGCAGCCGGGCACATTTTGCTGACATGGGGTAAGAAAGAGGAAGATGATGATTTGCACTAACTGGCGCAACCTACTGCCAAATCACAAGGGAAGGAGAGCGAAACACATCCCGAGAAACTGTTTATGGAGCAGGAAGGGTTTAGTGATTTTACTGCTCAGATTACCATTCGGATATCAGTTTCATCATCACCGACCTCCAATTTCCTGTTTTGCTTATCTTAGAATTACTTTTTTTATGTTTGCACAGCCCATATGGCTTTGGCTTCAAGTTGATTAGATATGGAGCTGGTTTATAATGGATTAGAATGCAGGATTTGTTTGCTTTGTAATATTTTAAGAAAGAAATGAAAGAAGCTGCAATGATGGAGAGAGATATTGTATATTTACAGTCTTATTCTTTTTTCATTACCGGAAAAGACAACTACTTAGGAATGTGGATTATGGCTCTTGGTCACTTTTTGATTTGTGTTTCACTTTAGGGTTTTCCTGAGTTACAAATCCCTACAGATTTGTGGGACTTAAGAGGTACACTTGCACATTTATTTTTTTCTTTTAGCCTTTTTCTTTTTTTCCCCCCTCCCCCCGGAATTGGTTTTCTTTCCCCTTCATTTCTGTTTCCCTATGAGCCAATGTGTTTGTCTTTTTTCCTGTGTCGCCTGTACACTTGGAAACATTGTTAGAATTAATCCTGTGAAACCAATGGCCTGTTGTCCCAGTTATTAAACACTGACCCACTGTCCATTGATACTTAGCATCTGGACATACTATTTCAGCTCATTTTTGGTAAATATATTTTTTTCTTTATCATTTCAAAGTACCATACAAACCCAAATCCTGCTTTCTGTTAGATTCTTGGAAAAGCACCATATGCCATGTGTGGCTTTTCAGGTAAGCAGAGGAAGTCTGCGAGGGCTGGTCCTAACAAGGACACCATGAAGGCAGGTCTACACACACCTTAGTGGCTGAGAAGATGACATGTTTTGGGGACCAGGAGGGGGAGCTTAGACTTCTGGGGCTTTCTGGGTCTCAAGGTTTCTAATTCTTGGTTGGCATATTTCAACATTAGCATATTTCAACATAATTAACTTTAGGAATCCCTTGTCATTGCTAGAAACAGTGTATGTAGCCATGGGCTGAGAACTTGGGATCCGGGATTTTTTTATCTGATCACCCTGGGTCTCTACTTCCAGCAACATAACCACACCAATGTTTAGGGGACTTGGTAGGCAGTTGTTGTGGGTTGTGCTCCCAGAAAAGCTATGTTCAAGTCCTAACCCCGGTATCTGTGAATATGACTTTATTTGGAAATAGGTTTTTTTCAGATGTAATTAGGATTAAGCTACAAGAAGAGGAGACTGGACACAGCGACCCCCATGGGAGGCATAGACACACAAAGGAAGATGGATGATCATGTCATAACAAAGGTAGACTGGAGCTACCCAGCTGCAAGCCAAGGAACTCTGACGGTTGCCAGCACCCACTAGAAATTAGGAGAGAGACATGGAGCAGACTCTGAGTCTCCAAGGAGTCAATCCCACCAATACCTTGATTTTGGACCTCTGGCCTCCAGAACTGTGAAAGAATACACTGTTGTATTAAGCAGCCTAGTTTGTGGCACTTTGGTATGGCAGTTCTAGGAAACTGAGATAGGAGCTCATTATGAGCAACAAAAGGATTCTTCAGCCTCCAATTTCTAGGAGAAACTGAGACCCAAATGTACTTACCCCAGAATAATGAAATTGAACCTATCTTAAAAACTGTGGGAAAACATACCAGTACTGGCCAAATGGATCCCATGAATTAGTCAATAAAAACAGTGGGGGTAGAATACAGGTATTTTGTAGTTTTAATCAAAACTAAGAACTCAGGAAGGCACAGATACAGCTTCTACTCTCAACTGGATGCCTGGTGTTTACTAGGTTTAGCTGGAGAACTGGTCAACCTGGACGGGGTGTGCAGACCAACTTTGAATTCTTGTTTTACCCCTACCATTGAAACCAATTGGCTTTTTACTCTTTCATTAGAATATCCCTCTTGGGCAGTACCCTTTCTCTTGCTCCTCACAGTTCAGCTTTCATGCAGAAGCTGAGAGTAAATTAGTTGATATTAAATATCCTGTACTCGGTCCCCAGTGCAGCCCCCTCGAAGTGGAGAATGTATCCAACTATATTTTGTGTTAATCACAGGAATATGCTGGCTGCTGGACATGGCTATTCCTAGAAATAGTTCTACCTCGAGCCTTCAGTTTGTTGAGGGCTTATATATAAGGCAGAAAGAAACAAAAACAACATTTCTGCCTCAGGCATGAGTCTAGGACTGTGGAACATTGTTAAATTCCATGCCAGTGCCTCAAATATACATGGGGGTCCACTTTGATGGTGATGGGTGGCCCTATAGCAATCTGACAGCACCATAGTGGTTTTCTAGGAGCCACTGTATCGGTGAACTCCTTAGCCTGGTCAGTTGTAGCACATCTGGATAGATGATATATGTGGACACTAGCAAACTCTATGGGCTACTTTGAGCTTCTTGGGTGCATTAATTTTAGGGCTTCTAACACCCTGTCAACAAAATACTGGTACACTTTGGACAGATGACAAATGTCTCCTAGGCACCTGAGAAATGTACTAACCCTGGTATCAAGGGGGCATCCTTAGGGATTTGCTCCAGTGCAGTGAAAGCTCTTACAGAGGTACTTTAGGTGGGCTCACACCATAGGTATGTGTTTCCTGGAGTTGGATGGGAAATAATCCATTGAGGGGAAGAATGAGTAGTCTACATTTGGGGGGGCAGAGGAGAGGGAGAGGTGATAGATGTGATATGATAAAGAAAAAATGCTTCATAATCCCAGTTAACTCATTCAAGCAGCTGGTCAGACCTACATGATAACAGAGAACAGAGTTACCTGTACTAATTGATCCTGTGGTTTGGCAAATAAATATGAATGCCAACCAAGAAGTACCACATATTAAAAGGAAAAATGGCCCCAAATGGGAAGACTAATATGGTTAACAGAATAATTAAAGCCAAAGAAAGCACATACTAGGCACCAGATAAGAGCCCAAAACAGAATTCTTACCCAAAAATTTAATAAGAAACTTGGAAAAATTTTAGAAGATATTATATCTATAAAATGAGAATGGTTGCACTGAAAAACGAGCAGCTAAAAGATGTGGAAGAGTTTTTTAATATTAAGAATATTACTACTGAAATGAAACCTCTAATAAAAGACTTGGAAAAATATAGTAAAGGCAATCTTCCAGAATTAAAAAAAATGGAAAATCAGGAAGAAAATGTAAGTTACAGGAAGACCAACTCAGTCCAGTATTTCATCAGATGGCAATTCCAAAAACACAGAAAAAGGAGTTAAAGGAGGAAATATTAATAAGAAAATAATAGAATGAAATTGCCAGAGCCTAAAAAAGAATCTACCAGAGCTGAAGAGAAACAAATGCTCAGCTAGAAAGTGCTCAAATGTTGGGCACGTTGAAAGAGTCAAGTCTCACACCTAGACATATCCTTGTGAAATTTCGTAGAGAAAGCCCTAAAAACTCACAAAGAGCAGCTATGTACAAATAGAATAGAATCAGATTTGCATTGGATTTCTCATCAGCAACACCAGGTGTTAGAAAACAGTGGGGGTAATGCCTTCACAGTTCTGAAGGAAAGTGATTTCAAACATAGAATTGTAACCTGTCAATCAAAGAAGAAGGCAAAATAAAGGCATTTCATACATGAAAAGACTCAGAAAGTTTTACCTTCCGTATAATCTGTCTGGAAAAATTACTTAAGGATACGCTCCAGTAAAATAATGACAGTAATCACTGGTGCTTATTGAGGGCTTACTAAATGCCAGGCACTGTTTTAAACACTTTACATGCATAATTTCACTCTTACAACTGCTGAGTTCAGTTACCATATTTATCATCCTAATCCCTATTCTATATACAAAGAAACAGGCACTGAGAGATTTGGTAACTTGTTCAGGGTCATGCAGCTTCTATGTGGAGGCCCTGAAAGTTAAACTGGGAGTTGGCTCCAGCCTGGCACTTACCCACCATGATGCACTGACCCTAAGAGCTAGGAAGAATCCAAGGAAAGGAAGGCAAGTCTGCAGACTCAAGTGACCCTAACCCAGGAGGAAATCGAAAAGACATGTCAGGGTGAGAGTCACTCAGTGGATCTGGGAAGCAAACATTCCAACCTAGAACAAGAAGAACAGACTGTGGAAGTATGACTTTACAGTGAAACTAGATTCTCTTAACAAGTATGTGATTGAGCTGGAGATCTTATGAGGCAGTGAAGGAACATGCTTCTTTTATGAACAAATATTTATTTATTTATTTAATGAACAAATATTTAAAAAGACAGTTAAAAGCCCATCGAAACCAAGGACTGTATACAAGGATGTCATAGTTTGTTTCATGGGATCCCTGGGTGGCTCAGCGGTTTAGCACCTCCCTTTGGCCCAGGGCGCGATCCTGGAGACTCCGGATCAACTCCCGCATCGGGCTCCGGCATGCAGCCTGCTTCTCCCTCTGCCTGTGTCTCTGCCTCTCTCTCTCTCTCTATGTCTATGATGAATAAATAAAATCTTAAAAAAAAAGGATGTCATAGTTCAAATGTGGAGCATGATTGGAAGAGTTGATGAGGGCTAAGAAGAGAGAATCCAGTTGACCCTGATGCCTGACTCAGTCTCCCTGGAGGGGCTCAGGTGGGTGGCATTTCCTTCTCCATGGTTGAGTCACATCACATCGTTCAAAGATCAATATTTGCATAATCATGGCATTGTGAACAGTCTATACTGGGTTTGGGATTTGAGAACCAATTTTTAGATTGAACTCTCAGTTATGGATCTAAATAGAATGCCGATGATCAAAGTTTGACTTGGCTGAAAGAGAGGAAAAGGTGGAATGAAGTAGAGAGACTACATTTCTTCATCACAATGATGCAAAGTCCAATATTGTCTAAATTGATGGATCAAGAGATTTTAATATATTGTTGAAAGCAGAGTTTTCTCAACCTTGACACTGTTATGATTTGGCTGGATAATTCTCTGTTGTGGGGGCTATCTCATGCACCATGGGATGTTTGGCAGCGTTGCTAGTCTCTACTCACTAGACGTCAATAACACTTCTAAGTTGTAACAGCCAAAAATGTCTCCAAGCATTGCCAAATGCCTCCTCCAAGACACCTGGGGAGATTGCCCCTGTTTGAGAACTGCTGGATTAGAATTACAAATAATATAATCAGTATAAGAACTAAAAATGAGATAAAGTTAACAAAAATTGGGAGAGGGTAGATGTGGGTTATAGATAAGCTAAATCATTCATCTTTAAGAGCTCTAAGTTATAAGATTCTGGTCTAAAATCAATAAATCAAGAAAAGGCACTATAATTTTCATGTGACATTTTGAAAATTATGTGTGATAAAGTAAAAAGAGAGCCTCCTGGTAGTTAGGCTGTGTGAGGAGACAATGGAAACAGGAGCCCCCAACTTGTAAAACCATGCTATGCAGTCTATGTCCCTTATAAGACCATGGATGTGCTCCTCTGGCAAGTTGCCTGGTTGACAAATTGACTGACTCTCCCAAAACTCATCCCATGATGGGCCTATGGATGGCTCCGTGCTAGTTCCTACAATTTTACTCCTCCTGACAAGCACCCCCCCCCCCCCAACCTGAGGGGTTGTATAGTTTCCCTATGTGTTTTCTACTCCAGGCTAACATATCTCATTATGTTTGCCCACAAGTATGTTCCTGGTGGTCTTGGGCTGGCAAGCTTTAACATACAACACTTAATTTAAAATGTCAAGGCTGGGCGGGGAGATGGGGTGGCTGGGTGATGGGCACTGAGGGGGGCACTTGATGGGATGAGCACTGGGTGTTATACTATATGTTGGCAAATCGAACTTCAATAAAAAATATATAGAGAAAAATAATAATAAAATGTCAAAGCTTGCCCTGTTGGCTACTTTTGCTCTGGCCTTCCCAGAATATCTACCTGCCAGTAGGGATATTGGATTTGATTCAGAAGCCGTGCAAAGGTAAGGTAAAGTTTGGCTTGTAAGGATGTTCCTAATTCCTTTATCACTGCCTTCTTCTTCACATCCTGAGGGCAAACCTGGAGGGCCCAGCTTTAAGAAGCAGTGAAGACAGGACCCCTCTGCCTTTGGAGAGGGGAGCCTTCTGTTCATATCCTGCTCTGGGAAGGACTCTTATATGCTTGGTGCATTTGGTTTTTACAAGAACAAATATGGCTCTGGTGTTTCTCATTGTACCAGAGGAGAAGGTGAAGCAGAGAGAGAATCAGTGACTTACTTGCCTCAGGCCTCAGGCCCAGGAAGTAGCCAGTGGGTCTTTATATGTCCAACATGGGTTCCTCTGTTCTCCCCAGGCCAGCCTGGGCCAGGGAGGGCAGGGTAGGGGTGAGTTGAGATTCATCCTGTGTAGGCCTGAGGAGATCTTGGGTGGGAGTGAATGTGCCAAGGGCCAGTGGGGAGCACATTCTCAGGGTAGGATATTGTACCTGGCCCTGCACCCCTGTCGCTCAGGACCTCATGGTTACCATCTTCATACCTCCTGGGAGCCATGCTGCTAAGTTGTCACCTGGAAGGAAATGCTTCACCATCCTTCCTTCTTACACTCACTTCCCCTCAGGCTCTTGTTTCCACAAGTGCCTTTTCTACATGGCCGAGCTCACACAGCACTCATGGCCACCCGGGCACACATGCTGAGACCTGCGGCCACTCGTGCCCTGCAGCCTGCTCTGCTCTTATGAGTTACCCACTATGGTTTGGGGCCCAGGAAATGAGTCAGGAAGTCAGCCCTCCCCTGGCACCTCTGAAACAAAAACTTATTTCTACAACCCCATGAATCTGCGTTGGGCTGTATTCCCACCGAGACGCCTACAGGGCAGGGGGTAGGGAGCCTACCATCCGCAGGGAGCACTCCGGGGAAGGAGAGCAATGGAGGCCTGTGTTACTGATCCTGGTGGCAGGGAGGAAGGCTGGCGAGGTGCAGGCTTCCGAGCAGAGCGGGTTGGGAAGGAAGGCGTGTTCTTACCTTTCCAGAACATTTGTCTACACAGGCCGTGGTTTGAGGGCCCTTGTGAACAGCCTGAGATAATGATGCAGTTCTTCAGAGGCTGATGTCTTCTGGGACCAAGATGTCAGGTCCCTGGATCATCTTCCCTGCACCTAGTTTCTGCCCTTCTTGGGGAAGAAAAAATTAAAACAACCCAGAGGCCCAATGCAGTTATTATTTCAGATAATTCCCACCAGAACAGTCATCTTACCTTTCTTTGTCTCTGCCTCCAGCAGCATTTGGCCTGCATTCAGGGTGGCTAAAGGGAACCCAGCTCCCTTGAGGGATCCGATGGGGGAGGGGAGCATCCAGGTGTCTGGGATCCCCTGCGTGTTTGTCATCATGGAGGCCAACCTTGTGTCCCAGGGAAGGCATGGCAGGGACTGCTGTCATGATCAGGGACTGCTTGATGCCTTCAACCATCAGTTCCAGAAGCAGAAGAGCCCATTCTTAGAAGTTTCTGGTGTCCAGACTTCATAAGAACTGGTCACTCATCTACTTGCATATATGAGCGCTGTCTGCAGAGGCCACAGGGCTATGAGTACATGGAATTTGTCATGCCATGTCACCCCTGCCAGCATGTCTCCATGATGGCGCAGCGGGCAGAGAGTTGGTGGAGGGGATGGGGACACATTGCAAAAGCACAGACAATTCCTGCCACTCCCTTCTTCCCTTCCATGGTGAGACCAGCTTGGCTTTTGTTGTTTGAGAATTCCAGGGAAAGATGAGCTATTCACAGGTGGGTCAGCCTCACGAAAGGATACGACCCCAAATTTGTCTAAGGATGGAGACAAAGGAGCTGTTTTCACTCCAGGTCAGGAAATGGTAAAAGCTATGACTTTCCTGAGTTCCCCGCTCTTATCAATGGCAGCAGAAAGCTAAACATTAGCCTTCTGGTTAATGGCTTTTTGCAACTCAAACAGCAACGCAGGTCAGTTTTGAAGGTCAGCTGCTCCACCACCTCTGCTTTCCATCTTTCCCAAGAACCACGATGGAGGCCAGATAAGCCTTCTCCTTCGTCAGCTTGGCCTCTTGCCTCTCGGCACAGGCTGCCCCGTCTCAGCTGTGGCCTCACTGCCCCCCACCCCCTGCAGCCTGAGAGCTGATGGCAGTAAGAGTGTGTTTTCAAAACCTCAGGGCTCTCAGAGGACTGCTGTTTGGTGGAAAAGACCCGTCTGAGTGTCGGGCTTAAGACACGGAGATGTCTGGGGCATTTCAATAGCTTTGGGGGACAGTTTGAAAACCCACTGGACCGTCTGGATCCCAAGAGCACGGCTCTGGGACTGGGCCTGCTCAGGCCTCCCCCAGCCCTCCATCCTCTGCAGCTTGCTCTACCTGCTGCGTCTCCCACCTTCCCCTTCGCTCTCCATCCCTCCAGGTTGGGTCCTGACCTCAGGCGGCAGGCTTGCCCTACATCCAGGAACCGGCCTTCTTGCTCCTTCTGCCAATCCACTTCTGAAAACTTGGGCTTTCCCTCGCTCTCTCTTTTTTTTTCTCCAGACACATTGTTTTCTACTACCACCCAGGCCAGGATGCTAGATTGAGGTCTAGCCCCCCGGGGCGGCTGCTCCTCATACTGGCGAGCTTCTAAACTATCCTCAGGAGAGAGACTTGGCCTTGCCCAGCATCACCTCCCCTTTCTAGGTCTGACTCTTTCTTCTGGAACTGTGGCCTGTTGCCTGCAGCCTCCTATGGCCTTCTCTCAGCCCAGCTGCCATCTCCCTGGGACCTGAGCTCTCTTCTCCTCCCAGGTCCCATGCCAGGACTCCCCGGCACTGCACAGTGATGGGCTGGCCGCTGGCCTGGACTTTTGTCCCTCTCTGGCTCTGTGCATAATGAGCTCTGCTTCCGGGCTAGCCTTCTCCCCAGCCCTGGAGCTGTCTGCCTCTCATCACCTTCCTCGCCTGGGACAGAGGGCTCAGCCCCTTGGCCTGCCCTGCCCCAGCCGCACGTCCTGTCTGTCTCAAGAGCCATAGCTAGAGCTGCCGATGGCTGCAGTGGCCCCCATGTGCTCCCAGGAAGAGCTGCCAGCCCACTCTGTGGGGGAAATGATGCAGGGTCCTTGCCTTGGCAGATCGGAATCTCCCAAGAGGAGGGGGTCTCCTCTTCATCTTTGAAGAACACCATAAAATTAGAATATTTGTATAGAATGCTGCACACTGAAGATGATCTGTGTTCCCAAAAGCAACTGCTACTCTAGGGTTGACTGTAGGGTCCAGAGGGTGCTCCCTCACTGACCAGCCAGACATATGGACGTCGTGCTGAGGTGCAGAAGGCACACTGATGTCCTTTCCAGGTCAGGGGGATGGGCCAGCTGCCAGCGCCGTGTCTGCATCCATCAGGCCCTCCCTAAGCATTGGTTGAATGGAGAATGCCCAAAGGATCAAAGAAGAAAAGGAAGGAGAGAAGGAGAAGGGGATAGGGCTTCCCAAAACCCGCCTCTCCAAACTCCCATGAAAAGTGGAGTAATTAGCCGCCAATAGAGCTGAGTAATATCCTATAGGAGGTAAGCATGTCTTTAGCTGAGGGTATTGGGGCAAATGTGGTCCTTCAGGGCAGGGGATGGGAGATTTCTGAGGGCCTTGGTAAGTGTTCCCCTATACCTCTTTTCCAGCTTGACCTCGCACCTCTCTCCCAGGCCCTCCTCTGACTCCCAGGAGCAGGGCCTGGTGGAGGGGGTCTCCCCTAATGTATCAGTTTTCTGAGGCTCCCATAACACAGTGCATGAATAGGGAGGCTTCAACAACAGAAATGTAATGTCTTGCAGTCCTGGAGGTTGGAAGTCTGCAGTCAAGGAGGCACCTGGGTGGCTCAGTGTTTGAGCATCTGCCTTCAGGTCAGGTGGTGATCCTGCAGTCCCAGGATGGAGTCCCACATCAGGCTCCCCACAGGGAGCCTGTTCTCCCTCTGCCTATGTCTTGGCTCCTCTCTTCGTGTCTCTTATGAGTAAATAAATAAAATCTTAAAAAAAAAAAAAAAAGGTGTCAGCAGGGTTGGTTTCTTCCAAGACCTCTGTCCTTAGCTTGCAGATGCCATCTTCTGTGTCCTCCCACGGTCGTCCCTCTATGCATGTCTATGTCCAAGTTTCTCCTTTTTATAAGACCAATCAGTTTGCGCGGGGGGGGGCACTCCATACTCCAGTATGACTTCATCAGAACTAATTTAGTCTTTGATGACTCTATTCCCAAAGAAGGTCACATTCCGAGGTCTTGTGGTTCAGGACTTCAACATATGGACTTGGGGGAGGGACACACTTCAATAGCAGGGCACCTTGGTGATCTTTGACAGCAGAAGTCACGAGGGGAGGAAGGTGCATGTTCAGGGGACAGCCTCTCATCATCACCCTGAGCTTGTCATCTTATTTCCATCTATTTCTTAAAGATTCATGTATAACTTGAAGGAGGATAAAATCAGCCCCAAGAGCTGAAATCTCCTACCTGGATTCCAGACTTTCCGTCTAACTCTGGCCCAACTTGAGGCTGCTCGTTGGGTCCATTCCTATAATGGTGGTTGGGAAGGGGTATGAGATGGTCCTGCCATGGTGCCTCAGGGTGGCTCCCACAATGTTCAGGTTCCAGGAACAGAAGGCAGGAGGTAGCCTGCTATACAGGTGACAGGTAAAAGCCTGCTTCAGAAGCCCATAAGCACTCGGGAGGAGGCAAGAACATGTTCCCCAGGGAGGCAAGATTGACTCTGGTCCAATGGCTGGAAGGGTTGGATTAGGGAAGTTGGAGGACATTGGGAAGGGAGGCAGTGAGGAGGATGGGGCTGGGGCATGTTTAAGGATGGTGAGTGGCCCAGGTTGGCAGGAGTAGGGGATACCTGTAGGGACACGTGGCATTGGGCTCCCCATAAGGAGTGCTATGGCGCCCTGCTAGGAAGCTGGACTTATTCTGGAGTCGGTCCAGTGCCATCAGGAGTTTTTGATATGAGGTGTGTGCACATGAAAGTGAGGTTTTCAGATGACTAATCCCCATCAGAGTGGCACAGACAGATCTGAATGATGTAAGACAGGCTGGGGGCAGCCAGGAACCCGCAGGGTCCAGGGGCAAAGCCAGGAGGGGAGGAGGCTGGGCCTGGGCCTGGCCAACTTGGAGGGAGCAATCAAGGTGACCGTGTGTAGGGCTCTCCACTGGGAGAACAGCCCTTGTACTGATGGGGACAGGGATGCTGGGAGGGAGGAAGGCATTGGTGACAGGAGGCCCCAGGGGGGATCAGAGAGCAGCAACTGAAGGCAGGTCTGGAAGCTTGGAGACCTAGGTATAGGGAAGGTTCTAGATTTGGGGGTTGTTCCTATAACAGAAGTTTCAAAGGTCAAGGGGGCAGAAGGGGGCAGTGGCAGAACCTGGGAGACCCCATATTTAGTTGGTAAGAAGAGGAAGGAAGGAGGAGAGACAGATTAGAAGATCATAAGCTCCCTGGGGCAGGGACCATTCTTGTCATGGCAGCCACAACCTTGGGCCTGGCACATAGTAGGTGCTTTGTAAATATTTCAATATTTCAGTTCAGTGAAGGAAGGGAAACTGGGGCAAAGCTTCAGCAGCCAAGTTTGGAGACTATTTTAGAAGAGGATGATCATCCTTAGACCAGAACATGCAGATCATTGTACTGGTTTCCCTCGGTGCTGCACAAATTGCTGCAAACTAGGCAGCTTAAAACCACAGAAATTGATGCTCTCACAGTCCTAGAGGCCAGAAGTCCAAGGCCAAGGTGTTAGCACCTGAAACCTGCAGGGGAGAAAGCTTCCTTCTTCTTTTGGCTTCTGGTGTTGCTGGCACTGCCCAGCATTCTTTGGCTTGTAGAGCATCACCCCAATCTCCGCCTGTCATCACATGGCCTTCTCTCTGTGTCTCTATGCCCTAATCCCCTCTTCTAATAAAGACACTAGTCATAGTGGATTAAGGGCCCACCCCAATGACCTCATCTTAACCAATTGCATCTGCAACAACCCTGTTTCCAAATAAGGTCACATTTCAACTTCTCTTGTTGAGCGACAGAGCTTGGGAGGTTCTTCAAAAACCTTAGACATGGCACCCCAAGGAATTGAAGAAGCCTCAGTGGAGGCACAGAACAATCTGGTGCCTGTATGTAATTACATCCAGGGAATTCCCATTGGTGTGAGACTGTAGCCACAAATGGCAATGGTGGAAATAGCGTATTTCAACCGTAGTTGACCAAAGCTTCCACGAGAGGAGATGCATTCAGAACATCTTGGGAGAATAACACCAGAACACTCTCCACCTTCCTGCCTTCGGGGACCCACCCTGCAATCCCTGTAAATCACAGTGGTCGGGATCCCTGGGTGGCGCAGCGGTTTGGCGCCTGCCTTTGGCCCAGGGCGCGATCCTGGAGACCTGGGATCGAATCCCACGTCGGGCTCCCGGTGCATGGAGCCTGCTTCTCCCTCTGCCTGTGTCTCTGCCTCTCTCTCTCTCTCTCTCTCTCTCTCTCTCTCTGTGACTATCATAAATAAAAAAAAAAATCACAGTGGTCATGCTGTCCACTAGCCCTGTTCTCATTGTCTAGGGATTGGGGGCAAGAGATAGGGACAGGTTGTTTCGTTTTGTTTTGTTTTCAGTTTCAACCAGTTCTCAGTTTTTCAGCTACTGCTGGAATCATAAATGAAGATGTTTCCCACATAGACATCTGGCCCCAAACTACAAATGCTAGAAATTTCAGGAATAGAGTTGACCAGCTGCTCAGACGTGGGGATAAATTGCAAAACAAGCTGTTAGAAGAGATGGTGTGATTCTAGCCTCACCTCAAGGAATACCTAACCTTCTTAGGTGTCTGGAATCCATCCAGGACTGGATGGGAAAACTAGGGTCACCCTACCTGCCCACAGGGGGTCCTGACCCCAGGCCAGTGTTTGCAGTGAATCAGGTGCCCCCTAGTGGACATTTTTAACACTCCCCTTAGGAAGATGTGTGCTGGCAATTCTAGGAAGGATTGGTTCCTCCTGGATGCAATAGTCTCAGAATAAAAGGAGACATTAAGATCGTCTAAAACATGCCCCTAATTTCAAAGATAAGAAAATGGAGGCTGCCGGGGGGGGGGGAATGACATTTCCTTGATCACAGAACTACTGAGGAAGAAGCTGGATTAGAATCCTTGGCTAACAGACATCAAGCATAATTTATCATATGGAACTTGGGTCCTCCTGCCTCTTTATATATTTAACTGGAGAAAACTGCAGTTGGGGTGGAATACTTTTAAGCTCCTCTGCAGCTCCTGTGTGTAGTTGATAGGTTAGTTATTATGTGGGGTCATGGAAAAATAGAGGAAACTGTACTATTTTAATCACCTTTTTGAGAGGCTTCTGCGTTAGGATGCTACTTTTCTCCTAGAAATGGTCTTTCTTTTTAATCGGTGACAATGTAGAGTTTCTAAGTAGGACATTTAAAAAAATGAAATATTCTAGGGAGGGGTGGGCTCAGGGTGCGCTTTTACAGAAAATACTTCTCATAGAAAGTACTGCGTCTGTCCCATCATTTCTCAGGGTTGGGCAGAAAAATTGCTATTCTCAAAAGCGCTTATTGGTGTTTACCCTCCAGTCATGAAATCAGATCTAATAGGGATGTCTATTCTCTGTATTTATAGGATTTGCAATTTTTTTTAAGGAGGCTCCACACTCAACAAGGAACCCAATGTGGAACCCAATGTTGGGCTTGAAATCACGACCCTGAGGTCAAGAACTGAGCTGAAATTAAGAGTTGGACACTCAATTGAATGGGACCACCAAGGTACCCCAATTTTCAAAATTTTTAAAGACTTCGATTAGTGGGCACCACTCTTTGGTGCTATGAGGGTGTCTCCAGTCCTGAAGATCCAAGTGACTCATGCAGACATACAGAACAAAGCTTGTTTATGGAGCCAACAAACTGGACAACCTAAAAGAAATGGATACATTTCTAGAAACATACAATCTTCTAAAACTAAATCAAGAAGAAATAGAAAATCTGAACAGACTGATTACTAGTAACAAAATGAATCAGTAATTTAAAAACCCTCAACAAATAAAAGTCCAGGCAGGACCAGATGGATTCACAGGTGAATTCTACCAAACATTTAAAGAAGAGTTAATACAAAGTCTCTTCAAACTATTCCAAAAAATAGAAGAGGAAGGAAAGCTTCCAAATTCATTCTATAAGGCCAGCATTACCCTGATAAAGGGTAAACCAGATAAAGATACTACAAAACAAATAGTGAAAGGGATTAAAGGGGAAAGGAGAAAAAATGAGTGGGAAATATCAGTGAGGGAGACAGAACATGAGAGACTCCTAACTCTAGGAAATGAACAAGGGGTAGTGGAAGGGCAGGTGGGCGGGGTGATGGGGTGACGGGCACTGAGGGGGCACTTGACGGAATGAGCACTGGGTGTTATACTATATTTTGGCAAATCGAACTCCAATAAAAAAATTGAAAACAAAACCAAACCCCAAAACAAAACAAAACAAAAAACCCCAACCAACCAGACAAAAAAAACTCCTAAAGCCAATATCCCTGATAAATATAGGTGCAAAACTCTCCAACAAAATAATAACAAACCACATTCCACAATACATTTAATACATTAAAAAGATTATTCACCATAATCAAGTGGGATTTATTCTGGGGATGCAGTATAGTTCAACATCTGTGGGATGCCTGGGTGGTTCAGTGGTTGAGCATCTGCCTTTAGCTCAGGGTGTGATCCTGGTCCAGGGATCGAATCCCGTATCGGGCTCCCTGCTTCTCCCTCTCCTATGTCTCTGCTCTCTGTGTGTCTCATGAATAAATAAATAAAATCTTTTTTAAAAACCCTGCAAATCAACCAACATGATACATGACATTAACAAAACAAAGGATAAAAACCATATGATCATCTCAGTAGGTGCAGAAAAAGCATTTGACAAAATTAAACAATCATTCATGATAAAAACTCTCAACAAGACGGGTTTAGGAGGAACATACCTCAGTATATGACAAACCCACAGTTAACATCATACTCAATGGGAAAAAGCTGACTCTGAGATCAGGAATAAGACAAAGATGTCCATTCTCACCATTTTTATTCAACATGGTATTGGAAGTCCCAGCCATAGCCATCAGACAAGAAAAAAAAATAAAAGGCATTTAAATTGGTACAGAAGAAGTAAAACTGTCACTATCTGCAGACGTTTTGATACTATATACAAAAAAAAAAAAAACAAAAAAAAAAAACCCCAAAGACTCCATCAAAAAACAAGTGGAAATAATAAGAGAATTCAGTAAAGGTACAGGATACAACATTAATATACAGAAATCTGTTGCGTTTATATACACTAATTACAAAGTAGCAGAAAGAGAAATTAAGAAAACAATCTTATTTATAATTGCACCAAAAGGGATACAATACTTAGGAACAAATTTAACCAAGAAGGTGAAAGATCTGTACTCCAAAAACTATAAAACAGTAGTGAAAGCAATTAAAGATGACACAAACAAATGGAAAGATTTACTGTGTTTATGGATGGGAAGAATTTATATTGTTGAAATGTCCATACTCTCTGAAGCAATCTACACATTCAATGCAATCTCTATCAAAATACCAATAGTGGTTTTCATTGAACTAGAACAAACAATTCTAAAGTTCATATGGAACCACAAAAGATCTCAAATAGCTAAAGCAATTTTGAGAAAAAAGAACAAAATTGGAAGTATCACAATCCCAGATTTTAGGCTATAATACAAAATTATAGTAATCAAAAGAGTATGGTATTGACACAAAAATAGGTCTCTAGATCTGTTGAACAGAACAGATAGCCCAGAGATAAGCCCACTTATACGGTCAATTAATCTATGACAAAGGAAGCAAGAATATACAATGGAGGGAAGGTCTCTTCAATAAATGATGCTGGAAAAACTGGACAGCTACATGCAAAAGAATAAAACTGGACCACTTTTTTACGTCATACACAAAAATAAACTCACGGTGGATTAAAGACCTAAATGTGAGACCTGAAACCATAAAACTCCTTGAAGAAAACAGGCAGTAATCTCTTGGACATTGGCCTTAGCAACATTTTTCCAGATATGTCTCTTCAGGCAAGGGAAACAAAAGCGAAAATAAGCTATTAGGATTATATCAAACTAAAAAGCTTTTGCATAGCGAAGGAAAACATCAACAAAACAAAAAGACAACCTACTGAATGGGAGAAGATTATCTGCAAATGGTATGTCCAATAATGGGTTAATATCCAAACTATATAAAAAAGTGTGCAACCCAACATCAATAAAACAAGTAATTTGATTTAAAAATGGGCAAAGGAACTGAACAGACACTTTTCCAAGGGAGAGAAATACTGATGGCCAACTGACACATGAAAAGATGCTCAACATCACTAACCATCAGGGAAATACAAATCAAAATCACAATGAAATGTCACCGTACACTGTACACGTACATGGTACGTACACCGTACACCGTACACCATACACCGTATCACCGTACACCGTACACCATACACCTAGATATAGCTAATATCTAAAAGATAAGAAATAAAAAAAAGAAATTAAAAAAAAATAAAAGATAAGAAATAACAGGTGTTGGCAAGAAGACCCTCATACACTGTTCATGTGAATGTAAATTGGTGCAGCCACTGTGGAAAACAGTATGGAGATTCCTGAAAAAGTTAAAAACAAAAACTGTACCACACAATCCAGTAATTCTACTACTGGATATTTATTTAACAAAGAAGACAAAAACATTCAAAAAGATATATGCCCGTTTGTGTTTGTTGCAGCATTATTTACAATAGCCAAGATGCAGAAGCAACCTAAGTGTCCAAAAATAGGTAAGTGGATAAAGAAGATGTGGTAATATCCATCATGAAATATTAAGTAGAGTATTAGTCGCAAAAAAGAATGCGATCTTGCCATTTGTGACAACAGGGATGGAACTAGAGGGTATTACACCAAGTAAAGTAAGTCAGACAAAGACACATACCATATGATTTCACTTATATTAATCTAAACACTCAAACAAATGAGCAAACAAAAACAGTAAGAGCATCATAAATGTGAAGAACAAACTGGTGGTTGCCAGAAGGGAAGGGTTGGAGGGGATGGGTATAATAGGTGAAGGGGATTAAAAGGTATAACTTTCAGTTATAAAAAAAGAAAAGAATCCCATAAGTCACAGGGATGAAAAGTACAGCATGGGGAATAGAGTCAACAATATTGTAATAACTCCCGTACGGTGACAGATGGTAAAAACACCCATTCTGGTGAGCATAGTTGAGTGTATAGAATTGTCAAATCATGATGTTGTACACCTGAAGCTAAGATAACATTATAGGTCAACTATACTGCAATAAAGAGTGAAAGCAAAGAAATTACTTCTATGCCATGCAAAGGAGTTCAATAAAGAAAAATATCGGTATATTTTAAAGTTGCCAGAACTCAAAGCAAGAAAACAGTGTGGGCACTGCAAAGAGATATTAATAAAGAGTCATGCTCCAAAACCCCTTATATATAGAGGAGGCAATATCTAGCAGTAGTTATATTCCATCTCTTTCCCGAAAGGCTTGGAATCTGCTACAAGCACACCATACACCTGGCAAATTTCTTTTAATGCAACAGAAAAACCAAGACTGTGCAAAGGAAGAGGAAGCAGATATAATAAGCGGAGCCCAAGTCATTATTGTGACTTGTCCTTGAATTTGGCTCTGAACTTCCTAGCAGCCACTGGGTTGCAGAGTGTTCATGACTAGGAAGAGGGGAGCCAGTGATCGTTAAGGGCCTTCCTAAACCTGCTGCCACACATGGCATTATAGTCTTATTTATTTTAGAGAGAGAGTGTGTGTGTGTGCAGGGGTGGGGAAGGGACAGAGGGAGATAGAGAGGGAGAGAATCTCAAGAGGATTCCCCACTGAGTACAAAGCCCCGAGCAGGGCTCCTGCTCATGACCCTGAGATGATGACCTGAGCCAAAATCAAGAGTCAGACACAACCGGCTGAGCCTCTCAGGTGCCCTGGCATTATATCTAAAAAAGAAAAATCTTTCTCCGCATATGGCATTGTATATTTTTTTTAAGATTTTATTTATTTATTCATGAGAGACACAGAGAGAGGCAGAGACATAGGCAGAGGGAGAAGCAGGCTCCATGCAGGTAACCCTATGTGAGGCTTGATCCCAGAACTCCGGGATCATGCCCTGAGCCGGAAACAGACGCTCAACCACTGAGCCACCCAGGCGTCCCCATGGCACTATATATTCTTAGAAACAACAAAAAAGACCCCAAATAAACCATTATTAGGTCTTCCCCTGGGCTCGCTGGCACTTGGTGACAAAATGAACCCTGCCCTTGACAATAATTTCCGCCCAAATGCAGAAATCATCTTCATCCAGCTGCTTCTTATAATGACCTCAATTAAACCTAAGGGCATAACCATAAACACGAACACACTGAAGCAACTCTTCCAGGGCCAAACTAATGGGGTCCAGATAGGCACTTTCTTCATACGTGAGCGACAGGGAGGGATGGGACATAAACCCCTTCGGGGCTGGAGACCTTGGCCAGGCATGGCCTGGGAGACGGTGGGGGAGTCCGGACACTGCACAAAACAGTCCTTAGGCCTGGAGCTTCAGAACCTCCCCACACACGTGTGCAGATGCCTCAACATCATCATCACAGGCTGGTCCAAGTGGATGCTGGCAGGGCTATTGTCTTTTGGGGCAACCCTCATTTGGGGATGTAGGAACACCACAATTAGCCTGTTCTTACGCACTTGAGATGCTTGCGTCTTTATTGCCTATAAGCACTAGTGAAAGCTGTAGTTTTTATTAAACTCACCCTCTCGCAGACGCCTGTTTAGTGTGTGTTAGAAAGCCAGGCTCAACTCTGAGGATAATGCAACCCACATGTGAAACTGCTTGCTTCACTGACTCACAGAAATAGCTCAGGTAGCAAGTTTTTCCTTACTACCCTGTTAGAAAAATACAGGCCGAGCACACACTGTTTGCTTTACGCACCTTTTGCTATTACCCAAAGAGAATGGATGTGCCGGGTGGGAAGAGTGTTCATAGCACCCTGGGCATCACCTTGGGGAGTTCAGGGTTCTCCTGGCAAAGTGGATGCTGCACCCATGATGATAATACATTTCAGCATTTGTGACTTCCAGCAAGTGGCTGATTGACGGTGGCTGCTTCCCCTCTGACAGTGAGAAAGAGCCAGTGGCTTATGCTTGTTGCCTTCAATGCACCCTGCAGTCTTGTCCTGTGGAGCCTGAGGGCAGAACGATGGTGCACCAGGGACCTGCGGGCCGTGCCTGCAGTGGTGGGGGAGCAGGGCAGGGGCAGGGGGTGTGTGCTGTGGCTTGAGGTGTGTGTGAGCTCCATGGGGTTCCCCGCATTTCACTCTCTGGAGTGTGTCCTCAAGAATGAAACCGTGGGCACAGGAGGCTGAGGGTGCGTGCACACTCATTAAAACTCTATTTTCTCCTTCACAAATACAATGGCTCACTGTTTCCCAGCAAGGCCGGGAGCTGGATGGACCCCAGTGGTTAGCGGAGGTCACTCAGGTGTGGATGTGGGAATGGCAGGCCGCTGGGGTCACAGAACAAAAACCCACCAGGTTCCCCCAGCAGGCCCAGGCCCAGCAAGGCAGGACCAACCAACCCTCTTCTCCAGCCTCTTTTTATTCTTTCTCTCAACCTGTCACAGAAGCAGCATTGGATGGGACGTGAAGGGCACCGTGGGATAAAGGACGCCCCTGTACTATCTGCAGGAGTCTGTGATCTGGTAAGAGAGGAATCTGACTAAGCTTTTCTCTTGACATCGTATCTGTAAGATTTATTTTATTTTATGTATATTTTCAATGCTATCTGGAAAACAACCTAAAATCTTGGACTTTGCGTACATCACTAATAAAGATGACAAACCACTTCATCCTGGAATGGTATTAGGAGGTGTTGTTTTGTTTTGTTTTGTTTTGTTTTGTTTTTTTGAGAGAGAGAGAGCAAGTGGGTGAGCAGGAAGAGGGACAGAGAAAGAATCTCAAGCAGGCTCCATGCTCAGTGTGGAGCCTGACATGGGGCTTGATCCCACAACCCTGAGATCATAACCTGAGCCAAAATCAATGGTCAGAGTCTCTACTGACTGAACCACCCAGGCACCCCGGTAATAGGGATATTATGCAAATCTATGAATGTGACTTAAATGACATGTGTATAACATATAATATATAATATAACAAATAATATATGATTACACACACATTAGTGATCTATTAATCAGGATAACTGCAGGAAAAACTGGCCCAAATTCTCAGTGTGTGGCCCTGGGCAGAAGGGCCATATCATGGCAATGTGGGGACACAGTCATGGTGACAGTGCAATGAAAGAGACAAGTCCCCTGCCCCCAGTCACATAGGCTCTGATGCCACCTGTCCTCTACTTGTCCCCACCTCTCGCACTGTGGCTGCCCGAGGGCATGTCTACCCAGTCTTGGGATCCTGGATGCATGGGGCTCCCTTAGGCCCATAACTGTCTCCAGCATCTGAGAGGCCTCAGAAGAATTCATACCAGGAGCAGCCCAGGAAGGGCAAGTGTTTGAGAGGAAGATTGGGAGGAAGGTGACAGTCTTGAAATGTTTGTAGGGCTGGTCATAGAACTGAGGAATCGGACTCATTTTGTCCTTCCCCAAGAGATGGGAATTGTAGGGAAGTGTGTTCGGGTTGCACATAAAAGAGAGTTTTGTACCACTTGATTTAACTCAAGGAAAGAGTTTGTCCCCAGGGTCCGTGTGGTTGACCTGGAGGGACACATCCGAGGGGACTCAAGCTCTAGGTGAACCATTCCAACCCAGGAACTTGTGGTCTGTGGGGCTGCCTGCCTGAGAGGCTGGGGAAAGGCGCCGGCCCTCCTAGCCTGTGTATGATCTATCCCAGCGTGTCAGAAAATTCCTTTAAAGGGTGACTGGAATATATTCCACAGTTTTATTTTTGAGCCATTTGAATAGGATTTTACTTTTTGAAGGGTTTGGGGAAATCCAACACTGTATAAAGTTTATTTTAATTTCACACATGTTACAGATCAAAAGAATCATCGTGGAAAAAAAAAATCCCTAATGATCTGAGATGATCTAATCTTTCTAGCCTTTTCTCAATAGTTCCATGGCCCCAAGCCGAGGCCATGTATGACCCTTCGAGATGTCTTGAGAATGACATGATGTGTCACCATGATCACACCAAAGCACAGGTTTTTGTTGTGCTAAAACATATTTTTATGGTTGAGAAATGATATGTAACATTTGTTGTCTTTATCAAAGAAAAAAAGAAGAAAGGCTTGAAGCAGAGAGGCAAGCACGCTTTCCAGATACCCATGATTCATCCACCCAGGACTTTATGAATATCTGTTTCATTACATTTATTGCATTTTCTGCTGCAACTGAAAAAGAAATGAAAGTGGAAAAAATAATCAAAATTAATGATGGCCTCACAAAGTAATGCATGCTTTCTAAAAATGAAAGCTGTGTCTACTTCTAAGCTGTGAAGAATTTATATGAAGGTTATGTTATTTTAAAGCATTCCTTATAGCAATAAAAAACTTCAAGATTCATGTTCCCGATGGTGAATTAGAGTCAGTGTGGTTAGCTGGTGTGGTGCCCCTGCGTTTCCCAAAGTATGTTCCCAGGAGGGTCAATGCCACAGGCTGCTCCTCAGCTGGCTCTGTGGGTTTTGTGGTCAAAAAGTTGGGAATGGCTGGAGGCCACTTCCCTGACATGCACAGCCATAAATCTCAAATGGCATTATCAGAGGCTCTGAGGTGTCTTATGACACAGAGCCTCAGTTATACCTCTTGCAACACATTTTGGGAAGCTCTGGGGGTAGAATGAAGAGCACTGGGTTGGTTGCCAGGAGATCTGGTGCTTGTTCTGGTTCTGGTTTGCAGACTTTGGTCGGGCTCCTTTCCCTCAGGGTGTCTGTTTTTCCAGGTGTATCACAGAGTTAGGGATGTACCGTGTGTGGTAGTTAGAGTTGGTATTCGGGATTATTCTCTCTCTCCTCCCCTGTGAAAGTATTATACACCCCTGCCATATTCCTTTGGGTTATCCATGGGGTATACTTTGGCCAATGGAACATAAGTGCATGGACTTAAGCCATGTGTGAGGAAAAGCTCTGTCTAGGAAGCGCTGTGGGAGCTTCCACCTAGCTCTCTTGCTCTTGTCCCCTACCTTGAGAACCAGGATGGGGCTGCTTCTTGAGCCAGTATCCTGGAGTGAGAAGATGGGTGGAGTAAGGCGGCTGCAGCATAGGGGACTCCATAACATAGTGAGAGAGATGTCTATGCAGTCCCTGAGAATTCAGGGTTGTTTGTTACTGTAGCCACACTGACTAATATGCTTACTCCAGCCCCTTCCAGCTCTGATACTCCAACATTCTTTTTTTTTTTTTACTCCAACATTCTTAAATGCATGTGAACCCCTGAAATGTCCCCTCCAGTCTCCCCAACATCATCAGTCTCCTTCAATTGGAGATGCCCATGACAGCCCTCCCCCAAAATTTCCAAGTGGTCCTGTCACCCCTCTAGAGACTGAGGGTTAACAGCCTAGGGTGGAGACACAGCAAAAATCTAAGCCCACTCACTTCAGAGTTTTAATAGGTTTAGGCATTTCCAAAGCCTCTGTATCTGAGCCAGGAATCTAGGGGTCTGGAGGCCTGAGAAGCCCCCTACAAAAGAACCCATCCAAAGATAAGGGCCAGCAAATCTTCCAGTCCAGCCTATAATAATAATAGTCTCCCGAAGTGAAGGTTCTGGATTCTTCTAGGCCTGTTATGCTCTGGTATAGGGGTAAGGACAGAAGGAGCCAGGACAGTGCTGAGCTTGGACAGTGTGTGACAGATCTGAGAAATGACTTTGTCATTCCTCCATCAGCTTACAGGCTTGTAGTACCAGAGATGGGAGCTGGCTCCTCAGCACGGAGAACTGGGCTGTTGACATCTCATAAGATGGGCACAGAGAAGGTAAGAAGAAAGCGGAAGAAGCTGCAGGGTGGTCTGAAGGCCTGTGTCATGCTCCTCAAGTGTATAGTTCAGGGGGGTGCTTCAATGAGGCCTGGGGTTTCCCCAGTGGTGGGCACAGAAAAGCCAAGAATGTAGCTTGTATCATTACTGTGATGTGGATTTTTTTTTTTTACCCTCAGTGGATGTGACCCAGCATAACATGCATGGTGGCATCAGCACTGTAAAACCTGCCATGTCAGTTTGTCCTGGTGAAATGCTTGGAGACACATGAAGATGCTTGAATGTCTGGGAAATGCTCATTGCATCATGACACTGGACACAATCTGCATGCCCATCAAAGGGAAGTTGTTAAATTGGGGTCCATTCATTGATGGAACACTCTACAACCCTACAGAAGAATAAGTCACAAGGGAAGGGTGTTGTCATGGAAACAGAGAGATCTGAGAGGTGGCGCACAGTGCAAAAGGCAGGTATACAATGGTATACATCACATGGATTCTTTTTATTCTAATTATGCACCAACATCTACAGTGATTCTTACAGAGTGGGGAGAGGAATTACAGAGGCTCTTCTTTTTATGTTTTTGGACATTTTATAATGAATATGTACTTCCTTAAAACAAAACAATATAGATATTTCCATTCTGGAAAAAAAACAAGTGCCTCTTATCCAAAGAGGCCTATGGTTGCCTATGAGTGATGCCTTGGCTTCCTGGCCTCTTGTTATGATGAGGAGGTCATCCTGACTATTTTTTCCAGTTGATACTGGGGTGAAGACCACAAAGAACAAGTTACATTTGGATTCATAAATCTTTCCAGCAGAAAATTTTCCACCTTGGTCCAAACATAATTGATGTCTGTGGCATATGACTGGAACTTTAGGGGCAGCACAGCAGTCTCACAAAAGTGGGCTTGAATCCTATAATCATGAGTTCCTAGCTATGAGCTGTACCTGGGCCATGCATCTCGGTTTCCTCAGATGACAGAGAGGGAGAACTCCATGGGGTGATGTGTCTTAAGAGCTAGGCACTGTGCCTACACAGCAGACAAATGCAAGAAATGCTTGCAAATTTCTTTCCTTTTCTCTGCTTCTCCTGCCTGCTCTTTGTTTCTCTTTTATATATTTTGCTCTTCTGTCTCATTTCTGTCCCAATGCTCCTATCAGCCCACTGTCTTCCAAAAATTCTTTATGTCTAGGTGGATGACAATCCTTTTCTTTCCCAGTCACGGAAACCGAAAGAACAAATGACCTGGGTTTTACTGATCTATGTCTGTGCTGTTCAGGATATTAGGCATTAGCCACCTGAAATATGAAATCCAAGCACTTAAAATGTGGCTAGTGCAAATTGAGATATGCCTTAAGTATAAAATACACACCGATTTCAAGGACTTAGTGAGGAAAGGTAATGTAAAATGTCTCATAAATAATTTTTATAATGATTGCATGTTGAAATGATAACATTTTGGATAAGTGGGGTTATAGAAAATCGGTTACTAAAATTAATTTCACCTGTTGCTTTTTATCTTTTTAATGTGGCTTTTGGAAAATGGAAAATGACATCTGTGGTGTGCATTAGGTTTCTACTGGGCTGGGCTGATCTAGATCTACCACATTCATTTCTCTCTCTCTCTCTCTCTCTTTTGTATATATTTTTTTTTATCAGAGTTGATTTGCCAACATATAGTGTAACACCCAGGACTCATCCCCTCAAGTGCCCCCCTCATTGCCTGTCATCCAGTTACCCCAACACCCCGCCCACCTCCCCTTCCAGTACCCCGTGTTTGTTTCCCAGAGTTAGGAGTCTCTCATGTTCTGTCTCCCTCTCTGATATTTCCCACTCATTTTCTCTCCTTTTCCCTTTAATCCCTTTCACTATTTTTTATATTCCCTGAATGAATGAGACCATATAATGTTTGTCCTTCTCCGATTGACTTACTTCACTCAGCATAATACCCTCCAGGTCCATCCATGTTGAAGCAAATGGTGGGTATTTGTCATTTCTAATGGCTGAGGAATATTCCATTGTATATATAGACCACATCTTTATCCATTCATCTTTCGATGGACATCGTTTGTTTCTCTCAATATACCTCTCACCTGCTTCTTGCTTGCTGCACATACCTCCATGCATCCAGTGTTGGTCAGGAGGATGATGGGTCTCCACACGGATGATGGCACAGACTGGTTCTCCCTGGCTCTTGGGACCTTGAGCTCTGACAGCTTTGGCAATCTCACAGATGTGCACACAAATTTCGCCTAAATAGATGTGCTCTTAGGACACTTGATTGTCCCCAGTCCAAAGATGCAAGGTGGCTCTGAGGAAGGAAAGCTGGAGAAGTGAATTCTTAGTTGATAGAAAAGGTGAATCATGCAGCCCCTGTGGAAACCAGTATGTAGATTTCTCAAAAAAAAAAATAGAACTACCATATGATCCAGCAATTCAACTTCTAGGTATTCATCCAAAGAAAATGATGAACTCAAAACCATATGGCACCCCCATGTTGATTGCAGCCTTATTTACAACAGCCAAGATATGGAAGCAACCTAAATGTCCACTGATGGATGAATGGATATATATATCTTCTTTACATATATATATATGTAAATATATATATATATATATCTGTGTGTGTTTATATATAAAAATTTTCCATAAGAAAGGAAGGAAATCTTGCCATTTGTGACAACATGGATGGAACTTGAGGGCATTGTGCTAAGTGAAATAAGTCAGACAGAGAAAGACAAATACCTTAAGGTCTTACTTATATATGGAATCTAAAAAAAAAAAAAAAAAAAAACAACAGAACAAAACAAAACAAAAAGCCCTACCAAGCTCATAGATACAGAGAACAGACTGGTGGTTGCCAGAGATGGAGGGTAGTGGGTGGGTAAAATGGGTAAAGGGGGTCAAAAGATACAGGCTTCCAGTTATAAAATAAACATGTCATAGGATATAATGTACACCATAGTGATTATAGCTAATGATACTGTATTGCATGTTTGAAAGTTGCTAAGAGAGTAAATCCTAAAAGTTCTCATCACAAGAAAAAGAAGTGTTGTTATCACGTATGGTGATGGACAGATGTCGGCTGGGCTTGCAATGATCATTTAGCATTATATACAAATATTGAAAATCATCATGTTGGACATCTAAAGCTAATACTATGTTGTATGTCAATTATACCTCAATAAAATTTTTTTGAAAAAATGCGTCATAAGCTTCCTTGAAAACGTAAATGTCCCTGAGGCATGGATAATACCATTCCACCAAGCTTTGGTAACTTCCAAGGGAGGGCTATCCTGACCTTGTGTGTGAGCCCTCTGTTCTTTTACTAACACAGATCAGCTCCCAAGAGTAGGATGTGACCTGAGCCACATCTTGTGCAGCGACTATGTTTTCTTATTGTCTGTTTTCTTGATGCTCTCATTTGAGGTCTTGAACCTAGAGAGATTGCCCTTTCCAGGAGAGGCCAATTCCTAGAGACAGCAAACAACTGCCCTACAAGCATGCCTTTGATCAGAAATGAACCAATCATATCCTATGTTTGACTCTCAGATGCCACGCCAATCCTGCCCCTGCCCTAGGTCACCCCAGGACAAGGTGCCAGACACCTAAGGACAGTTGTAGCCTAGAGACTGTCAGGGTTATTCAAACTAGCTAACCCTAAAGGGTTCACTCTGCCATTCCCTTTCCCACAAAACCCCAGTAAAGGGCTGTGGGCCATGCTTTCCCCCTTGCCCTCTGCCTCCTGACTGACCCCGGTGCTTTCCCTATGTGTTCCTGCATGGTGTTCTATGACTCTTGTTTCTAGGGAGCTGTGAGGATAAACTCCTCGTGACAGCTACTTCCGTGTTTGCATGTCTTTACCATACCTGATTAAAGCAAATCCCAGGCACATCCTTAGAACATCCTGTCTCCTCTGAGTCTTGGCTTCTTCATCTGTAAAATGGGGTCACGTGATGGTGTCCCTTCCATAGGGAGATTCTGTGTGTGAAGGTCACTTAGCACAGTGTCCTGCCTCATAAAGCTCAAAACATGGGGAGTGACTTTTTAAAAGAAGGTACCCTCTATGATTTTACTCTCTTTCTCCACTTGGTTGCATAATTTACTGTTACATCTTTTTTCAAAACAAAAAGAAATAGAAATAAAAGAAAAAGTCCCTAACCTTAGATTTCATACACATACACAGTGAGCAGTATATACTCTCCAACATGTGACAGTTAAACGGGAATGTGTAATCCAAATGACTTTGGTGGACTCCCCACCTCTACCTGCATGCAAAGAAAAAGATGGAAGCGAGTGGCTACATAGGAGTCTCCATGCAGATGGAAGCATTTCCCTCCTTCATCCTCCAGAATCTGCCTGCCCATCGATGAGGGCTGCTTGGGAGGGCTCATGGAAAGGGACATGTCAGGCACTTCAGGAAATAGCAATGACCAGCCAATCACCAAGAGGAATGACCACATGGCCACCAACTGCCACTGAATCCCACCAAAGCCTGACCTGGCCAGAGAATATGAAAATTTAGTTCTGCTTTATAGAGATTTCGCCAAAAGTTTGCTTATAAACTTGAAACAAAAGAGAGAGGTTTGAATATTTTAATAAATCACAGAAATGTGGGATTTCAAGGGGCCAATGGAAGGAAAAAATGAGAAAGTGATGTGTCTCGATGATGGAGGAAATAAAATAACAAATAAATAAAATAACAAAATAAAATAAAATAAAATAATCCTGGGATGGATCAGAGCAGAGGACCCTCCATGTCATGAGCAAGGGCGTCCTGTCAAAGTTGTCCACATCTTGTGACTGTCCAGCTTTGCCCATACCAGACATTTCTCCCGTATAATTTATATGATGACATCAAATTTCCTGGTTAGGAAGGAATGAAAACACTATATATTAGCTGTAAGTTACAAGGTCAAAGGAAATTTTTGGACAGATACTTAACTATATTCACTTACGAGAAACGTCTGTTTGTTGTAAAATAAGGTAATCACCTTATAATGAAAAGGAGGATTTCAAAACACTTTTCCCCCCGATTTACAGCAGAATGTCTTCAACCAAGTAAGTTCAATCAGATTTTCCTGATTATATATTTCAGTCAGCTGCCTTAAGCCCTTTCTGGATCAAGGCAGGCTACAATAAATAATATACATTTTAAAGTTAAATCTGGAAAATATCACAGTAAGCCTGCTAGTTAGAGCCTGGACCACATAGGTGTTCCAGAGAACCTAGCAATGGTTGTGTCTGTGCAGCACCCAAAGAGTGGTTGGCAAGTTTTTTTTTTTTTTTTAAGATTATATTTATTTGTTTATTCATGAGACACACACACACACACACACACACACACAGAGAGAGAGAGAGAGAGAGAGAGAGAGGCAGAGACACAGGCAGAGGGAGAAGCAGGCTCCATGCAGGGAGCCCAATGTGGGACTCAATCCAGGGACTCCAGGATTGCGCCCTGGGCCAAAGGTAGGCACTAAACTGCTGAGTCACCCAGGGATCCCCAGCAAGTTTTTTTTAAAAAAGGAAAAAGGGTAAGACCTCCACCAATCCATTCCAGAGCTCAGTTTCTACCTCTGGCTTCCACTGAACCAGGCGGACCCCAAGGGAGTCCTGATAGACTGCTGCAGGTGAGCAGCCACCAGGGCTGCTGAGGCCAGATTGGTCAAGCCCATTCTTCTGCAAACGAAGCATCCTCCTCTCCTAGGACCAGTCTGTGGCCCTCTGTGCAATGTGCTCCCAGGCAGGTAAGGAAAATCTCGGACCTGGCCAGCTTTAGGGGTAAAATTCTGTTGGGAAGTCATGAAACTACCAAACTGATTCCGTGTCACTCCAACGACCAGGTTAGAGTATGCCCGGGAGGGCCATCCGTAGATGGAAGAGCCAGGGGACTGGGTGAGACCCAGGGCATCATGCAGAAGGAAATAATCTGTGTGTTTTCAGCCATGGCCTACAGCTGGAAGACTCGTCCATTGATAAAGGATTACAAACCATGATCAATGGCGCAAAGGAGGCTGTTTCATCCTGATAAAACTATGGCACTCGTAAGGAAACAATAGAAGTCAAGCATGGAATTTTGCAGATAGTCCCATGAATTTTCATCTACTTAACCCATGCTTTCCTGCCAAAGTGCTATACCCTATGCCGATCCAACAAAAACACATTTGAGAACACACCCGGTACCTCTTAAACCGATGAAGGAGACAAGAAAGTTGGAACCTTAAGGCTTAAAATAAATGTTGGTCTGTGGAGCCATTAATAAAAAATGGACTGCATTTGGCATGGATTTGTCCCACTGTCTTATTCTGAGTTGAAAACACTAATAAAAAAAAATAATGTATCCCTGAATGTAAAAACCATATTACCCCGGTCCTAAAGATTTCTCCTGTCAGGCAACCCCAGGGAGTTGTCAAAAATAAATAAAATCTAAGCTAAAGAGAAAGTTATTGAGAAGGTGGGATATGGTAAGAGCTTTATATGTGGCACTCAGGAATGCTGGGTTGACAGATGTAGCTAATTCTGCAAAAATAACTTCCTATTTGAATAACAAGTAAAAGGTGTTTAAAGAGAGAAAGGTTATATTTTACTTCAGCAAGCACAGCTTTTGGTGAGTGTTACATAAATATTGATTAAAAGCACTGTGTTTGTTTCCTTCACTCTGACAGAAAGAATAGGTCATCGGAGTCTTTCTTCCTTGGCTGGTGTATTAGAGAGATCAGGTTTGCCAAGGCTTCTCTGCTATATTCAGGGGAAACCAGGAGTTTAGATTTTATGTTATTTTAATTCAAAAAGTGTGTGTGTTGGGGGGGGTTGTTGTTAGTGTAGCATCTGGTTTGGTTTTCGTTTTGCAGTGTTTTTAATGAGGACTATCAGCATAGTGATGTTTAGTATATGCAGAGCTCGATGTGTTTCTTTGGGGCCAGATCATATAAGATGAGTAATCTTCCCGGAGGTTGAGTCCCAAGGAAACAGTTGACAGGAGTGTTCTTGCAGCTTCCCAAAGGGCAGTTCACCAGCCAGAAATGGTTCGTGCGAGACCCAGCAGAGAGGTCATGCTGGACAGTCAGAAGGATGCCCAACCCAGAAAGCCAGTTATGCTCATGGCTCCCCTGCACAAACCCTTTAGTTGTCCTCTTAGTTACTGCCTCTAGTGCCTAGTGCCTGCCTGTCAGTCTTTTAATACTGATACTGATAATAGTAGTAATAATAATACTAATGAAAATAATCATACTAGTGGTGTAGCAGCTATCCATTGCTGTATAGCAAAGCACCTCAACTCTATGCAGCCTAAAGCAATCAACATTTTACTATACCACCCAATTTCAGGAGTCATAAATTCAGACAGGGCTTGGCTGGGTGACTCTTCAGTTGCAGGTGGTATTATGGAGGTCCTTGGTCCTTGGTGGCACTCACCTAGTGGGTGGGTGCTAATCTGGAGGGGGTATGACATCTGGCACCGGGTATGCTGGCAGGGATCGTGGAGGGCTGGACTCAGCTGGACTAGAGACCAGAGCGCCGCGCACAGCCTGTCTCAGGGTACCAGTCTTACAGATAGCTCAGGGCTACAAGTGCAAATGTCCCCTTGAATGAGGAAGAAGGGCACAAAATGGTCTGAAGGCTTTATTCGTAGTTCTCACCACAATTGTAGGTAATATCATCGTCTCTACTTGCACAGAGAAAGTAGAGAAAACTGAAGAATAGAGAGGTTTACTAATGTACCAAAGTCACACATCTCAGGAGCAATAGTGCAGGAATTTGTATCTTTATAAGGTTGAAGTTCAAATAAGAATGTGAAAGCCCTTTTTAAACTGGGTATTATATAAGACCAATGAATTACTGACCTCTACTTCTGAAACAATAATACATAATATGTTAATTAATTGAATTTAAATTTTAAAATTTTTTAAAGAATTTTTAAAATTTTAAAAGGATAAAAGAAAAAAGGAAAAATAATTTTAAAGAATTAGAAAGGTAATTTCCTTAGCCTTGTTCTGTAAAGAATTTAAGGTGTTTTGTCATGACAAGACATATGTGACTCCCACGCACCCCTGCTCAACACCCAGTGCACTTCCCATTGCTTTAACCATAAAGCCCATAGCACTTTGCAAGAAAACGGAGGCAACTGTCTTCTTCAGGGTTCCAGGGAAATGTTGCACAGCTGACCCACCTGTGGGGCCATTCCTCAGGGACAGGTAGATGGCCCAGCTGTACCACTATGGGGACTAGACCTGGCAGGGAGAGTCATGGAGGCTTCACGGGCCCATGGAGGGTGTGCTGTGACACCTGAGACAAGTCCTCCCTGCTTCTGCACAGTTTTGCAGTAAGGTCTACCTTGTTTGCTGAGCCTTCCCTGGCTGCCCTACATATAATTTCAACTTCTCATCCTTACATTTTTTCCCTCAGCAATTATCATTCTTTCTCTGTACGGAGTGTCCCTTCAGCAGAATGTCAGCTCCATGGGAGCAGGTATTCTTTGTCTTTTCCACTTTCCCAGAAGAACACCCAGAACGTAGAAAGGATTCACTAATTAGATGGACTTTCTCATTGTTCACTGAATTGCTCATAGCCACAGCGGCCCCGTGCAGGTGGCCCATAGTTCCAACCATTCAATGGCCATAGGAAGGACTCATTAGTTCAGTGAAGGAGTATATTAATATACGATGATTTCTTAGGGTGGTTGGGGTTCAAGGAGAGTCTCCTCCTAAATTTTAAAGCACTTGAGGACACAGGAAGTAGGAGAGGAGAGGTAGGAGGCAGTGGTGTTGGAAATGGTGGTTATGGTCAGGGTTGGGCAGGATGTGAGCAGCACTGAGCTTCCAGATTCTTGCCATCAAAGTGCAGCTTCTAGATCCGTAGCATCAGTATCTCCGGGAGCTAGTGAGTTGTGCCCAAGCCCCAGGGGATTTAGCTGCATTTAAAGTCTGAGAAGAGGGGTGCCTGGGTGACTCAGTGGTTGAGCGTTTGCCTTCAGCTCAGGGAGTGATCCCATGGTCCTGGGATCGAGTCCTGCATCGGGCTCCCCATGGGGAGCCTGCTTCTCCTTCTGCCTATGTCTCTGCCTCTCTCTTTGTGTCTCTCAGGAATAAATAAATTAAATATCTTTAAAAATAAAAAAAGTCTAAGAAACACTGGGTGAAGGTGTCCTCCAGAGGAAGAGTGGGAGGGAGCCATCTGCTCTGGGATCTTTCTTCTCTGAAGTGGGGAGTGCAGGCAGGGCAAGAGCTCAGCCCCTTGGGAAGCCCCGTGGAGAGGGAAGACCTGCTCTGCTCCAGGCTGTGAAGCTGCAGAGCGTAAAGGAAGCAATGAATCCCTTCAGGTTGGGGGGTGGAGGAGACCATGCCAGGGCCCTAGGATGTGGGTACCTAACCTGGCCCCTCACTAGCGTCCTTCATGCCTCCCTCCAGTGCTGCTGAGGCATCTTATGACCCTGAGGTGATGAGCTTAAGGAAGAAAATCTAACTTGCTTGAGATACCTCAGCAGAAAAAGAGTCCTCCATGGCCTCACTGAGCCCCACGGGAACAACCCTAGAATTTTCAACTTCCCCTTTCTTGTTATGTGCTGTGATTGACCGCTTGGTTTTGTAAGCCTGTCTTTGATGGGTTTGCCATTACTTGCAGCAGCAAGCAATCCTAACTCATACAATCAATAAACAGTAGGGGGAAATGCTGGCAAAAATGAGACCAGTCGAATATAAGTAATACAGAAGGCAAGGCCTTCGGGTGCTCCAAGTTCTACAGACACGTCGGCCAACAGTGAGAGACATTTGGATCTGGGTCTCAGGCTGGAAACGGCTCAGGCATCTTGCCTGCCACACACCCCATCTGTTCAAATATTGTCAAACAGAGAAATCCTGTGTTGAAAAACTCTAGCACAATGAAACTGCACGTTTTACCTGCTGCAACAGGCAGAGCCATTATTGGAGAATTTCCACTAAGCAAATAAGCCTTCGCATTGCATTTAGTAAGCCATGTGTGCAGTGCACATGAAAAGCTGAGTCACGTGCGTGATTTTGTCTTGTTGATGCGCACATTTTTCAGGGCCCGACAGAAGTGTGTGTGGTTTGGCTCTGTTGAAAAATCCTCTGCCCTTCCCTGTAAGTTTAGAAACAAAAGTGCTCTCTTTCCGTGTCTCTCATCACCCTTCCCTCTGGAGCCTTCCTGTGAGCTGCTTGATTGAGAGCTCTGAATTTCAGAGGGGGGCTCACAGAAACGCGGGGACTGCTGGCACTTCCCTTCCCGTCCATCTACCGTGGGTGTGGGGCACCCTTCGCCCCAGCTCTAGCTTAGAAGCCTCCTCCAGTCCTTCGTTCGTCATTCCTCGTTCCCTTAGGAAGGCGCTGATGGCTTCCCTGGGCAAGGACAAGCAGCAAATGTCAACTTGCAGTTGAAATCAGAAAGGTGGATCAATCCAGAAGATGCTCTCTGTTCCTAAATGTAGCATAGAGCCCTAGCCAGGTGGGCAACTCTCAGCGCTATTGACATTTGGGCTGGATCATTCTCTGTCATGGGGAGGCACCTTTATCAGCACCCCGGGCTTCCATCCACTAAGTGCCACTAACACTCCTCTCCCCAGTTGTGACAATCAAGTGTTTCCAGATTGCTAAATGTCTCCCCGCATGAAGGCAGGGGGTTGCTGAGTCACCCTTGGTTGAGAACCACAGATTTAGGAGAACAGAAAAATTTTAACACAGAAGTTACGAGGTTCATTGAAGCTCACCAACTCATACCAGGGGTGGGGATGTGCATTGGGGAGACGTCTTGACATTAGTGACAGTCATGGCCAGGATGTCCAATCAGCTCAGTTTGTAGTGACTGTGGGGGGGAAAGTGGAGAAAAGGAGAGGTCAGTCTGCAAGTTCTTTGTGTTTGATGAGAAGGTCCCTGTAAGTCCCCGCCCAGTTAGTGTACACCTGATTTTCGATTACTGTCGGTGTGATTGTTGGCATAGGGGAACCAGGTGCTGGTGGAGGAGAGGCTCCCGTTCACTGAAACCTCTCCTTAGTCTCAGTGATCTGGGAGGCACGTGGGTCCCTGCAGCTTAGGGAGGAAGGCCTGGGAGGGGGAATACAGAATACAACAGGCCTGGCCCTGCTCTTTAAAGGGAGCAGATTCCAGTGAGGTCAACACCATTGGAATGCATCTGTTGCCCCATTATTTTATTAACCAACAGGTGTGTGTGCTGAGCTCTGTGTGAGACTGATGTCACTCTAGTGCGGGGACCTAGGCCAAACTGGGGATTCCCGGGAATTCACAGGCCAGCTGGGGAGCCAGGATACAGAACAGAGGGGAACGCCCTCTGACCTACAGCCCTATGAGGGGCTTGGAGGGCTGGCGCTGGGAGTTTGCAGGGGAGACTTCCTCAAAGCTGGAGGGGGCTAAGCAAAGATCCCCAGAGGAGGTGTGAGCTGAAGTGAACCCCAAAAGCTGCACGGAGCTGGAGAAAGCATGAGTAGACTGGGGATGGGGCAGGGGGGACCCAGGGTGGGTGGGACACACAGGCCAACGTGGTAATTAATGGTGTCCTTTTCGGATGCAGTGACTCAGCTTGGATGGAGCAGGCTGTCAATAGGGGCGACTGGTGGGAGATGAAGTGGAGGGCGAGGGCAGGGGCGGTGCGGGGAAGCCTTGAGTGCCAGGCCAAGGAGACCGAGGTCCTGATGGGTACTCAAGGGAGGGAATCATGACAGGGGATCTGCACAGGATCAGGGTTTGCAAACACTGAGTGAGTGACCGAGAGAGCGGGTCTGGGCCAGATGGTGGGGGTCCCACTGGGGCGAGGCCCAAGATCAGCTTACACCAGCCCACTCTCTCCCTGAGGAGCCAGCCCCCTGCCCCTCCATGGCCCCCACACACTCCCTGGTTGTGTTCCTTTCATTTTAATGGCAGTAAACAAAACACCCCTCCACAAAGGCCCAGTGTGTGGAAAGCAAGGGGCTGCACGTTTCTCAGCGTCACACCCCATTTATCCCACGCGAGAACTGCACCCCCATCTGGAAGTGGGGAGCTGGGCAATTATCAAGAGAATGTGATCGATGGAGACAACCAATTGGGAATAATTAGGTCAAAAGCCCCTCTGTTTCCTAAGCACCACTTGGCTGTGGTTGAGTTTCTGCCGGAATCATCTGGAGATCGGCCTGGGCTCTGCAGGCCCCTGGGCATGGAGGTGTGGGCAGGCCTGGGAGCCCACACAGACCTGGGGCCCCTCCTGGCTCTGGGGAGGCAAGGGTGGGGCCTCTGAAGTCTGGGACGCAGCCAAGAAGCCAACTCCCGCATCAGGAGTCAAGTCCTAGGGATACTTTTAGAAGCTGCCTCCTCTGGGTCCCTGGGCTCTTCAAGCTGCTATGCTAGTGGGAACCAGGCTGGGTTGCTTCTCTGGCCCTTGGTGCTACCCAGGAGCTTTTGGGTTTTCTTATAGCCCCTCCTGTAGGATGCCATGTGAGGGATGGGCTGGAAGCATGTCTATAGGACAGACACCCAGGATTGTGGCTTCCTTAATCGTCCAGCTCTGTGTTCAGGAGCTTACCCGCAGGAGATGCTTCATTCCAGGGAGGATGTTGGCTCCCCAGCACTCACCCCATCCGCTCTCCAGATGCAGTCTGAGCAGGGTGGGCTCCAGCTGGAATCACTAACCTTGCACAGCTGTCTTTGTCACAACCACACAGAGAAGATTTCCTGCCTGGGAAGGGATTGGCTAGGTAATGCCCTCCTGTGAGCACATGGGCCACCTCACTCAAAACAGTTTTGTTTATAGTCCATAGGCCAAGGTCCTAGAGGCTGGGGTATGAACATAATTGGAATAGAGTCCCAGCCCTTCCAGAGTGTGGAATGATGTTGGGGACAGATGTGCACACTAAGAAAAAAGCAATGCAAGTTGGCAAGTGTTTCACAGTGGCCCATCTGGGGAGTCAGAATTGGCACCCCAAGAAGGCAACCTGCAGGCTGCCTGAGGACAGGGGACAGGAGCCTTCCTCACAAAGAAGGAGACATTCTTGAAGGAAAGGCCTAGAACTGCATCCAGGTGGGGAAAGGATTCATGAGTGCCTGGAACATAGAGGTGCTGGTAGAAGGTGAGCAGTAAGGGTGAGGGGATCATTTTCCATCTTGGAGTCCTACCACCCAACGTGCAGATTTTCAGGAGAGGCTGTGGGTGGGAGGGACCAGCTCTGACCCACCCTGTGTCCAGCTCCTGGTCCAGGAGGGCACTCTGAGCTGCATCCAAGCTTGCACGTGTAGGCAAGGGTGGTTCCCCAGGAGAAACAATCCAAGATGGTCCTGGGATCTGGAGGTGGGGTTCTGGTCATGGAGGGATCAGAGGGAGGAGGAGATTTACCCTCCAGGCGGTGATAGCCTCCCCATCAGCAAGAGTTTAGATCAAGCAAGAAGAGGTAAGAGAGTGGGCAGCTCGTGGGCTACAGTAACAGGAAAGCCCAGGGACTCAGGAGTCAAGAGACATTGATGGGTGACAATGGCCTGCCTCTTCCCTGGGGGTCTTCCCTCCCAGGATGGCTGTTGGTGTTGGCTATCTTTCACTGAGCAAGAGTCACTTTACTAAGGACCTAAGTTGCTTTACTAAGTCACTTTACATTAAGAGGATTCACAACCCCATAAGGCAGGTGATCTTTCCTCATTTTCCAGATGAGGAAACCAAGGCCCGGACACTCCAAGCTTCTCTCAGAAAGGCTGCATGGCTCTAAGGTCCCCTTGATGCACACATGTCCCTGCTGGAACTACTGGCTGCTCCTCTGGATATGCTATCGAACTCATTAAAAAAATAATAAAATCAGTAAACTCAGTTTCTTGAAAATGTCATGTTACCCTTTCCAGAAACTGTGACGAATCCAGGTAGGGCCTTAAAACCAGGCTAGGACCCACCTCAACTGCCAGGCGATGCTGCCCTCCACCCTGACCCCCAGCGACACTTGTGGGTATTAACATGACTTAGTCTCCCCTTGGCCAGGGCAGAGGAGGAAAATCAAGTTTGCAGCCAAATAACCAGCTGGGTTGGAAATGCAATAAAGAGTATCGTACTTATTCTGTTTTAAAATTATTTCCGGGACACTTGGGTGGCTCAGTGGTTGAGCATCTGCCTTTGGCTCAGGGCATGATCCCGGGGTCCTGGGATGGAGTCCAGCATTGGGTTCCCCCACAGGGAGCCTGCTTCTCCCTCTGCCTGTGCCTCTGCCTTTCTCTCTGTGTCTCTCATGAATAAATAAATAAAATCTTTAAAAAATAATAAAATTATTTCTTAGTCTTGATACTACATTCATATACATCAGTAATCAAAAGGACATAGGAAAGTATGGAGTGAACGCTCTTGCCTTCTCCTGCTCCCTCCCTACTCCTTCTCATGTGTCTTTCCAGAGTTTCTTCAGAAAGCATCATTTACTGACTTTCCATACTCACTATCAAGGTGGTCTATCACCTACTCAGGAAACCCAATGTGTTTAGTGAACGTTGAATATACTCTTTAACTCAAAAAATTCTCTCTCAGTGGACCAGGACATGGGCTTGGCACTGGCCGCCAGGCCCAGGCTCTGGCCCACTGACAAAAAAAAAAAAAAAAAAAAAAAAAAAAAAATTCTCTCAGCCACCCAAAGGAGTTTTAAAATCTTTTCCAAAGAATCTTTGCTCTGAGGGAAGAACATTAACTTCATACCTTCGTTCATCACACACATTGAAGGGAGATCTAAACTCTTGTTCTTAGAAATGTAATCTATCATCTAGGAAGAGACTGTTTCTTTGGCTTCGAAACACTGCTGTTTTGTCTAACAGCCAGAAAATCCATTAATAAAGCCCAAGGGCTCCCTTGCATTTGGAACTGCCCTTGTCGTAACAAGATCCCCAAATGCCCAGTTTTCTTCCCCAAGATAGACTCTCCTGTCACTGGGGTAGTAGTTGGGACTGGTCCTATTTGAGCCACTGAAGAGTCACTAGAATAGAGGGGGGGCACAAGGGCTCAGGAGTCGAGAAATTGGAGATTGCTCTTTCCTATAAAGTGAAATGAGCAGAATCTCTCCTCTCTTCATCTTTACAGGCTTGGCACTCTCTCAGCAAGAGGTAGTAATAAAACATTCTCAAAACAGGACCAGTTCCTGAGAGTTTATAAACGACACATCAGAGAAGAGCGCATTCCTTCGGGAGGTTCTGGGTTTTTAATGAGTAGCAGGGTGCTCTAAGGAACTTGTAGGGAGTGAGGAACCGCCAATCCTGCCAGCAGCCAAGACTTGGAGGCAGTGGTGACCCGCGGAGCAGATGAAGCACCATCTGCCTCCCTTGGGGAGTAGAAGTTAGGAAGAGCCCAGGAGACCCCGCTGGAAAAGTGGAAAGGGAGTCCACCTTGCTTTGTTCAGGGACTCCAATAGGAAAGCTTCTGGCCTTTTAGATTCCTTAACCTCGTAGGCCAGGGGCTGGCAAACTCTGACTTCTGGGCCAATCTGGCCTGCTGCATGTTTTTATCAATAAAGTTTTATTGGAACAGAGCCATATCCATTCACTTATGTATGAAGTAGCTGCAGCAGAGACCCCCGGATGGCCTGCAAAGCCCCAAATATTTGCCATCTGACTCTTTACAGAAAAAGTTTGCTGACCCCTGTTGTAGGTGATAAAAAGGGGCATCGCCTGTAAAGGCAAGATAATGAGGCATTTTCCTGGGCTGTGTGATTACCTGAGGAGCACCGAGAACAGGGGATATGGAGGTGATTTCCCTTCTGCAGACTCCCCAGCTGGACTGTCTGGAGACATCTCCAGCCCTGGCTTGTAGCTGTGAACTTTACCTGGATGGGGCAGGAGATGGGCATTACGGGGATGGAGGTGGGAGTTAGAAGAGGGGCACCGGGGCTGCCTCAAGGACACCTGGTTTCAAGGTTTTGGTGTAAGTAGGTCCTGTGCAATATTTTTATTTGCTAAGTCTGTCAACCCTCATTTAATGAGAGTACATGTTTTGTGGATTGGATACCAAACTTGATTCATTTGTGCTCCCATTTGTGCTCAGACCTGTTTTGTATCCAGCAGAAATGCGACAGATAGGGCACCTGGGTGGCTCAGTGGTTGAGCGTCTGCTTTCGGCTCAGGTCATGATCCCCGGGTCCTGGGATCGGGATCCCTGCAGGGAGCCTGCTTCTCCCTCTGCCTGTGTCTCTCCTGTGTCTCTGCCTCTCTCTGTGTCTCTCATGAATGAATGAATGAATGAATAAATAAATAAATAAATAAATTCTAAGAAAGAAAGAAAGAAAGAAAAGAAAGAAAGAAAGAAAGAAAGAAAGAAAGAAAGAAAGAAAGAAAGAAAGAAAGAAAGGAGATGATTACTAGTGTGTGGCTTTTAACCCCGGCTACCTAGGGGTTCTCAGAAGATGGGGCTCTTAATGCCAAAGCCTCAGGCCAGGCCAGCATGGACCATCCCCAAACAGCTCCTCCTCATCCAGCCAGTAACCTCAGTGTCACTCTGAGGGGACTGGTCCTGTCCATAGCCACCTGGGGTGCAGTGGGGCCTCGAAGGGTCTTTATCCCCTGCCTGGCTCAGGAGGAGGCAGCTTCTTCAGCAAAGAGGGTTGCTGTGCTAGCCCAGCTCTGCTCCAGGAGGGAATTAAGCTGATGGACCGCCGATGGTGGGTCCCCCCACCGTGAAGAGCATCCTGTGCTGGTGCCACACCCCAGTCTGATGATACAATACTACATGAGTCCTCCTAACCATCAGGGTGCACATACGGGTTTCTGCTAGAGGTGGAGAAGAGAGGAATAGAGTGAGATGGGATGGGAAATGGGAGGAGGAAGGGGAGAAGCAAAGAACCTTGAAGCGTGGGGGGTGGGGTGGGTAGAAAGTGTGTCCTTGCACCAAGGGCAGCCTTGAGAACCCGTCTGAGCTGCGATGCTCTCAAAACACCGATGCGGTGATTTATGACCCAGTGAAGATCTCTTGGTTATGAACAAAGCAAAATTGGAGTCTTCCCTTGATTTATCCAGTGGTTGCATTCCTGGAAAATACGGTGCAAAATTCACCTTACACTCATATGGAGTTAGTTTCTAGGCTCGGATATGCAGGAATAGGTTTTCATGTACCTGAAGAGTGCGCGGGACAAAAGACAATTTTCTGTTGAGAGCCACTGTTCTGTGCCTGCCAGGTCCCTGCCTGCTGTAGCCTCGAGGCCAGGAGTCCCCTCTTCCCTCCACCCTAGGGTGCCAATCGAAAACACCTTCTCCAATCTCCAAAGCAGCCCCTAGGGGGCAGTACCGCCCCTGCTGAGAACCAAGATCTACTGGCTCCTAATTCTGGTGCCAGGCCCCCCGGCCAGGCTGGGAGTACAAATGAATCAGGTTTGGTGCCCAATCCACGAAACATGTACTCTCATTAAATGAGGGTTGACAGACTTAGCAAATAAAAATATTGCATGGGACATACACCAAAAATTATTGGTTGTCTATTTGAAATTCAAATTCAACTAGATGCCCAGTATTTCATCTGGCAACCATCCTGATGATACAGAGATCATGGGGACATGACGACAGTGCTAGCATAGGGACCAAGGGGACTCAGAGGAGAGAACGGAGGCTGGAGGAACAGAGGCTTGGTGACCTTTTCTGGCACCAATGAGGCCTGGGCCTTTTGCTGAGTCCTACATACGTAATTGCTCCGTGAATGCCTACCTAAGCCAAGGGTGCACATTGCTATCCCTGGCTGGCCACTGAGGCCACTGAGATACTTAGAGGTCATGTGACTCCTCCAAACACACATTCAGTAAGGGCAGGGGAGCGGATGCAGATATAGTTCTCCCCATGACCAGCTGTGGGAGCCCCTACACCCTGGGTTGGACGAGGCTGGTGGGGAAAGGCAGGTGTGGAAAGAGTCATGGTGGGAAAACCTACCACTGGACGTGGCCTCCTCACAGGAGAACTGAGTGTCAGTAGCCTGGTTTAGGATTAGGATTTAGGGAGAATGGGCTTAGAAATGGCTGCAGAAGCTACCTGGAGTGTGAGAAGAAAACTGCTTTCAAGTGTCCTTGCACTGAGGAGTACAGATCCTTGGAGGAGAAAAGGATCCAAGGTGTGTACTTGGTCTGAGAGGAGGGGTGCAGGCCTCCCCTTGGGAAGTGCCTCCAGCCCAGCCCTGCACGTTCAGCTTCCCGGCCCTATCACCACCTCCTTACCAACCCCTTCCTCTGCAGGGACGAGGCCAGGACATGCTCTGGAGATGCTGTGGAATGAGCGTGAGCACGAGCACTGTTTTCAGGAAGCCATGCCCTGGGGTAAAGTTTATCCCCTTCAGGACTTGGGGCTCCTGGGTTTACAGCTGGCTCCTCTCAGATGGGGTGGCCTCCTATCCGTGGGGTTCACGAGGGCAGTCAGTGGGGTCCCCAGTGGCCTGTCTTCAAGACGGGGAGGAGAAGCCCCTGCTAATGCCTGGTCACACAGGCAGAGAGGACAGGGAAGTTGTTGGAATCAGCAGGTCTCATTCTTAGCTTAGGCGTGTTCTTATTTGTACTCGGCTTAACTGCATCGGCCTTCAGTGAAACTCGGATGTCATGTATTTGGGGGATGAGTTCACATTTAGTTCTGGAATGTTCTCTCAAATAACAGGAGCAGAGAACGTGTTTGGGGACCTGCTGCGTGCTGCTTCCTCACGTGAGGGCTGGCAGCTGAGATCGCTGCTGTGAGCAATTGAGTGGGACACTCAGGAGACTGCGTCCTGTCCCTGCGAGAACCCCGCAGCCTCAGAGTGGGACAAGGAACTCAGAGGACATTACCCCCAATGCCCAGGGGGAAGAGTAAGGGTAAAAAATCCAAAAAGGAAAGCTTAAGGGAGCTGGAGCTGCAGCAAAAGCCTCTCTTGGTCTCTTTAGAATGTTCAGGGGAGAAGCCAGCTGGGTTTGCCAAAAGCCTGGGTGTAGACATACAATAGATTTTTAACAAAATAATGCCAACCTTTCCCCAACTATAAAAATATTTTTAAAGTATATACTAGGGGCACCTGAATGGCTCAGTTGGTTAAGCAACCAACTCTTGGTTTCAGCTCAGGTCATGATCTCAGGGTCGTGAGATGGAGTCTTGCATGAGACTCCGTGCTCAGCGCCGAGTCTGCTTGAGATCCTTTCTCCTTCCCTCTGCTCATCCCCTTAATCACATGCTCTCTCTCAAATAAATAAATAAATAAATAAATAAATAAATAAATAAAATATTTAAAGTATATGCCAACTTTACAACATTGTGGTTACTGAAGACAATTTAGAAAAAAATATAGGAGTAAATCACAGTGATTGAAAATCATGGATTGTCTTGCTACCCAAACTTTTTTTTTAAGTAAAAGGAATAACTTAAACCATTTAATAATCGAAACTTCTAAAGATTGGCAGTTCAGTCAGCCCTCTGTTTATGAGGAGAAGAGTCAGTTGTCATTAATATATAGGTGACTGGAATAAACAGAGATATAAAGCTGGTTTTAAAAGATTCTTGAGAGCACAGAGGCCTCCTCTTAATCTTACTTACCTCTGAATTTCCTCGTTAGGCCCTGTTTTTCATAGACGGCCTAAAGGTAACCTTACTTCAGTTTTTGTTAAAATAACTAAAAAGGGGATCCCTGGGTGGTGCAGCGGTTTGGCGCCTGCCTTTGGCCCAGGGCGCGATCCTGGAGACCCCGGATCGAATCCCATGTCGGGCTCCCGGTGCATGGAGCCTGCTTTTCCCTCTGCCTCTGTGTGTGTGTGTGTGTGTGTGTGTGTGTGACTATCATAAATAAATAAAAATTAAAAAAAAAAACTAAAAAGGAATGAGGTTGGAGTGCCTGGGTGGCTCAGTTAAGTCTCTGCCTTCGGCTCAGATCATGGTCTTGGGGTCTTGGGTTTGAGCCCCACATCTAGCTCTCTGCTCAGCAAGGAGCCTGCTTCTTCAACCCTCACTTGTGCTTTTGCTCTCTCAAATAAATAAAAACTTAAAAAAAAAAAAAAAGAATAAGGTCTTGCTATATGGATCCTAATACAAGTCTTGATATTTCAAAAATAGACCTGAAGTTGCCTATAACCAGAGTGGAAAGAGTAGGGGAAGAAACAGAAGCTGTCATATCCCAGCTTGGCCAAATTATAACCAATGGGCAGGACACTTAAACATCTGACCCTCAGTTTCCCTTTCTGTAAAATGGAAGGTGAGCTGCATCAGTGTCTCACCTGAGGATATCCATTAGAACCACCCTACTGAGCTTCTTAAGGTACACATGTGCCGTCCTCACCCTGGGGGCCTCTGGCAACTGTGGGATTTGGGGAGACAGATGAATCTTTGGTATTTTTAAAAAGCCTCCCAGGCAGTGATGTGCTGGAATGGCTTATTTATCTTATTTTCTTCCTTCCTTTCTTCCTTCCTTCCTTCCTTCCTTCCTTCCTTCCTTCCTTCCTTCCTTTCTTTTTTCTTTCTTTTCTTTCATTTTTTTCTTTCTTTCTTTCTTTCTTTCTTTCTTTCTTTCTTTCTTTCTTTCTTTCTTTCTTTCTTTCTTCTTTCTTTCTTCATGAGAGACACAGACAGAAAGAGGCAGAGACATAGGCAGAGAGAGAAGCAGCCTCCTCACAGGGAGCCTGATGTGGGATTCGATCCTGGATCCCAGGATCACGACCTGAGCCAAAGGCAGGCACCCAACAGCTCAGCCACCCAGGCATCCCTGGAGTGGCTTATTTCTAACTCGAACCAGTCTTTAAACTTTTGGAAATTTTGTGAGCTTCACTGTTGCACAGTCACTATTAAAAATCAAAATATATCAACTTACAATTAAATAAATTATATTTAAAACAAACGTAATAAATCTTCAAACCCATCACTTCCTCATTGTTTCAGGACATTCTACAGCTGGCCCGTGAACAACATGGGTTTGAACTGTGTGGGTCTACTTATACACGTTTTTTTTTTTCAATAAATATATTGGAAACTTTTTTGGAGATTTGTGACAATTTAAAAAAAAAAGTTGCAGACAAACCACATGGCCTAGAAATACCAAAAAAGAAAAAAAAAAAAGGCAAGAAAAAGTTAAGTGTTATTGTAAGAATACAGTATATAATACAGGTAACACAAAATATGGGTTAGTTGACTGTTGATGTCATCAGTGAGGCTTCGGTCAACAGTAGGCTTTCCATAGTTAGGTTTTTAGGAGTCAAAAATTATACTCGGCTTTTCTACTGCACAGGGAGGGGTGCCCCTGACCTACCCCATTACCTATGCTCAGTGGTAGTTGAGTGGAGACAATATAAACCAGCAGCAAGCAACTTTACATCTTCCCAGCTCCCCTTTCGTGAGTCACATTGTAGCTTGACATCAACTACTGTGGAAATATTTACACCGCAGAGATGGGCAGACACTACAAATCAGGGTTATTTCCCCCCTGGAGATCCAGTTGTTCTACACTCCCCAGCCTACCACCGTCCCCAGCCTGACATAGGGTAATTCTGAACCACCACTGACAACAGTGATCCTAGATTCATTTTTGAAGACTTTGATCTGAAGGTTGATCTGGGTTTAAAGCTTCCCTGGCCTGATATGCTAGCGCCTCCTGGGGGCACTGGCTTTGTGGCTCCCCTGTCTCTCTCTCTGCACGTTTCTTTTAAAAGAGACATGTTTGCTTTGTTCTCTCCAGTGCTGAAGAAGCAGGTGTGTTTGTGCAGGTCTTTTAGGTAGCTTTAAAGTAAATAGGCTTGATAAAATCTTTCCTTTTCTCTTTTCTCCATTCTTCTGTACTTGTATCGATTCAGGTCTTTCCACAGGCACAGAGTATGCTGGCTGTGTTTGTACATTTCTGCAAATAGATAATCCTGGAAGCCTGTTCTATAGAAACAGGCTCTATGAACTGGGGCCGAGGGGGTGGCCAGCTACTTCCTCTCCTTTGAGATTCTTGGTGTTTGGAAGATTTTCACTTAAATTCGCTTCCACAACTTGGCCTGGCTCCTTTGTGGCCTTATTTGGAATGCATACCAGCTATTGTAGGGGAAACAATACCGGAGAGAAATCAATTCACTCTTTGGCCTTTTATGGAAAGTTCAAACTTGCCTTGGGTTGGGCACTCTCCTTTTCAGCCTCAGATATATATTTTTTGGCACATAGGGAATGAGGCTGACGTGAATGGATGGTGTGTCAAGTGCTGAGAACATAATGGGTGCGAAGGGTGGGCCCTGCAGGGCTCTGGGGTGCCCAATACATGGCACCCTCTTCCCTCCCCTCCCCTGAATCAATTCAGAACTGAAATGAGGGAGGGAGGCGTCCCTCATCAGGGGCCTCCTTTATAACTGATATAAAGATCACCTTTATAACTGATAAAGTCTATGTTGGGAGATGTGGCTTATATCTGTAGGCAAATAAACTTCCTAATTCTGAAGATTAAATTTAGGCGAGTGTATGTGGTGGATGTGGGCATGCCTCCCCACCCCCCCAGAGAGCCCTCCTGGAGGTACAGCTCACTCCTAATAGTAAACCAAGAAGCTGGGGCCTCTCACTGCTCATGTCTGGCTTCTTCTTTCCAATGTACCAATCAAGAAGGAGGAAGTGATGGACAGAGGGAGCCAGTGTTGTGTTAATGCTCCCCTCTCCGGGAGCCAGGATTTGTGTTAATGCACTCCCTCATCCTGAGGGGCCTGGCCTGGCCAACAGATACTGCTAGCACATGCCCTTGCCCGTAGTGGCTCTGGAAAATTCCTTTATTTGAAAGCTGAGCCCTGCTTGTATTAGGCCAGATTTATAGAATGGAAAAAGGAGACCCATGGTCATTTCAGAGTGCTGTGGGGAGGAAAAGGGGATACAGTAAAGTTGGCTATATCTACAAAGTAAAAAATTCTTTATCCAAAAGTTATTATACGGAGTTGAGTAATATCTCTGCAAAATTCATGACTACCTGTAACCTTGGAATGTGGCCTGATTTAGAAATAGGGTCCTTGTACATGTGATCAAGTTAAGAGAAGATCATCCTTGGGGCTCCTGGCTGGCTCAGTCGGTTGACCATCTGATTTTTTTATCTCAGCTCAGGTCTTGATCTCAGTGTCATAAGTTCAAGCCCCATGTTGGAGTCTACTTAAAATAGAAAAAAAAAATAATATCAACCTGGATTAGGGTGGGTCTTAAATCCAATATGACAGGTGTACTATGAGAGAAGGAACACAGGGACACACAGACACAGACACAGGGAGAAAGCCATGTGAGTATGAAGGCAGAGACCGGAGCGCTGTCATCAATGCCAAGCAATGCCAAGGATTGCTGGCAAACAGCAGGAACCAGAAGAGGCAAGTAAGGATTCTCAGCTTGAGCCTTCTGAGAGGCAAGGTCCAGCATGTGGCCACCTAGTTGGCCCCTCCAGGCAAGGGATGGTACAGTCTCTGTGGTGGCATGAAGATGAAGGAACGGTAAAACCCAGGGGTGTTGTTGGATACGGAGTGGTGGCATGGGGTGGGTTGTCCTATGGCTTAATGTCTAGTGAAGCTTGCAGCCTTTCCAGTCTGTCAACCACAATTTGTCGGCAGAAACAGCTACATTGCACCTGGGTTGCTGTGACGAGTCCCCAGGCATGCCTCACAGGTTATTCAGGACCTTTGGGGTGGCTTTCCCTGAGTTCCACGTGTGATCAGAAGGGCTCTCCCCTCCCTCCAGCCCAGCATCTCCCACTCTCCTCCCAGGCTTTGCAGGAGGGAAACCTTGCTGAGATTCCATTAGCTCCTCCACAGCACAGGAGGGCTGGGAAGGGGCTGTGGGGGGTGGTCCCATGTGGACCGAGCAGGTTTGGAGATTACTGGACAGTTGTCACAGGATGCCCTTGTATCCTTCCAGATGCTGCTGGGTATCTGACTGTTCATTCAAGGCCTTGGCCAGGTGCTCTGCTGTCATCCTTGACATTAAGGATTGCTGGGGGCAGGAGACCTGAGCTGCAGGTCTTGCTATGTCATTAGCAAGTTTAATTTTCCAGGTGATGGAATGTTCTGGAAAGAGAAGCTTCCATTCCTAGAGATTTAAGACCCTTTCCCTGCAACTGGTTTGTTGTAGGTAGAAGCTGTGTCAAGTTCCTGGTCTGAGGCAAAGCAGTGTCTATTGGGTCAACAGTGGGACACGCTGGTGGGCTGATGAGTTGCTTCACGGAAGCCAGACCTCGTGTGGACACAAGGCAGAGATTAGCAGACTGAATCTGACCTTGGACATTTGCCTTCTCAGCCCTCAGTGCTGGCCTGACTCTCAGCTCAGCTCTCTCCTTTCTTCTCTGGGGAGTCAGTGCCTACCCTTGGCATCTGTTTTCCCTCCTACCTCCTGACCACTGAGATAGAAGCCATTTATCAATTCCCCTCCACAGAGTGTTCGATTCTATTGCTAAAATATTACCATTCTCAGCTGAATAGATTTCCTTGGCAGGTTCTGGCCTCTTTTGGTTAAAGGGGGAAAGTCGCATTTTTCTACCTAATCCTGTTGTGAAATGTTCCCCTTCGTTCGACATGTTCATTCAGATAACACCTCTCGGCCTTCCCATTTCTCACTCCTAATCTTTTATTTCTCTTTTCCAAGATTTATAACTTACATATGCATCTGTCTCTCTCTTTAAATTTATTGCAGTGCCTCCTTCTCTTTCCTATCACACCTTTGCATCTGCCCCACCTGCCTGTCATGAGTCCTTGGTGGAGCTCAAAGGCACTGGTGCGTGCTCTGCTATACCCTCCTCTCCTTGGCCCTGTACAATCCATCATTCGATCAAAATGCACCACCTTCTAAAATGTCTTCAATCTGGGACGCCTGGGTGGCTCAGCGGTTTAGCGCCTGCCTTTGGCCTGGGCTGTGATCCTGGAGTCCCAGGATCGAGTCTCATATCGGGCTCCCTGCATGGACCCTGCTTCTCCCTCAGCCTGTGTCTCTCCCTCTCTCTCTGTGTCTCTCATGAATAAATAAATAAAATCTTTAAAAAAAATAAAATGTCTTCAATCTGCTCAAAGACGATGTGCATTTTCATTTTCACAACGTCTGGAACGGATTGAAAACAAAGCAGATTCAAACCTTCATAAAAGAAAAACCACTTGCTTTTCCTGCATCTCTAATCAAGGGCATTAATTTAAAACAACAAATATATGACGTAGGAATGATGTTGGTATAGTGTCCTTTTTGAGGACTTTTTCATTAGACTGATCCCAGTGGCCTCACCATCAGTGGGGAAGGTTGGCACAGCAGGTGGACAGGATACGTAAACATGGCATAGCTCAGGATTCAGGTGTGTGGTTCTTCTACTCCATAGGCACCTATCCTAAATGAGTCAGCCAAACCCAGATCTCTCCCCTTGTTTCTGGCTGTGTGTTTTGAGTTGATTTAATAAATCATGTGATTCGAGCATCTTGACTTGGTCTGCGGGTCTTTCTGCTCCATGACAGCCTGCCTGGTGGGGCACTTGGAGACGAGCACTGCATCAAATACAGGATCATCCAAAGGGGTGAGACTGCAGACATTGCACTGATGTTTCCGTTATGCTCTGTGGATTCTGGTAAGGAGTCCTCCAGAGAAACAGAACCAACAGGACGTGTATTTATATATTGTGATGGTTAATTTTATGTGTCAACTTGACTGGGCTAAGGGATGCTCAGTAAAGCATTGAGCTGGTAAAACATTATTCTAGGGGTTTCTGTGAAGAGATTAAAATTTGAATTGGTAAACAGAGTAAAGACTGAGTAAAGATCACTCTCATCAGTGCAGGGGGGCACCACCGAATCTGTTGAGTGCCCAAATGGAACAGAAAAAGCAGAGGAAGGGCAAAATTTGCTTTCTGTTAGAGCTGGGCTGCCCATCTTCTTCTGCCCTTGGACAGTGGCACTCCTGGTTCTCAGGTCTTTGGAGACATAATCATACTTACACCATCAGTTCCTCTGCTTCTCAGATTTTCCAGTTTAGGCTGGAATCACACCACTGGCTTTCCTGGATCTCCAGCTTATAGATGACAGATTTTAGGATTTCTCAGTTTCCATAATCTCATGAGTCAATTCCTATAATAAATCTTCTTCTATATATTCTTCTATATCCTATTGGTTCTATTTCTCTGGAGAATCTTGACTAGTGCATAGATAGATGATAAATAGATAGAAAGATAGGTAGATAGATAGATAGATAATCTAAGGAATTGGCTCACAAGATTATGGAGTCTGGTAAGTCTAAAATCTGCAGTGTGGACCAGCAGCCGGGAGGCTTAGGGACTGCTGATGTTGCACATGAAGTCTGAAGGCCATCTTGCTTGGGAGAGGTTGGAGTTTTTGTTCTATCCAGGCCTTCAACTGGGTGAGGCCCACCCACGTTATGGAGGGTAACCTGCTTTACTTTCAAAGCCCAACAATTTAAATGTAAATCTAACCTAAAACTATTCTCACAGAAGTATCCAGGATACATTTGACCAAATATCTGGGCACTGTGGCCCAGCCAAATTGACACATAAAATTAACCATCATAGGAGGAGCATTTGCAAATGTGCTAGCACCCAATAAAAATGCTCTGTGTTGAAATGGGTTTAGGAAAGGCTGGGTTAAGCAGGATTATGCAGGACCTGTTTTACTGAAGGACTTCTTAGAATATTTAATGGGCAGGATAGAGTACACGATGTTTCATAAACTCTGCCCCCATGGGATCCCTTTTTGCAGGGCATTCTTTGGGATGGATGTACCTGTGAACACACTGTGGAAATGTAGGTTTAGGCCACTCATAGGGAACCAGGCAAGAAAGTCAGGAGGGCATAGAGGGAACCAACCTTGGGGACACTTTGATCTTGAAATGTTTGGTCTTCAGAACCGTGAGAACATAAATTTCCATTGTTTATACCACCCAGTCTGTGGTACTTTGTTATAAAACTCTAGTGGACTGATATACCTACCCACAACTACCGTATTGATATTTATGTTTGTGTTTGTTTTTTGTCTTATGCTTGTATGTCTCCCATACTTGCACTTTCTTCTTTTACACCTAGTTTTTTAACTTATGCAGCTTGATTGTGTTTTAGTTTCCTTTGAAGCTTTCTGAATTCAGGCACAAGAAAAATAAATTTAAAAATTTTTTTACAATGATACCTACTAGGTTTCTCTGGTGTTGAAGACTCTGTCCTGGGCATCAGGGAGATCCAGCACAATGGGCAGGGATATGCCCAGCAGAGTACCTGGTGTAACTAAATGCTAAATAAATGTTGGTTATTATTACCAGGTATAAGTTGCTATACCAGTTAGCTTTTGCTATGTAACAAACTACACCCAAAGTTTACTGACTTAAAATAAATATTTATTATGCATGATTCTGTGGGTTGGGCAAGCAGTTCTTTTCATCTGAGCATGCTCAGTTGAGGCTTAGTTCAGGATGGCATCTCTCCTGCATTTGGGACCTCAGGTGGAAGGCTGGGATGGCTGGGGCTTCTCTCCACATGGTCTCTCATCCCCCTCATGCCCAGGCTGCACTTGTTTTGGATTTTCAGCAGCAGTACAAGGAGAGTCCCAGAACACCCACCCTTATGATCCCTGCTGTCTGGTACATTTTCTAATGTCTCCTTGGCCAAAGCAAGTCACATGGCCAAGGCCAGCTAAAAAGCTGGAGAAATAAATTCTACCTCTGATGGGAAAAATCTGCCATGTCACATTGCAAGGGAGCTGTTGGTATATATAATAAGAGATATGTTTGGTTTTTGTTTCCAGTTCCTGGCACAGAGCTCCCCAAACCCTTGAAATTTCCTGAGTGGTATAAGTGCCTTTTGTTATTCATTAGGAGCCCTTTGGAGTTTATGCTAAGGAGGTGACTTAGGGCAAAGCTCCTAGATAGCCCCAGGATGGGGCTGGTCACCAGAAAGACTGTGTAATTACAGAGTGGAACCTTCAGCTCTACCGACTGACCTCTAGGAAGGAGAAGAGGTTGGGTGCAGATTGAGCCCCATAAAAACTCTTGAATGGTTTGGATTTGCTTCCAGGCTGGTGAACATATCCACATGCTATGTGGTGCTTCTGTGGAGACAGAAGCTCCTGGTCTCAGGACCCTTTCAGACCTCTCCCTATATATCTTTTCATCTGACTCTTCATCTGAATCCTTTCTATCTTCATAATAAACTAATAAACATAAGCAAATGTTTCCCTGCCTTTGGTAAGCTGCTCTAGTAATCAAACCCAAGGAGGAAGTTGTAGGAACCTTTGATAGGCAATCAGTCAGAACACAGGTAATAATGTGGACTTGAGATTGGTATTTGAGGGGGTTGGGGATAGTCCTATGGGACTGAGCCCTTAACCTTTGGGATTTGATGTTATTCCACTTAGTGTCAGAATTTAGTTAAATTCTAGGACACCAGTCAGTGTCCATTGAGAATCAGAGAATTGCTTAGTCGTATTGGAAGCCACATATCAGAGGCATAGATGCAGGAAGTGGGGAGAATTTGGCACCATTTATAATTGGAGTGAAGGCACTGTGCTAGTCACTTTACACTCATTCTTTTACTTAATCCTGCAAGTATTTCCAACTTCATTTTAAAGATCAAAACAGAAACTCAGCGGCGGTAGGGCATCATGCAAGGGCATACAGTTAATGAGTAGCAGACCTGGAACTCAAACCCAAGCCTGCTTACTTCCCAAATGGCTTCTGGGTCCACCATGCTGACTCACCCTTCTGCCCAAAACAAGCCTTTCACACTAGATTAAATCAGTATGCATTAAATTGTTGATTGGACTTGAATTGGGGGACAAACTCTCCAAGATAGGAATGAACAATGAACAAGGATGAGCACATCGAATTTTAGGTCAAGCTCTAGAACAACATGGGGACTCCAAATGGGCAAATACTTAACCATTCTTAACCCCAGACTTGAGCTGAATAGCCAGGACCATAATGCCTGCCTAGTTTTGGTCATTAGGATGAGGTTTACGTGGGAAAATGTGCTTGGGAAAGTTTCCTGGGCACAAAACACCTCCACCTTTCCCAGACAACAATACAGTTTTAATCCTACTCTTAAATTTTTCCTTTTTTTTTTTTTTTTTTAATATTCTTGTCTTTCCTCAGACTTCACCTTTCCTTAAGAAGCCACTTCCTGCATGTATTTCTCCTCGCTACATGGGTGGATTTCACCCACTGGCCACCTCTTCCCTGTTTTCTTCCCTCTTCTAAGGCCTCACTGCCAGCCTTTTTCCTTTAAATGTCTTCCTGTTTCCTAATGCCACTCAATCTGTGCTTTCTTCTGAACTTGAACACCAAGAGGCATCAGCAGTGACCAGCAACAATGACGCCTAAGAGAACAGGTTATTTGAGCTGGGAGAGACGTCAGTGAAACCATCTTAGTATTTGATTGGCCTTTTGTTAAGAGAATAGTGACTCTTTAAGCAGGGCCTGAGAGACACTGGCCCCTTTTTAGAGTGGACAGAGTTAGGATGGCAGGTCTTGAAAGGGCAGGGTTGGTAGCTGAAACTAGGTGTGCCACACACCTGGACTGTCAGGGGGTCTGAGAGACATCTCCTGTAGGAGTGGGTGGGGTATCAGCTGAGAGTCCAGCGGCACGGGAAGGGTGAGCAAGGTCCAACCGGAGGCTGAGTGGACCTGATTGGTGGTGAGGTAAAGCTGGGGGTAGCTACGGAGAGAGCACACAGGACCTGGCAGGCAAAAGTCAGGAGCCAGGGGGCACCTGAGCAAGAAGCTGAGAAAGATGTTCAGGAGGAGTCTGGAAGAGCGTTCAGATACAGAGCCAAACAAGGTGGGAGACACACCAGCACGGTGAGTTGCACTTATGGTCTGTAAATTATATCTCTGCTCGATTCTATCTTGAAGTTTGAGTCTGCTGATGACTGTGGAAGGTTAAAATAATTAGAGCAGACAGGTTTGTTGGGAGTAGGATGAGCAAGGAGGTAAACAAAGGAAAGAAAGATGGAAGGAAGGAAAGGATGAGAAACTTTTATACTTCTTAATGAGTAGATTGGGTGGTCAATGATTAATTCATCAGCTTTTTAGTTAAGTGACTCAGATTGGCTGGAATCTAGATGGATCTATTTGTGTAGACTCTAGAGCATGTCAGCAAAACATACTCCTATTCTTACCTCACTTTGGTGAGAGGAGATCATTTGATTACTTTTCCATCATTGAGTATGTGGAAATGCGATAATGATTTTGGGATACACAGACTTTGGCTTCATGTAGATTAATAGAAAGATTAGTTTCCAAAGGAAAGATAAATTGCACTGCATTTCTGGACTGTGCGGGGTTCTCCAAGAGAGCCACCGCACAAACGTCACTTCATCCTCCATTAAGGAATTCCAGAGAGGCTTATTCTCTGGGTCGATGAGCTCATCTCACCAGAAAGGCAAGGTGATGTTTTATATGTTCCAAAAGCAAGATGGTTCCTTCATCTCAGGAGTACACGAACCAAGTATAAATCATGAGGAACTTTGTTAACAGCTGCGATGTGAGATGTGAGACTCAAGGACCATAAACACCTATGAAATTGTGTTTGGGGGTGTCTATGCTGATAAACACAGTCTGTGCCTCCTGTGGACAAGGTACTCACTCCCAAGACTGTCTCTATTATCAAACACCACACAAGGCAGCATCACCTGCTTATGGTTTTATTTATGTCTTTTGCTAAAGCATTAGTGACATTGCAAGAGATGGTGGCCAAAAATATGAACTCTGGGGACAGACCACCTGGCTTCAGATCCCAGCTAAGCCACTTACTAGATGGGAATTATGTAATATGAGCCTAAGTTTCCTCATCTCTAAAATGGGGATAATGAGAGTCCTACTTCCATACTTGTGGAGATAAATATTAAGTACCTGGCATATAGCATGGGCTCCATTCATGTGATCAGTTATTCTTGGCTGATTATCACTGTTTGACCTCACTATGCATCAGGATCAATTTGAGTTGATAAATCCAAGGGGAAGCCAACAGTGGGCCAGGGGACCCCTGCACATTGACTGAGGACAAATGAGACAACAAACAGCGTGAGCAAAGCTGGTAACCTGAATTCATTTGCAAAAGTAGAAACTTCAATACTATAAAAAAGAATATGGTATAGAGAATTCTCTATGAAGATAATATGGTGACATGCTCTAATATTTTCATTTTAGGGAGGGACAGGGATGTCTGTTTTTCTGTTGACATTTCCTGCTAAATATGATTTTATTTCTCAAAATGATCTCTACCAGTAACTAAAGATGTGGGAGACGGGGCAAAGGGGAAGGAAAGATAGCATCGGGAACTGGGTCAGTGGCTTTAAAGAGTTTCATTCCTGAGTCCCCTAGAAATTTTGCAGGTTGGTAAAATAATCCAATCAAAGCCTTGTCACTTTTTAGGTTAAGTGGAAAGATAGTTTCTTTATGTTAGAAACTACTTCACTACAAGCAGTATATATTCTACTGTGTTTTCATTACTCAAAATACTTTTACAGGAAAAGAATTCTAAAAATTTCAAATAAGGCTACGATTTAAGGAGTCTTGAAGTATGATCAATACCATCACAATACATATATTCTTTACAAAAGCATGTAGGGAAATATAGAATAGCCGTAATATGGGAGCAGTTCACTAATTAAACATTTCATCTTCTAATAATTTTTCATTTATTTTTCTAAAGATGTGACTTAAGCATAACTAACATAAATGAAATGTACAAATATTAGGTGTTTGGTTCAACAAGCTTTGACAATTGTGTATTGGTAGTTGCCACTCAAAACAAGATACAGAACATTGTTTTTATCATACCAGAAATTCCCCTGAAGCTCTTTCCAGTCTATCTCCTTTCCCCCTATCGCTTTTTTTAATTTTTAAAAAAGATTTTATTTATTTATTCATGAGAGACATAGAGAGAGAGGCGGAGACACAGGCAGAGGGAGAAACAGGCTCCATGCAGGGAGCCTGACGTGGGACTTGATCCCGGGTCTCCAGGATCAGGCCCTGGGCTGAAGGCAGCACTAAACTGCTGAGCCACCCGGGCTGCCCTCCCCCTATCACTTTTTGACTTATTTATAGGTTGGTATATATTAAAATTTGTTTATTTTTTATTTAAATTCAATTAATTAACATGTATTATTAGTTTCAGAGATAGAGGTCAGTGATTCATCAGTCTTGTATAATACCCAGTGTTCATGAACATCATGTGTCCTCCTTAATGCCTATCACCGTTACCCCATTCCCCAACCACTTCCTCTCCAGCAACCAGTTTGTGTCCTATGATTAAGAGTTAGAGATTAGTTTTGTCATTATTTGAACTTCCTATGAATGGAATCAGACTGTATGTGCTTTTTTGAGTTTGGCTTCTTTTGCTTGGACATATTTGAAAATCATCCATGTTGTTGGGTATGTCAATAATTTATTCTATTTCTTAGTGGTGAATAGTATTCCATTGTATAAATGTGGCATATCCAGTTCTGGCAATATTTATTACAAAGATTTCTTTCTCGATGACTTTAGCATCTTTGTGGAAAATCAGTTGGCCATCTGTGTGTTGGTCCATTGATTGCCTATTTTATTCAATTGATTTATATGCATAACTTTATGCCAACATCCTGCTGTCTTCACTATTATTGCTTTATAATATACCTCAAAATCACATAGTATAAGTCTTCCAAATTGGTATTTGTTTTTCAAAATCACCTTGGGCATTCTAGATCCTTTTTGGAATCATCTCATTTGTTTCTTCAAAAAAAGCGAGATGGGATTTTTATACAGATTGTGTTGAACCAATACCCAAGTTAAGGGAAAAGGGACATTTTCACAATTTTGAGTTTTCCGATCAATAAGCATGGTATATCCAGTTATTTAGTCCTCTTCCATATTTCTCGGAAATGTTTTGTAATCTTTATGTAAAATGTTTTCTTTCAGTAGATTTACTCCTATGTAATTGAAGTTTTGGAGGCCATTGTACTGATTTTTAAAATGTCATTTTCAAGCATATGTTACAGGTATATAGTAATAAAACTTTTTATTATATTAACTTTATATGTTAACAACCTTGCTAAATTCATGTAATTCCAGTGATTTATTTATCCGTAGTATTTTCTTGATATGTAATAATTAATAACTAACTAGATAGTCAATAAATTAAGAAACTTAGGTGTTATAGTTTTAATTATCTGTTACTACATCTTTGCTTCTAAGGGTTTTATTGCTGTGGTGGTGGTGATGATAGTTTTGATGGGGATGATTTGCACAGAGAAAAGTTCATAAAACAAATCCTTCATATCAATTGCAAGATTTCAAAACCGTGTGGTTAAGCTCCTAAGTAACCCCTAGATTACTAGACGCCTGGGTGGCTCAGCGGTTGAGCCTCTGCCTTTGGCTCAAGGCATGATCCCAGGGTCCAGGATCCAGTCCCACATCGGGCTTCCTGCATGGAGCCTGCTTCTCCCTCTGCTTATGTCTCTGCCTCTCTCTCCGTCTCTCATGAATAAATAAATAGAATCTTTAAAAATAAATAAATGAATGAGTCCCACAACTTTGTAACTATTTATAATTTACACCTTTGTCTAGAGAATTTTAAAATTGTAGTAATTAGTGTTAATATCTAGTACTATAACTTTTCTCCAGTTCTTACAGCATGTATTTCCTGCATATGCATGGCAGATACTGTTTTGAAATACCCTCCAACTATCATTTGGTAAATCCCTTACTCAGTTTGGCATCCACGCCATGTGGGAGGAACAAGATCGGAAATTACAATAGCTATCACTTAAGGGCACATAGATTGTATACCAGGAACTGAGCTAAGCGACTTATGTGCATTTATTCTTCCCAAAGACCATATGAAGTTAGAATCATCATTAGACCTATTTTACAGACCAGAAGACCAAGGCTTATATTCAGTTGTTTGCCAGGTCACACAGTTAATGAGTAGCAGAATCGAGATCTGAATCAAAGTTCCTGACTTTGGAGCCCTCGCTGTCCACCAAAGCAAACGCCATTCCTATAGAATAAAGAATTTAGCCAGGCTTAAAAATTCTTAGGCTGATAAGGAATGATACCAGCTTCCATTTGTTGCTATGTAATGGTTGAGGTGTAGTAATAAATTTCTTGTATCAGCTGATTAAGGGATCTGCTAGGAAGTCCAAGATCTCTTCTGCAATCCCTGGTTATCATGGGGACCTGTGTGAGGGTTAGAGAGCTCCTTAGCTGGAGAGCTGGAGAAACAACATCAAGGCCAACCTCTGCAGAGGGCAGGTCACCCACGGCGCCATATACAATGGGGCACATCAAGTGAATTAGAATGCTGTGTGGTGCTTCCTGCCATTGGAGGAGCACATCCAGTTCACATGGACACAACCCACGCAAGCCCCCTACACAGATGCAGATGACGCCAGGGCTGGAATTACAGAGCGACCCCGACCCCCAAACAAAACAAAACAAACCCAACCAAGGGCAGTAAAAGCCTGGAATAACAAGCCCAGAAAGCATCAGCACCAGAACTGCAAAAGGTTGCCCTGTATGCTGCAGATTACAGAATCATAAAGAGACGCTTGTAAAACAAAGCCTGTTGTGCTTCACCGCAGGCTGCACTTGGCAATCCCATTGCTGTATCTGGTTTCATTGAGGGAGGAGGGAGTCCTTAAGAAATGGGCTTGAGACGATTCAGCCAAGAAGACTCCATTTTTCGCCGATTCTATCCAATGAACTCCATAGCGATGTTTTCATGATAATGTAAATTTTTCTTTGTGTTGACCTTTACCCTTCATACCTTAGACACGTAGGGGTGGGGAGAGTACTTTATAACTCCTGGTGACGTTCCAAGAAAATGTCACTCACTGGTACCAGCACTATCCTGGAATTTCCAGTCTGGAGAATGGAATTTGGCAGAGTCCTTCTACATCAATCAGGGTACCTGCAGGTAACAGTGTGCTCCCCAGCTCCAAAAGGCATTCCATTCCAAGAATCTCCATCTCTTCATTTGGAGGTTGGGTTGGAAGTTCACTCCTTTGCAGGCATCTCCTTTTTCAACCCCTGGAAACCCCTCAAGCCTGAGGCGTGTCCTGAACCTTGGATCTACAACTATAGCTGTGGAGTAAGAGTGGATACTGCTTGCTTCTAAACATTGAAGGACACATTCTCTTGGGATGCTTTACGCCACTTGACATCATTGACCATGTCGTGAACAAAGAACACAGAAATAACAGTTGGCAAACCACATGACTCTGAATATGCTCTGTGTCACAAGGCATATAAGAGGAGGTTTAAAAGTACATTAATGGTACTCCCTGAAACAATTTAACCACACCTGAGAATTGCTTTTATTAATATACTTCAGTAAGGGTGTTATAGGGAACATGCTGTGCATTGCTGTTTTCTGAATGGCATACTTCTCCAACTTGAATTGTTTTGAAACTGGGCCAATAGTCTTGTTTTCACAAAACCCCTGAGAATATGTGGCTTTCTACACGGTGTCATTAAAATCCTTGGTAACAAGTAGATATACTCTCTAGAAGCTTTTGTTTAAAATGTTTTGTCTTTCAATATCTCCCGCTTTTACTTTATATTGTGAACATTTTCAAGGACACAGAGAAGGAGAAAAAATAGTATAATGAACACCTATATACCCACCCTCCACATTTAACAATTATTAGTATTTTGTCATATTTGCATCAACCTGGATTTTTCTTGTAATATAAAGTAAATTACAGGCATTACTACAGGAACCTAAGTGTCTCTAAAAAATATGAATATATTCCCACATAGCCAGCACTGCCTCCATTGCCTTCACTGGCAATGTGCTATCCTGCTACTTCCTTCTCACTGGCAGTTAGGGAATTTTAAGCAGACTCCCCAGACCAAGACCCAAACCAAAATCAAGAGCTGGATGCCTAACTAACTGAACCACCCAGGCATTCCCAAAGTGGTGGTTTTCTAATTTGATCATTTACTTGATATTTCTTAGCATTCTTTCATAATGGAGAGTTTTGTCTCAAAACCAGGGCTATTTGATAACCCTGATGTATAGCCTAATATTTTCCCTATAGTTACCAATTTTTAGAGTACATTGGCTTATTGTTCTGGAACCTTTGAAAGAAAATAATTCACTGTCCTTATATTGTAAACGCCATATTATTTGTAGTTTACTGGTGTAAATGGCTTTAGCGTAACAGTACAACTCCAGGTATATAGGACACCGAGGCATCAGTAAATTTAGTACAATCACTTAATTCAGCAATAAAAGAAAAAGTCAAATTGGTTAATTAAGTTGATTGGTTATTGGACTCAAATGACAGTCAATTCCATAAAATGGCTTGTCTGGTAGCCTCACAGTTGACCCTGCCCCAGTCTCAGTTTTTCAAGGAATAACAGGGAGGGTGAGTTTGTAAGAAGAGGGAGGGGATGTAGAAAGAGGGATTTAGCTCATTGTTTCCTGTACCAGGATTTTAAGTTTTGCATTGTCATGAGCCAAAAGCATCTGAGTGGCCACTACGTTCAAATTGCTCCCCTCATTTGGCCAAGGGAGCTAAGGGAGCCCAGAGGGGAGCTCCAGAGCACGGACTACTGTTAGAGAAGCCCATGTCACGTGGCAATGCCTGGGACCTGTTCCTCCTTGTTCAGCCATTGGCTAGGACAACACAAGGACAGTGTGACCTTGGCTCAAAAGCTGAGACAGGCTTGATGTGACACAGCAGGCCCTTTCCCTTTTTTACTTTTGAATTTAAGTATAATTGACATATAAGATCTTATTAGTTTCAGGTGTACATCATAGTGATCTGATATTTTTATACATTATGCAATGATCTCCACAGTAAGGGTCGTCACCACCCGTCACCTGTAATAAAGTTATTATAGTATTAGTGTTTACTTTACCTCTGCTGCCCATGACATCTCCATGACTTACTTATTTTATAACTACAAGTTTTTACCTCTCAACCCCCTTCATCTATTTCACCCATCTCTCCAAACCCTCCCACATCTGGCAGCTAAGTTTGTTCTCTATGAGTCTATTTCCATTTTGTTTTTTTCTTTTTGTTGTTGCTGTTCTTTAGATTCCAAATATTAGTGAAATCATACAGTATGTCTTTCTCCGTCTGACTTATTTCACTTAGCATAATACTTTCAAGTTCTATCCATGTTATTGTAAATGGAAGGATTTCATTCTTTTTTGTGGCTGAATAATACTCCATTGTATGTGTATACCACATTTTCTTTATCCATTCATCCATCGATGGATGCTTAGGTTGTTTCCTTTTTAAAAAAAATATTGTATTTATTTATTCATGAGAGACACAGAGGGAGAAGCAGAGACATAGGTGGAGGGAGAAGCAGGCTCCCTGTGGGGAGCCCAATGTGGGACTTAATCCCAGGACCCTGGGTTCATGACCTGAGTCAAAGGCAGACACTCAACCACTGAGCCACCCAGGCACCCCTGCTTAGGTTGCTTCCATATCTTGGGTGTTATAAACAATGCTGCAATGAATGTGGGGGTGCAGATATCTCTCTGAATTGGTGTTTTCATTTTCTTCAGGGAAATACCCAGAAGTGGAATTGCTAGACCATACAGTCTATCTATTTTTAATTTTGAAGGAAAATCCATACTGTTTTTCACAGTGGCTATACCACAGTGAGGCCTTTTTTGAAGGGGGTTAGAGCAGCGCACCCCATGCTGCACCAATGGCATGTAGGACCCTCCGTCTGACTCCCCAGCCACACTCCCACCACCTGTGCTCCACCCTGCCTGTGCTTCTTGCGGTTATTTCTTGGGAAACTGAGTCCCCTCACATATCTAGCCTGCTCAGCTTTCCACTTGCTCTGCACTTGGCTTTTGGTGTCCAGCTCCAGGTTCTATGATCCTAGAAATGTTTCCTTTCTGAGCATCTCTCGCTCTATTATAATTACTGATTTTCTCAAATGTCTTCCTTGGACTGTGAGCTCATGTGAAAGGGAGACAATATTATTTCTTTCTGAATCTCTCTTGCCAGCATCGAGCTGCCCCGTAGTAGGTGCAAAGAAAATGTCCTCTGAGTGAAGCAAACGAATGAAAACAACAACAACCACCACCACCACCACCCAACAACATATGACTTTGACTCATCCTAGGGAATGCATTGACTTCCCTCCTTCTCCCTTCCATAAGGCAAATGGCTGAGCTGACTTTGTTCAAATTGCTCTGGGTAAAATGCACCTGGGGCTGCAGTATACAGACCCTGGACAATTTCAGGCTCTAAGGGAACAAATGGTTTGCATATTAAGAATAGCCAAG